>NC_088605.1:68587298-69220759 GCF_036013475.1 Columba livia | reverse complement strand
CACGAGTCTTATTTGACAGTCTGTTTTCTGTTACCCTACTAGCCCAGCAATTGTCTGAGAGGCCCAAGGTAAATGATTCAAATGATATGTCTATGTGACATCTTTCACCTACAGTCACCCAAAGGAGTTAATGTGAGTATTTTTGAAGAAGAGTTTTAGTAATCACAGTGACTAAGTGAATATATAATATAAAAACTTTAAACCCAGAAAACTGTTTCCATGCTTTTTATGCAAATATCATTTAGCTGTTTCTTTTAGCTGAGAAAGACTAATGGAACAGAACACTTCCATTCTCTTCACTTCAAATCTTAATTCAGCCTCATGAAAGTCACTGATTTCACACTGACGCTGAATTCGCTTTTTCATAATTTGAGACTACAGTGGAAGTCTAGACAGATACAAAAGCTATTTTTGCTCACAACAATCCACATCTCCTGCCCTTTTTCTTTTAATTAGTATTTTATGAGATACTAATTTGTTATTCAAGAATTGTCCCTGCTATAAAAGGACTGAGTTATTTTTTTTAATCTTTGAAAGAACTTTTCAGTCCTCATTTCATAAAACCAAGGAAATATTATTTCTATTTTGATATTGTATCTTTTAGGTCTTTAGAAGAATATGGTTGTGCTACAAATAATCTATAGCTCTTTTCTACTTTATAGCATGCAAAGATTAACTTTTTTTCCAGAGATTACTTGCTATGAAGTAAATATACTGGTGCCCTGCTGATAAGTCCCTTATTTCTTTATAATAACTGCAAATAACTGCCTGTTCCCCCCTTTAGAGGCCTTTGACAGGCTCTTGAAAATATGCCTCACACAGACTCTGCCAAAGAGTCACTTACAGTATTGTGCTAACTATATTTGAAATGTCTGAACTTTAAAACTATTCCCAGAATCACAGATAATCTCTGCTCTTCGCAGTCTGTAGACTAGGAATAAAAAATTGATGGAAGGTTAACAAACCTGGCCAGTTGTTGGCCAACAACAGCAAGTGAGTGTGTGGCCCTTGTCAAAAGAGCTTTTTCCAACAGTCCAATTTTAAATGAAACGTCTCTGTGGATCACAACTGTGGCAGCAGCTCATGCTATGTATCGCTAATATGTAACCCTGGGTAGCCGCTGGTTCTTCTCCAGCGTTAGGGACTCCAGCACACACCTGAAGAATTCTCTTCTATTGCCCCAGGCGCAGTTGGGAAAGAGACAAAGTTTGCCAAGAGTCCAAGAAGTGCCAAGACAGCAAGTACTGCAGGTGGCTATTAACAGCAATTCAGCAGGGGCATCTCTGTTTGATACAGGACCAGGTCCACTTTGCCTGGAAATTGTCAATAGACAACAGATATGTTCTGAAAGTAAAGCAGGATATATCTTTTTAAAGGTACAATAAGATTTTATTTCCTTTAATTAAGGGCTGCAAAAGCATCAAGCTTGTTATTTCTATCACTGCTCATGTAGGGGTGTCCAGTCTTCTAGGACAGCAGTCTCTGGGCCTTAAATATTATTTAATTAACTAGTATAGCCTATATTATGAGCTCTGAAATCACACATTGAAAAGACAAGGTGGAATACTGAATGAGGGCTGCTAGCTGCTGACACTGAGATTTTTCCATACATGGTAAAAATCACCCTGCAACCATAGCTGCTGCACAATAATTTCTGAGATGTGATCTATGTCCCTCAGAATAAGTGGAACTCATACAGAAATTGAGAAGTGAATGTAAGAATGGCAGCAAAAACAATAGATCAGCAATTCTGACAATGGTAAAGAACACACTACAAGATAAAGAGGCTGATCTTCTCTCACTCTCAATTCCCTACCAACTAGCTGTAGCATACAGTGCCTAAAAACTTGAAGCGTCTGTCGCGATGCTGAAAAGATATTGTGATTTTGGCTTGGAAAACTAGCACCCTGGTGCACACCACAGGCTTGCTGCATACGCCAGTGGCCAGTGTGGGGTGATTTTGCTAGGGTAGCAGTCTGAAATGCAGTTCCTGCGGGAACTGACTGGATCATCTAAATTCCTAGCAATGGCAGTAGGTGAACCAAAGGGAACGGTCCCCATGATCCCTGGACAACTTGTGATCTGTCTGTGCCACCCTGGACAAGCCTGTACCATTCTGAGAGAGAAAGGCTGGGCTGCTGTCATCCGTGATTCCTGGATTCCTTCCAGCTGATAGCTCTCAGGGGTACAAAACATTTAGCTGACAGAGCTCTGATATATGAAGGTGCTAGCAGCGCCAGTACTTTAGCTACCCCAGGCAGAGGAGTCTTCATTTAAACGGCAGCCATTAACCACATCATCCAATGACAACAGCTACCCCTGAGGTTTCTTAGTACCTCCAAAAAATGTGATTTTTGGTTTCCAGTTTTTTGAGTAGTGTCCATAAGCTGGCAGGAAGAGGGGAAGTGTAAGTAAATACAGTGATTTTTCACTTTCCTAACATGGAACTGCATTGCATGCCAAGAAATATCCTCTACCTATTATTTTGGACAAGTTGCTGATGTCTATATTGCAAGATTCAAAAGTAAAATAATTTCCTTTATGCATGCACATGTAGGAAGGAAAAGGGCTAGCATAATGTAAATTTTGACTCTGTTCAAGGCAAAGCCCTATGGGAATAACTTCCTACCATGCTCAGCTTCAATGAGCAAGCACTGATTGAGAGAAGAAACAAGGGAAACTGTATGAATGCCACCTTTTCAACTCCGTGCCTTTCAGTATTTAGCAAATTCTTCCCCACATTCTTATTGGTTTCATTGGAGTGATCTGATCTCTAAAGGGGTGGGAAAGGATGACTCTTTATTTGAAGCATACAGTGAAAACGCTGAATATAATGTTGGGAATTTGCAGCTGGAAACTGGAGACCAAAATGGATATAAACTTTAAAAAAATGCAATGAAATCATATCTCAAAAAGGGGAAGAAGCAAGCAATAAGGGAAATCTTTGCAGCTGGAGTAGGTCAGGGAGACAAAAATCAATTTGCACATTCAGTTTATTTATTATTCCAAAATAAACTAAAAACAAGACTCAGAAGTGCAAATCTGTAGCTGAGAAGCGAAAGGGTGGGCAACGGTTGAACAGAACATTTTTAAAAGATTAGTCATTTTATATGCACACATATATCCCCCAAAATTGGGCCAGATTCTCAGTGGGTGTAAGAGACAGCAGTTCATGGAAATAAATTGTTTCTACTAGCAGAGAATCTAGCTTATGTTTCTACTCCTGGCAAACACCAAAGTATAAAAACTTCATGAAAACACACACAGAGAGCAGCAAAGTGGGGAAGAGCAGACCTTGCAAAAAGTGCCTCTCTTACTGCTACAAATACGTATTCTGTTCTCTTTTTAGTTTTCAAAAGTTTTTGCTCTAGAGGTCTACTTTGCCCAAGCTGTGCAGCTAAGTTTAGTAGCTCCCACATGTCACAACACTAAACTTTCATGCTAGTCTGTCCATTCTTATCAGTGGTTTGTTTGTTTGTTTTCAAAGCAGTCAAGGTGAAAACTATCCTGCAATATTCAGCAGTTCTGAGCAAAAAACAGCTCAGATACTTATATATAAACTGGGTTCAACTTTTGGAGAGTAACCAACATAGCTAGCTCTTATTAAGGACATCTCTATGAGTACTTAATGTATATTTTCCACTGCAAACTGGAGACACCCTTGCAGTAACCCCAGCTATACTTGTCTATCCCATATTGGCAGATCATATGTCCTTCTGTGGTAGTTCTGGCCTTTTCTCTGTTTTGTGACCTCCCTCTTTTTGAAATGTGCTGTTATAAATTATCATAATGAGAAAAAAGACCTATGCTTAGGTTGTGCTAAATGCAACAAACAAACAAACAACAACAAACCAACCAACAAAAACCACCTACAGAAATCAACTATCTCTTTAATTTTCTTTGACAGTGGCCACATTAAATGATTGAGAGGAATGGCTGGAGTTCAGACTGACAAGCCATTGTTAATGCAGAGCTGTGCTGAGGCCCTGCAGAAGGGGTAAGATGTTCTTTAAAAATGCTTTGGCACACCAAGCAATTTCTAGACATTTTACAAACCAGATGCCGTAACTTTAGCTTAGAACAGATGACTTTCTTAGCAACTGAAAGGAGGGCAAAGCAAAAGAAGCTGATATTTTGATACACAGGAGAAAGGGTAACAATTTCCTTATCACAGAACACGACATTCTAGACAGAAAACCTGAAATATCTGAGGTAGCAACTGCTGCGATGGTGGATACTGCTGTGGTATTGCTAAGGGATGCAGCTTTCCTGGTCACAAACCTCATCATGCTCCCTGCTCCTAACAATTCTGTGACCTGCTGTGGGCTCAGTATGTGGTGCACACACCAAACAACTTCAATCAGAATTAAAAGGCAGTGTCATACTCTGTTAAAAGGATTTGGTTTTGAATGTTTATCGGTAACCACTTCTTTTCTTCTTCTTCTGGGAAAAAGAACACTAAGAGGCATAACTGGTAGGTAATGTTTTGAATTATGTTATGAATAATGTTATTCTTTTGGAAATTCACAGCCAAGTACTAGAACAGGTTGCCCAGAGAGGTTGTGCAGTCCATATCCTTAGAGATTATCAAGACCTAACAGGATAAAGCCCTGAAGAGGCTGGTCTGACCACATTGCTGACCCTGCTTTGAGCAGGACACTGGACTACATGATCTCCAGAGGTTTCTTCCGATCTGAATTATCATGTGATTCTTTGATTTTAAAATTAAACCACTTCCACATCACGTTGTTTTCCTCATATTCCTTTGATTTCCTGGTTCTCCACACCTAAGATTTATAAATGCCTTAGTTTTCTAAATTCTAAAATAGACACCTTTATACAGGCGGTGTGGGTTTCAGTTTTAACTATTTACCTTGCAAAGTGTAGTTTTGCACATTTGAGCTACTATTGTAGCCTTGAACCATGACAAATTAAATGAGTAAATGAGTAAGAAAGAAGGAGAAGCAGCAAAGTGACAATTCAAACCCCGTTAATTGCTTAGTAAGGCATTTCCTATTCTTCATGTAGTGGACTTGGGGAAATTTTTTGGTTGGTTGGTTGGTCTGGTCTTGTGGTTGTTTTTTGTTTGTTTCTTTGTTTTTTTAATGTTCTCTTTCCCTCCTTACACTGCTTGCTTAGCATGCTACCTAATGTCTTTGCTAACAACAATGGGATGAAATCCTGAGGATTAAAGCCACAGCACTACATAACAGAGAAAACATATATAAATATCAGAAAATATTCCACTGTTTCCCTGAATAAATATTTCTTGGATAAGTAAAAATAAAAAAAAAGTTATGTCATTGTAAAGGACAATTAACATTTTGCAGTGGTATGAAGCACTTTTTTTACAGGATTTGGAACTCTTGTACCAATATCCACCAAATAATGCTTCGCATGTCACATAATGACCCAAGCTCACTTCCCATTTACAGCCATACAACAATCAATCCAAATCCTGCTCAAGAAAAAATACTTAAATATAATTTCAAAACAAATCTACTCTTAAATAAAAATGTGAGATGATGAACCTGCTTGAAAATCTGTGCTATAACCTGAGAGAAAGAATTCTTCTAAATAGCTCTTACATGGTATTTGGACAGATGTTTAATAACAACATAAAAATCCTGCTAGTTGGGTTATATTATAGTTTCTATTTGTGCTTCCAGCTGGCTGATGCTTTGTCTAAGGGGAATGGAGTCAAAAGCCAAAGATACACATTGCTCTGCACAAGCGTCAGGAAAAAGGAAAGGCTGAGAGCCAAATCATCCCCTTGTTTCTAGGTGCCTTGGGGCGGAATTTGCACTGAGAATTGACCAAAACTGGCCTGGAATTCTATAAATAAATGCAGACACAGATGTCATACCTCTGTGCATGTGGTCCAAGACCGCTGTAATTTTTTCATGCCTCTTAGGTCTTATACAATGATGGAAGGCCAATCTCCCCCTGGGGGTGAGGCCCATCATCAAAAGCATTTTGGCCTCTCTGTGGAAAACCGAGCTGTGCAACCTTGCCAGGCCTCCACACAGACACTCCGACCTCCCCATGGAGAAACACGGATCCTGAGCCTATAGTAGGAAAATGTTGTGATATATAAAAGTTCATTCATTTCTAGATATAAAATGAATAATATCACAGGGCTGGGTTAAACCACCTGAAAAGGAAAGTTCAGTTCATACAGTTTGTTGGAAAAACAGCACTGGAAGGATGTTTTATTTGAATATGCAAAACTTTGTGAAAACACATGGATTTAACCTTCTTTTTGTTTCAGAAGAAAGCAGAAAAAAATTGTTGAAACGTATGTCACTTTAAGAACAAAACGTTTTTATGTTTAAAGTACCAAACATTTTTTTCTTCATGAGAATTCTGAAATGCTAGCACTTTGTTCCACTCTCTAATGTGGCCAGGCTTCAAAATTTCTAAATCTTCCACTAAAAGAAACTCTGTCTTTGCACAGTTCCAAAATTTAGGTTGCTGGTGTTCTATGATCTATGTCCTCCAATTAAAATGGAGAAGAAACAACACAGACTTTAAGAATGCCTCATACCTTATTTCTTGGCTCAGTCTTGTACAATATACTGAATTTTGTTTCTAATAATAGTGCTACCATGTGACAGAACTCAATATCAGTTCAATCCCTGGGCTTCTTTTATACATAATCCTTGCAATATTGAGGATGCACAGAGATGATGAACAGAACGAGCACAGGGCAAAACCTTTATTTTGCTCAACTAGACTATGCATAGGTTTCAATGGCATGCATAACAGGAGTGGTATATTAAACTTCAAAATTATTTTGTCCTAAACCCAAATAAGGGTTTGCGTAGAGATTAAGGATGTCTAGCGGCTGATATCTTAGTACAAGAGCCTGCACATGAAAGCTTGCTTTCCTCTTTGCTCACCATGCTGATTTATTCAGAATTGTGTCTGAATGCATTTGCCTGTCACAGAGTCTCTCCATGGTGCCTTCATTTTTAATCAATGTTCAACAGAATCTGATTTTCTCTCCTGTCATCACCTAGAAAGGGGTTTCTGGTAAAAGGAGAAAACACGTCAAATAAGCATTTAAAATATATCAGGTGTGATTTTATATGCTTCATATGGAAGGCTTATCATTGGTTTGAATATGAGTCAGATCAAGCCCTTTGAATATTTTGCTTCAGAAGCCACATACTTGGGTATGGGTCACTTAAATGTACTGCATGGACTGCAACGGTACTTTTTGGAAGTAGTTGCCCCAGGTCTAGGTGAGTTCATGCTATGCAATGCAGTCTTATCATAACTGACTGTGTGTCTACATTGCCAGTTTAATATTTTGCATATAACTATTTCTGTTCATTTTTAGGCAAAGTCTAACTAACATTTTGCAGGAGCAATTATTAGATTCATCACAGTTTAGAAAAAAAGTCATGATTCTATTTGTAATTTTTTTCCTTTTTTTTTTTTTTTTTTTTTTTACCATTAACAGCAGAATTTTAAAACCTATTCAATTGATCCCACAAACAATTTTTACTTAGCTAAACTGTTTCTAAGTATCTGCATGTCAAAGTTTGTTTCTGCATATTTGCTTCAAGGGAGTATAGATCAGTTTTAGTGCAAACAAAACTTAAGAGAACTGGAAGCACAGCTAGCAAGTAAGCACCACGCAGCTGCTCGCTCACTTCCCCACAGCGGCATGAGGAGAGACTCAGAAAAGTGTGAAAACTCTTGGTTTGAGATAAAGGCAGTTTACTAAGTAAAGTAACAACCATGCATGCAAGCAAAGCAAAACAAGGAAATCATTCACTACTTCCCATCAGCAGCCATCTCCAGGAGAGATGAGCTCCATCACATGTAATGGTTACTTGGGAAGACAAATGTCATCACTCCAAATGTTCCCCCCTTCCTCCTCCTTCCCCCAGCTTCACATACTCTGCATGAGGTCATATGGTGTGGAACATCCCTTTGGTCAGCTGTCCCAGATGTGTTTCCTCCCAACTACTTGTGCACCCCCAGCCCACTGGCTGGTGGGGTGGTGCGAGAACCAGAAAGGGCCTTGACTCTGTGTAAGTGCTGCTCAGCAGTAACTAAAACATCCCTGTGTTATCAACACTGTTTCCAGCACCAATCCCAAACATAGCCTCATGTTAGCTACTATGAAAAGAATTAACTCTATCCCAGACAAAACTAGAACAATAGCATACAGGAAAAAGAAAACTAGCATAGGCCTGCCTATCAAACAGCTTCCCAAACATTTTTGAGTTGTTTTGTGTTATCTCATGAGTTAAGGTGGAATCTTTCTGAGTAGTGTATATACAACTGAAAAATATTAATGATGCCATTCGAGAGAAGATCACTGTTGGACTGCTTGTATGATGGTTGTGGTGTTTGCCAGGGAACAGGGTGTGGTGTTCAGATGATGCAGAACTTAATAAATGAAGTGGTAGGATAGAGGTATGAATTAAACCACTCCAGCTAGTGAAAAAAGAACAGTTTCTGAAGTTAGTATAGATAGCACATGAGAGTTAACTTCTATCATCATTCAGTAAACTCAGAACACTCTACATAGGAGAGGAAGATTTTTCTGTCATCATGAGATGATTAGATGGGTAATCCAGAACGTTGGTAAACATCTACCCCACAAACAGCTAAACATCACAGGTTACAAGATGATGCCCAGATGCCTATAAGCCATTAATATATTCATATCTCAACACCAGAAGCAGAAAGAGAGCAATAAAGGCTGATGTTCTAAAATATTTTCAGTGCAATTATATAAAACAAAGATTGTATGAGAGAATAGTATGACAAGCTGTAAGCAGGGAAAATTTGGAAACAATGCTGATATTGAAGAATCCATAGAAAAAGTAGAAGATTTGAAGTATACATGTCTTCTTATTACACTGGAAAACGTAACAAGACAAAGTGTGTTCAGGAAAATTGACACTGTAGAAAGAGAACTTCCAACGTTGTTAAAATTATTCTCACACAACAGTTCAGAGGGACAGATTAGCTTTTGGTGCTGTAAATCAGCAAATTAAGGCAAAGGATCTTAAAGGAAATCTATCATTCACTAAGGGCCTCCAAGGAAAATGTTTTCATACAATGATAGAAACTCAGACTTGTTGATATTTTAAGATATGAAAAAATTAAGAATTACTCAAAATAACCAAGCACCTGGTTTCAAATCCTAATTTCTACCAGAGAAATGTGCCTTATAGCAAAAAAAACCCTGACCAAACAAACAACCCTTTTGCATGTTCATCAGAGGCCTTTTAGGAGGCAAATTTAGTCAGAACTGTTTATGTGCTGTAGAACTTAAAAATGGCCAATGCGTCCAAAGCGTCGCCAAGCTGACGGCATAACCAAGACAATTCAAAATGGGGAGACTATCAGAAGGCCTTCCATGAAACTTTAAGTGCATCTTCAAACACCATAAACTCTATTTTTGACAGAAACATATGTCCAGTAGCATCATTCATCCTTCACAGTTCTTTATGCCTCTAATGGTTGGTGCAAAGAAAGACAAAGATGTTGCAATATAGTGTCATGTGTTTTTTGATATTTTTATTTTAAGTTATCCACTGAAGACCTGTGCAGATACCCAAAGGATATAAAAAGCAGAGAAAATAGAGCAGGAAAGTAAGAGTAAGAGTGTTGTTGTAAGAGTGTTTACAAATTCCAGAAATGCATAGAGGAGCACTCTCAAAGCTAATTCATAAAGTGTGTTACTAGACTTTAAAAAGGATTACATCCACTGAGATACAGGACAACTAGTCTAGACTGTAACAGAAATACTGACTGTAGAAAAACAAGAAAGGTAAACCATGAATAAAATAAATATTTAGATGGAAAGAATTCTACTAGTCAACCTTCCTCTTTTTGCCACCCAGAACACTCTGTGCTACAGAATCTGGTGCAGAGTCATTTATATAAAGAATACTTTTTAGGCCTTAAAAAGGGGGGAAGAGAGTGGGTCTTTTTACTTGAAAGCAGAAGACAGAGTTATAAATTTGAAGAGACAAACTGACCCTCAAATACAAGCTATGTTTTATCATGATGACAGAAACATAGGGAAGAATATCTAGAATCTATCAATGAACATAACAAGAAGCAACAGGGTAGCTGATACAAGATTATTACTGAGATCATAAATAAGAGCCACCATAGATTTTACAGTGTGTGTCCTACTTGACTTTGGCATGAGCAGCATAAAGTACGCATAAATTCTGGATTTATGGGAGGCAAAATAAACAACTAAGGCAGTATAAAAATATGAGGATGACTGTGTCATTTTCTCTCTCTGATAACTCTAGCAAAAAAAAAAAAAAAAAAACCAACAACGTCAAACCTGACATAGCAGTAACAAAATAAGAAAACAAAGAGAATAAAAACATTCCTTAATGAAAAAAAGGAAAAAAAATACCCACAGATTTGGTTTTGGTTCACAGAAAGAAGATGAAGCACAAACAATTTGTTTGCTCTGCAGTTCATAAACAAATTTGTAAGTGTCTGCTAATTCATATAAGCTGGTTGGTTGAATACAGTGCACCTGAAACATCATGCAATAGAGGTCTATACCTCTCTTATAATTTGGGCCTTTGGCAGAAGCTCTCATGCTTAAAAGAGCACAAAAACACACCCAGTGTTCCAGCAGCACAAGTCTGTTCTGAACAATTTTCCACTCTAGCTGTCTAGTCTCAGCATGCCAGTTTCTCCTTCAGTATCTTTGTTCTCATAGCACAGAGGAACAGGTGAGAGGAACCCAATTTCACAAGTCACAACTGGTCTTCTAGTCGTATCTGTACAGAGGGGAGTTCCACAGGAGCACAACAGCTGCCTGGCCCAAAAGCCATTGGTGTAGGTTTTGATGCACCATCAAAATTGTCCATCTTTCCATGTTTTTTAAAACATAGTTTATATTTTTTGTTTGTTTTTGTTTTGTTTGTTTTGTGTTCTTTTCTTTTGGAGTGCGGTTTTTGCTATGCTCGTGCAAAAGTAACCAGGAAGAACAAGATTATCACTAACACTTTGCTGATAAATTGTTCCTAGAAAAGTGAAATAGCGTAATGACAGATTCTTCAGATGATAAAGTGGGAAATGAGAAAACTACTTGTAAAGGCAACCTTATTCAGAAAGCTCATTTGTTCATCTGAAAATCCTTTGGCACATACACTTATGAAGTGGTGGGGGAAAATGAATCAGTCTCATAAGAAACTGTAGCTGAAGACCAGGAGAAAAATGTAGCTACAGGATAACAACACAAACTAGGAGTCTTAGTGTTCTCCAACTTTTATGTAAGCAACAACCATGAAACTTGGCTTTACCAGGGACTGTGGCTGGCCAGGAACTCACATTTATTGAAAACAAGACACCGCAACTCCTCCACAACCTCCACCCCATACTCTGGGCTGCTTATAGCATCAGCAACATCTTGTTGTTCAGCTGACACCTGTGAAAAATGCAACCCTGGTTGCTGGCCTTGGGCTTTATTGCTACTTCACTCCAAATAAAACTCAGCAGTGAAAATATGACACTTTACTGGTAATTATCAGACAGTAAAAATTTTTAATAGATATCCAGAGTACGATTTTTTCTCTTTGCAGTTTATTCACCAAATGTTTCCGGTATCAAGGCAGCAGCTAAAGAATTGTGCTAAAGAATGAGAATATCTGTGAGGGTGGAGAAGTGGGGAAAAAAAATAAAAAGGCAACCCAACACTCTGAGGAGACTTATACTGAACTATTCATGAGGAAACAAGGAATGGAAGGTGCAAATCAGGGAAGCTGGTTGGATGTAATTCAGACAAACATGGTGCCTGGATAGTATTCCCTGATTTCTGGTTCTCCTAACCTAATGTGCGGAGCTATTCGTTTTGAATGGTAGCAGGGATTAAATCAATAAAATTGTAAGGAAATTAGAAAGATTCCATGATCCTGTTGCATTTACTAGAGCATGCTCTATGTCTGCAGAAGTCACAAACCATCATATAGATATTAGCACAGAATTATTTACCTGGTACAGAATTCCCTAGAACCTCTCTGAAGCTATTTATCAACAGGACCTCAAATTCCACATTTTACCAGCTCTGGAGAATAGCAGAAACACAATGCTATCAGTGTGCCAACTCCTGCTGCTATTGCAAAGTAATTTCTTGGCATACTACCAACTGGTGTTCCTTTGCAAAGCCAGTTCAGTTCTGCTGTGATTATCTATTTTGGTCATCATTATAGATTTATCCTGAAAATGGATGGACTGCTGCTTTTTTTTGTCTGTTTCAGGCCAACATCTGAATGTTTGGTCTGTATTTAATGCAGCTAGAACGATTTCACCTTCAATTTATTTGACTGGGCTATACCACAGAGACCCGTAATAAGGACAAAGTGAAGGCACTTCCTGGCCAAAATTCACAGACAGTTTAAGAGTATGGGGTTGGAGAAATGGATTTGGGACTGACTGGGGGCACTGTATCTTCAAGAATGATCTTTCAATGCACAGACACCCTGTGCAACTCAGTATGCTTTACTGCTGCTCAAAAAAGCAGGAAGTTCAGGTTAGAACTGAAATAAAGTGCTTGAGCTTAGTAAAATTTGCAAGATCAGTCCAGCTCTTCTGCTTGCTAAAAACAATCTGCATACAGGTTTTTTTCAGCATTTGAAACAACATGAGAGTAACACAGTTGACGTTAAAATGTCAAAAGCAAATCTGAACACAACCTCAGCACTGTCACACCACTCCTTGCTGTTGTTGAAGGGAGGTACACAAGCAGTTGTATTTACACAAGTTACTGCCAAATAACCAAATTGCACTAAATAAACAACATAGGAATACAAAGAAAGGCACGGAACAGTAGCTGGGCTTCACAATTCTTGTCTCCACTAGAAAGTGAATAAATTTCTATCTTAAGGAGTTTTGGTTTTGAATTTTTGGGATCTGAAGACATTGCTCTATTGGACTAACATCCCATGAGTCCAGTGAGGGTTAGTATCTGGCTGCAGGAAGGGAAGGTACAAGTGAATACAGGGCTTTACTCTTCAGTAAGTGAAATGTTAATTTTTTATTAACCAGATTTACCTAAAACATTTTGCTTCCAGTTATTTAAATTGAATGCCATTTTTTAACCAAACAAATGAACAAGACTGTCTAATGAAATAGCAAAGTGAAGCTTCTAGGTCTAAGAAATGAGATTTGGGTGTACTCTGCAACCCATAGGCCCAGACACAGACACGGTCAGCATCCTACTGCCGTGCTGAAGCCAGGCTCAGTATGTGGTTTCCTTCTCTTGCCGGTCTACACACAAGTTTGTTTCCATGAGATGGAAACTTGAGCCTCAGGACTGAAGACAGCTGTAGTGTGCTTTAGCTACATCTTTGGTGTGAAGGATAAAGTAAGAACAACCTTGGGTAAAAATACTGGAGTACTCCTGCCCAATGGTTTAGACTTACCAGCTTATCACAGATGCCTAAGTTTTAAACACAGGAAAATATATAAAATCCCACAAATACAGGTAATGTGGAGGAGACAGTTTTACACGTCTTAATGGGAGTAACATTACAACATTGTGACAAAGCTGAGGTCTCCTAATTAAATAATGTCCTCCTTCTTCTGATGAACTTTTATTGCTTTAAAGGAATTGAACTTTTGTTGACATAAGTAATGAATTTTGCTATTTCACAATATTTTTTTTAATGATAGAAAGCACTCTAGTACTCTGGTCACTTTTGTTTAGCAAACATCCTCTATGTGCCCTAGCAGATACTTTACTGGCTCCTTTGTTCTCTCAATGTTATTATTCTCAGTGCAGCTTAAACAGGTGCTTTATATTGTTTATTCTAACTCCTCTAGTTATTAATTTAAGCAGAAAACTACTTGGGAATTAAAAATCAGAATATAATAATTTTTTATTTGCTTTGAATTGCTTTCTGCTTTTGAAAAATATCTGAAAATCTACTTTGATTGAAGGTGTTCTGCCTTCATCAGACAGAGTAATTCGTGAAGATGGTTGTATTTGACTATTATAGAAACTGGCAGATAATAATGACTTTCATGAAAGATTTGTCAAATTCAAGGTAGTAGTCATCAAAGTTTGTTGTTCCTGGGAACCTTCTGGAATAATAGAATACCTAGTTGCCAAAAAAACCCACACAGCATATCTTTCCATCTCTTTGGGCCCTTCAAATTCAGGGGAAAAAAATAATAATCAAAACATTTATCACTCCTGTGGTCAGAATTTTTTCCTTTCATACTTCTAACACATCGTTGGTTTTCCTCTTTAAGTCAAGAAACCAGAGTAATAATCAACACTTCTCAATTATTTATACCAAAGAGTAACCTATTACTATAATTTAAGGAGAAAGTTTAACTTATCTTGTTTCATTACTGGCTCCTGAATAATCTTGTCTTAATGCTAATACGGTAGCTGTAACTAATTCATCTGATGTCAATAGAGAATTTTACCTGTGGCTGTATTAGGATCAGGATTTCATTTAATGTCTTTAAATCAAAGTCTAAACAAGGAAAAAATGTGAAGAGCAAAACCGATTCTAGCTGGGTTGTATTCACTGGATCCTGGTGGAGCATTGATAAAATAGTACGAAAATAGCTATGCTGATGAAGTGGAAAAAATAGACATTTGTGATGTCTGTATGTCAGGAAAGAATTGAGAGCTATCAGTATGAATTTTTCTCATCATTTATAATATAATTAAAGTTTGTTTTCTGTGGTGAGAAAAACCGTTTCAGTCTAGAACATATTTATCTGGGGAAAGGAAGCAGAGAAGCAGCTTCTTTTTTCCCCCTATGCCCTCAGGAGTAGTAATTTCTGGTCTGTCCTTCTGTGTTTATTTACCTTTAAATCTCTTCTTGCTCTCCTCATTAAAATTCTTAAGAGTTAGATGGTTTTCTCTTCGAAAGACAAGCCTTATGTTTGTGAACATAGACAAAAACTTCTCTTTTAGCTCCTATAACAGACTTTTGACCTTCAGCAAAAAAGGCCAGAGGCCATAAAACCTGAAATGTTCCCATAGAGATGAAAAACAGAGATCAAGGGCATTGCCCATGTACCTACAACATCACATGGTTATTTTACGGATTTAGTTGGATTAAGGTAGTAAATTGAGCTGAAAAACCTGTTAGTTAACATTTTCTACTAAATATACTCTGACTATAATGGAGGAGAAAATTAATGTTGAAGAATGAGTTAGCTGGTTGCTGTCAACTTAAAGCTTGACCACAACTAGATTAAATGCTCTTCATTCATCTGTGTGTACCTTAGTGCCAGAGTTGGACCAATGAAACATTTACTTTACAAATTGTTCCTTTAAGGAGCTGTTTGCACCAACCGTTAGCACAAGACATCCTTATCTGCTCAATTTATGAGCCCATTTCAAAAGTTCCTGCAAACCTAGTGCATTCTCAGTATTCAATATGAAATGCTCATAACTCACTCCGATGAAAACCAATTTTCTCTAGAGAACTCAAAAGCTTTTCTTCTTGGTGAGAGCAATTTCCAAGCCGTATGTCAAGTTTCAACTCCCAGCACTTTCGGCTGTAAAAGTGTTTAAAAAGTGACTCTCTTTATAAGTATAAATGCATATAAATTATATACATATATGTTTTACTTTGGTATAGAAATTCTTTTACCCCTCAGTTTCATGAACAGCTAAATTACCTTCACTCAAGACTTCCCAGGCAAAATAAAAATATAATCAGCTTCAAGGAGAAACAGAGTGGAATATCTGAGAATCAGAGATGAAACTTCAGAAAGCAATGAAACCTGACAGACAGAAATGGGAATCTTACAGTTATTTTTTCCTGCTTTTTCTGTGGTGCAAAACAAAGCGCTTCCTTTCCAACACTTTTGGTCAGATATTATGTAAGCATGTAAATGCTTAGAAGTTTATCCAAATTCATATAGGCCTAAAATACTTTTTCATATATATTTGATACATAGCATGTCATAGTTACATTATGCTATATGCATATCCAGCCTACAAGTGTGCATATTAGCTAATCTGAAAACTACATCTATTGTCAAGTATACAACATGGCATATATAATCCACATCAAAAATAGACTGTTTTGCTCTATGCAGTCAAATGAAATTCTCTTTTGTTTCTGTTTTGTCTCCCATGATCTTCCTTTCATTCAAGCAGTACCAATTAAACAACTTCATTTCCATTGTAATATCTTACTTATAGTACGTACTGAAAACAAGAAGCAGAAAATAAATACTTTTAAGTACTCCAAATGACAAAATATTGTATTTCTCGGCAGAATAGTTTCTATACGTATTTGAATATGTGAAATACATATACAAATAGATCCATGCTTCCAGATTATTTTACAGCATCTTTTAAGTTAGATTTACATTTTAGAAGAACGCAACAAAATTTGAGCAAAACCTAAGTCATGGTAGTGGTTGCACTTAAATCCTTCCTTGTACTAGCTCATCAAACAGAAGCATACTTTACTTGTGCAAAAAAAGCTGTCAGACCTTTGACTTAATACACGAATAGATCTTCTAGTTATTTGAGAAAGGCGACCACAACTACAAATCAAGTACTTGGGCTGGAACTCAACCCAGTCATGAAATATTCAGATGACTAATTTACAACGACACCTGAAATGGGTTGTAAGCTGGGTTACTTCTCTCGAGATTTTTGTTCAAACTCATCTGGCAAGCTTATGTATGAACTGAAGTAACAGCAGTGCCCCAGAAACTGCAAAGTAAAAGTGAAGAAACTTCAGCAGATGAAAAACAACTTAAGTCTAGGAAAAAGGATAATGGAAAGAATGCAACAATAAGAGGTACGGGAGTAAGAGGGAAAGAGGAAGAGTGTGATAAGAAAGAGATGACAAATGTCAAAATCTTGCAAAATCTCAGGAAGACTTGAGGTAAACCTCCTTTGATTGGAAGGTAGGAACAAATGTGGTTCACATTGAGCCAATGCCTTTCATAGGTATAAACTCTCTTTGTTAGGACCTCTTCATTTTTGCAAGCTAAGTGCATGTGTGAAGTTTGTAATCTATAACAGTCACCACTGAATGGCTTATTAATTACATTTCTAAGTCATTCAGCACTTAAAGAGGCACAGGATGGTGTTATTATGCACTCCTCTCCCTGTGAACTGGCAGAAAGAGAGGAAGAAGTGATACAACTGCAGTGGGTTAGTGCAATGCAGATACACAGGTCTGTGACAAAATCTGTTCCTTCCCACCCCACCTTCCTATTAGAGTTTAGAAAGACTTTTTGATGAGTAGAAAATAGGAATAAAGAATGACCCCTTTCTGCTAGCTCCTGAGAACACTCACAGAACTGAGTCTCTGGTGATAATAACAAATCCATAAAATTCTAGCAGTGCAGCTATTTTCAGCCCTGTCTGAAGACCACAGGGAATTCATTCGTCTTGGGGCTTTGCCATTTGATTGCTACAACAGCATCTTGTGGGGAGAACCTCACATCTTAGTTTCACTTCAGTCTTCTGTAGGAGCTGAAGACCATTTTACTTATTGTCAGCAAAAATAATGGTCAATTGAGGTCAGGATTGTAAAAATTACGGGACTGAGTACGTTAATAAATGCCCCTCCATTTACCACAATTTGACCCCGATAGTCGCCTGATTCTTAATAAACAGTAATTCACGTAAATATACTGAAAGTAACACATCTTTGCATGCCAGGGTCAAAACAGTCACTTTATCAACTGAAAATGAGTGAATATTCTTGAAAGCACACACTAAGCACCTTTGGCCAGTGACAGCTCTGGGTAATGGATGTGCAGATGGAACTAGATGTGTTATTTTCTCTGCCTGTCCAAGCAGATCGCTGTGTAGTTGAGAACGGTTGCTGGGTCACAATCACAGCAGCTGATACATAAAACCAGGGGTTTACTTATTATTGTATGATAGGGTCCCTAGAAATCCTACACTGAGCTCAAGACTCACTTGTACTAGGCACTCTGCAGAAAAACACATATCAAGAAATAATTCTTCCTCGGTGACAATCTAAATATACATGGTTACTAGTGAGAGAAGAAACAGAAATTAAGCTGAAATCCAAATAAATCATCCAACTCCTTATAATTCATCAGTTCAGTCACAAATAACATTCAAGCCTCCACACTCATTTTCCTCTATTCTAAATGAATATAATGCAATTTCTCACTTGTTATTTGCTTGTATAGCAAACTTTCAGTTACTCTTAAATATTACACTTTTTGTTGACAGAATATTCAATTCTTCTATGTCATATGTTTCTATTGTTTGCCTCCTTTAGTTTTTAATGATGTGCACTTTCATTCGTTTACTATCTAGTAGTAATGGGTACATACCCAAGCAGCCAATAGACTTAAAAAAAGATATTGCTTCATTTTCAAAAAGGTTGGAGTGCTCAGCTTTATTGCTTATCTTATTGTAATAAACAAGATCTGATGGCGAGATCAGACCCCGCATAGATGATTCCTGGCATTTAGATACTGCATTAGAGTAGGGAGGAAAAGAATTCTATCATCTCTGAACATTTTGGAGAGACACTGTTCTTCCACTTCTAGTGTGCACGTAAAATTGAAAACCTCAAACACCGTTGCAAGTTCACTCTCATACACTTTGAGTAATTTGAAAAGTTTCAGTTTGAACTCAACCATTGTAAACATACCAATGTTTTTTTGTCAAAATTACCTAACATTTTAAAACAAGAACTTAGTCAAATAAACTAAACAAGAACAACAACCCCAAACAAACGCCAATCAACCAAACACCAAAAAAAAGCCCACTCCACATTGTCTTTCATTCTGCAGATTGCAAACACTTTGCTCTGACAAATTACAAATTTTTTTTTTCCTTTTCTTTCCACTTCCCTTCCCCTTCATTTCAACAAATTCATATTTGATATCAAAAGATACCTCGAAAATTCTTGGTCAGTTCAAAACTAAGCTTATAAGTGCCAGAGGCAAACAGGCTCTGTGGCATCACTGGAGACAGTGGTGCCATTTCCACACAACTTATTATCTACATGAAGTTCTTGATGCAGTAAAAATGAAGATCTGGAGGCATTCAGCCATATTGAAAGATCGTGTGTAAACAGATTAATATCTGATAGTCCAGAACTCTGTGAATTTTGACTGGCCAGAGGTACACCCTTGGTGTTGTTCAGCTCCTGTGTATTTGTTAACATAAAGGCAGGCTTAGTCCTACATATATTAACAATGTTGATTTCTGTTTACTCTTCAGTCCTCTGGCTTACATGTAACATGTATTCTCAAACAAGACTGTGTATTCTATTTGAAAGTCTTTGAATGTTCTCTTACTAGGGGAAAGGATACAAGGCATTATTCCAATAAAATCAGTAAACAAAGGTCCTAATGTTTTCTAATTAACATGGAACCAATAGTAACATAATCAAAAAGTTTTTGATTAAGCCTTTAAATGAAACAAGTCAATTAAAATATATTCCCCACTCTCAGGCAAGGTGGAGCAATAACAGCAAAATGCTAGCTCTGTCAAAACTATCAAATTAATCAAATACATTTTTACATTACTTGTAGTGTTCTGTTATCCAATCCAGTTTATTAGTTACAAAGTGTTGGGAAGAGGCCAGTGTCGCACTCATTTTGCTCAAAGTGCATATCAAAAAGCCAACAATGTTGCAGTTCTAATAAAATTAAGCACATACATGCAAGATAACCATTGACAGGCCATCCTCAGATCAGTTATGCTCCTGTGTCGTTTACAGATATTCCGTACCACTGGCTCTCATCTTCCAAATAAGTTTTGATGTGTGGGCATGAAGTCTTCCTGTAGATCTCCTTGTTTGGCCAATTTAACAGAACCTAACAACTGCAAACACCGGGTTAATGACTAAGTCATGATTTTACATGTGTAAATCAATGGCAAGGATTCAGGAGCAAAGCCCCATAAACTGGAATAAAGTGTAATTAAGTTTAGGACAATATTAGAACTAAGGGCTTGGTTTATGTATTCTTATAACCTCCTACAGAGTCTGTGGCCACTTTGACGGTTTATGAAATATTAGTATAAGCAAAACCAAAACATATCACCACTTCTACATGTCCAAGAAAACTAATGTATCAGAAATACAATAAACACCAGCTGGGAATAAGAAGGATGTAATTCTCTCAAAGGTAATTATAATTTGGAAGTAAAAATTTAGATTTTTAGCCCAAGTAGAATTTACATTGGATTAAGTTACTTTTGGTGTGAGTCAACATGAATCATTCAGTTGAATGGAGTTTTATCAATTTATATCAACAGATGATTTATGCCATTGGCATTAAGCCCTCATAGGCTTCAAAATTCTCATATTTAAAATTAAGTGCTAGAATATTCACTTTAGTCATCGTATTATTTTGGAACCTTGCAGTGTGTCTTGGTCTCTTGGGTACAAAACCATACAAGCAGCAACTGCATGTAATAGGCATTTCTTCCAGATGATGGTAAAGACAGGCTTACTGAAAAATATACACCACAGCTGTAAAATCTTGCATTACAGCTGAAAACTTTAGTATAGCAAAATGAACAGAAGTAGCGGTCATGGCTGTAATAGTATCAAAGGATTAATTCCAGCAGTATCACACCTACACTTTCTTACAGATTGGAATAAAAAGCACCTGCATTTAGACTGCCAGAATTTTAGAGATATTAACTTTCTGGAAAAACATTTTAAATGTCTCAGAAAAATTATTGTTCTTTTCATTTCTTGGGGAATTTTTATGGTACCCCTCAAGGCGAATTAAACACACATTTGTGCTTAAATATAAAATGAAAAATTCAGGAATAATGCATTGGGCAGAGTCCTACACCTCAATAAGTGCTTCTACATGGAGTCTGCAAAGACATGGCACAAGCGTGTTCCTTATGTGCACCTGCACCAGCACCAATCCTGAGCGTGGTTCTGGGGGACACCTCAGCCCCAAAGGTAGCTCCGGGCGCTCCCATTCCAGGATGGCTACAAGGCAATGCTGAGGCTGTTTCTTATCACCAAGGGAAACTTTACACCCTTGAAAGGAGTCCTGTCTTTGGCATTCTTGCTGCCAGCCAATTTAACCCCTTCCTGTCATTGGGCCTTCTTGCCCTCCATGCCAAATCATTCCTTGGTCACAAATTGCTGAGTAGTTACAATTCGAATTTTCTCATCACAGTTCTGGTTTCCTTTTATTGTTCTGATTATTTGTGAAGCTTTCTAAAGGTTTCTGGTTTAAAACTTATTCAGAATACATTACAATGGACATGCAAATCAAATGTACACTACAATCTGTACACTACAGACAGATAATTATCTATGATTCAGTTTCAGCTAAAAAGAAGAGAGTTACAGTATGTATCATGCTGTCGTGTTTCCTGCTAAAGCTAAGGCTTGCTGCTATGTTCATTTACAAATTACCAGGCAACGGTTGTGGGATTACATCAGCAATGCAGTCTCACACAGGGCAATTTCACTCACATGCATTTTTTCCCCAGAAAGATACTATTGAAAGATACCACAAATGTGATTATTATACCTAGAAATAAATGTGCCAAATAGTGCAGCTAGACTTAAGTACTAATGAAGGAGAAAAGGTTCTTCAGGACACCACAAGAGCTAGAGATACTGGTTTGAAGCAAATGAAAACTAACAAGATCAAGTAAAATGATTGTTTCAGAGACATGCGCTTCTCCTTTCAAGGAACATGCTGGAAAATACCACTGTACACTATATCTAATAAATGTTCATTCTTTCAGATAGCAGCTGTTATCTATACAGCTATGCCGGAGAATTTTCAAGGGTGATGCTTTCAAAGGCAGATTTTATCCACCTTGATTAAAATATTTTCAGGAAAGTTTCTGCTTCGTGCATAATAGATTGGGCAGCAACGTTTTGAACCTTATTTCTTAGAGGTAACTCTTTCTTTCTCTCAAACCTGTGTAGTTACCATGTCTACATAT
The DNA here is from genome assembly GCF_036013475.1 of Columba livia. Classification (NCBI taxonomy): domain Eukaryota; kingdom Metazoa; phylum Chordata; class Aves; order Columbiformes; family Columbidae; genus Columba; species Columba livia. Next base: position 69,198,840 of record NC_088605.1, on the reverse strand, counting down.
AAGCAACAGTGAAAGTAAATGCTCAGGTGAGTGAGGACTGCAGGACCTTGTCTTTAAAAAAATAAATACATAGGCAGCCCTACATATATAAAATGACCTTATAAATTTTATCTCTGTTAAAACATAATACATACATTTTTAAATAACCATAAACCCATCAGAACATATAGAAGTCCATGAATAAACTGAAAACTATATTTAGCTATTCTGGGCAGGTGTCTCTTGAAAATCTTCAGATATTGGTAAGCAGCCTCATTTATCCAACAGTACCACTGATGATATCATCCTAACTTTGTGAATGGTATTTGCTAGAACAATTCTTGTGTATTTTCTGAGTGGCCTTATGTTTCTGCAATAAATACTGAAGCAGACTGACCTTTGAAAACTTGGTAACCTGGAATAAATTATAGTATATTATTAGTCACAAATTATAATAGCTACACAGGGCTAACTCCAGACTCATTTTGAAGGCTTGTTAAAACTGATGGGTGAATGTGCCAAGTATTTTCTGTGATACTTGACAATAGGGTGAGATACACACCACTACACCACTGAAAATCACATCTCTGTATATATTTTTGAATGTATTTCTCACGAAACAGTACTTTCAGCTCATAGTATAGCCAGTTGCCTTGTGTAAGTCACAGATGAGTTCTTACTGACCTAGTCATACTGTTTGAAATAGACAGACCACCGCTGAAAAAGGCCTCTCGTAGTTCACTTGTAAAGGAGAGATTAATGGAACTGACATTTTTGAGAGCAAAGATAAAGCTGAAAGTCAAGAGAAACAGATAAAACACACATCAGCAAACTATATTATTACAAAAGTATTTTCTTCTTCCATTTCACTTCATTCTCTGTCCAGAACTATAGATTTACATGAGATACCATAGGTATTTTTGCAATGAAACTGAGCTCTGGATGAATATGGCCCCAGCAAACACATGTTGGTCTGTATGAACTGTAGGCATGAAGCCAAATTATCTTTTCTTCACAGAATCAGCTCTACTAAATATCCAAGTTTAAAAACACAAGATGGTGAACTGAATATATCAGAGGGGTAGGTTAAGTAAGAAACTATTAATATCTAATTATAAATAAACTTGCAACACCCATGGTAGCCAGTGAAAAGGCTCTCCAATAAGCAGCCTGAGCAAGTTAGAAGCTAAGCAGAAGAACAAGAGATGAGAGGAGGAAGTTGCCTGAATCTTCCTAAATGACTCGCACTTTGCTCACATTAAAAAAATATGCTCAAAGTGGTTGTTTTCTTGTATACGACAAAATGTTCACAGTTTTTTTACCTGTTATGAGTTCAGAGACTGATCTATTTACTCCATGTTATCTAATAGCATCTCTACTTTAAAATGTATTTTTGCAGCCTGTTTTGCTGGCTGGATGTTGGGCCCTTAGCTGTGTCTGCTTATTTTGTGTGGGCTGCTCTTTCTTGGTCAAGCTAAAGATTTCCTTTCCATTTACATTCATTGTATTAAACCAGCAGCTTCAAGCCATAGGGAGGTTAGAGAATACAAAAGAGAGAGCCAAAATATTTAAGTGCTATGGAATGAGTTCTGATCACACACTGAATTCTCTTCCATTTTAGGGCATTTTCTTCCACTTCGGTTGCTTTACTTTTACAAATTTGTATGCTACAGAAATCTGAACTACTGTCTATTTTACAAAGCCCTTGTTTCCAAGGTACTTACCATATTGTTATTTATGGAAGTTCAACAGAACTGCATTTATCTGTTATTTTCCTTGCTATTATGTACCAGCTATATTTCTTTGTATAACTAACTACATTCCTCTCTTCTGCATGAGGTTTTCAGTCCTTTTCAGTTTTAACTCAGTTCACAGTATTTCCCTATCTCTCTGGAGTTTAAAGCTAATTTTTGTAAAGGATTCTGTGGAGTTGGATGGCACTGGCAGCCCCTTACAAACAGACAAATCTTGGGCTTTCACATCATTAGTGATGAGAAATATTTTGTACACTTCTGCTTTTATGAAATGCCAAAGTTACACAAAGCAATTTGTGAGACAAATACAAGTAGTTTGAATACGATTAAACCTAGTGATGTTACAGAAAAAAAAACGGAGAGCAACTAACAGAAGTGTGGTATTTATTTGAACAAAATCAGTGCTAGGAAACAAATATTTATTTTAACTCTGTTCTAATACTAGTTTTACCACTGAACTGCTGTAAATTCTGGACAAATAATAATCTTTTTGGGTGAAATATGCATCTTTGAAAGGTACTATAGAGTCTCTGGAAAGCAGTTAATAAACCATTATGATTATTTATAGACATGTTAAATATTTTACTGCCTATGAAACACATGCCAAGTGAAAAACAAGAGATTGCACAAGTCAGCTACCAAAATGTCACTTGAGAAACTGATACAGGAGAAGATTATAGAGTTGGATAATGTCTAGTGAAAACTGAATTTTGTCTATAACCTCATAAGCATAGGGGATGTAGGGGTCTAACAAATCCTTTAATTTCATGTGCTTGGGATTTCCTGCTGGAAGAGATAGGAGAGGAGGAAGAGTTGTACAGAAAGAGCAATTAAACTCAAATGAGTTTTGATACTCAGAGCTGCCACTAACTTGTGACTGACAGTAAAGTAAAAAGAGATTTAGCAGCATTTCCTTTAAAAAAAAAATCTCTGCATAGCCCAGTAAATATTCTTTTAGTCTATTGCTTTTCTTATTTTAAAACTAGGATTGACAAATGTGTTCTATAATAATACAAATCAATCAACAGAAAAGACTGAAGTTCAAGTTTAGCAGAAAATGCAAATGCTATTTCTACCCTGAATACACTAGAGTTAGTGGAAACTTCATCATCGAAGTGCTTTCTGCTGAATAAAACACACAAGTCATGACCCCTGATACTAAGGAGTGTATTATCTGAAGGCCAGCTCTTGTAGGCAGAATTCAAGTACTTTTGTAGGCTAAATATAAAACCGGTTTTGAGTTCAACAGAACTATTCACTTTATAAAGTTGGCATACTATAGATGCTTTTAGAATGAAGACCTCTTCCCACTGAAGTCAGCACCAATATTACCACTGACATCAGTGAGATTAGGTCTTGTCCTGGTTTTGTTAAAAACAAGTTTCTCTTTTAGTGATTTTGCTTTTCAGCTAAAGCTTCATATCAGCTGCATTTTCCTGGAGAACCAGATACATGTTTTGGTAAACATAGCAATGGAATGCGAAGTTATTGATAACAAATTGATGCACATCTCACAAGAGGGGCAATGAGAAACAAGTGACCAAGAAACTGACCAATGGAGTATAACATCCCATTCACGTGAATACTTCATATAAAAGTGGGAGATCACGAGGATCTCGTCCCTTTTCTTTATGGCTGACATTAGGATAGGACCTTGCTAGTCGTCCCTGCAAACTGAGGCCTAGTGAGAGACTGAATCCATCTCCGGTTGACTGCAGAGTCCAGTCCAGGACTTTGGGTGCCGGCTCTGCAGTTGCTGGAACTTTCAAGATTGGTTTTGTATATTTTGTATTATTTTCTCTATTCTTATTAGTAGCATTAGTAAAACATTGTTAATTTTTCCAACTCTCTTCTCTCTTCTTTCCCTCCCAATTGCCTGTCCTGAGTGGGAAGGGGGGAGAAGGAGGGGCTGAAGAGGGAAGGGAGGGGAGAGGAGGTTAACAATACATCTACCATGGTTTTATTGTCACCCTGCAACCAAAACCTCAAAAGGTCTATAACTTAAAAATTTCCCTGTAACGTATATATCTGCTCTGCTTTTGCCATAGGTAGGTACCTAGCTTAAATACCACTGTGCTTAAAAGAAAACAGGAGCATTTCAAAAACTTCTTAATTTAAAATTGGTATCTCTGAGTGGACAAAGTATTTTGTCTCTTTTATGCTTATAATATCACTAAACAGAGATGTTCCAAAAATTTTATGAGTAGCAAATTATTTCTGCTTTGTTAACAGATTAGATGAATTAATTAAAAAACCCTCAGCTTTTAGGAATGCATATATATTTTATGTAATCTCCTTGGATGTGTTTGAGCAAAGTAATAAAGGAACATTTATTGTTTCCCTAGCCTAAGTTTACAGGAAGTTGGAGAAATAACTGATCCAGGTCTCCCAGATCCCAAACTCATAATTATTTGAACAACCATACTTACTAATAATTTTATAGAGAGTTTAAAGGCTTATATCTCATTTGATTTTGGGTACATAAGGGTGGTACTTACTGCACTTGGATCTTTTGCTTAGTGCCACTTAAAAAATTGGCATTAACCCATGCTATTAAAAAGTGTGATCCAACAGGGAACATTTTGATCCTGGTATCTTTTTCTTTTACATATTCTTTATTTTTAACTGATGGCTTTAAAATATTACGACAATAAAAAAAAAATCTTTCATATTCTTAATATACTTAATACAAATATAAACTATTTCAGTTCTATCTTGAGATAGCTGATATCGTGCAGAGAGCTTTTAGGAACAATTGGTTTGGCTTAATGAGTTCTCTACCGAGGAATAAGCTGAGGAGCTCCTAACATGCTATTTTCCAATTTTTTTAATACTACAAGAAGAAAGAAATCGTATGTCTATTTCCTTTGGCAAGCTTTGAGCATCTACCCTTTCATCATTCTTTCTTCTTCATCTCTTTCTAGCTCTCTCTCCCCCTACTGTGCAACACAAACCTTTTATGTCCCAGAGCTATACTATACCAGACACCATATAATTCATACTACTAGTGCATTAATTCAGTGGGCAAACTGTACTGTAGTGCTATGTGAAAATAAAGGCACTACCCATTTTTTGTACGGCATTGCCAAAAAATATGCTAAAAAGGCAAAATTAGAATTGGTGATAGACACCTCAACATTGATTTTTATTTCACATGGTTCCTTTTGGGTATCTTGGTGATATTTCTCCTCATTTTAAAGCTTTTTCCATAGCCATTTCTACAGGAAAGAAAATCCTTGTATTGATAATGCAACCTGTTGCTGGACAGTGACAAGACAAATCAATGCTTTATGGAGAAAAAGGACACGTGTGCACTGTGTTGACTTGTATTTCAAGAGTCTACATTTATCTGCATAATTCCTGGGCAACACTACAGCTCCTAAATATGATATTCATAGGTTAGCTAAAAATGCTCAATGGGCTGTTCTAATCCTGCTTGCATTGGTAAGTATTGGCCTAGAGATGGAGAAAGTCCCAGTCATCTGGGGAAATATTTCAGTACAGGCACTGTTATTTCAACCTTAAATATATACATATGAGTAAAAGCTGAGTCACACAGGATTTGGCTGAGGCATTTCTTTTTCAAGGCATAGCTCAACAGGTAGAGGGATAAAACCCCTTAAAACAAACAGTATTAACCTGTCCATTAAAATAAATCCTTTCCTACTTTTCATCCTTAATTATCAGCAATTTCCAACTAGTTAAATGTCCTTCTCAAGGACAATAAATCTCCCCATTGCCTAGAAAAAGCCAAACTGAGCAGATATATCTTATTCTGTATCTTGAAACTGGTTGAACTTTGATCCTGACAAATTGCAATAGCAGGAAAAAAACCATCTGAACCAAAGGCCCCTCCTCTGACAGTATCCAGCCATTCACCAATGCCAAGAACACAGCTCAGAGGAGTGACCACAGCAAAATTATCTACCCATAATTTATTACTAACAAGATAGACTAGGACAAGCATTTTCAAAGATAAGCTACTGCCAGGCACGTTTACAGCGTCATAGGCCAGAAAGGCCTGACACTTCCCTCAGGTAAATAAGAACAAACACTCTGCTGATCACAAACCACTTTTGTATTCCAGCCTTTCAAGGTAAATGTGTTTTCTACTAGTTACACCTTCCAAAAGCTTTCCAGAGATCCTCATAGTCTAATCTAGCAGTGCCACAATTTATATAGTTTTCCTTCTTATTGTTTAAAGTACTTGGAATTAATACTGAAAGATGTGTACTTTGCCTGTGGGCAGAGTTAAACAGGATGAGAACAGTAGGGCACGCAACACTTTCAGCCACGGCTTTGACACAGTCTTCAAAAACCTTCATCTTAAATAGTAAATGTCAGCACTGTGTGAAGAAAAGACACATTCTGTGTACTTTTCCTTTTAGAAATGAAATTTTTAAAATTTAACTTCCTGTCCCTATGCATAATCTGTGTACAGTGGATCTCCTGTTAGGATAAGACTGCATGTGCAACACACTTCTACATACTTCAAATATGGCAAAAAGAAACTGACTTGAGATTGAGATAATTCTAATTTTCATTCAGCAACAGGAATCAAGAGGGTGACTCAAGGAAAAGATTTTGTCCAGGAGCTAGACATGTCCATAGTTCTAAACTATTCTTTATTGCAAATCCATATTCTGTCTTCAGATGGAGAAAAAATTTCCATTAGTGGGATAAGATTGTGAATTTCAGACATGGGTTGAAATATTACAAATTCTGAATGGATTTGGGCTGAGAACTTAATAGGAAACTTTCTATTTAATGAATTTGTCCAGCTTTCTCTTTATTGTCAGCTTGGCAACAATCATCAATTAAGGATTGTTTTCTCTGACTCAGTAAATACTTGACCATTTTTGTTTGCCTTGAGGAAGCCACCTATCACTAGTCTTCAATAAACATCTTTACTTATATTACAAAATGCTGCTTTTAATTTGAATGTGAAAAGCTTCTGTGATGTTTTTATGCAGACATGACTGAACATCCAGGGTAGAACTCACTGAACACTCTAAGAAACACTGGATTTTTTTCTTTCAGAACAAGTGACCCCCACCTGAGTCAGCCAGATCTTTCTGTAGAGTTCCTCAGAGTTTTCCATTAAACAGACAACCAATTCAAAATTAAAACCCACTGTTCAACAACCTAAATTTTATGTAGGATCATGATACTAAACATTGATCAGTACTATTCCCAGTGTGGCTCAGAAAAGTTGAAACACTATAAAGCTCATTTGTGAAATTCAAATTTAGTATTTTACTATATAATTATTAAAAAAACATTAATACTGTGTGTGTATTATGTATGTGTATCTTGTTATTGTTACAATCCTTATTGTTTAGCTGAAACTTACTGTACATCTTCATGTGGAATACTACATCTTAAGCATGAGAAGTCCTGTCACACTTCACAAATTATCAGAAACCACTTTAAAGTATGAATATTCAGTTCAGTTCATGCAGCATGAGCTTAGCTCTGTCAATAACAGCATAGATTTTTTCCTCACACGGGTGTTTTATACTATTTGATGTGGCAAAACACATTCAAGATTATCGCTTAGATTTTTAGCAAGATATTTGTGAAAACTCTTGAATGTAACATCAGAACACTCTTGGAAGTGACCAGTACAGCTGGCTATACTTAGTGCGAAGTAATACCTCTTCAGCCAAAGAAAATAAAACCAGCTCTGTTTAGAGAACTGCATCTCATGTCAAACAGACATCACATAGTCTTACTACAAGATCAAATCATCAAACTGTTAAGAAATCATAAGATTTGATTTTTGCATTTATAGACAGGCCCTAAATAATCCATCCAAAGCATGACACAGTTTGTTAAATCACTTTACCTGTGATGGACAGCATTAGAATCAGATGGCAGCAGCTGGCTGATGCCAATAAATCCAAAATGAATTCTTGTCATTCTCCAGAGAATGACAGCACTCAAAGACTCAAAAAGAGATTAAGCAAAAGAACTGACCCAAAGAACTGAAGATTCCACAACTAATTGAAAGCCGCATATTTGCTTATAAGTCCAGGACAGGTTGAATCTATCCCACTTTATCCGATGGCTAACAAAAATCTGAAAAGCTTAAGAGGCAATGCTGAAAAATGTTTCATTTGCAAAACAAAAGTACAAAGTCATAAACCAGCAAAATCAATCCCTGGAGAAAAGGGAGCAAGCGCATTGGCAGCATATTTACACACACACACACACACACACACAAAGAACAAGCTTTGAAATTTTTCTTTCATTTTAGTTTATAACGAAAGAATAATATTGTATGTGAATTTAGGCTTCTGAAAGATTCTAGAAAACTCTGCAAATAATCTCAAAGAATGGATCAGTCTGTGAATACCATCTGTTCAGGAAGGATCAGCTGGCACTTTTGTTCCTAACTTTCTTCCTATGACATCCTTGCCTTCTTTCCTGCTCCTCCTATTTTTTTGCACTGTATCAAATTTCAGGGAAAAATAACCTTAATTTAGGGGCTGAAAAAGGTTTTTGCATTTTATAATGAAGACCATTTGAGAAAGTCATTGGCAAACCTGTTGTAAAGAAACTGGCAATAGGACATAGATGTTAAATTCCCTTTTATGGCTTCATACCTGAACAGCACACTTCTATACCTTTGCAGCTATAATTTAAAGGATGACAGCCAGAAAAAGGTAATGTTTCAAGATTAACAGGGATAAAGATTGCTAGGAATGTAGACAGTCATGAGGAGTGAGTCACTTTAAACACAACCTTCTCCTGTGTGTGGCATAACTGTGACCAGTCATCGCACAATAGTCTTGGAAATTTTGGATTTTGCGGTGTGCTCAAGAACTCAGTGAACTTTTTCCTTAGTTGTCTATAAGAGCATGTAGAAAACATTACATTAGCTACAACAGATATGTTGGTGACGTAGGTAGTATGGAAAAATTCTCCATTCTCATTAGTGACTTCTGAAAAGCATTAGTGCTTTATGTTAGCACTACCGTATCCTAAATATATTAATGTTTATTACCTTTATGTTTTGATACGGGGGAAATTCTTAAGTTAGTTGTGAAATTCAATTTAGGCATAGCACACTATGATTTACAATCACTGCAGTTTTTGGCATTAGTTGATGACAAGCTCAATGAATCAACACAGATCAAATAGTTTATTTGATCTATAGTTTAAGTGCCAATGCTCCTCACACTAATTCCATTTAGTGGGCCATAATTGTTACGCAATATGTTTTGAATATGTTTGTTTCAGTTTTTAAACTTGTCATAGCTTGAAATGAGAAACTAATTTAAAAAATATAAAAAGATAACCCTGGTCCTAAAGGATGAAATAAATGGCAGCATCGTCTAGTGCCTGAGGTATGAACTGCCTGGCAGATGCCTCCTAACTACTCATTTTATTTACTGGCAAGATGACACCCGACATCTCCAACCACATGCTGTCCACATACCTGAACTAGAATGTTCCTGAAGCCTGAACTTCATTTTCATTCTGAAACTTCCTGAAGATTCATTTTTATTCTTGTTTTCTGGGCTTCAATTAATTCACCTATGGAATTATAAATACATATCTATTAGCATTTATTGGTAAGAGTCAGTGAAGCGATTACTGCTTGCTATACTTTGAAAAGCAAAGCATGATCATGTGCAGCAGAAACACATCTTTCAGGTCTGTTAGTCTGGATATTAAATTTAGAAATCTTTTAATATCCTGTAAATTAATATTACACCTATTAATAGCTATTACAACTAATAGATCTTTACAATTAGGATAATTCCTTTGCCTTTAATTTTTCCAAAAGCTTTTTTTAAAAAAAAAAACATTATTTTTTTTGTTGTCCTGGACAATTTAAAATGAAAAAAAAAATCCAGCTTCTCAACTTTATTAATCTTACCATTTACCATCAGTACAAATATAAGAAAATATTACTAATAATTAGACTGAAAAGATCTACTGCTTTATGTGACTCGTTATATTGAAATGAATAGAAAATACATTCTTTGCTTAATATTCAGTACATATTTTAAGACTGCTGTTTCGGACCTGAGGAAAATATAGCTACTAGAGAGAAAACTGGATTTAGTTAGCTAATATCTGGCATTTGACTAATTATAAAGTAGAATACAGTAATATTAATTTTCATAGCCCTACAGACACATTAATGCATTCAAAATACTTGTTTTAATTATGACACATAAGGAAAACACAGGACAATCAGACAGAAAATACATTAGTAGTTACACTGAAGGCAACTGAACAAGACAACCGCGTCTACATATTCCCAGCTCCCCACCACGTATGTACAGACTTACTGTGTCTAAAACTGAAAGATAAATTCTATAGATAAAAATTGAGAAAGAAAATCAGGTATTTTCTCCTTCTTCATGAAGTATCTGCAAGTACAACACCTTGATTTTTCCTATAACATGTTTTATTTGAGATTTTATTTGGTTTTAAACTCTTCTTGCTCCATTAGAGAAATGTTTTGTTTCAGACTTTTTACACACACACACACAAAATTGCACTATAAAAGTATATTTTATATCCTAGTGTTTGATAAGCATACAAATATATCCAACGCAATTACAGGAACAATCACTAAATCCAGAGAAACTAGCACCATATACCTTTGATTACCATTCTTCACTCAAATTTCAAACTTAGTTATGCGAAATAATTTGAAACAGAATTCATATTGATTTTATGCTGCACTGTTTTAAAAAATTATATATCTGGTTACAAGACATGTTACTTTACCATTATTATCTTTTATCAATCATCCTCTAGTTACACATAAAGATACCAAGTTAGTTTGGCAGAAACTACTTCCCCAGGTTCTTGCATTATTATTTATTTTCTCCTTTACGCAACAATTCTATTGTTTACATAGGATGGCAGCTTTAAAATACCTGTGTCTGCTCATTTTCTTATCTAAAGTCTGCTCTGAAATATTCTAAGCGTTCCAAGACCTATTCAAATAAATGTTAACAGCATATACAGATCTGCAGCCAACTGTTTCAAAGCTCTTGGATGTGCACTGTCAAGATCTAAGATTATCTAAAAAAAGAAAACCAAACTTTCTTTCATAATCTTGCCCATAACACAGCTTGTAATGTCATTCTGTTTTTCTAAAAAGCAGTTTTAGTACATCCAGTTGCAGGTTTCCAGAACAGCTTGGTATTTGTTGATTTATTTTTTACATAAAACACTACTATGACTTGAAAGAAACACGAAGCAATTTTGTACTTATTCAAACTACAGTAAGGTTCCCATTTTGGGGGCTGTAGGGTAGATTCCCATGTCTGGATCTACAGGGGCACAAACAACACAACATTCTTTGCCAAACAACAGCTGGAAAAGAGACTACATTCCAACAAAGCCTTGGCTGAACAGTCATCTAACCCTTTGACTGTCAAATCATATGCTTAGTGAACCATAATTTAAATTAGGTAGTAAGGCCTCTGTGACAGTCATTTTTGTCAGATATGAAAAGGTTAGTATACATTGGATGATAGTAAAAGCAGAATATCACACATCCAACAAGTAGATTTGATGCTTTGAAATGCCACATATGCCTGGTCTGTGAGGTCAATCACACACATTTCTAAACACAATTGCTATTATACCTGCACTGAAACGGATACGAGAATGTCCCTGGATTTCAGTGGGTTTAAGATGTGAACCTTGACCTCTAATTTTTCCTATATTTTAACTTTCTAGCTTAAAGAAGCCCATTACATGCTGATGGACTTTAATGCTTTTACTATTATATACATGTAATACTACTGGAGAGCAAAGCTGGGTGAAACACTTTGCCTTCAAACACATCCCTGCTTTGTTGGTTTTCCAAATTTTGTCAGCTTAAAATGTCAGCTTAAGTTTCTAAGCTGCCATATCTATTACATTTCATATTTAAAATTCAGGCAATACTCGAATCACTAAGAACTATGAAAGAGTATTTCAACAATTATCTTGCTCTAACATTTTATTTATCTTTTTTTTTTTCTTCTGAGTTGTAAATGGATTCTTTATTTTGCTTTGTAGAAAAACACAACTTTATAAGTCTCCCAAGTCAATAATACATCAAGTTTGACTTTTCAAAAGTTTTATTTAAAACTGTAGCTCCTGAAGAGAAAACAAACATATATCATTTTCTGCTTGTATATTGGGGGAATTCCCCTGGAGTAAAACTCTATTAAAAATATATTTTTAAAATTGTTATATTTTGATGGGATTTTTAAAGTGAGAAATTTCATTGAGATTGTCTTGTAAGTAACAAAGAGTCTGGAAAGACTGAGAAGGGAAAGTCTCTTTTATAATAATACCAATAACTGAAGTGTGTGGTGGTGTTTGGTTTGGGTTTTTTTTTGTTTATTTGGTTTGGTTTTTGTTTGTTTCTATTTGTTAGTTGGTTTTTGATTTTTATTATTTTATTACAGCTAATAGTTTAAAATGTCCTCACACAATGGGAAGCCTACAGAAGAAACAGAAGTCTAATAGATGCTTATGATTCTATGCTAAATTAATGGTGTTATCAACCTAACAGCATTTGTGTCTTTAAAAGATCTTGTCATAAAACTTCAGTGCATTTTTATTACGAATGTTCTACGAAAGCGTAATTTTACTTAGATTCTTCTCCATTTCACTCAGTAAAATAATTTCCATGATGGATTTTCAAATAAAGGGAGGTAGGGGATGTTGAATTGGAGTTGGAAGTGCAAGGATTTGTAATACTGAAGGAGTTTATGTTATTGGACTTATACATAGTACTTCAATAAAAATTGCATTTTTACAACAAAATTCTGCCCCTGGAAAGATGTGAAAGGTAGAGACAAAATCCATACTCATTTTGAAGACAAATTTTAAGTTTGTTTATCTTTTGCAAGGAACATAACTTTATCTCTTCTTATCGTATATTTTGTAATCATAATTGTATAATATAGCATAAACCTTTGGTGCTGTGTAAGAAATGGATGATTGAGCAACATACGTAATCAGTATCTAACAGTGATCTTATTATTTCAATGGTTACCTGGAAACCACCATGGAAAACATCTGGGCAGAAATACAATGAAGAAGGCACATAGAAATTAAATTCCCCTTTTCCCCTAATTAGACCCTATCAGTGTCTCATCTCTTTTTCAGAACATAAAGAAGTATCGTTAGCAGGAGCACGATCCTATTTGACAGAACTGGTTCATTTATTTCGATTTCAAAATGGCGTTTCACAAAGCTAGTTTCACACTAATATTAATTTATCTGTTTTTAACACTGGATGGTTTTTTTTTTCCTTCAGTGCACTGGTTAAAGACTGAACCAAACAATAGCTTAAAACAGACCAAGCAGCATCAGTTTACTTGAGGTTGAATCTGAAAACTGTGAGAAGCACGCTGGTGCTCCACTCCTTCTGAGAGATTTCACAACCACACATTTAGAAGAAAGCAGCATGCAAAGCCATGCAGACTATGTGAATGTCAACGTGACCAAGCACTGCCCACAAATCTGGCTTCCTGACTGCTTCTAAAGTATTCCAGTCAGCTAAGACATGTCAAACGCTTCCTCAGGGACACAGAGGCCACAGACACACAACAAACATTTGTTTCTGTGGATTTTTCTGCCACTTTATCCTGCTCGTTGCCATAATAAGCCCTCTCTTAAATTCAGAGATTCCAGCATATTTTTCAAACGTTGGTAAGCATTCCAATAAATTTCAGTGGTTCAAAGTTATTTCCTTTGTCAGTGATTCCTGTTATTGGAAACCCAACGTTCAGGCTTCAGTGAAGCCCAAATAAAACACACAATCGCAAAGTCATAAGCAACAATCCATGCCTGCAGGCCCGGCTCTGCCTTCAGGGACACGGCACAGCAACACAGTGTGGGAAATAAGAGACAAATATTGGGGATTATGGACATAAACCTGTATTTCTGACAGATTACTTCTCCTCGAGACAGAAATTAGAGATCACACCAGACACAAAATGTTCTGTTTCTGCTGCATGAGCATAGTTCTCATACTATGAAGGATAGGGATGGGGAGAACAGATCTTTTAGCACATTAGCAAAGGCTTAAAGGTCAAATCACAAAACGCAAGTTAAGTCCATCACCCTTACGAAGGCCAAATAAAATTCAACGGGCCATATTAGGCTGCCTCTTATGCACTCCATACTTCCTTTTCTTTAGTTTAACTGGCACCAGTGAGTCCCTACCTTTGCCTGGGACACCATCTGTGCCTGAGGAAACAACTACAGTCTTGCACTGCTCACATCTATATAGGACATGCAACTACAAGCTACTATCCTACAAAGGACTGATGTTGTGAAAAAGCTTAATTCGAAGTACTTAGCATTTTCTTCTATGAGCTATTTTAACCAGAGACACCCAAATTTACAGTTTGTAGGGACATGTGTCGTGAGGTTTTGTTGTTGTTGTGTGTTGTTTGTTTGTTTTTAATCTTTCCACTGAAAATATTCATATTTTTAAAGGAATTCCCTTGCTTGATAGGAATTCTTCACACTGATACACTGTAGATACAAGTACTGAAATAATACGGGAAGTACAAAACACATGTAAAATTGTACGTAAGCCACTCATTAAACAATGATGTAAAATTAAAACAGTAGTGAGAGACCTCTGTAGAATTTGTAAAATAGACCTGAATGAGTTTTGAAGTTCCTATTTGAATAAAATATTGCTGCAGAATGAAGGAAAGGTTCTAGGTTGCGTATCATTTCTCTGTCTTGACGTGTTTCTCTTCGGCTGCCTCATAAGACCAAGGACAATTATTTTCCAAACCGTTGATGGTGCTACAGTCACAAACGTTGGCATTTTAAGGCAGCTCAGCACACTTCCATCTAGAAACAGATATTTACCAAAGGCTAAGATTTTAAAACTCAATGCCAAATTCCCACATCCTAAGAACTGAGTCTCCAACTGATTTATTACATTGGAGGTATAGGTCAAAACAGCCTTATGAGACAAGCACCCAGGATTTCTCTTCTGGAGTTTGAGAGGTGATGATTGAACTACATATTTAGTTTATGCTGCTCTCTGTTGCCCTTGAAGAAAACAGGACCCACTGTCTGATTCATTGCTGTTCTCATTACTACTCTCAGTGGCTTTTGTGATGCTCTTAGATTGTTCTTGCTTTAGAAGGGCAAGTGTGTTTAGCAGAGAATGATGGCCTATACTCCATTCACCTTCTACATATCTGATTCAGGTCAATTTGTTATTACTTTCCAAGCTCACAATAGGGAATTCACAGTGTAAAAAATACACAAGAAGACAGACAGAAAGGCAGATATTATACAAACAAAACAATGGAATTGCATTCTCATGTTTTATTTGTTGCACGTGCTTTTATTTCCCTCCTCTCTAATTTTTTTTTCTGCCACTGATCCAGGCCTTTGTTTTTCTCTTTTTAGAAATTTTGGACTCCATTTGGGATGTACAAAATAAGAAGACTAGAATGATTAATTGTGAGATGCATTGAAAGGCATCTACCCATCTGAAAAACCTGCACCTCAGACGGTTTGGGATGCCATTTTCATTGCATCCTCCCACTTATTTTCCCCTCTTCATCCAGAATAACAAGCAAACGTAATATATTCAGTGTAATTATTATCGTGGCACCAGCATTCTCATGAAGAAGGACAGCTGGGTCATGTTACACAGCCTGTTTATTCCAGGTATATAGGAGCTTGTTGGGTCTGAATGCAGAATAACAACTCCTGCGAATACTCCAGCACAAAGGCACCTTAACAGCTTTTCTCTTTCTCTAGACAGATCTCTTTTGTTTCTATAGAAAATGGAAGTACCTCTCAATTTTGCAAAATCACTCTTGTACCTTAAGTGAACAGATACAACCCTTTTACGTTTTTGGTCTACTGTTACTGCTGCATTACATCTTTGAAAACAGACTAATTAGGCTAGTAAGAATTTCTTAGGGAGCACACATATTTTTATTAATCACTCTCTAGCTCTATGGCTAAGTGAACTAAATAGACAGCGGCCTGCACAGGCTTCAGGCACACAGAATAAGCACTAAGCCTGTGAAAATGGCTGATACAGCACAGCAGAGCAGGGTTTCCAAGGCTTTTAGTAACAATTTCTGTATGATTCTAAACAGGGTAAAATACAGAGTGTTTCTTTGATAGCAGAAAGAATAATCATTGCAAGTAGTTATTATGGAAGAACACAGCCAAGCTCGTTTGCATCCACAGTACTCTGCCAAACTCTTTACATTTGTCATAAATCACAATTTCCAGGCCATTTTGAAGTCCCTTTGCATGAGTACTATGAAGGGCATCAGAATAAATAAAAAATGAGAAAGCCTGAAATATAAATTAATTTTAAAGTGAGGAGTTAGACTTTTTTAGGTACATTAAGTTTCCTATTGAGCATGAAAACACTGAAAGAACCCCTGAAATGTTATTCTGAATTGATTACTACATTAGCGTTTGTCTCAGAAGAGGACTCAAAATAGTTGATGCTGAAGCTACTGCAGATTTGTCCATAATGTAATGAAAAACATGTCATCAGCTTTCACTTTCTTGGAACTGCATGATCAAAGTGAGCTAAATCATTAATCCTGCTTTTGTAAGAAAATGTGTGAGACATCTGCTGGCAGCACATTAAGAAAAACCCCACAGCTTCTTTTTTTTCTACTGGCTAATATAAAAGCAGATACTGAAGACTAGCTCTAAACCCATTAAGATTAGTACAGTCAGTCTGATTAGCTTTAGTGGATTTCTTTTTTCTTTTAATAAGACTCTGAATATGTAAGAGGTTCAAAAGACAGTTATTATGCTTAAGTCTTTGGTTTTTGGTCTTTTTCCATCCCGCTTTCTCTGCAGTGATGAAATACAGGAGCAAACAAACTTTTCCAAAGACACAAACAAGAACTTGGAAAATAATTTTAAAATACATATTGTAAATCTCCTATTCTGCAATGCACAGAAGATCCACTTTTGGGCAAGGTATACTGTCAGAATTGGTCTTTATGGATCACATATTACAAACATCTTTGAGCTTCACCTAACAGTCTCAAATTCTGGCGATATTCAAATTTGTTTTTCTCTAACCCTCAGAAGTCATTACAGGGGAAAGAAAAGCTGATTCTCTGCTATTGTAGATGGGAATTTAACTTGAAATAAAGGATTCTCCAATGCAAATCTGTTCTCTACACCCATGGTGGAGTAATACTGACGTTTATGTATGAGGTAGAGACGAATTGAAACAAAACACCCATTTCTCTCCACATATTTCAGTTTTCTGGTCTACTAATTTGATGTTAATTACCATTTGCATAAGAGCAGGTGAAAGGTTTAACTAATTCTTTCAAAACCACATCAAATTAAATATCCTATGTACATTGTATTGAACGGTATTCTATGTGTGTTAGACTGATGGGAAAAGGACATCTCAAACTGCATATAGAAGTTTAAATCTATCAGTAAGCATGAGGAAATAATCACTTAAATGATGACCATGTGCTCTACTGTAGCTGCCAGGTAAAAGGTTCACAACGAGAATTGCTTCTCTGCTGGCAAACAGAAGAAAAACTAGTATGCATCCACCTAAAATTATCTGTCAGAAGATTTCACTCTGAAATATTTCTCTTGTGATTTCTCACTCCTTTTCCCCCATCCATAAAATAAAGGAATGTTTGGGGTATATATCTTCTCCCCCTATTAACACTAGAGGAAACACATTTGCTGAAGTTGAGACATTCAGGCAGACATAAGTGCTCTTGAAAGGTAAAATACAGGTTTCTATGTCAACATTAAACATGTAGCATTTTTTCACAACAATTTCATGCTAATTCCTTCTCAGATCAAACATCCCAAACTGGCCTTTTAAAGTTTCTGTTTACTGAAGCATTCTGAGCAGATTTATTTGAGAAAGTGAAACAATTTACAAGTACCATGTCTCCATCCAAGAACTAAAACAAAATGGAAACCACATATTTGGAAAATGATCTTTCACTAAATCCAATAGTTATTGTTTTTCCACACTCTTTCTCCAGAGGTGCCTTTAGGATCAAAATCCTTTGGTGGCAGAAAATGAAATTAAGTGCTGACAGCTCAAGATGTGATAATAATAATTAATGTGACTGAATAAAAAGGATAAATGGAAATCTAATTGCTCCCTATAACCTGTGTTTCTATTTTGAATTACCACATAGCTTATGATTTTGAGCCATTTGCAGGGTTTCTGCAGTTGTTTTTTTCTTAAACTGTAGAGAAGCCAGCAGCTCCTCCTTACCATCTACAAAATCACTAGTGTTTCCCAGTCCTTGACAAACATCCAGGATAAAGCAAAGATTTGAGAGGCACTGACACAAAGAACGTCAGGAACTTCAGCCCTTTCATAGGAATGCATAGAGAAATGGCATTTTTATAAAGCTGAGTCAAGGATACAAGGATGGAGTTTTGACAGGCTGAACAAAATAATAATGAATGTGATACTGTGGAGGAGGGAACTTGACTCTGAGGAAAACACCACTTAAAGTCAGGCAAGGTCTGTGGTCCGAGTGGCAATTATAAGATCCTAACTATTTTTTTTTCGTTTATTTCAATTAACTGTGTAGTCCAAACTCCTCTTTCCCTTCTTCCTATAGATACTTTATTTTAAGGAAAAAAAGAAGTTGGGAAGTTACGAAACAGAAATATTATTTCTCAAACACAATTTTAACATTCAGATTAGATTTTTCAGAAGACTGGGTGGAATATTTGTCAGGAACTAGAAAAACAGCTCTTCAAAAGGAAACTTTTCTATGTGCTGCAAAAATACAAATCAGAGATCAGGGTCAGTAGGATCTGGTTATCCAGGCACTTGTATTATATTCCCCACGTTAGTTCCATCTGAATGAACTACTTAAGACAGTCCATTTCTGTCACACAGGAACTTAAGAGCTCAATGAGTGAATTCTGCAGTACCTGAGCTCTTCATAGTCCCATATTAAACTCCCAAACTCTCTGTGGAGGCATAAGGAATAGGTCAGTCAGCTGAGAAAGGAGCAAAGAAGAAATGCCAAGAAGTGAAGCTAAGTCCTAACCTTCAAAGTTGATTAAGCAGCTAATTCAGTGATAGCAAGTAATGCTTGTCTTCACACAGGTATTTTATCTCTAAGTCTCCCATGATATTAGGCACTTCTTCAGTGTCACTGCTTTTTTCAGCATTATTGAAACATCTCCCTCTTGTTTCAAATCACTTTGAATATTTTCAGGAAGATCTGCTTGGTTGGATAGTAATTTGAAGTGATAGATATAGATATCTACATAGATATAGATATCTACATACACACCTCAGGCAAATGAATCACACTAAAAAAGCTGGAGAAGCTATATAATGTTACATTAAACAGAGTATACACTGAATCAAGGACTTAAGTCAAGCTCTTTCATCTATGACTCCAGAGTCCTGTTTTCCTTTCCTGCCCCCAAAACTGCTTGTTCATACAAACTCTTACAGATAAGAGGCTTCCTTAAAATACTTCAAGCATATTTGAATACAAAACTCTGAATTTAGGCACAGCAGAGTTTTAAACATGAATCTTCCACACTTCCAATAAGTGTATAAAGCATTGTGCCAATGAAAATGCCTGTTACTGCCAAAGCAGTAACGAAAACTCATCTCACCTCCACAGTCTCCACTATCTTGTCTTTGAGTGGTCACTACATGCCTTTTGGAACAGATCTTACAGACAGAGACAAGACTTTATAATCTTTTATTATTTTGGGACAGCATTTCTTCATGGCTTTGATGTATACAGACTGCTTTGGATCATGTCCACTTCACATTAGTGAGCAGCACACGGTCATCAAACAAGTCAATTTGTACTGAGTCTGAAGCCATTGCAGAGAAGAATAAAACCACTCAAAAATCCCATGCACTTATGTTGAACTCTAATCCTTTCATAAAATAGTATTAAAAACTATTAGATTTGTCTCAGCCATTATTTCATACCGCATACATTTGATGCTATTGTTAATCTGTCTTTCTAACTAAAAAAAATGATTTATTGTGACCATGAACTTTTTCTACCTCAGCCAAATATAACAAATTTGTTGGGCAAGCACCAGTGTTTGAGTTCGACAGGCTTACTTCTACAAAAGTCAGGTGCACTTTCATGGTAGAAGAGGCAAGTCCTCATGTTGGAGACCTGGCTGCGTACATCCTTTGTCCAATAAACAGATCTTTCTGTGTTTAAGCCTCTGACTATTGAGTTATTTCTTCCTTGTGATGTGTGAAATTGAGGAGGTCTTTTGAAGTACTCAGTATGAGGAGAAATAACACATACCATCTGAAAGAAAATTTCAAATGGCTATGCTGTATAGGAAGAACATTCCTATTAAAGAAAAATAAATGGGCACACTCTCTCTCTCTCTCAAAAAAAGGCCATTTCAGTAGACTGCTGAATAGACATGAATAGACTAACTTGGCTTTGATTGACAATAAGGTGTTCAATTCTGCTTGCTGCTCTTTTACCTCAGCACTGGAAATAGTAACAGCAATGTTCATGAATCTTCAACTCTTGGTAATCTTATTCCTGTCTGCAAACAGGCCTAAAAACGTAATTCACACAATTCTTCCTTGTGCCATCCTGCAAAGAGTCATTTAAAAACATGGAGTCCAAATGTTCCAATCAGTGTTTTCAATTTACTTCTGTTCATAAACCAAATGAGCTTTGGAGATGGCTTGTACATCCTGTATACACTTTTACATATGAAGTACTCCATACAGATTTGTATTGTGTGCAGAATACTTTGCCAAAAGGGTGATTCCAAGTATCAAAAATTAAAGATCAGTATCTCAGGCCAATTTTGAAAAATATTTGTCATAAAGTTTTCTTAAATAATTTTTTAAACACTGAGTACTGAGAAAGCATGAAACCAGGTTCCCAGGACAGCTTGCTGTTCACTGGTTACATTTTTGTCCTATCTTTTTCTCCACTGAGAAGTCTGGCTAATTCTGTATCCTGTCCTGCACTGGGGCAAAGAAAGCTTCCCAGATTAACGACTCGGCCTTTTACACCTCAGCCTACGATTAAGCAGAATCTATTTTACACAGGTTTGTTCCTCATGCAAAATCAGTTTTTGTAGGTCTTCAGTAAGAATATAGATCTTCATGTGAGGCATTATAGAGCATTATAGAACTGACCAGCAGCAAATGAGAGGCTGAAAGTAGGAGCTGAGAAGCTCAAAGTAAGAGATGAATTTGTCTTTTCTTGAATTTGACAGCATCTTGACTTGTCTGCAAATGAATCTTTTCCCTCGTTAAGGCCTGGGGATGCTCTGGGAAGGTGCGTTTTCACAGAATCATTGCTGGCTGACACTAACCTCATTCCTCTGCTTCGACATGACAGAAATTCTTGATGAGCTTTCCCAGTTGCACTACGACTTTTGCCAGAAATGATTGACTATACAAGTGATGCTGTCTACAGACTTATTTCTTCCTTAGTAGGCATTGAGGTAGCAGGGGAAGGGAGTCAGGGAAAGATCAAAGGTTGTAGCATGTGCCATTGGCATTTAAAGAGCAACTCCCAAACCAGAAAGACAAAGGGGATGGAACTACAGCCAGGCCAGCTGGAGAACAGGGAGAAAAATTCATTGTGTGAGAAATAGTAACTTTCAGAAGCAGACCCTGTGTGTTGGTATCAAAGGGGCTGGTAAACTAAGGCCATTCCAAAACAGTGAAATATATTAGTAGTGTCATAGAATGCAATGACATTTATTAGTTTCTAATTGTGACAGCAGATCTCTCTGCACCCCAAACACTGAATACTGATACAAAAAAAAAATTACATTACTGATTCTTCTGTACAGATACTGTTATGCTTTGGTAACATTCTGGCACACGTATATGAACAATCACATTTAACTTATATGGCCAGACCTCTTTCTTACTCTGAGAAGCACCTGACATGTTCCAGGGTGCTAAGTAAATTATAGCCTTAAATAATGTCCAAACAGTCTTCTCATTACAATTTTGAGCTTTTCATACCTAAGATAAAGGCCCAATTATTTATGTGGTAAGCCCCTCTGATATTTCCCCAGTCTTCAAAGCCATCACAATTTTTCAGGCTGAGAAGCCATAGATAGCCTATAAAAGCTGTTTTTCTTTTAGGAATAGATGGAACATTCCACCCTGATGTGAAGTGTATTCAGAAGTGAGCCATCTCTGTAAATGCCTTGCTTCCCACTGTTAGTTTGGCTGTCACTTACAGTAATCTAACCAAGTGAGGGAGTGAAGCTACACTCCACACAACTAGTATGTCAGAATATTTTTTTATAAAACACAATGTAACTATACAGTGAGACAAAACATATTGCTAGATGGCAAACACAGCAGAGAAAGCTCAAGGGCTTACAGAGAGTACAATTTTGCTGTTGATTATGGATGGAGATGTGGGGTAGGAGCTGCCAGATGGCTTGTGCTAACTGCATTTGGCTACACTAAGAAAGAGAAGTTCAGGCAACTACAATGAGTTAGACCTCTACTCTTATAAAGCACATCAGAAAGGTATTTTTAATGTTGGGCACAAAAATCTAAGCTTTCCTGTCTGGTTAAAAAAGTTGAAAAAAATAATCCAAAAAAGCAACAACCCTCAGTGATCTTAATTTGCTACATAAGAGGACATTAACCTCTGACTTTGCATTTTGCAAACTTACATGAAGAAAAGAATTATACCAAAACACTACTCAGCCCTACAAGGCTGAATCTGTACAGCCTGATTAACTGCTGAGATTCAAAAGGATTTCATAAAGTGAAACCAAATTCTGTGAGGGATTTGAGTGCTACAAAAATACTACACTTGTGGGCTTTTCATCTCGATTTGGGATTTTCTTTTCTTTTGAACCATAGCAGCTCAATGCCAGGCATTCAGGTTTGCCAGTCAGCTCTACATGCAGAAAGTTGTGTGGACTTAATGATCATGAACAGGTAAAGTAATCAAAACCACTGTCTAAAACCAGGAAGCAGCTGTGAGGTATTGCAGTTGTCACCCAGGTATTTTCCTTTCCTAAACATGTTTTCTTCTCCCAAACCATTGTCTGGAAAGATAACATACATGAAACACTCAGAAGCGTGTAATCAGGGATATGAGCACTGACCAAAGAAAAGAGAATAATACAGTAAAACACTTCGCCAGTTCATGAGCCTTATGAGTCAACATCACTGGCATTTGTCCAGCATTTTCCTCACTTAAAAGATAAATGTTGTCCAATGTGTTTCACTGCAGTTACTTAATACATATTGAAGAAAAGGAAAAGATGCTGAATAAAAAACTTCTGCTAATAGTCCTTGAACTGAACAAGAGGAAAAAAAACAAAACAATAAAATCACATTTCTTTTAATGTGCTTGAATCAGAGTTTACATGAAGGCACATACATATTAGCAAACTTGTATGTTGTTTTTATTCCATCAACTCTAACAACAGTACATACGTGTTCTGGACAACCTTGTTTACTATTTTATGTGTGTAAATCTAGATTATTACACAAATGTTAAAAGTACCAGTAGAGTCTGGTCTCTGAGACCAGAACAGCAAAGATTATGAAGTGTATTTCTTCTGCTTATCAAAACAGCAGCTAAGTCTCCTTATTCTCATAGGACTATCACATGCATCTATTAGACTCAATAGTAAAACATCAGGTAGAAAACCAAATAGGTCTTACTCCTGAGATGGATGATCTTTTGGCTATGGAATGTAAGAGATTTAAAGCAACTATGTCTTTGGAAGTAAGCATGACATATCTGGTATTACCTTCAAAAAGTCCAGTTAAATCATAAGGATCTAAAACTCTGGATGTGTAAGCTATGCGAGGAACAAGATGCTATCCTTTTCTATCACAGATCCATTTCAGAACAGTTTGTATTTGTGTAGCAGATGTCTTTATTTTCTCCCACTTTCAGTGCAATTTTTATTCCTGTTACACAGCTGCAACCCTTTATTTCTTGTACCTGATAGAGCTGTCCTGGGGTCAGTGACATATTAACTCTAGTTCTGCAAACACTTCCAGCAGAAAAGTATGAGCTGGCCATGCCTTTTTCCTGTAATGGGAAACTGAAAAAAAGGGGCCCTAAACAGTCTCCACTTGGTTTTGATCTCTAAAATGAAGCTGAGACAAGATCAGTTTCTGTGAACAATTCACTATGTGAACAACATGAAGCGTGCAGAGTTTGTAAAACCACGCAGACACAAGAATAAATAGTTATAAATTGATTATGATTACATTTAGGATGTGAATTCTAAAACTTGAAGATATTGAAGATGTGAAACTCTATTAATCTTTCACAAAGATCCATTGGAATTTGTGGGACAAAGAAGCCAACAAGCTTAGTATGGATCTTGACAGACTGGAAGGACAGGATCACATAGCCAGGTTGCACACAATGAGATGCCTTTAACCTCATAACTCAAAGACTTGGTTGGTTCTCTATCTTCCATCCCTCATTTAGGGTTTTTTTCCATGATTGATTCAATTATTTAATGAATCTCTATCATTTTAAAAATTGCTGTAAGAGTTTATTATAGTAATCAAGTATAACTATCTTCTAATATAAATAAGATTAAAGTCTTCCACAAAGTTTAGCATTTTCTTTAAACCCCCAGCTAGTCAAGTAAATAGCAAGAGGAATATCTTCACAAAATTTATCATGACAGGAATTGACATATTTAATAGAAGATCGCTTTGCATGAACAAGTTGAACTTGGGTGAATAGTAAGCAAAATAGAAAGCTACTGTAATATAAATTAAAATATTAATTTTAAAAGCACTATAATTCTAGAACACAATAAAAACCACCTTAGTTATGTTTTGACTATATCCACGTTGTTGGAGTGCCACCTACTGGACATCGCTGGTGCGCTTGGACCAGCTCCATTAAACTAAGTGAAAAATCCAGAATCAGAAAGCGGGGGGGGAAGTCTTAGCTAATTTATCTTCAAAATCAGAAAAGAGTACTGTTGAATTTTGAAAGGCAGGGGGTGGAATCTGAGCTCACATACCAACTCCTACACCAGTGACTTGACCTTTAGTTTTCAGTTTTCACACTGATGAAATGAAAATTATAATGCTCAGTTCACTGTTCCATCTCTTTATGAGAATGTTGAAAAAAAAAAATCAGCTAAGTGGGCATGACAAATAGATGACACACCTGGTAACAACTAACATATTGACACAATCTCTTTCAAAACAGCACTGTGTGCAAAACAGAGAACCTGCACCCTGAATCAAAGCACTAAAACCTCTCCTTAGTTTAGCAGGACCGACTTGGGACTTGACCGTGATTATTCTGCCTTTGCCTTTTCTGTGAATGAGTGGCCATGATGTCTACATACAATGCCAAATCAAGCAGATATCTTCATCTTTTAAAAGAATGAAAATTACATTATTTGTACCCTGCTTTACAAATAAAAAAATCTATTAATGGAAATGGGGCTTAAAAGAAGGAAATCAAGATTGCCTTAGCTCTCCAGTTTCTACATCAATATACCTGCTCAATTTTACCATGAGATGGCTTGGCAAAGGGACAGGCTCCTCAGTTGCTTATTATTTTCTAGAACCTGACAGCTTTCACAAAAGATTTTGATAGCAGCCTTCCAGATTTGCTTCTCTCCCTCCAGGTTCTTCAGCTTTTTCATGATTTCAGACTATAAAACATATTTAGCAGGTGCTAAATATTTCTGCTTTTTAAAGCTTAAGTTTTCATGAAATTATCATAGATAACAAAAACATTCTTCTACACTAAATTAAATAAGAAAATTAGAAAAAGAATATAGTAAGTGCAATCAAAGAGGAATCATTTAAACAGTAGCAGATTTTTCTCAAGAGCATATTAAGATGAAAGGGTATTAGGCATTTATTTTTACAAGAATAATTTTCAGGGCTTTAATCATTTACATATTATCTATTTCACTGAAGTTTAGTTCAACAACTGTAAAATACTGACATCTTCAGGTGGATGAGCTACTGAAACACATAAAAATAGAACAGACCGAATACAAAATATTCACACTAGAAATAATTCTTGAAACAGAAGTTTTCCTTGGAATGAATTATGCACAGCTGCATATACATTTTCAAAATGCCTGCAGCCTTTCCAATACATGATAGGTGTAAAAAGACATGGAAGTTCTTCACAAAATACCCTAGAAAGCATCAATGAAAATCAACAGTTCCTTATGAAAACCTTTTTTTGAAGGGTTGACTCCTTATGGGAAAGTAAAATTCTCCTAAACAACGTATAATCTTGGTATAAGTGAAAAAAAAAACCGCATAGTTTTAATTTCCTAACTTGTTTCTAGTAGGCCTTTTTAATCAGGTGCACTCTCAATATTTGGATTAATTTGACTGAAGTCAAGTACACTAATTGTGGATTTACACTTGTGACAAATAAAAATATGGCTTTGTGTGGTCCTGATCTTCTCTTCAGTTTCACTGCATTCAGTGGAGTTCAAGGCCAGAAGGCATCACTCCCCTTTTATTCATAAACCCTCTAAACTATTGTCCACTTTTCACAGATCTGACCAAGTGCAACGTCATACTGAGATACACCGGCTCCTCTTCACCTAGAAAAAGTGTTGAAAGAGATCTAACTCTTGTAGCAAAAAATTCCCAGGGGCTAATTTAACCTTAAGAGGAACTACAGCAGAAAGTGAATTAACTCTGAAATCCTTGTCTGCTTGGGGAAAACTTCTCTTTCATCCCTGAATCTGTACCTGTCCAGTAGCACATATTCCAGTACATCCAACGCACTGTCAATATGGATTTTCAACACTTGCTCTCAGTACACAGGTGCTTACTTGATATTTCAGGCAGATATTATTAGGGAAAATTTTAACAATAAGGACTTTTGGTGAATTTTATTCTCGATTTGAATACCATAATTATATTGGAAAGAAAATAAGCAATGGTTCTTAGATGTTTCAGTAACAGATCATTCATGAAAAGTTAACCCACAATGTAAAAGCCTATTGCAAACTCCTTATAAGCTTACTGTAAGCATTTTAATATTTAAGGTGCTTATAAGTCAAAGTATTAGCACAAGCAATTTTTATTCACAAACAAGCACTCTTCCCTCTGATTAAAACTACCACAAACCAAACAGATGAACATATGGACATAAACACTGCAGATGTCTGACTAAACAGAACACTATTAATGAGGAGCCCTGATAAATATTCTCCTTGTCTGGAATCAGTTCAACAGAAAGAGCATTACTGACTCCTCTCTAAGGAAGATGGAAGAGGAATAAAAATAGATAAAATAATGTTTTAAAAGGCAAGAAAGTGCAGAATGTTGACTATTCCCACCGGAGAGTTTTGCACCCAGCAGAGGGTGTTGGTGGCACAGGGTGGCCTGTCCAGACATACCTGTGTGAGGAGCTCACCTTTGCAGGAGCACCTTGCTGTGCCACAGCAGCAACGACACAACAGGGCTTGCTTGACCAAACAACATTATGATGAATAAACCTCTTTAAACTTTTAACAGGCACTGTTTTCTCCCTGATGACGAATCAAGCAGCCTATTGGCCTTTTTGTTTAGATTATGTGATTCCCTGGAATGAGGTCAGTGAACCATTGACTTGGACCCTCCTGTAAGTTTTATAGTAACCACTCAGGTGACAGGCCAAAGGCTTACTGCTCACCACTGCCTTCAACTCAGAGTTGACAGCAGAACAAAACAACTTCCAATCACACAGTCTACAAACTTCAGCATTCCAGGAAAACTCTAATTTCTCACACTAAAACTGAATAGCCAAGAAGATGACACATAAATATTAGTCTGCTAACTTTTCAAAAGAAAACTACATCACAATCACTGATCATATATAACCAGTGCCCCTGTGTTTGTTCTCACTCATCTTTCCCCAAATGTTTTACTTCCACTTTCAAATGTGTGAGAGGAGAAAAAAACAAACAAACCAACCAAAAAAACCACACAACACCACCAAAAAACACAAACCAAACAACCCCAAACACATCTGGACTTAGTTGTACACAGTCAAATATTTCAGAGCTCCATTATGCTATTTGATAGTTAATTACTGAGACACTTTATTGCAAGATTACTAGTGTTACTTAGGACTTTGAAGAAGTTCAGACAAAGAAAGCCAAATGTAAACCATGACTGCTTGGAAAGTTCATTTCTGTAGCATTTTGATTGCTTTGTAATCATTAATGGATTTTATAAGGACATAACTTGAAATGTTAAGCACTTTACCATATTAAAAATGCCTAAATGATGAAGAAGTTGAAATGTTAAAGATCAAGAATGAACTTACAGTCTTGGTCACGTATGCAGTGCAATAGACAGTATTGCTGGGCATTCTGCAGAGATGCAGCCTTCCTAAACACCAAGGCTGTAACAACAATGAAGACTGAGAGGATATTAAATGGCAATTAAATGATAATAGATAATGTAAGTTTAATTTCACTGAAATCCTTGGGCATTCACTTATGAGACTGTAAATTCTGGCCAACTTGAAGATGAATTTCAAGTACCAGTGCAGGTCTTCTAGCACCCAAACTCTCAGACAATCACAATACAAAGTTAAAGAAAAAGGTTATTTATGTGCTCAAAAGCTTTAATAATTTGAAAATTATTTTAAAATTTGCATGAATGCTGGAACTGTAAAAACTGGGTTTTGACAGGGAGGCTCAACTATTATGTAAATACAAAAAACCCTTCGATGCCTCTGGATTTCTTATACTATGCACCCTGACTCACTGTTCTGTGTACTGGACAAATATGAGACAATAAGACACGACTCACATCCTCTCTCTGGAGGAATGCCAACATACTGCTTTTGCTCTCTAGAGGTCCTCCACGAGTTGCAAGTGCCTTAACCCTAAGGTTCTGTACAGATTTATGCTGATGAGCAGCATCAGAAGACCTGCAACTTTGTGCTTCTATAACGTATCCATAACAAAAGATACCATCTATCTGCATTTACCTGAACAACTATTCACCACACTTGCCTTTTAATAAGTGACCAACTGTAAGATTATGGTGGCAATGACTATCACAAGTCATTACAGGTATGTCTCAAACTACCAGTTATGACTAATAGAGAAGACAGTTTATTGGAGTCCATTTCAACAGTGGAAGATGCTTTCTGGTCCTGCCTTAGAAATCCATTATCAGCAATGGCACCACAAAACTGCCTCGCTCCTATCAGCCTGAATATATGGCTCTACTTGAGAAGCAAAGGTGCCTGTGAAAACCACTGAATAAAACCTGTGATACTATGTTATACTTGTTGAGAAAAAACAAATTCCACACTTAAAAATGGAAGCTTTTTGGAATGAATTTCAATAGCAGTACTCTTGGGTACACAGAGCAGAGACAGAAGGAAAAAGCGCAGCACAGACGTTTGTTCTCCCAATACACTGTAAACCAGGATATAGAAAATGGTACAAAGATAACAGCCTGAATGGTTTATTATCTGATGACTGCAGTCATTTGGTCATCAGCAGGTGACAAGCAAATGAATCCTTTTTTTGCCTTTTGTATTTAATAGAATGTTCTTTCATATTCATTGTAGTGCTATCTAAAGAGTCTAATTATCTCTAAGATTACTTACAATTTCCTTTCTCAGTTTCAGATATCAGTCACTTTTTCTTCTTGTGCATGTTTGGGATGTATTGACCAAACCTCATGTTAACATCACTGAATGCCTATGCTGTCTCTATAATCACCGGTTCCAATACCCTACGAATTGACTGTAAACCACCCACTTCAGTAGGACATTTTCCACCAAAGCACAAGTATCTAGGAAAATATCATAGGCATGCTGCAGGATCCTTCCTGTCAAGCAGCTGGTTTAACTTTCTTGGGCTTTTATAAGCATTCTGTTGTTCATCATTGTTAATTAATTAGAAAAATGTGGAATTGAATAATCATTTTAAGTGAGATGCACACCTCCAATCATTTAAATCTGTTCATCTAAGGTTTATATACAACAAGATAAGGAGAAAGTAAATAACGGTGGCAAAGTAAGGCTTAATGTAGATGGGCATTCCTGAACTACAAAAGTACAATAACAATTTAAAGTAACATTTTTTAATCTAGTCCTCTGGAGTTTGAAGTTTTGATCTCACCTCTAAAGCACTCTTCCTTCCCCACCAACAGACCTGCTTCATTCATAGCTGCACAGCAGGGGTCCCACTTCAGATCTCTGAGCACCTGTTCTCACAAGCCATTGGAGTTACTGTTCACCAGTATAACATTTCTACCCTAAAGTGATGGTCTGGGATCTCTTCCCTGCTATCAGTTTGAGAAACAGGAATCTTGGAAGGGCAATGAGTTCTTCCTTGGTCAGCTGGCACACTTTCAGTGTACACGCATGTTCCCTGCTTCTAGGGTGGTGGGGTAGACATTCCTGGGGCCTGTGTTTGCTAATACCTATGATAATTATAGCCTTTTCCTCTGTGCAAAAGGGTAACCTAACTGATCAGACTGTCACCTTATCCTTAATCTCATCATTCCCACCTACAATGTATATTCATATATAATGTCTAATTAGATGGGAGGTACCTGAAGGCAGGAACCACATCTCCGCATGTGCAAGAGCCTGTACGCTAGGGTCTCAGTTCCGATTTTTGGGTGTCACTAATGATAACCTAGGCTTCTAATTAACCTACAAAACGTAGCCTCCATTTGAAAGAGATGTTAATTAAATGCTTACTGAATGTCACATAATGCTAGCATAAAGAGTTGTTGTTTTTTTGGTTTTTTGTTTGTTTTTTTTTTAAGACTAGAACAGATTCTCTTGACTTTTTTAAAGGATACATAAAATATTCAATACAGGACTGAAAAAGTGATAAAAGATTATTAAAATAATGAAAACTATATCTAAATCTCATTTCCTTTTCTGTTTAATTACTAAATTATCCTCAACTGCTACACTGGAAGATTCTAGTCATAAGAGTGATTACTACAAGAGAGTTCAGTCTAAAGTAGAGGTTTTATACCAAATATCTTATTGAAAATTTCAGTGTAAGGACTCAATGCTGCATTACATCTTCACTATGACCCTTCTGAAAGAGTTATTAGGCCAGTTTAGCTTTACTGGCAGTTCTTATCTCCCTAATCACATATACCACTTAAAGAAAAAAACAAATCCCACAACCAAACAAGAAAAAACCCAAACCAAACCGACAAACCAAAAAAGACAACCCAAACCCAAACCACAAAAACCGCAACAACAAAACAACATCCAAACAATTACACAAACATGGGCCAGGATGTTTTTCATATAATTCATTTAGCATTTTCACTATTTTCCACCAGCTTAACTTTCAGATCAATTGGGAAAATTAGCTGACCTGGCTTTTTCTGAAGCTGCACACGTATTGACAAGAGTACCTATGTATATTCATATGAACTTATGAATATGCAAATATGACAAATATACATATAATACAAACATACAAAGTGTTGACCGAGGGCTGTGACAACTTGTTCTGACTATTCGGTGTCAATGACAGCATTAAGAGGTTGAAACATTAGCCCTTGCAAGCGCTGCAGTCTAAAGTCTGCATTCAGTCTTCAAGAAGGTTCGTCAAACTGCTCAAAGTCATCACACAGTGGCTGTCAGAGGAGGGAAGGTGAAAATGATGAAGTAGTACAGAAAGCGCCATGTGACAACACCTCGAGTGCTGGACTGCCCTGTCTCTTTTAGATTTGTACTGATACTGAAAGGACTAAGAAATGGGCACAAAGCAAACTATCAGGATATGCAAATTCACATGCCACACCAGTAATGATTCTTGACTTATTTTTCTTCTTCTTATAGAAAAGATGTACTGACAGATCTCTAAGCTGATTTGAAAGTAAAAATCCTGGTTTTTTACCTCTTTCTACCTCACAAGACCACATTAACTTCATTCTGAAATGCAGAGCATTTTGACTTATCTCCTTTCAGAGGTTGGCCCATGCTGTTGTATGTTGCAGTATTCTGTAACTAGAGGTCATTGAGATTTATTTAACCTAAATAATGTGAAACCTGTTCTATCAATGATCAAACATATGCAGTAATCTACCTAAAAGCAACCGCGACAAAGAATTCTAACCTTTTTTTCCTCATTTGCTCTTGAGAGATAGAAAGCTTCACCGTCACTCAAAATTAATTTTAAGGACATACTTATCTTACTTAAATCAATGTATAAAAGACCCAGAACTTCATTCTACATTCATCTGAAGTTAATGATCTCTATTATTAATTAGGCAGAGCAAAAGTTTGCTGTACTGGAGGATTTCTGTTGCCCTCAAGTATTTTGACTTGCTCCATTATTTCTGAATTACAAAATATCTAAAGCATTCCAAGAAACAGATTGTAAAATAGAATCAATTATTCTCACAAACAAGCTTCTTTTATGCAGCATGGGGGTGTAGAATTTTTGTGATGTTGACATTTGTGACTTTGTAAAATCCAAACTGTATACTTTGTACCAAGGCAGCCTACTCAGTGAGAAGGCTCTGCATGTACTTGACTGTTCACAAGGAGATATAAAAGGAATAATCAAATACCAGAACTGAAAATTTAAAGTGGGGTAGGGCAGCCAAATCTGTATCTTCTACATGAGCAGCCTGAGAGAAGTGATTGTACAGGAGTGCTGCAGAAGTAGTAGTTGAAGTAGGGTAATTTGAAGTGTTTTTTCAACTAATTACATATGAAGACCACACAACTTTTATTACAAGTTTTAATAAGATTTTCTTCTGTAACCTGGTCAAGGACCTGATGAAACTATCAAGAGGCCTCAAATGGTTCTACTTCTGTTGGTATTTTACGTATGGATCTACTACTCTTGGAAACAATGGGATGCTCTCAGATTCTTGCTTACCGTACTCACTGGCATGGTGGAGAGAGCAACAGAGCCCAAGTTCTGTGTGCATCAACCCGGCCTCGCACAAGGGTAATAAAAGGGAGTGAGGAATGCAGCTCTGCCCTAAGTGCATGGAAGCCTTACTATTAGACTGAACAAGTGTTTTACTTTTGCTATTTGATGAGTTAATAGAAAGAAAATTCAATTAAGCTTTGATATC
The DNA here is from genome assembly GCF_036013475.1 of Columba livia. Taxonomy (NCBI): domain Eukaryota; kingdom Metazoa; phylum Chordata; class Aves; order Columbiformes; family Columbidae; genus Columba; species Columba livia. Next base: position 69,166,056 of record NC_088605.1, on the reverse strand, counting down.
AAAAGGTCCCAGAATTACTTTGAACTGTAATTTTAAAAATCTCATAAAAAGATACTACCTTTCTGTCAAACACTATCTTGTCTTGCACTAAATAGAAAATAGAATAGAAACATCCATAAACATGCTTAATCATGTTATTTTGAGGTGAATACATAGGCCTATAGTTTTTGCGTCTCAATTTTTTGTCATGCTGGCTCAAGTCAGGATATGCTGAATCTCTTTCTATCATCACCATCTAAAAAGTGATACATGGATTAATGGGAAAATACTGTGCAAAAAGTGTCACAGACAAGTTTCATTTTGAATCTAGTTTTACGGATCAGTTGAAGTCAACAAGTAATGTAGAATGGGTAATTAAAACACAAAATGCTGTAGACACCCCCACCACAGTCATTACAGAAAAAAGGGAAAAGTTGGTGCATATTTTAAAACAAGTATGTATTGTAATTAAAACTTATATAGCTTTATGTATGTACCAAATTTCTTACTCCTGTTGCACTCTAAAAATACAGTCAAGTTTGTAAACTTACTGTTTTCTACATTACGTCTTAAAATTAGATGACATATAGCATGTTGCTATCTGTAACGTACACTGTCAATATTTTTAATTTAAGTTCTGTGGGGTTTTTTCCTTCATGCATCGCTACTGACAACAATAGGGTTCATTCCTGATCTTTTAAATGAAATCTGCCTAGCTATATAACCACATACAACATATCACTTTTGCAATAATTTGACAAAACTATATATATTTTTCTAACATTTTCTGTTGCTAGATTGATTTTCAATTTGAGAAGTTAGCTAAGCAAAGTAGAAAGATATGATTTAAATATCTTCTAGCAGGTCAAACTTGGGAACTATTGTAATGTATGGCAATGCCCCCTTAAATCAATGTAAAACATTCAGATCCTTCTCTAACACGGGAATCACATGTTTTCTTTTTGTGTTTGCACGTTAAATAAAAATCTCTTTCTGTTTATTTTTGGATAAAAACCAGACACTATTCCTTGTTGTGAATCTGCCAGCTGTCATAAAGATAGAGATGTTAATATACTACTGCTAGGTACAAAGGTAAGATGGTGTAAATACGGAATAAATTTCCTGGGAAATAAAATAAAACGAAAGAAAAGGAAGATGAGGGGGGAAAGAAGATGATGAAAAAAAAACTCTGTTTTCTCGATTCCCTCCAGTATTTTGGAATGAATAATTTGAAAGAATTAGAACATTAAATTGCAGCAAAACTCTAGTAAAGACTTTTAATGGTATACCAACGCAATGGTAGCACGATACTACTAAAATGTAGTAAATTTAGAATCTATAAAGCAGAATATTTCAGTGATAACATCAGAGGAAGTCAAGGAAACACAGTGAGACTAATTTAGCGTAAGTCAGTCTTTGGTGTAATGCTCTATTACAAATAATTATGCCATAAAAAGATTACAACAAGAAATATTGGGTAGCCAGCAGTACCTGGCTGAGAGATGGTAACAGGAGATGTTGAAAGTAGAAGCTGCAATGGGGTCACTATTGATATTCTCCCATGAACTGTCTCACTTCATATTTTCATTAATGAATGAGATAAATTAAAATCATACTGACAAAGCAAATCAGCAATCTGAAGATACAGTGTGTTCCTCCTGACATTCATTACAGCATACACCAGAGAAACATGATTTAAACCTCAGAGCACTGTTAAAGAAGTAGCAAGAGGGTGTTAAACTATCCACAAGTAAATTCAAGATGGAATTCAAGACAAGAAGTCTAACTAACACTTTCTTTAATGTTCAGCTTTATAAAGCAGTTGTTGCATCATATACATTTGGGAGAATGATAGAAGTAACCATAAGTAATCAAATCTACCCCCTTCCTTAGAAGCAGGGTCAAGTATTCTAATGCAATCTAGAAATAAGCATTACCCAATTGTTTCTGAAGCTTCTGAAAAAGGGTTTCTACAGCTTTCCTGGATTCCAGAAGCACTTTATTTCAATAGCTCAGTATCCCTACAGTCTGAGATGCTTTTTCTAGCCCTCAGCATTTATTTCAATATTTTCCTATAATCTCTAATCCTTACCTTACACCACCTAACCAAGTGAGGCCTGTGTGGGAAATGCATCTGAGTTTGCCCTTAATTGTTTTAAGTCAATAATTCATACTTGTAAATAATGTTAATTAAAATAAACTTTTAAAAAAGTTATTTATACACTAATTTACAACTCTGCTATTAAAGCAAGTAAGATATTATTAGCTTAGCATGTTGTTTGTTTTTGTTTGTTTTTTTATAATGAGACATGTACCACTAGGGCAGGATGAAATGGAAGGAGATGTTGAAAAGGGTGCTGCAGGGTTCAGCTACAACACACCGCAAAACAAACAGCAACTTCGGTCACTGAAACGTCAAGTAGGTAAACTGCTCATCAGCAGGAGCACCTCCTCTATAAAAGTTTAAGTCAACGAAGGATGCTGTTGCTGATGCTAGATTCAATTTACTACAAAAATATCAATACCTAACATTTACCAAGATATAATTATAGCTACAGTGCTCAGAGATCTACAGTACTGAGTTTATCCACTTCTTCTAACAAAAATGGTTACATTTTTTCCCCCAGAAATGGAAGAGAAAACAGTAGTTTTTGACAATAAATTATTTTGACCATTATGCTCTACAACATAAAACAAGGTTTCTTTCACAAACCATTAATACAGAACAATTAAAAACTCCCAGTCTCTACTGACATAGAATCATAGAATAATTTCAGCTGGAAGAGACCCTCAGGATCATCAAGTCCAACCATAACCTAACCTAACTCCAGCACTAAACCATGTCCCTGACAACCTCGTCTAAAAGCCTTTTAAACCCCTCCAGGGATGGCGACTCCACCACTGCCCTGGGCAGCCTGTTCCAATGCCTGACAACATTTCCATAAAGAATTTTTTCCTAATATCCAATCTGAACCCCCCTGGTGCAACTTGAGGCCATTTCCTCTTGTCCTATCACTTGCAACTTCAGAGCAGAGACCAACCCCCTCCATGCTCCAACCTCCTTTCAGGCAGTTGTAGACAGTGATAAGGTCTCCCCCATCAGTCTCCTTTTCTCCAGGCTGAACAGCCCCAGTTCCCTCAACTGATCCTCATCAGGCACGTGCTCCAGCTTCATCACCTCCTCTGCACTCTAATACCTCAATGTCCTTCCTATGATGAGGGGCCCAAAACTGAACATAGTATTCAAGGTGTGGCCTCACCAGTGCCAAGTACAGTGGCACAATCATGGTTAAAGATTACAGATTATTAATGTGCAGAAAATTTTCCAAGATCCAGCCTAAATAGGGGCAGAAAGTAAATAAATAGTTGGGCATTGATTTTTAGAGAGAGAGCTGCTTAGTTAACAGAAGCTTTAAGAAGTTCAATGCTGTCATCTGCCATAACTATAGCAGACCTCATCTTGGATGATGCTGAGTCCGCGCGTCTTTGTGAAGCAGTGTAGGACACTTAACATTTCTTAAAAATGAGGAAATAGTTTTTCAAATTGTTACAACCTTTGTGCAAATTGAGCTCTTTTCTAGCTTTTGTTCTAAGGTGTCTCAAATCTACTTTACTGTTTCCATGAACAAGCCACCTCTAAAAACAAAATTACAGAAACAACATGATTTGTTTCTTTAGTCTCTAAATTCACATCCCCACTACAGGACTACAAAAAATGCTGATGATTATAAATACACAAGTGAGAGCACAGACTTTCCATCAGTAGAACGTAATTCACATTATGTTTATTAGTCTGCGTTTTGCATGCACTTTGCTAAAAAATAAAAGGTTTTCAACAGTTCTGATAATCTGACAAAACTATCCCGCATACCATTCAAAAATGTGCACAAAAATTGTGGTAAAGGAAATACTAGGATTTGCAAGAATATTAAATTTTCATTTAGTCCACAGGGTACATAGCTGACCACATGTCTAAATCTATATAATTATACCCACCACCTCAGGTAATCTGGGAGACAGCACATCTACATGTTGAAGAAACTGAAAAAGAATGATTTTTATATTTGTTTCTTCACTGGGAAAACAGCATGCGGAGAAAGCAGTAAAGCTGCTAAACAAACACGATTTTAGTTACGACTACAAATCCATTTCTGAAGTTTCCATGGATATTAAAGCCATTTCTGAAGAAAGTGCATGAGACAACAAGCACATGCTCTTTTATATATGAGTGGTAGATCATACTTTAAAAAGCTAACTTGGAAATGTTTGAGGTTTCTGTTCAAACCTGTTCTTAAATACTGTATAAACTGGCATATATTCAACAATGTCACTAAAGAGTAGTACAGTAATCATACATTCTTCTTCCTTCTGGAAGTACAGGAAAAACAGTTCTAAAATAAGATAACAAAGAGAGAAAAAAGAAAACAGCACATAAAATTAGCTTCCTCAGGTTTTCATGTTTTTTCGTTAGCAGTTTAGGATCTAATCTGCCTCCACTGGTGGTAGCTTCAGGAGTAGTGAACTACTATTTCCTGGTGTATAGCTGCAGGTCAATTTTTTCCCTCCTACATAATAGTGCTTTTTTGCAACACACGATCACATCACCGTATTAGCTCCTGTTACAATTCTCCCACACATACATAAACCAGTCTTTATTCTTGGGTGTGCTGCTTTATGACACATTGCCTCCTGCTCTGATGTCTGCAAATGTCAACAATACCCCACCCATCACTTATGGTCTGTATCCCAGTCTGCTGTACACCTGAGCACACCCACAGAGCACGCACAAATTTTTGGCACTTCCAGCAGCTTTCTTTCAAAAGGCAAAAACATCCAGGTTAAATCGCCATTGAAAGATCTCTTATTCAGTAACATTCACTGCATTAAACATATGTTTTGTTTTGGTGAGCTGTGACGTGTTTGAGGGATGTCATTCCTCTTCTGTGACATCATCTAGATTAGATGATTTGGGAGTGTTTTCAGATTCTGCATATTGGATGCACACCCTGGCAGCATCCCAACTCTGTTTTGTAATCTGACTTCATTATGTATTCTATGCTGTGACCTCCACGCAAAACAAACAAGCAAGCTCCGGATGTGCAAGATGATGGAAGAAACAGTACCCCAGGCAAGTGTCTGATCTGGATGACCTGGGAACAGGGCATAGGGGTTTGCCAGACAGTGCCCCAGTAGATAAAGGCTGATACAGTCTAATCTCTTTCAAGAAAAACTAGTACCATGGCCCGTGAAAAAATAAGATACTGAGAGCACCAGTAATGTTACATGATCACTTTAATAATTACTTGGATGCGCATCCTGTGTGATAGCTGGGTTGCTATTCAGACACTCCCTACTTAAATCTAAACTTATTTTATTTGGCATTTTGAAAAGTATTTCAGTTAATTAGACTTCCCAAGTTGGAGAGATAGTGTGCTGAATTACAAACTGTTTAGCATAACCACCATGGTGTTTGACTGCAACTCACCTTCCTCTAGTGCCAGCACACTTGTATTTATTTCCTTAACTTGTATTTTAATACAGGGTTTGCTAGTACGAGTTGCATTGTTTTTATCATTAAGCAGCAAAAACAGTGGATGATCTTACTGACTAGCTTGCAAGGCAATACAAAACACTAAATATTATAACAAATACCTGATTTCCATAGTGTATTTGCCCCTGTCAAAATTAGTTTAACAATGGTTTGAACCCAGAACAAATCACTGTTAGTTAAACCTTGGTCCTTGCTTGAAAATGCAGTAGAGTATCTAAACATGAGTAGATGAACAGAAGCCACGATTTAGTGTATGATACTGCTTGGTCCTTGTGCCGCTATTTAGGGTCTCTAAAGAGCATGTTGAGGAACACTACCAAGTATTTTTGATTCTTTTTACTCCTCCTTCAAGTATATATTTTTAAGACACAGGCAATCTCACTCAAGGAACATAAGCAATATATTTGATAAGTGGGATAATAAAAGAAAATAAAAGCAGTGACACCACCAGCCCCATGAGACAAAGACAGCTAGGATGACAGCAAAGGTTATCTCCAGTAATACAGTAACTATGCAGCTGCAGAAACAAACTGTTCTACCTCACCAGAGTAAAATATGCAAATAGGCAGATGTCCTAAGGGACCTTTCAAATTGTTAAAGAATTGTATATGTACAGACTGCTGAAGAAAGGTTTTTCCAGGCTAACAGACTGGAATACCTCTCTCTTTCCATTTGCGTCTCTTTCCCCTCTATTTAACCATTTCACAGTATCACACTATGTTTGGGATTGGAAGGGACCTCAAAAGATCATCCGGTCCAATCCCCCTGCTGGAGCAGGAACGCCTAAGTGAGGTCGCACAGGAACATGTCCAGACGGGTTTTGAATGTCTCCAGCGAAGGAGACTCCACAACCTCCCTGGGCAGCCTGTTCCAGTGTCTGTCACCCTCATTGAGAAGAAGTTTCTTCTCAAATTTAAGTGGAACCTCTTGTGTTCCAGGTTGATCCCATTACCCCTTGTCCTATCATTGTTTGCCACCGAGAAGAGCCTGGCTCCATCCTCATGGAACTCACCCTTTATATATTCAGCTCTCTTGCTGTGCTTATCACCACAATTTCTTAATCCTCTAGCCTTTGAGAAGCAAATGGAATCCAGTAAGAGCATAATTAAACCAGCTGTTCAGAATATTTCATCCTGCTGACAGAAGAATAAGTTATCATGTGATACAGACAGAGCAACATAGAAAGACTGAGAAAAATAAAAACAAATCCTCAGATGACCATGTGGCCTACACACATTTTTTTCAGTTCACGTGCTCTGGTCTGGACATCGGCATAGAGTTGTTTTCCAGGACAAATACTCATCTTTTGTATGGTGGAACTAAACAATTAGTTCAAACTCCATGATACATAACATTTGTTTAAGTAAACAGAAGAAATCTTTCACAAATAGTTATTACTGAATAGCAGAGAGCTTTACTCCTACAACTACAATCAATACTCTTTCTTTTCCCCTTTTTTATTTTAAAGTTAAAACAAATGCCTTCAGCCTACTTGCTGCAGTGGGCAGCGTTTTTTGGCAGCTGAGGCTACTAAAAGACATTTTAAACTGCATTAAAGAATACTGTCACAAACTCTTGCTCAGGGACAATATTCTGTCATAATCTCAAACAGCATATAGTTATGGTCTTAAAAGAAACTATCAAGTTTTAAAAACATAATCACTCCCTTTATAAAAGACAAACCATGCCTAATTATGTGAGTTATCTCCAATACAGACATTGTGTATTCTCTGGAAGATGAAGTGGCAGAGGAGGTTTGCATACATTCCTTTAAATGCCCACTCTGTCTGGAAGGGAATGTGTGTTGCTAAGACATTCTTCAGGCTTCTGAGAGTCAGCATCATCTACAGCCTACTGCAGTAAACTGCACAAGAATTACAAGCACGTAAGTAGAAGTCTGTGCGTGTGCGTGTCTGCGCAGATGTGCCAGTGTGTGTGCAAAAGTGCAAATGCAAACGGTCTGAAGTTAGCTGAGATCCTGGCCTGAGTTCAGGAGTATTCAGGACTGATTTCTTTTTCCTAGAGAGAGAATGATACAGCGTGTGGAAGCAGAAAAACAGCAATGAGGATAAATCCTCTACATCCACAGAGAGCTGGTTAGAGCCTCAATGAGGTTATGGGAGCCTAAATTCAGGGACTATAGCTTTCTGAGGGAATCTAAACTCCTCAGGGCAAGAATGATTTCACCACCTTTCCCCAGAGGTATTTAGTTTGATAATGACACTATTGAGACCACTGACCAAATTTTAAAATTAGACTAATGTTCCACTGTTTTGATTCTGTGGCGACCCAGCAGGCTCTGCATAACTGAACGTGCCATGGGACCTTGGAGCTGTTTATAACATGTACCCAGCATGGGCAATTCATGTCATTTCACATTAACTGCAAGCACTGGTTTGTGCTCAAGGAAATAGCTTCTGCAGAAAGATGAGAGTGGTGCAATGTGAATGCCGAAGAGTTTTGTCCTTTTCTCAGGAACATTACTTCATTGTGAAATGAGATTCTGAAGCCACAATAAGCCTTCTCTAAAAGGCATGGAAATAGATAACACACAAACAGAAAGAAAATAAATTCTTTCCTCACAAGCACTTAATTTGCATCCCAATAGGATTTGCATACTCTTGAAAATTTTGTGCTTATGCATAGGCTACTTTACTGATAAACACTCGGTAAAACAACCAAAAAAGTGCTATCTGGATTCAGAGCATGAAGGAAGGGTCTCCTGGGTACTACAGCTGCTCAGTGAACCAAGCAAATGAACCAGCATAAAGTAAGAGCAAGGGAGATTATTTCAGCAATCTCTTGTCAAAAGCCTAGGAAACATCCTGGCACAGCAGACTCGATGACTGTTGTGGATGACAATATCTGATCCACACAGTGCATCAGGTTTATCATACCTTTTTTGTACAATTCCCCTGCTCCCACTATTTCTGGCTAACCACTTAGGTAGGTGCGAGTCACCAAACTTGTCACAATTGTGGACAGTAGTTAATGAGCTGGTAGGAAAAGGATTTGCAACAAATTTGCTGAACACCACACCTTGTTCATGACCTGAGAAAGCTCTGAAGGGTTCAGACTGAGAATACAATCATAGGATATTAAAAACTGTCCTTCATTTTGTTTGGTGTAAGCATATGAATATGATTTAGCTGCAGCCTTGCCTACTGATTTTGAAGTGTTTATCCCCTTTCAACATTGCCACCTCCACATTTGCTTTGACATGCAATTTAGAGTTTCATAACCATAAATTATGGAGCTGTACTTTCTGTTTTGTAAAATCTCAGAAAACAAGTTACGCTGTCCTGGAAATGTAAGGAGGACTTCATGCTCAATGATAAGTTCATAATGAAGTACACCCTTCCTATAAATGTCTTATGAATATGCCTTACTCCAGCCATACAAACATACGTCAGGTAGTTAACAAACTAAAGATTATTCTTTTTCTCTCACTGCTGGTTAGGGCTTAACTCATATTGCACAATAAATAATTTTTTTAAAAGCAATAAGCAAATGACACACAAGGCCTGACAAGTATACACCCAACTCATTTTCAGTATGACACATTCCTGTATTTAGCAGCTTTTCATCATCTTTTCAGCGTACATGGTAGCTAAGATATCACCCTGAAAACCGTAGCAAGGATCTCAAATTTTCACTTATTTTTTTAGAATTCAGAATTAATTTTTAAAGTAATCTCAAACTTTATCATTACATCAGACAGAATAACTGTCCTTGATATGTGGATCTTTCAACCTCAGCAAGCCCAGGGAGAATGGCATTCTCAGCAACCTTTGGGATGTGAGTTTGTCTCAGACTCATTGCTCAGCCTGGGATATGGAGGAGAGCGAGACTCTTAAAGTCACAGATGTCTTCCTTTCCTTGCTTTCTGCTACAGGATTGCTTTGTTCAACTTCAGTCCGAAACTCAGTTCAGTGTTTTTGCTACACATATGATTTTGCTATCTGCAGGGATGTGGTACAGGATGTGTATTGGGTAGAAAGAATGTAGACTGTAAGAAGAGAAGCAGAACGTACAATTGTTCAGGCATAAGACATCAGTGATGCCTTTACAGCAGTAAATCTCTGTAGCAATCGAGACAGCAGGACTGATGTGGTATCAGTGACACGTGTTATAGTTCTGATGTCCCAGTTGTCCTCAAGATATGACATAGTACATAGAAATTGGCTCTCTGCAGGAGAGCAGGAAAAGATATATTCACGTCTCATCCCTGTTCTGTTTTGCGGAATACAAACAGACCTCAATACTGGGATGTGATTTCATCCCCCACATAATAGGCATAAATCTGTGTGGAGGTGCATCACAAAGAACCATCTAACTCCTTTGCAGATTATCTCACCATGATGTCAATGAGGGTACCAACTGCAAAACTGTAACAGTGTGTTTAATTACAATAAAGTCTACACACTGATGTGCAACAGCAACCACAGTCTTTCACTTTTCCCAGCCAGATTAGAGAATTCAGACATTACTTGATTATCTTGCTTTTTGTCCTTGTCCAATGACAGCAAACAGAACACAGTACCAAGCTGCTGTGGTATGGTTTTCCTTGCTTCTGTAACATACCATTCCCCAAGAGTCTTGGACTGTTCCTTTGACACTGCAGTAGTTCATATCCTCTGACCTCATCACTGCTATGTATGTGTCACAGTGTTCTTTTAAACATCCCTACTTTCAAACAACATTACCTGTTTCGGTCACTGGAAACTGCTGATCAATAGCTCATTAGAATTGGCAATTGTTTTGCATCATTAAGGATAGGTTAGCAGTTTAGGGCTCCATACCAGCCCCAGCACCCTTGCCTCTCACAAAGAATGGACTGTGGTGGTGCTTGACTGCATCTGACTTTAATCAGTAACTCTGCAGCAATGCTTACGTTTCAGAGATCTCTCTTGCTGATACACAAGAAGCAGTCACAGATTTGCATAATGTATTCCTTCAAGTTCAACTGGATACAATAGTGTAACAGAATACAATGTAGGGTAGTAATACAGCGATACAAAAGAATGCCACATACTACTCAGAGAAACAATTCCGATTATTTTTGTTGCTGAAAAAAAAAAAAAGAATTGTGCATGTATGTTTTCAGGTGATGATTGTATAAAGCTAACAATATAAGTCACAATTTAATTATGTAATAAACACTAGTTGGCCATGTAGAATCTGAATAAAATCTGTGTCTCACAAATGCTTTTGAGGGTCATGATGATGCAAATGATTTGTTTCTTGTCTCAGAGTTACAAAACAGGACAGGTCTAGGAATGAGTACAATCTTTCAACACTATAAGCATATTAAATACTTATATAGAGGAGGAAGTACAAAGATTTTCAATCTTTAGTACACATAATAAAAGCTCAGTTTGGCTCTGCAACACACTTCTACCCTCACATGGGTCTTAACTAGTTATGTGTCTGATTGAGGAACAGAAAGGTTTCTGCATTCACTCTTTCCTTTTGACACTGCAAGGGAGAAGTCTGAACTGGCAAAGACGTCCTTTTCCCTGTGCAGTCACTCAGTTCAAAGCAGCACAGGACACACAGTTAAGATTTATGTTATCCTGATGGCAGGATAAGCTCACTAGTGCGAGAGATTGAGATTCCAGGCTGAAGCTGGCTTGTATCTGGCTGCCACGTGAGACCAGCTTCTGTTCCTCTGCAGGTGGTGTAGACATGACCTGTGTTACCTTCATCCATTGCTACACTATTCTGACTCCCAAATTTCATTTTTATTTTGTTTTGAATGCCTTGGAGTATCGCTTATATTTGTTTAAGTCGAAAAATAGTGATTTCTTGTTTGTGGTTTTTTTTTGTTTGTTTGTTTTAATTATATATAAAATTGTATTAATTCAAGGGGAAACAAAACAAATCAGAGGTAAATGACATAGTTCCTATACTGTAATATCTTACCAGATAAATGTATCCATAAACTCCATTTTTCCATGCAAAGTGCATGCCTAAATTGTGAATGTAGCTGACTCCTTAATGCTCCCTATTAATTCTTAGCATATCAGAGTTTATGGGACATAATTCTTATTCTTCATTTTATTCCTTCCCACTCCCTGCCCCTTATTCACAGGTCAGGAGGAGAAAAAGGTACAGTATGACCTTTCATACAGCACAAGCTACAAAATCTCATACGGCAACACCAAACTGTTTATAGTTCAAACATACCTTACAGATTGACATAATCTGCAAAGTCCAAAGTTGTAAGAGAAAATCTAGTCAAACCCTGTTTCAGTGGTAAAATCCAGCTGCAGTGAAAGGATTATACCGACCAGTATATTTTTTGTTCTCTCTGGAGAAACCACATTGGGATATCCTTTCTGTACTTTCATAGTGAACATTTGGAGGATGCTCAGAACTTTAAGATAGATGAACCTGTTTCTGAGCTTCCGCATACAAACTTCAGAACCGAAAGTCACCATTCAAATCCCTACTTACGAAAGCAAAGCTAGTTAACTGCCTTTAGGCATAATCTTAAACTTTGTATATTTAATAACTGTATTGTTATTTGATTAGTTGAGATTTATAATGTTATACAGCACAGAAGACTGTAGGGAATAGTACAAAAAGCAGTGGGCAGGGAGAACAATCACTAAGTGTCACTCATTAGGTTAAAGAGAGTTTTCCTTCGCAAAATCTTGTGAAAGATAATCTTACCTCAAAAACAATAACAAATCCCTGTCACATCCCTACTCAATTTCCATTTTGGTTCTCCATTTGGAAAAGGGAGCTTTAGGCACTAAGCTTCTGATATTAATTGTGCCAAAATGTCAGTAAAAAAGTGAATGACACTGATAACAACAGGGAAAGATCTCAGTCCCTTCAAGTTCTCATTTTAATGCAATCGCTCCTTAGTATACTAATGATAGAGTAGAACAGGTACATACCTGAGGCATAGACATGCATTACTGCCAGAAAGTACCTAAAAAAATTTTAACATTGCAAAGTCAAAAATTAGTTGTAGAGTATTGAAGTTATTTTTTGCTCCCTTGCATGCATGCACTACAGCACAGTCTTCAGTTACAGGCAGAAACTGATTCCTGGGGTTCTCAGTTCCAGAAACAATCAGTGCCACAATCTCCTCTGCCTCTTACAAGATTAAATTGCAGGAAAGAGTTTCTTAATGATTGCAGTGCTAGCCTGTGGTATATACAGCACACAATCTTAGCAGAATTTCACTTCTAAACTCTAACAAGTCTCCATGCAGTATTTAAAGATTTGTCATGTTTCTGAAATATATCTATTTTTTCAATAAAATATTCCTATATGAAATGCCAACTTCCTGCTTTTCAGAATAGAGACAGTAAAGGTTTAACAATGCTTATCATTTTCTTCTTTAACATTGCCAAGTACTGCATTCTTCCTGATCTCTCTTTTAAAACTGCTTAGGTCTCATAGCCAAAATCACAACATCATTAGTTATAAGCAGGCAAAAATACCTGGAGAATTTCAGATCAAGCTGTTGAAAAGAGGAAATATTGTAACATGCTACAAGACAGGATTTTAGGATGCAAAGCACCCTGCGGTTTTAACAATAGATGGCACTATCACTTTTTGGTGTAATTAATACTTATGGTCTATGTACATTTATTATTACACTATGCAGGACAAAAAGATCTAGATTTTCCACATGTTTAACATTTGTTCTTGCTACACAGAAATACAGCACTACCTTCAATACAGGATTACACTTATTTTACTTAAATGTAGCTTAAAAGAAAAAAAGGGAGCGGAAAACTAATTTTATGGAATAAAATTTTTTTTAAATCAAATCTATACTGAACAGTAAAAACCAGAAGTGGACAGAAAACACAGTAGATATTTTCACCAGCAAAGCATACAGAAGGCAAGAAGATTGTGAAAATATTTAGCATTTGACTGATTTTGAACTGAAAAGGAGCTTAAGTTCCAGCATTCACGCAAGGGATGAAGCAATCTTCCTGGCACAAAGGTAACAAACTGAAGGAAGAATTGTCTGACATGAAGTTGGAAGGTTGTGCTGCTCCCCATTCAAAACTCACATTTCCTGTTCTACTTAAAGCAGCACCCAAAAGTGCATTCCTCTGTGCTTAAGTTAGAGATTGAAGTTGGCTCACTTTGGTGATTGTATGGAAAAATATAAATCTAACAGACACGTTAAAGAAGAATGGAAGAATTTCAGTTGCAAAAGTTTTTGAGAAATAAACTACTGAGCAGCAGAGAGCACTTCTCAGTGGTAGTACAGAGCAGTGTGTTATAGAGTAGTATTTCTAACAGTTTTGCAGTAGGTGTCATGACACCAGTTCCAGTAGTCAGGGATGCCATTCATGTTGGATTGCAGATCAAATCCACAAAATTATTCAAGATTTCCAAAATACCCTAAATCGTACTTAATTTCCCATTGGTCCTTTACAACAAATTAACTGCACACTCATCATCCGCTACACATTGATACTCTCAGTTTTGCCTGATGTTTCATAGAATAATTTCTTGTATTCCCCTTGCTCATGCATTTTTAACAAAAGATGTCAGTAGTTGGGCCTCTCCCTGCCCACCCCCAAAAAAGCAGAATTATGTGTTAATTTCAAAAAACAGATGTCATCAGAATATACCTGCTTTCAAGCCCTTATTTCTAAATTATTTTAAAATGTACCAGTATATTTCTACAGAACCATAGTTCAGTCATTGCACATTTTATCTCCAGAGGGACACTGCATTTTATTAACTAGTTGGCAAGTCTGAAAGTTGATCATGCCCACAGCGCAAGCTTTTTTTGAAACAAATGACAAGACACATTACACTGAAGAAAGTAAAGCTCATTACAAAAAGCCTCAGATTCACAAAGATACTTTATTTGCTGTACAATTAATAAGGAAATGCCTGTAACTACACTCTTGATCAGTTGCTTTGTAAGTAAGCTGATCAGCCTTTGTATGTTTATGCTGTCCGCTGCTTTAGGATCATTCCAACTTGTTATCATCTCCCCTGTGATGGGAGGCAACAGTGGTTTTGCCTGCCTACAAAAGCCAAGCCTCTTCTCCTCCTGTTCTTCCCATTCTGTAATGAAAACTGCTCCCAGACTTGGCTGCTTTCACTGGAGTCCTGCCAGTTCAATTTCAGGCATAGAGGGCTCTCTGGTATAGAGGGCTCGCAGGTATTTCCAAGGTAGTGTTCAGAAGACAAAAAGGAGGCACCTCTAAACTGCTTCTAATGACAAGTGAATGAAAGGAGCTCTAACAGTAGTAGCAGATGTCAAGGTGTTAAAAGGATCCCTACCACCATTGCAGTTTTGTGATCAGTGCTATCATGGAGCACAAGATGCAAGGGTCAGTTACTCACACAGCTGTCAAGGTAGCAGCAAAACTTGTCATCTATTAAGGAGCCCTTTAGTGCCATTGTATCTAAACAGAAGATTTCAAAAAGACTTCGATCACTGTGTTGTGACAGCTGTACAAACTGCTGTGAAGGAAGGTCAGCAGCCAACCTGGAAATGCTGCTGGTGTGCCAGTTAGTGTTACGTGCTCTATTTACAATTACATAGAGAAAGGAGTTAGAAGTATTTTACTTCTCTTCTGATTAAATAGTCTGTCTGCTACCATACTGTATGGATCAAAAAGACACTGACTGTCCCGTTACCACTTAACTCCCTTCTCATCACTACGCTCAGAACGAGTTTTAGAGAATCGCAGCTTAAAAAACTATTTTTCTGCTCTCTCAAATCAACAGCCAGTGACCTTCAGCATCTCTAGCCACTTCCATTCTCTAAGCCTAATTTTGTTCATTCTCCCACTGTCTGCTTCTTTGAGCCCTTTCCCAATGTTGGCATTATGAAGATGGCAGAAATCAAATACAATACATGATGCACATGTCTATTGCATTACCCAGTGCCGAAGAGTACTAAGAAAACTACTCTGACTTACAGTTTAATCTTCAACTAAATGTCAATAAGATTAATGAAAAAAAAAAAGTAAAATCAACCCAGTAAAAGCAAAAAAAACAGCCAGGAGAGTTGAATGAACCTTCACTCCAAAATTGCATCAGTCGGGGTTGCTACATTTCTAAGTCACTAAAGTAATTCCAAAGCACACAGCCTTTCTTGAAAATTACCCTTCAAACAGAACTAGGAAGTTACCATCATCTTGATTCTCCTTTTTCACATTATTAGGTATCAAAAGCTCTATACAATGGCAGCACCATGCCTACTTGCTGCAACTTCAAATATGCAGAATTTTTGCCTGTACTCACAGCTGGACACAAGCATTAGCAATCTATCTTCACCTGTGCCAAATATTTGTTCCAAAGTAACCTAGAAAAAATGCAAGACTAGGACTCACAGGAGTTTGGTAGCTTAGTTACCAGATCCAAACTCTTATTGTGTCCCACTGCAGAGGAGTTTTGTTGTTGTTTGTAGTTTGGTTGTTGGTTTTTTTTTAAATCAGACCATAGAGCCACATAGGAAAATTTTGGTCCCTCTGACAGTGGCTTAGAATTCTGAGAAACTATTTAGGACACGCATGGAAATACACAGATAGGTAATGAAAGAAATGTCGCAAGGTAGTGTAACAAAATAGTGGGGATAAACATCAATAATCTCACATTTCTGCAAGAAGAAAAAAACAATCCAAATCACCTAGTACTGTAACTCAGATACAGCCTAAGATGAACCACTGTCTACTATTTAAGAAAACAAAATGTAGTTATTGGCTGGAAAATTTAAAAGATATGTTCCCAGAAGAGAGAACAGAATAGCAATAATAGGCACCAGTATTTGATTTGTTCCACTGGATCATTTAACAATAGAAACAGGACTTCAGTCAAGGCAACCACACATATCTCATTTACAGTTTAGAGCCCATTAGCAACATGATGCAGTATACAAGTAATAATTTCATTTTAGTTCACAATTTTCTCTGCCTGTCTCTCTCATACACACATATGGAAAAAGAAAAGGATGCATGAAAGCAGTATACACTTAAGTAACTCATAACTTATGTGACAGATGCCTATAGCAAATAACACTGTTCTATTTCTTGCATCAATTTCACTGATTAAAGTGATTTATAGACTAAATCCTGCTAGAAAAAGAGTAGCAAATATTATAGAAATACATGCTGTCCCTGGAAAAAGAAAATTACCCAGGTGCCACAGTAGTCACACCAGAGGGGATATACTAACTCCACTAGAAATATGCTGGCTACACCACAGAATGGGAAAAGTCAAATTACTTCAAATTGTTTAGGTAAATACTACCAACATATAAGTCTCTTAACAATAGTATCCTATGCAGTCCACAGCTTTTAGTGCATTAAAGGATAGCCAAGAAAGGAACTACAAGGAAAATACTCTTCTTGGAAATTCCTTGCACTGTTGTTAACACTTAAATAACAAGAAAGCTTAGTGTATGAGAAGCATGAGAAGCACATTAATCTGTAGATACATGTCTCACTGGTGTATAGAAGGTACACTTGCCACACCACACTTCCAATCTCAATAGCACTCCTTTTTATGCTCATAAAAGGTGGCAAACAAGTTAACAACCTATTGGTTAAAATTGGATTGAGTGCCACTGCCAAAGCATGCCTTATGACACATACTATTAATTTCATACAAATTATACATATTGCATAATCATACAAGAATGCCATTGTTACTTATCACTCAAACACACAGTTAGCGGAAACCGTCACATACTTGATAACTATAGCCTATTAAGATAGTTTATAATTATTTTCAAAGGAAGTTGCATCCAATTTTGCTCAGCTGCATTTGGAACATTCATTACCCATTACTCAGGAATTACACTAAACAACTGTTTACCTGTCCAACTTGCATTCCCTGTTTCTAGAGAAGACACCATGTACCAGTTTTACCTCTCATGAGACTGCAAAATGTTAACTCCAGAATTACCTTTTACCTATAAGAACGTGCATTCATAAAAGATTGTTAGTTTCTACCTTTTTCTTCCTATACTTAAGTTTGCATTTATGATTTGAGATTTGGAGTAAGTTATACATGAAACAGCTTTCAACCAAGCTCAGCTGGAAAACAGCTGGAGATGGAATTCAATGGGTGGGCTTGGACCAGACAGTGATTCAACAGGACCAACTTCTGCAATGACACCTGAACTAGACCGGGTATTTCTGCAGTTGTGATAGGGAAGGGACTTGCACACACATAGACTTAGACTTCATGTACAACACATAAAACAAGAGCATAAGCAATTAAACAGGATTATTCAGCCAGAGAAGGAATAACCTTATCAATTAAAAAAGAAAAAGTTTGAAACGAAAGATAAAAGGATAAAAGAAGAAAACAGTGCTGCATCATTTTATGTTAAATCTGTTACCCCTCCCCCTCTGGAAGACTTGGATGCTTTGTGCTATTTTAATGCTCAGGCTATCATTTTCCAAAAGCGCTTGAATGAACACTGAAGGACAAAGGTATCATTCTGAAGGGTGTAGCTGTTTGTAGCAAGGTAGCCCTGAGATCTTTATTCTGTTGATTCAGTGTCTCTTCCGATCAGATGAATGATAGGAAGTGCATCTATCAGCAACTTTGCAACTTCATCTTTATTGCATAATCCTATGCCAAAGCAAGCAGGTCAATCCACTGATGGCCTGTATCCTCACCACCAAGGGTACAGCCAGAAGAGGATATGGTATGTAATGAGCTACAAAATCTCTCATACACCCCCAAATACACACTTCCTGAATTTTGCCTTTGAAAGAAAACTGGAAGGGAAGATACTTCATGACATCCAGCTGCTTTATTGTTTAGATGACCCAGATTGTGTTTTTACACACACTTACTCAGCTGAGATATGAACTGGCTTCTTTAGGGAAAAATAATTATGCAGAGCATTAAGGCTGATTAGGAGACATCTCCTTTTTCATTTCTGAATTCAGAGGAGTCCTGCAATGTTCTAAGAAAAATTGGTCAGAAAGATCAAAGAAGGGAAGGCAATTAGCAGATTGGCACTTATCCCTCTTCAAAAGAAACAGTTTTGCAGCTTTTGTTGATAAGAACAAACTACTGTCATATTTTAAGGGGCTTTTAGCAAACTACCATAAATCACAGGGGCATCAGTTTAAGGCTTAGGAAAGATGTCTGTTTATTTTAAAATCTGAATTGGTGAGAAAAATTTTCCCATTCTGGTGAGGGATGAGACTCATTATTCTAATTAGCAGTTAGAGATAAAAAACCAAACCAAACAACAACAACAACAACACCCACAAAAACATAAAAAAGGACAGTGCAGACTGTATAGCATAAAAGTTTAGAAAGTCAACACCTAAAAAAGGTACACCCTAAATATTGCTGCTACTTTTCAATGAAGCCCAAAGGAAACAACAAACCCTACGCCAATAGAACCCCCCTTTTAGTACCAGTACATAAGTTTCATATTGAAGGTTCCACTTCTGACTGAAGATACAAAATGGCTATGAGACTGATAAGAAGAGCTTACCTGATTTTTCGAGTTCTAGAAAGCATTAAAAGCACTTCAGTCCTCATGTAAATAGAGAAGAGGCTATGAAAACATGCATTAACTAAGCATAGGCATTGCAGAGTGCCATATAATCAGAGATGTTTGGTAAAAAAAATCTTGTTTGGGACATCAAGCACAAAATCGCTGACAGCACTTACTGGGTTCTAAAGCAGACCAGGAGACTAGTGGGTACCCTATGAAGGAAGTTTTATGCAGATGTATGAACTGGTATGTAATCAAGAACAGGGCATTAAAGCTATTGCTTGTGTTCCTATTGAGATTTCTCCTCAGCACTGTTATGTGATGGATGGTCTTGTGCGAGTTTTGGTTTATCCTCAAAGGACTCAAGAATGTCTTCAGCCAAGCTAAAATACAGCTGATTCAGTAAGACAAAACATGCACACTGAAGCAGAAATGCAATTTCCCCTTTCTAGCTACATGTCTTATCTTAAAATATATGCAAGGCAATTAAGACCCTAATTATCCTATTGAGGTTGTGTCCAAAAGAGGACTTGTGGATATACTGGATCAAAGTATAAGGAAACGTCTGAAATTGGTGCTCTTCCATTATGCAAGACTGGAAAATGCAACACAGAAGACAGATGAGGCTGGCATCTGCAATCTCAGGCACTGAAAAATATGCCACATATTGCAGAAGAGTGTTCTGGCTTGCAGCTAAACTTAGAACTACAGCTTGAAACAAAAAATGAGTTTATGTTACTAGGTGAGACAGAGAAAACAGTATTAATTTGGTATGTTGTAGTACTTAGCCCTGAAAAAATGTTATCAACAGGGAGCTACAGTTAATGGCTGTCAGCTGGTAACTTCCAGAGTACTGAATACATCTATACCTAAACCTCAGAAAAAACAGAGCAAGAGAGATGTGGGAGATGCACTGCAAGTGTGTTTCATCCAGGGCTTCTCTAAAAATAAAACAACAACAAAAAAATCACCACACCAAACAAAACACCCCAAAACCACAAACAAAAACAAAAAAAGCCACACTTCTGTTTTAATTATTTGCTTATTCATGGAATGGCATGTCCTTATTTATTTGTATAGACTCCAAACATGCCATAAAGAAAGGCAGCTTTTCAGTTCATGGTATAGGAAACAGCCACAAGTGCTGTGACTTAATGAAAAGCACTGCTGCGCCCACAAGGATCACTCTGTCCTCGGTTATCTGCGAAATGCAAAGAGCAGCACCAATACCAAAGCACTTTGGCTCATACCTGGCAGACTAACGTGGGACAGGTGAGGTACCAGTGCAAAATTTGTGGACAACGATTAAGGGAAAATTTGAGAATGAGTGGGGAAGAGGGGACACTTAATTCTCTTGCTGTAAAGAGTGGTGGCCATTCTTAAGATGAAGACATCAAATAACGTCCAAGGGTGGGAAATGGCCCACTCACCAACATCAGACTGACTCACACTACCGAAGTTTGCTCCACCCTAACATAGTGGCTCCAAAGATCATAGCCTGATCCATCACTTTGAGCAGGTGTTCTCTTTGTTCCCATTCTCCTCCTAAGTTATCACAGTTACATCCAGGAAAATCTAGCATACAGGTGGAAAAACACTGTATTTTTTTATTTAATAAAAACAACCAAACAGATTCTTTTTAGGACAGCAATATAACTTGTCACCAAAAAACACCATGGAACATGTTTCCAGCAGTGCTTCTCTCCCCTGGTACACACAACAATCAAGGAAAGTATACAGGGACAGAAATCAGGGATGGCTCTAACTTGGCACTATAAACTCCCAACCCAAGCACATTATCTCATAGAACTGAAAGCAAATGTGTGACAATTCTGAGGAGTTTGATCATTAAATACGGTATCTGTATCATGTCAAATACAAATAACTTCCACAAACAATAACAACCTCAACCACAACAGTTCTGGTAGCCTTCATGAACAACAGTAGCATGGTGTTCTCTTGAAGTATTAATAATAGCATAGCTGAAGAGCACCTAGAATTTCCAGTTTAGGAAAAAAACAACCAAAACCAGAATATCTCCATCTCTTCACTTATGCAGGTGTCCCAATGATTATCACTATTACTTGTGCAGTTTTTGTGTGAAGCTCTTGTGAGGGCATGATTAATTTGGAGTTGGTTTTGGCTGGTTTAAAAAGCGACAGTAAGTAAATGTTTTGTCCTGCTCCACACACAGTGCAGGTACAGCCACAGAATTATTGTCGAGAAGCCTCCTGCAGACCTCCTTTACTCTACCTTTAAGCTCTGATCTGACAGAAGCCTCTAGGTGCCTACTCCGCTTACCCCAAACCACATCATTTACAAGCAGCAGTAACTAAGGGATGACATTATGGCTGGTTTGCAAGTTTTCGTGAAGATATCCAGCTTTTTTACTCAGCCCGAACCGAAGAAACTGTCTGTAAATACCCTGATAGAGACAAGGCAAGCAGGACCAATTTGGGAGATGGAGGAGATCCCAAATGACTGGTCAGCCTGAAGAAGTCTCGTGCTTTGGCATTTGACACTAAACAACTACAGTCACAGAACTTTCAAAGACAAAATATTTTCAGCTTTTGGGCTTGTAATCACTGCTACTTGAAAGAGCAATATTCACATGGGATCTATTTCTTCTGTTTCCTTCTGCCATTTGAAGATGCTAAGCCTCTTCCTGGAAAGTAAAGTGCTACATCAGAAAAGTGGTAGGCAGCACTGAAATGGAGATGTACCAGCAATGTGCTCTAAACTCACCACAGCATTCAAAACTGTCAGGTGGAGGATTTTAAAAAACAGTCAGACAGTTCAAGAGACACCTGAAAAAGTCAGGGTAACATAGAGACCGCTCTCATGGTAAGCGCCAAATAAGTCAAGCTTTTGTACTGGGCTATCCTAAAGAAAGCATATTTGACATAGGAAAAATCAACAATAAATATATTTATGGACATTTGGTCAACATGCAGCTGTTAATGGAGTTTCAGTTCAAGTATTCTAGTTCTGAGTGAATTTAGAACAACATTGAGTTTGGATGCCCACACTAGAACTGTCTAGATATGATAGCTCAAACAAGCAATAAAAAATTTATTATCCCACTTACATTGTAGGGCCTGGGCACCTACAGGATCCATATAATTTGCTTCTGTTGCTGATAGTGGTCTTTTCAGTTTAGGTATCTAGTTTAAGGATCAGTAGACAATTAACAATTGATAAGCAGCTCAAATAGCTCACTTGATATCTCTGTCTCCAAGGCATACTCCCACACTGTCAGTGTCTCAGTTCACTCTCTCAGCTACACTGAACAATAACTCTAAATCAAAACAGAGGCAGCTGCACTAACAATGTCAATAAGAATAAGGCTTCACTGCTACTTAAAAAAAGAAAAAAATAATTAAAAAAAAAAATCAGCATTTATTGGCTATATTTCTTTTAACATTGAAGTCTTATAATGTGCTCCTGGAAACAAATTATTAAAAGCAGATGAAAGTGTTCCAGAATGCTTGTAGATTGCTGCTTAAGTGGATTTTAATAATTGAAAATGGAAAATTTTATCATTGTTCACTAGAACCTTGTCAGAATGAAAAGTTGCAGAGCTGAAGTTCCCTTTACTTTATCATTTTATTCTTATTTCTGTAGGATTAGAGGGAGTTCTGGCCCTCTGGTTTCTTCTAATTAAATTATTTAAACTATCTAATAGGCTTTTTAATTTTTCAAGTGCAAAAGACAAGGTAATAAGCAACTTCGTAAAGAAAAAAAAAAGGACAGGCTTGTTGTTATATAAATTACATCGGGCACAAATCAAAATGCAATACGTGCATCTGTCACAGAGTCACAGTCCAGGAAACAGTAGCCTGCACTGTGTGCCAAGCGGCTTGGAGGTCACGGCACCTGCTACATACACCTCTTCCTTCTTTCTTGATGGAATCAGCATTCCTCGGTCATTAAAACAATGCAGATAACCATATAACCCCAGGGTCATGTTTCCAGATAAAAAGTTTAAAAAACAGTTCTCCCAATTGAAAGTGTTAAAGCACATGAATTGTCTCCTTCTGTATATTTTTTCCTCCTCACCCACCATCATTTTAACTCTTGTTAATCCATGTGTTTCCAGTCCTTCTGGCTTTTACATCTTTCTGGGGTTTTGCCAGTTCCTGTACCAGAATTCTTCCCTAGAAGAATCAAATTACAAGTTTTTGTCACTGGACCCAGCCCTAGCAGCTAAAAACAAAACAAAACACACACATACACAAGAAAACCCAATAAAACACAAAAAACTTCCATCTGAACTGTCTGGTAGAAACAGAGGCCAGTTATAACACAGATAGGAAAATTAAAATACAAGTGATATTGGTGTCAGTGATCACAAAGAACAAAAAATGCAATTGAAAAATACAACCTGGTCTGATTTAAAATTTTTCTAAACACATACTCACTTTGCATCTCCCATTCATTTTCCCTTCTGCAAGCCATACACATTTTCCTATGAATCTTTATTTCATGAGGCAAGAATCATCCCTTTTAGAAAATAAATTAAAAAAATAAATGCTTGGATTAGTCAGGCCTTACTGACCTTCCTTCATGAATAAACAATGAGCTTTTCCAGAATGGTCAGAGAAATTCATTATACACAATGAATGTGCTGCTCTGTTGTCAGACAAAAAAATCCAGTGCAGTATCAAAGCACTTTGTTCTGTGCTACTTTCATTTAGCACACTTAAAATCTTGAACTTCTGGAGGGACGAATTAACCCATCCAGGCAAAGGACTCTGAATACTTGTCACACACAAGTCTCAAAAATTACATTGAAATAGACTACATGTAGCACATTTGCCTTGCTGAAGCTCTTGCCACTGGAGTGGATTTAATCAAAATGGAAATACATTAATTTCTTTCCCCCCTTTTAGATTTGGACCTTTAAAAGAAAACTCAGATCCTTCCTGTGTGTGTTCTGCATTTTTTTATCTCCTAGTTGAATAAAAGTGAGGAGGCATTAAGACTACAGTAATTCCAATCAGTCAAATGGTTTAAAAATAACAAATTACACCTTTTTTCCTGGAGACTAACATCCTTCATTGAAGTGTTCCTTTCTGCTTTCAAAATATTTGTAGGCAATAATAGATTTCCACTTAATTATCACTTTGAATTTCTATAGAACTGAGATGTTTGTTGTACTACACTTGACAAGTGATATATACCATTTCCAAAAAGTCTTTAGAAAACAAATTATATTTATGGTTTAGGACACTAGATAGGAAAAAGGCAATACAGAGCAGAAAGAAAACACAGAGTTGGGACTGCTTCTGTCATTAATGGGTTTTGTAATATTTCCTAATATAAGTGAAGTTGATAATTATCTTTTTTTTTCTGGGATTTTCAGAAAGATTTACCTGTTGAAAGAAACTTTTCATACTGTTGCTGCAAACATTTCTCAGTTTCAAAACAGAACTGTGGTGGAGAGAGATACCAACTTCTCTGAAAAACACCCAAATAGGTTTGTAGGGAGAGGTGCTTTTCACAAAGTAGTGAAAAAACTGTTCAGTTTGTAACATATCAGGTTACATGGCAAGACGCAAGCTTTATTCATGGAGAAACACATACTTTCTATGAGTATTTGTTTAGAGATGAAACAAGAAGTTCTACCCTACTGACAGCCAATGGGATGTGTAAGAACATACTCCAAGGCAGTCTCCTACCAGTAGCTATTTCTACAGCCTCACCCTCTGCCTCTATGCTCGACATCTATTTTGGAAAAAAGATGTCTTTCCCCTACTTTTTGGGGAAGAAGTAGTCAGGGGGTGGCAGAGGGGAGGAATGAAGAAATATACCATCCTGTTCCACCAGAACCTCATGTTGCCGTTTTCCTCCCTACAACAGCTAAGGAACAGAAACCACAATCATAGTCTACACGTAGCGCTTGAATTACAAATGTCAGTCAAATGACTAGACAGTAATTCAGCTGCATTGGTGAGAATAAGGACGGACCAGCTTCTCACAGAATTTCTCTTATTTCATTCATATTATTCAGTTCTTGACATGTTCATACTACTAATAAATTAGTGCTACTGACTTGTCACGCTTCATAAAACTCTTGTTTCATAATCACATGGTTGGGACAAATTAAAAAGGGAAAACAACTGATTTAGTATTGGCAAGTCATCTGCAATGTATTTATAACCAGTGCTGTAATAAAAAGTAATTCTCCAAGTTAGAGGGACACGTAACTACCTTCAGCTAATGAGCTGGATTTGGAAAACAGAGGTCAAAGTTACAGTATAGATGAGGTGGGAACAGGAGGCAATCTACTGAAACATCAATCAATCAAATCAGACTAGAGTTACAGATGGCATGTATTCTACCTGAAAAGCCACACTTCAGAAATCTACCTCTCTGTTACTCCTAAATAATATCAATTTTTATGGGTAAAAGCATGTAGCTTTTCTTTACTACTATTATCTGCAGGCTTATTTTCCAGGGCCATTCACTATCCACACCTCTTCTTGAGATCCCCTTTGCTCCATATAAGAAGATCTAAAGTCTGTGGGTATTGACTTCTTTCAGGTCAGTTACTTGTGTTACTTAGTATACCCTTCATAACAAATGCAAGCACTTTTTTTTTTTTTAAACACAGGACAGAGCCTTTTTCTAAGAACTACATGCAGACATATTAAAAACGAATGGGGTTCTCCTGTTGATGGATTGATTGTCATGGCTTGCTCCTTGCTCCATGTCAAAGCTCCATGGAAGCAAGTTAAAGCTCTTCACATGACAATTGTGTCGGCACCACAAATCATTCCCAATCACACTTCTTTGAGATGTAACAATATAACCAAGAAACACCTCTGGCAAATATGCCTTTCAGGCACACTAAAAGTTAAAACTGCTCACTTTTAATGAAAGAGCACACCAATCAACCAAAGGTAGAGTGAAGTAATAATACTCTTTCTGCACATTAGTTTGGATCGTCAACTTTTGTATTCAGAATAGCTATTCTTCTGAGCTGCAAAAGTCTCACTGCTGGTTCTACTGACTAATGTCTATGAAGAAAAAATCTTGAGTTTTGGCCACTGGTTGTGTTCGCCTCGAGAGTTATAAATAGCATTGGCAAATCATATTGAACTATGGATACAACTAAGAATTGTTCAACTCCATTACATAGCAGTAGTGGATCAGCAACAGGCTGAGTATTAGTAGAGATTGTGGCTGGGAATTCTGGGCTGATGAGATGCTGAACACACTTGAGCTGGATTCAGTTAATACCAAATATTAGAGCAAAGAAACTCCTAGGTATTAAAACAAACAAACAAAAACTAACAAAAAAAACCCCACAAACACCAGACAAACAAGAAAAAAACCAAACAAACCAAAACCCGTCCAAAAAACCCAAACCCCACACCAAACAATCAAACAAAACCTATACATCTACTTAGGGCAGCAGATGAAATACTGTGAGACTGTCCTTGCATCCAAAAAAATGAAATTGAGTATTTCTGCCTACTAAACTATGCCTAAAACAACACCACCACCCCAAACAAACAAAAAACCCAACAACCAACCAACCAACTCCAAAACAACACCACCACAAAAAAAATCAAACAAACCCCACAACACACAGAGCATACTTCATTTATGGTTACTTGTTTTTACATGTGTGATGCCAAGAGGATTATTTTTTAAATTACGGAAATATAACCTATCCATCTTAATTTCTGGGTTTTGTTGTTTTTTTATTTTTTAGAACCTACTTGCCATTTTCTATACTATGTATTATCTATAACATTACGTGTATGTAAACAGATAAATACTCATATATAGAATATTATTTATACAGCCTCTTCTGAATGATAGCCATTCACCTATCTGAGAAGCAAAAGAAGTTAAAACAACAAGGTGTTATTTTTAACTATATAGCTAACTCCTACTCCCAGCAACCTCAGTTCCATTTGGGTTAAAAAGGAAGAGATCAGACTCTAGAAATGGAGCCATTGCCTAATAATACTAACCTACATTTTCTGTGAAGAGCTGACAGCACAGCTAGTTCTTTGGGTCTTTGTTATTATTTCCTTCTCCCGCTGCCTGAAAAGATAACATAACCAAAGCTGTCCTTGTATTATGCTTATCTGCATGTTAGGGCATTACTTGTTTAATAGCAAAGAAAAACTGAGAGGCTGCCAATTTTTTCCAATTTCACAGGCTATATAACTTTGAGCTGGACACCCTCTATACGGATTGAGAGGTATGAACATATATTTCTAAAGCAGGGTATAGCAGTGTTATCTCTGCAATGAAAACATTTTAAAAGACAGAATGTCCCGCATCTGCTCTTACTACAATGAGAGCAGTAATAAGATACAAGCCTATGAAAGATGCTATGGAAAAAAATGAATATGCAAAATGATATTAAAATATAATTAAGAAGATTTAGAAGACAAGTTTACATTGATAAAGTATTCTGTGTACTTACAACTTGATCATACTGCTTCAATCCTGTAAGTCTTGTAAACATAAACTAAGCCAGCTTATTCCTCAAATAACATTTTTTTATTTAAAACTGAAATGATTACATAAATCACACCATTGCTTTTCTATGACTAAATAGTTATGCATGATTTGCTGTTATTTGCATTTTCAGACACCTAAAATCAAAATAATAATGCTTTGTCAAGATATATAATCACAATGGTATAGAAACGCTTCTAAGTATTTTTAGGATTCAAATTTTACTTATTAAAAAGCAGTTCTGCCCATTTAATTACAGGGAAAACCACTTCCATTTAATTGTTACGTTGTGACTTCACACATCCTTAATACTACATAATTGTGATTAATGCATAAATTATCTGTATCAGAAGTAATCACTGACGTAGTTGCATTTAATTATTTCTGCTATTTTGACCCCTCCCAAGTACTTGATATTGGACTATGGGAAAATTTACTACTAAAAATAACTGACGGAAAATCCCGTTTTAAAAGGGCAGCCCATAGGTTGGATGGAGTAGCCTAAGAGACGCCTGGAATCATAGAATGGTTTGGGTTGGAAAAGACCTTTAAAGACCCAGAGCCCTGTCCAGCCTGGCCTGGAGCACTTCCAGGGATGGGGCATCCACAGCTTCTCTGGACAACCTGCCTCACCACACCCATTGTAAAAAGATTTTTCCTTATATGTAATAAAAATCTAGTCCCTTTCAGTTTAAAACTGTTGCCCCTTATCCTGTTGCTACAGGCCCTGGTAAGAAAGTCTGTCTTTTTTGTAAGTCTCCTTTACATATCGAGAGGTAGCGATCAAGTTCCACCTAACTCTGATCTTCTACCTTAGACCTCATCTATTATTATTCCCAATATTACTTACACCCCATTCCCACAGCAAACTTTTATACAGACTGAAAGTTTTGGTGCACACTGCCCAGTGTGGAAGGATGAAGGAAAGATCTCATTTGTATGCAAATATGACTTTGTGCATTGTAATACTTTACTGTGAATTAACAAATGCAGCTATAGCTGACAAAACCTAATGCAAACTCTTGGTTTTCTGTTCCTCATTCTCAATATTTTGAGTCTAACAGCACTACTTTTGGCATTTCTGGTGCACGAATATTACTTTATGCTACCTAGAGAGTACCACTGAGCACAGAAGGCAGCTATAGTCTTGATCTAGGAAGAAACAGAACTGTCAGGTAGAAGTGCTGTGTATTCAGAAGTGATTAAGCTAAATAATGGGTGAATACTTAGAATAAATTCTTGCATTCTTTCATTATTTTCAAAATATCATTATATTCCTGTTACTGAGCTTTAGAAGATTATTTCATTGTTTTTGAAAGGATTTTAATACAATAGACATTTAAAAATAATTTGTAAAGGTTTTCTGAACACTATTAATACAGACAAGCTTGCCCACACATCATAATCCCCTGAAAGAAAAAAAAAATAAAACAAAAAACCCCACAAACATCTACACAAAATGCTGCTGTGAGACCTTGAGAGGACTGACCTACAGTCTGCTGCAATGCTGCGAGCAATCGTGCTACTCAAGCTGTTCAAATTAGGCTCTTCCTGCTGTGGCAGCAGTTCCAGGGTGCATGCATGACTGAACTTTCAAAATGAATTTTTTTATAATATGGACCTTTTAGAAACAACTAAGACTTAAGAATTCAGTATGCATCATTTCTTTTTCTCTCCCATACATGAACAGTAGTGCTCGGAACAAAAGTGCAGCTATATCTATAGTTTTCTATTTACTAGATTAACATTGTTTTTACAATAACTACACAATATTAAGGAAACTTTCTGGACCTTCTTTTTAATGTGAACAGTTCAGAAGCTGACCAGCTCACACTGGAGGAAAAATAAAGTAACTTTCAATGGTATTATCTGGGATCAGACTGCAATTTGTCAACTGTGATATTTAACCTATTCCACCTAAGCTTATTTTCCCCAACTAATCAGCACTAAAATACAATACCTCAAGATATGGCCCAGACTTTTCCCCATGGAAATAAATTGTGAAAAGGTGACATTCATAGAGGTTGGTTTTGTGGGATGATAATGTAACATATTGCAGATTCATCCCAGAGCTGGAACAAAACTCTGAAAGTATGACCAGAACAGAACACAACAGGAACTGAAGCCTAATTCACCTGAACATTTGGATATCCAACTCTCCCTGAAACCAATGGATAGTATGGCTATAATTCAACTAGGCATCCTAAAGCTATTTTGGGAGTTCCTGCCCAACTGCCAGATTTTGCTGTAGAAAAATACACACCTCTTGTAGGTCTTGTGCCATCTGCCAGCCCTACTTGATATTGTCTGCCTCTCTACTTCCCCCTGTCCTGCCTCCAGTAACAGTAATTTTTAGCCTGTGTAGCAACATGATCAAATTGTGAGAATGGCCTGTGCTTCTTTTTAGCTCTGCAATAACCTTCCCTTCAGGCAATCCTCCCAAATTTTTTTACTAATCTCATTCAACTGCTGATTTTTTTTTTTTTTTTTTGAGCAACCAAAATTCCAAAGGGCATCCTTAACCACCTACTAAACATAACCAAAGAACGATCTTTAAATTTGTTAAACATCTTCACATCAAATTTTTCCTCCCAAATGAAAAGTTTTGACATTCAAACACAAAATCTGCACAAGAATGACCTGGCCAGTACAGTATTACATAGGTTAGTTTCATGCTGAAGTCCTCAGAATAAACACAGGCAGAAAAGCTGCAGTTGTCCTAACAGTCATACTCCTGCTGATCAATCAATTAGGTCTGTGATTTTCACCAGGCTGCTCGTCCAAATAACAGCTAACAACTGCCTACCCTTTCAACAGTACTAATAACTTTTGTAATTGAAACTGAATTAAATCTGTCACCATGAAATGAATTCTGGTTGGAGACCACCACATTCACTAAAACTGAATGTGCTAGACAGCTGTGATCGTAGAAATAAAAATGACACTTTTGCACAATCATTTTTCAAATTATAAACACCCATATTTTTGATCGATACATAGAAATGTGTATATTGATCAACAGAAAAATAAGTCTATATCCGATCAGAGACACATAGGTGTCATATACACAATCATGAGTTGTACTTTGGATTTTGACTGATATGTTAACCTCTGCTAATGATTGTCAGGTGTACAATAGGTTACTCATTAAAACACAATCTTATATCTGAGTTAGAATAATCATCTCTACTCATTAATTTCTATGCACTAGCATAAATGGAACTGTAAACATTCCAAACTTGCCCAGTACAAGAAAAACAAAACAAACCAGCATCCAACAGAAAACCAGGGAAGTTGAAACGATTCTAGTTTTCCCACGATGAATCACCTCCAGAATTCTCCTGCCCTCATGCCCCCCCACCCAAAAAAAAAAGACAAACAGAAAACAAAACCAACCAACCCACCCATTCAAGGAAAAAATCTAAGTTTACAAATGAAAGCCATGCAGTTTGTCATATGAAAGAAAAATGCCTTGGTGTAGCTCACTTGTCTGAAATACTGCATAATTAAAAGTCCATACCTTCATACCCTCTCTGGTTTTTGTGTGTGTGTTTTTTATTTGTTTAATTTGTTTTGTTTTAATTTATTTTGTTTTTCCCTATTAATATAACTTCACTCTAATGAAGCTAAATAACTGGTTTCCCTGGAAGAAAACCTTGTGGAAGACAAACCTATGCTGCCCATTAGTACGAGGCCTTTGTTCTCCCAATACCCAGAGTGCAGCAGCAGTGCTTTACACTTCCTCACGCACAAGAAACCACCTCTGGAGTCTTATCGCTGTTACTACAGTGGATCTGTAATGTCAACTATATGGAAACACCACAGAATATCACATAGGCAGGCCCTATGTACAGAGCCTACCTTGAGCTAGTGGCATGCCCTGAAGTCAGTTCTGGCAGCTCAGTTGAAACCATTAACTTAGTTTATATGCCCTGGTTTATAAACCATTAAGCTGCAGTTTATATGCCCTGGAGTCCTGTGATGCTGTTTTCTGCTCTGTACAGACAGAAGGGTAGATTGTAAGTCCCATTTATTCACACGTAAGAAGCTGTTTTTTTCAGTCCCCCTTCCCAACACTATTCTACCTCTGGAATCAGCCTTGCCTGGGTATGTCTCTGATAAACAACGAAGGCAAGATAACAACCAACAGTCAGTGACAGATGAAGCCCACCTTCACACACAGGTGGCACTGGGCAGACTTTTAAAAACAGCTTGTGGCCCCAGGAAAGGTGATCACCTCTTTGAAAACATACTCTGAGCATATTCACAGGCAATGAAAAACCCAAATCGGATGGCCTTTCCACAGACAATGAAAGCTGGAAGTTCACTTTAATTCCAGCTTTATTTTTTACATAATTCTGACTCTAACTTTAAATGTGTTTGTTTGGTTTGTTTTGCCTTTTTTTTTTTTCCTCCACCAAACACAATACCTAGAAACAGTATTTTGCAAGAGCTTGTGACTCACAGGAGCCCATTAGCACCTTCCTGACCACTGAGGACCTCTAGTAGAGTGTACACCCCTTGACAGACTTTGTTCATATCTTTAACAATAATAGGAGACTAAGAAATTGTTTCCACAGCAAACAGCATTTTCTGCTTGCATGGAAACAAGACATAAGATGAAAGGTATATTATTCAGAAAACCAAGCATGTAAATACAGCTTGTTCTCTTGTTCTGTCAGATGTGACTGTCCTGCTCATTGTATCAGTACAATTCTTTGTTTGTCTTTTTAGGACCACAGCAAAGATTAAAAAAAATACATATATCCTCGGCAAACAGTGCAAATCAAGAGCACGTTAAACTCTTCAACGAAACCGCACTGAAGTGAAAGGTGATCTGTATTTTATTTATTTCTTAGCAAGTAAGAGGGATTAAAGTGCCAAGTGCTAAATGATAACTTAGTCCCTGCATCCTACCATTCCAGTTCTAACCAACTGCACTTTACCAATGCTCCAGAGTTCACACTGCCCCACCAGCGCAAGGTCAAGTGTCACTGAGAAATGCCTTTCTATAGGAATAATCCCATTAAGACAAACTTTTGACTTTGTAAATCTATCAGACTGGATTCTCAACTTGCATGAAATCTTTGTGTCTGCACAACCCCACAGCTCTTCCGGGCTTGTTGCTGCTATGACACACCTGGTTACCAGGTGTTAGACAAAGGACTATATAGATGAGTGAGACAATGTTTGCCCAAACCCAGAATCCTTAATCCCATGAGAAATCCTTCATGCATATATATGAGTCTGTGAGGAAGTCATCATCATGACACACAACAGGATTTGCAAGGTAACCAGGTCAGGCTATTGATTCCTTTGTAGAGAGGAACACAAAAGAAGCAGAAGCACGGCAAAGCTCCAAGCCACTAACTTTAGGGGAATGCCAACATTTTTAACAAGTGAGCAGAAGCAACATCGACATTTCATTACTGGCATCTGCTTTGTAATCTCTAGAACAGATTTTCAAATAGTGGTCTCTCAAAAACTCCTACAATCAGAGCTAAAAAGGGAAAGCCATGCAACACAGACCTGACATACAGTTTGTTAAGAATGAAATGTTGAAATGTGAGATATAAGAGGACATCCCCTAGGGACTTACTCAGCTGCACAGCGGCAACACCCATGAAAGTACAGTTTATGAATACTCAAATTTGGTCCGCACCTTTGAAACTACAGTTTGCTTACTATATATTTGCTTACTTCCAACAGCTGCAAATCCTGGGTAGGGCAGGGTAACTAAGCTATTCAGAGGTTTATATTATAAAACCAACAGTCTTCTAAAAATGCTGCAACATTTATAGATTGAGTATTAGAAGACTTGCTGAGTCAAGCAGAGATGGCTTTTCTTCACAACCTCTTTCCTCGTCTGCTGTCTTCAGCATTAAGGATTCACCTT
The DNA here is from genome assembly GCF_036013475.1 of Columba livia. Lineage (NCBI taxonomy): Eukaryota > Metazoa > Chordata > Aves > Columbiformes > Columbidae > Columba > Columba livia. Next base: position 69,132,678 of record NC_088605.1, on the reverse strand, counting down.
AGTTAGAGCTTAAACCAGAGTTACAAACTCTACTTCAGACTCCTCACCAGCAGCCACCACGGAACACAACAGCCAGAAGACATTCACGTCCTCTCTCTGCTTGGTCGGCTGGCAAGTGTGGCAGCAGAAGGAGTAACAGGTTCCGACATTGCACATCCCGAGGCTTCGGAGGGAGGCAGAACTATTCCAGTGGCAATTCTGAACATGCAGAGAATGTGCTCAGCCTTGCAAAGGCAAGGTCCAACACATGGATATTGTGCAGCAACAGCAAAGGAATTAATTTTTTGTGAAAAGTAGAAGCTTTACCAACATTCAACGTCACCATCAGATGTCAGAAGAAAGTGGTAGATTAAGTGCCCTTGGGCAGTCAAATTGTCTGAGCTGATTAGAAAAGACAGAATATGTTCTGTTATTCTAAGCCACATTTTAATGATTTAAGTAAGACTTTTCTAGGATTTGGAGGACTCCTCACCAAATCTAAATCTATTCCCAGACTAGTACTTCAAGCTTACTATCTTCAAACTGTTATTCTTTTAAGTGGTATACAGGCAAATTTGCCCGAAACATACATAATACCTTAGTTACCAGGGGACATGGTCATAAAGACCTCATTTTAGAACCTAACCTGCTGGAGAGAAACAGGAAAAGATGTTTCTTTGTTTATTTTAAACTTGTCTGACATTGAAGTTATTTTACATTTTTAACAATGTAACATTGTTACTTGGGAGCACAGAGGACAATTTGTACTTTTTCACTTATGAATCTCTGAGTCCAGATACTCCCAGAGACAGTTTTGTCTGTCTCTATATAAATGGATATAGAAGATATCATATTCATGACCCAACATTCTTAGCTGCTTCTCCTTACTACAGAGTTAACTGAAAAACAGTTAATGAAAGGCCAGAGACAGAGCTGCAGAATTGCACAGCATATGCCTAAAGAAATTGAAATTTTTAAGACTACTTCACATCTTCTGTTCCTTTGCTACTAAAATCAACTCTTCATTTGTGTCTAGACAAAATGTTCTTGTGTGGGTTCAACATCACCATGGTAAAACCAAGTATGCAGCCACTAGATATTGCGTAACAAAGCAATTTTGTTACAATAATAATTAAAAAAAAAGACTGAAAGCATCAGGACCCAAGTTTTGCTGTCATAAAGTCTCTTCATAAACAAAATTCTGCACAAGCCATCACTACCAAAGCAGACAGTGAATTAAATTGCTCCATGCCCACCCCAGTCATTTACTTTAGCTTACACTGGAGTTTCCCCTGAGAGCTCTGAGAGACAAGAATGATTTGTAATAATTTGAAGTGTTCAATCTTGCTATTCTGATTGCTCATCTTCTCACTTTTAAAATGTACCTTTCAAACTGAACACATTGTGAAGAAGCTGCTAAATATCCTGTCTGTATTCACATTCATTTGGACATCATCTTTGGGGCTGTTAGTTCAAAGCTGTTCCTTGGAACAGTTTTGTTAGACCAGCTGAATGAAATCTCAATAATACTTTTTCTAAGGTGTAGAAAAAAACAAAACAAAAAGCCTTTTGTACCACAATATTGCAAGAAGATACTGCTATATGCCCTCTCTTCTTTCCAAAACAGAAGCATCATCAGTTTTGAATCTGAGTGCTTCCTTTAATGAATGTGCAAAATCAGTTCTTTGGACTTACCAATTATTTATATTTAACACTACAGAAGAAGCAATGAGAGCACGAAACCAGGCACCCAGGGCAGCAGTACCACAATGCTCTTTACACAAACAACTGCACTACTGAAAATAAACAGTCTTCATTACCTACAAACAACCTGGCTACATAGTGCTTTCTGAGGCTTTCCTAACCACAACAATAATACCCATTATTTCCTATGGATATGAATGAAATTTCACCTTTACTGATTAATAAATTAAACAGAATGTTGTCATATTTAGTATTATTACAAGCACTGTAAAACAGATTTGGAAGAATCAATATTTAAAAATATTGCAGTGGGTTTTCTGGGTTGCTTTTGCCAATTTTCTGCATGACCATTTAAATGAAATTATAACTATATATCCAAAGCTGCAAAAGATGCATTTGAAAAACAAGAAATCTGACTAAACCCTGGCTTTACAAGAAAGAATAGAGAATTCTCTTGGGGGAAAAAAAAAATAAAAATAATAATAAAAAAACAAACAAACAAAAAAAAAACCCCACAACTGTATAGGCCTTGACTTTAAAGGAAAGGTTGAGAGCATTCTAGGAGTACATGTTTGTGACTTGTACTAAAAACTAGGATGTTACCTATTATGTTATGTATGCTATTCAGATGCTATCACAAATCAGAGCAGCAAGTATATTACTACTACAATGCCAGGGGGTTAAAGATATATACAATGGACTTTTGTTATTTCATAGCATTATTACTAACTAATCTCATAGGCACATCTTTAAGACCAGTTATACAAACGTCAATATTTTGTTTATGTTAATTAATAGAGTTGTGTTCTTTACTTAATAACCTTTCACTGAACAGACATAAACACCATATACTTATTCTATACAGCAACAGCTTGGGTGAATTCAAGGGTTCTCAGTCCTGCTTGGTAGGAGCGGTACTGTTTAAGTGAAAAGTGGGCTTTTAATAGCTCATATGACTGGTTAATGAGTGACATTACAATAAGTCTGCTGTTTGTAAAACCTTGAAAAGTGTAACTTCCTGGTATCTAATATGGAGTGCATAGTGTTTAATGACATAGTGAAGTCACAGACAAGGAAGAGATACAACAAAAGGCTTTTAAGCAAATGTAAAAAATCCCATTAAAATAGAAAAACATAAATTAGTATCAAACGGGCAGGGTTTTAAATCTCAATTACACATTGGATCATTAGATTCTTACAATTATTCTTTAGAGACCTGGACAATGCATATAATTTATATTAACAGGAAGAATAGCTGGAATTCTCACTGTAAGATAATGAAAGGGCAAATTGGAACTCCACAGACAAAAGCAACTGAAGAGTTACTTTCATTGCCCCATCAGCCCTCTTCAGCAAAAAGCAGTTTTGTTTGCTCATGAGATAAACATCACAAATACATTTCTCTATAAATATACAAAGTAATTTTTAAAAAGTCTTTACAATGATTAAAATACAAAACATATAAAAAAGTTCAAAGCTATATCTTGATTTTTAACTAGATTAGACCTAGATTTTCCAAACAGCAAAGCTCTCACTTAGCCAACAAAATCAACAGCCAGGTTTTCCATACCCGCCATCCATTGTGGCGTGCATCTAAACTGTGGAGCAGCTGATCACTGCTCTTGACCAACTTTGCATTTCTGCTCTTGTTATTGTTCAGCTGTACTCTCTAGAACTGTCTTCCCTGTTCCTTGATCTTCTTTCAACAAGAAGTGGGGTGTTACACAGGGCTAGCGTGCCCTCTGGGTTCGCAAGGATGTGGCCAGAGCACACCCCTATGGTCAATACTGCTGGAATACAGTCACAGGTTCTCCACTGTCCCAGCACTTGCTCAGAAATTTGGGATTCTGCCCTTTAAAGATTAAGAAGCCAAACTACAGAGCTGGACAAACTATTGATTAATACAGAGATTCAGAAAGTACAGATAACTTGATGAGAAGTTCCTAGTCCTAGTACTATTTTAACTGTGAATAATGGCTAAGTCACGCTTCCTTACGCTAATGCATCCATTTAGTATAGCTGTGTCAGAGTGTCAGAACTTAAAGCATTAAAGCATAACTAATTTGGTCCTGCAATGTCACAGTTCATGAATCATTGACAGGATCACAGCATGGCTGAGGTAGGAAAGGACCTTCGGAGGTCATGCTCTGATGCCTTTCAAGCATACTTTGGTGCTGTCCCAGTCTCTCTCACAGATCTGACACTGATATAGCAGACTTGACAGACTCTCTGGCCAACCTGTGCCAGTGTTCAGTCACCCTCACGGTAAAAAAAGTGTTTCCTGCTGTTCAGAATGTACATCCTGTGTTTCAGTTTGTGCCAATTGCTTGTAATCCTGACAGTGGGCACCACAGAGAAGAGCCCATCTCTGTCTTCTTAGCACCCTCTCTGCAGATATTAAATTTGTACACATTGATAAGATGCCCCGAGCCTTCTCCTCTCCAGGCTGAAGAGCCACAGCTCTCTCAGCCTTTCCTCACAGGAGAAACAGTCCAGTTCCTTAATCTTAGTGGCCCATTGTTGGACTTTCTCCAGTATGTTCATGTCTCGCTCATACTGAGGAGCCTACAACTTGACACAGTACTCCAGGTACAGCCTCACCAGTGCTTAACACATTGGGAAAAGCTACTACAAAGGCAGTGGTAGCTCTGTACAGGAACTGTGTAAAACAAAAAAGCCAACTTTTCTTAAAGCATTCCACAATAGAGAGTGTCTTCTAATACCACAGAAGATTACCATTGTCTGACTTGGCTTAAAGGAAGATCTTTACTTGCATTCCTGACCCAGCTTTTAAATACAGTTAAAGCAATTTGTTCCTTGACTATATAGTTCAAAAGAGAAAGTCTGAGATGTAACATTATAACATCAAGTTCCTTCCCAATAAAATAATTTCCAAATAGCTGGATGTTTAGTTTTGGTAACCTTATATTTTTAACAAATAAATGCCACTCGATAGTCAGAATATCAATCACTATCCAATGTGCAGATGATGATACAATCTCTACTTTCACTGAACCCTTTGCATTTTTCTCCTCAATAGCTTTTCTGAATGACACTGCAAAGTTGATGGCATACCTTCCCAATCCTGCTAAGGGAAACACTTAAAATTAGTTATCTTTTATGCCTCAAAGAGGGGTGGTTAAAGTTTAGGAAATAAGTGGCTTTATGTTAATTCCAAAGGCACTCAGTTGAGACAGCAAAAGATCAAGTAATTTGAATGAAGTCACAAAAATTTGGCAAAGGAAGGAACTGGAACTATATCTCCTGAGTTCCGACCTGGAGCCTTTTGAACTTAAACTATGAACTTGTTGATTTTATTGACCATTTATGCACACAAAAGCAATGTACACAAAAGTACACAAAGTTAGCAATTACGCATGATAATATAGCTTCTATCAAAAATACATTAGGACTTTCCTAAGTTGTGATTGCATGGCAGCAACTTTTTTGTTTTTGGTGGGGGAGAAGGTAGCACAATTCTCATGTGAAATATTTTCAAAAATATATTGCTGAGCAGTTTCTAATATAGTTTCTAATATAGACCACAGATGAACCAAAAAGCCAATATAAATCACATAAGGTTACTTCAGCATTGTGAACAAGGTACTTATGACATAGAATTTAAGTTTCACTTGAAAAATCCTGATACAGATAATATATTTCTCTTACAATAGATTGCAATGACTAAGCAAATGGCAGCAGGCTGGGAAGACAGTCTCTGCTACAGCTAGCTTGATTTATCACATTACTCTAATTACCTTGACTTACTCATTGTTGGGATCACCTTTCTGTTGTGGAAACTTCAGGCAGCCCCAAGCTTGGCAGACTTTAATAAGTATGTGAGTACTAACTCAATACATAATTAAACTTCCAAGTCCAATGCTTTTTAAAAACATTTGTGGTAAAGCATGACATCAATGGATATACAGTGGGAATAGGTAATGTAGGGATGCTCACTCCTATTATACCCATATTAATCAAACCACTTTGCCTTACAAAAGTTCTATAGGCTTCTTGCAAGCCACCATTTATTTTCAGATTTCTCCTAAGTCAGTAAGAGTAAAAAAAACACAAACAAACAACACATTACAGACTGAGTTCTACAATAATCCCAGTAACTAACATCTTTCTTCATTGACTCCCATGTGGCCAAATAATTTGAAGGTTGTCCTCACTTATTGTTTTACTTCTACTTACAAAACTACATTCAGCTGTTTTATGCTCTTGTAGTGAGATAAAACAGCTTTTTATCTGACTAATCTACCTGGTTAAGGTGGATCTGTAGCAACTTTGGTTCACAAGAATGAAAGAAAACATGTGGAGAGAATAGTTGGATTTGCCCAGATCTTATCACATTTGTCATCAGTTACACCTCCGAAACCCCATTTGATGTAAATACTGTTAAGGATACCATATTTCCCAATATGATTTAAAGGCCTGTCCTGTCCCTGCCCCACCCCACCACCACATTTTGTTCTGTAGTGTTTTTATTATGTATGTATGCCCAACATACAACATTTTTTGAGATACATTCACTTATCATCAGATAAAATATGCTTTAATGATGATCCATACTCATTCCCTGATAAGCCTTAGCATGCATCTGAGATTTGCTTAGCATTTACAGATATTTGATAAGCAGAAAGATCCCTGGCTTATCTGTCAGTGGAATAGCACAGACCTAACAGTTTTACCTAGTACACACACTGAAATTATGTCCAAGACTAGTTTTATCTGATCCCAAGTTTGTAAAGCTAAACAAAAAGAGCACTGTCCACTCATGTTCTGAACCAAACATCAGATGATGCTCTTTTCTAGTGTATTGCTTTCAAGACATTCTGCTTCAGAGGTCCTCTGTTCACTTTTACTATCTTCTCAAGACGTATCTCAAAAGAGACGGTAGCCAGCTTCCTATGTCAAAGAAGGCAATGAAGTTGCTGTTCTTTTCAGGGAAAATGTACGAGGAAATCATATTTTTTGAAAACTTCCTTTAACTCCTTATAGATTACTTAGACCATCACAGTAACTTGTGATATTTGCATATTCATTTTGATGCATAATTTATCTACCACTTCCACTCCCCAGAAAAACATTATTTGATGGAAAGAAATCATGTTCGTGTTAAGCTTTCACCCCACTAAGTACTCATCAAAAGAATCATGAATCTTTGACAATTACTGCTCTCCAGGTCCTCATGGTACTTTGTCACACACACAGATGACTTCCAAAGTATACATCTGAATCCAGTGCTCCACATATAGACAAAATCTAATGCTGCTTCAACTGATGCTGCTTTAGTTAGATAGGAATCTGGCACAGATGCATATCAGTGCACTGACATTTACAGGTGTGTCTGAGGGAGAATCCAGTCCACCCACTGTAAATAGATTAGGATGGCACTGATTGCCAAGACAAAGTTCAGGCTATGACATGATTCAGTGATTTTTGCCTGAGAGTAAGCATGTCAAGCACTAAGATTAAGAAGGGAAATGTCTTTACCACACATTTGTTATTGTACCATTAACAAGAAGAATTGAAATGTTTGTTCAGATCTTCCTTGGGATTCAAAGCGAGTCTCCCCATACAGATGACTGGCAGACAATATGGCTTAAGAGTGTTATTTAAAACCCAGAGGTTATGTAGTATCCAGTGCCTGATGTCCTTGAATATTGTACAGGAAATCTGAATGCTCAGCTTAGCTCACAGCACATGAGTTTGTTACTGTAAGATTCCTCACACAGTATCACATACCAAGAACCCTTTCCTTGCTCTTCCAAGTCTAGGAGGTAATGTTTAAAACTATGGATTCTAAGCAGGAAGTATGCCCCTATGCAGAGAGCCAGATTTAACCTGTATTTAAGCCTCACTGAAGTCCTTTTGGTATCTCACAAAGTCACTAACAATTTCATGGTTTTATGCTGAAGTTCTCATCCTAATTTCAGCAGAATGTTTCAGAATCAAGTGGAGAGAAAGAATGAACATTTGGGTCCACATCCATATCTCAGTAAAGACTACTGTCTTAAAAAATACAATATATATATGTATATTAATACTTACATATATACTTACAATTTCCAACTGACAGAGGAATCAAATAAAACAAAATGGGATAAAGTAAAAGCAAGAAGGGTAGAACTGGAAGAAGAGTAAGATAAAGACAGACCAAATAAGAAGCAAGTGGCACAGAGATATCCTGAGTATAATAGATAGAAAATGTATAGGAATAGAAAAATAAACAAGCAAAACAAAACAAAAAACCCCCATGGACAGTGCTTTGCATTCGAGAGTTCTACTTGATAGGTTTCTGTAAACACATTTCATGGGGTTCCCCTCATAGCTGATCTGCCCCGAAGGAGAACAACAGATGAAGTGCCTTCTATGGCAGCTAATTCTGAGGTATTTCTGGAGGTTCATCCATTTTTTTTTTAATAGAAATGTGTAGATACACCCTATAACAACTCTCTGTTTCTCCCTGAAATATCAATAAATGCCTTTTTTTATATCGGTCTGAACAAGCCATCACTAAAATCACATTTTGGAACATCTTAGCTTTCAGAAGAGCTGGCTTATTGTCAATCAGCTTAGGTATTCAGATCAGTGGACAGTCAACATTTCTTTCACCCTAGCTGCATTATAGTGGAATCAGATTCACAGGAATGTGTCACACCCTTCCGTTCTAATGGAAGATTAGCACCTCTATTGAAAATAAAGAAAATAACTTAATCTAACAGCCATCACACAGAACAATCCAAGAAAGGACAAACAGGAAAAGAAAGCATCAATACAACTATGATTGGGAGATTAGGTCATTCATCAACCACCACATAATGGCACAAGCATCAGTCTGCTATTGCGAATGAAAACCAAGTCAGTCAAAATAAGAAGTTGCGCAGAATCAACTGACTTGCAAACACACAGAACTGAAGATAGTAACCGTCATTATGCCACATCTACCTTGTTGACACACAAGGCCTTCAATAAATTACTTGCTTTTATTTAGTCTTTAATCTCATCAGAACCTGCAACTATCCAAAATGCTAGCAAGTAAAAATGATGCTGTTTCACAGAGCAGGGTTTTATCTCGTGGGTGATGGTGTTGGTTTTTTTGGTTTTGTGATATACAAAGAGCAGAAGAGAAGCACAGTTCTCTGATTTTCAGGGCTAATCTGAATTGTTGCACGCCCTAAGTGAGCTGAAACTTGACCAGGTAAATATCACCTCTAAAACCCAATGAATTAGTCTACAACAGGAATATCTAAGTGTTAACTGTAGCTTCTTATCGCATATAGCTGTTGTATAAATTAACTATTTCTCTAGCAGAGTATTTGACATTGCAACCTTTACATAACACCAACCTTTATGTGCAAAATTAAAAAAAATAGTATTATATTATATCTTCCAACCTTTAACAGCCATTTTTTCTAGTGGTGTGACTACTTAGTAAGTGTTTCATCTACTAGATGCTGCAATTTTGGAAGAGGAGCTAGTATTATTTTTGGCAAGGCTCATGTACTTACATTTACTTGCATTGTTCCTGTCTCAGCAATGTTCTAGCTACAACGCATTTCCACAAGGGGTTTTGCTTACTGTGCTTTTGTTTGCCCTGTTTCAGTCCATAGATTTTCAATCTGTGTTTCATTTCATGGAGTATATTGTCACGGTATCAGGTGCAATGGCATGTAATTTACGTTGCTAGTGTCAAACAGTGGTAGTCCTATGCATTGCATCCACACATGAAAAAAAGATGCTTAGAGGTTATCAACCCTATCCTCTCTCTAGAGTCAAAAAACTGTTAGTTCCTGCTTGTATGTCTTTGAAAATAACTTGTCTGTTTAAAAACACGAGCGGGACATTTTCCCGAAGAGTAAATCACGTTATCTACAGCACCAAGAAACAGAATTTGTTATTTGCCAAGCCAAAGTAAATTTCCTGCATAGCTGTATTTTCTGGCAGCTGTACGTTAATGATCAAGAGCCATCATTCTGAGGGCTGTGCTTCGCAGACCATTGCTAAAAAGACAAGGGAACTAATGTAAATATAATCTGGTTGAATTTTGCTGCCTAAGTCCAGACAAAATATGCCATGTTGTGCAGTTCCTCTCTACAATATGCCCAAAAAAATATACAATATAAATTCACAAAAATTTCAACAGACATTTATGGTCACTTCATTTCCTCAGAGTTACACCAGAATTTAAAAGTTTTTCATATGCTTCTTGTGAAACAATTGTGATGCTACTGTCTGTCCACAGCTGGAAGTGACAAATCCTCTGTACTAGACAGAACCCACATGTTTCCAGATATATAATGAATCCTTATCCTTCCCACTACATGGCAATACAAAGAGCTATTAGATTAGTTGCCATACTGAAACAAACATTTTCTATATATGTATATACATACATTATATATTATTGTCTGTTAACACTGTTGTAAAGTTTGCTCAGAACTGCAGAGAAACTATATGTTAGGGTTTTGAAGCCAGTATCAGAATACAACATATATGTCTACACATTAGAAGAGTTGTTGGGGATATTTAGAGAATTTCTGATTGTTTAGGGTAAAATACCTTGTTTAAAATGAATTAAAATTTTCCAATAAGATATTTTATGATAATGTATTAATATTTTAAAATTTATTTTGAAAGCTGGATTGAATGGAAATTTGTCTGACTATCAAAAGGCAAACTAAACAAAGATTTTCATTCACACTTACATCTAAATCCTGGGACCAGAGGATTTACAGGCTTTGGCTCTGTAGTAAGCACCCTTAAAGAGCCTGGTCCAAGAGTCATTGTCTGCTTTCATACACATGTTAAAATCCCCCATTAGACAAGCAATGTTAGTGATCACTAATGCAAGAATTTAAATTAAAATTTCATTTTCCTTCACTTAGAAAGTTTAGTGACCTAGCAAAACTTGCAATATAATTTTAGAGAGGAATCAACTACTATTATGCAGAGATTTGTTTGGGGCACCCCTAACACTGACTGTATTTAATTGTGCAAGGCACCACAGCCACTCACTAGGCACACAAGATCTAGGCGTACCACCATCCACACGTTTCTAGCTAAGTAGAAGCAGAACACTTGTTCTGCAAGAATCTCACCACTGACACTCAAGGAACAGATGACAATGCTTTCTCACTCCGTACTACTTGCTCAACTCCACATACATTACCAGTAACTTCTGATATAATGTGTAGTGATAGCTTATGTAAGTTTAATTTCATGTGTGTTTACTATGCAATTTAAAAGCATTTCAGCAACCTCTGTCTACATTTCACAGTTGCAATTTGCTACAGCATCACCATATTAATCATCACACTTGCACACTGTTTCACAGATGCCTTAATGTTTGTATGATAATTCATACAATCATAATTTGGAATCAAGTTTTTGAGGGTAATTTCCAATCAACACTTACAGTGCATCATTGGTTGCAAAAGAACTTGTGTCACTATCTGTATCATGACCTTACTTGCCACATATTGTACAGACATTGTTTCATTATCTGCTTTGCTGACCTGACTTATTCAAGCACCTTTTGCCTCTGTCCCATCTGTTCTGGCAAGAAAGGAGTGATTCTTTCTGATGGCAAAGCTGGTCATAGCTCAAAGTTTCATGATGTGAGGATACACCCATTTTTATGACTTAAGAAAACATTTATGAGATATTCATCCCACAGAAGATCGAAACTGGTCTGTTAGTAACGTATGTACTTGCTATGTACTTTAAAGATAACTTACTGCATCACTGCACTTTACTCAAAAGGAAGGAGATACCTACAACTGCCTTTCATCTTTTTTCACATCTGTGCCTGGAAGATACATGACAATACAATTTTACAGTACTATGGCAGAACTCAAGTCTTTATATTAACAATGAATCCTATGTCTAAGTTAACACACACCTTAGTGTTATACCTTCGTTGTAAAAAATATCTATGACAGGTAAGCATAAAACTGTCAAGTGTTTTGGCTCCCTACATTTTAGATGTAATGTGTGTAGCACAATACTTCTAACAAAGCAACTTTTTTCTTTCATTGTTGATCCTTGGTTATACCAGAAACATGGTATAATGTGGTTCAAACCTGAATGGAGGTTAGGCTGAAAATATTTCTAGAATCAACAATGTTAAAGCTCTTTATCTTAGTAATTACGTGCCAATTTCCTGGGTCAAAAAAAAAATACAGGATTTCAACTTTCTTCCTATTTAAAGCAGCTCAAGCTCATATGTTCCTCTCCAAATCTTCAAAACAGTAGGTCATACCATATTGTAGGACAAATCTTCGATGATTTTTCTGATAAGATACTGCACTTAAATGTTAATGTTTGCATACTCACTGATCATCATAAAACATGTTTTCCTTGGTATTTTTAACGAAATTGAAAGACATCTCTAGTACACTGTAATATGGTGACAATGCAAAGGCAAGGTAGTGTTATTCTGGGAAGAAGAGAGAGATTTTTTTCAAAGGTCCTTTAGTCCAAGGAAGTATTTGATTCAGGCAAGACAGCAAGGTGTGACACCATCTGTTCATCCCTGACATTGTCAATGATAATGAAATGTAGCTGTCTGCAAACATTAAGGGTTTTGTTACAAAAGATAATAAATGTTTGTATTTAAGTAGTCAAAAATTAAATATTGTTCATTAGAGTGAGTTGTGTATATTTATGCTTTGTTCAGTGGCCAAAACAAATCAATTATTTGTGCAAACCATAGTGATGTTCATGCTGTTAAAACCAAGCTGCCACATGGATACAAGAAAGCAACTATTGCCAACCTTGTCATGAACATGCGCAAGTCATTTAATAAATTTGTGATGGCTTTTGATGAACTCTCCATGCAGGAGCACTGTTGTATTCAACTGCTTTTAATTCACTAGCTTCACATTAATATTCTCCACGATTTGTCATTCACATTGTTCCTTACTTCCTGGTACTTGGCCATTTCTGTCCCACTACCCTATTGGTTTTACAACAGGTGGCAGAAGTTTCCTCTTCCATGCCTGCCATCCTTGCCCTTACTTCACATCCTGCTTCTCAACTATGCACACAGTGTACCTTGGAAGCCAGCCTTCCGCTATGTGTCTTTTTGCCAGGGAGTTCACAATATCCCTGCAACTGTATCAAAAATATACAAAGAACCATAGAATAACTGTTTGGAGCGGATCTTGAGGATCATCTGGTTCAATGTTTTTTGGCAAAAGCATAGTCTAGACAAGATGGCCCAGCACCCTGTCCAGCTGAATCGTAGAAGTGTCCAGTGTTGGGGAACCCACAACTTCTCTGGGAAGATTATTCTGATCACTGATTGTTCTCATTGTGAAAAAGTTTCCCTCTTGTCCAGTCACAATCTCCCCAGAGTAACTTGTACTCATTGCTCCTTGTAAAAAGGGAATCTGTGTCTTTGTTGTAGCCACCTTTTAAAAACTGGAGCATGGTGATGAGGTCCCCCCAAGCCTTCTTTTCTCAAGACCAAACAAGCCCAGTTCTCTCATCCCTTCCTCACATGGCAGCTTCCCAGTCCTTTGATCATCTCTGACCATTCCCTGGACCCTCTCCAGCCTGTCCACATCTTTTTCACACAGCAGAGACCAAAACTGAAGAGTATTCCAGGTGTGGCCTGATGAGCACTGAATAAAGTAGGATACTGACTTCTTTATCTCTGCTGTTGATGCACTTGTTGGAAATGCTCTTAAGCCTAATTTTTAGCAAGGGAAAAACAAGAGAGAGATTTACCATAGAAAGCAAGCACTGAAGCAGAAAAAGAGAACCCTATTCCTAGATCTCCTTGATGAGTTTTTACCACTAGATGGTGCTTTCAAAAAGAATCAAACAACAAAAGTCAAAATACCAGCCAAGGTTAACGTTTCAGGAGGAAGCAAAAGAAGTACAATAAATAAAACTAGAAGCATATCCTGTACACCATTAAACTACCAATCCTAAATTTCTGTGGTTTGGCCACATTGTGGTTCTGTGACAGAGAAAGGAAGCCTTAACCCACACTGCCATCACAACAGGGACGTGACCAACAAAAATGTATTAATAAATATCCCTAGCTCCAAATTGCTTCCAACAAAGAATCCTGGGTCATGGAGAGAAGAAAATAAACTAGTGCAGCCTCTGGGCAAGCAGATGTCAATTTGAGACCGTAGATGTATTACACCGAAAGTGACCTAAAGCCATCTCAGTTCCCACCTGTCATATTCCCTCCAAGTATAACACTGAATCACTGGGCTCAGTGGTCTGGGAAAAGATGAAAACGTTGGTGCTTATCCTTGTGGATACACACAAATTAAGAGAGGTTTGCCCTCCCCCCCGCATCATTTAGAACCTCACAAAAAAAAAAAAAAAAAAAGAAGAGTACAAAAAGCTTCACAATCACCTTTTGAATGATGTTGCATTTTGTTTTAAAAAACATCTAACATTTCTGGATAGACATACAACCCATCTGGTTGGAAGCTTCGAGCTGTATTGTTTTGGCTTGTGCTTTAATCAGGTAATGAATAGGACATGGCACAGAAAAATATATACATTTTAATTTCAGCCTTTGCACTGTCTTATTGTTTGTTTAAGCCTGTTCAACTGAGACTCCTTGCACTATACGCCCCTGGTTGCATTCCATTTGAAACAAAGGAATGTTTCAGGGAACTACCTCTCACAAAGAGGTATTGATGAACCAGAAATCAGAGTCTGGACAAATGACCATTTTTCTATAAACACAGCTCTATTGTTTCAGCTTTTCTTCTCCCAGGGAATAAATATTTCATTATTCAAAGCAGTGGCTGAAAAGCAAATGACTCCTCCCCCTTCTACCAATAGTCTTGCCCCACTACTCTAGAAATGTAACTCAATGGTTTTCACGACTCCCCTCTTGCAATATTCGTATTAATTTTTTACTTGTCCACAATTAAATTTCTGTGGAGCTTAAAAAAAGAAGTTTCCTGCTCCTCTATGACTTAAATCCATGAAAGCCTGAGTCTGTTAAGATGTATACCATGATACCATGACCATGTTCCCACCACACAATAGTTCTAGTTTGCTCTTTACATTTGCCTCATCTACACTCAACTTTTGGTCATGCACTGCTACCACCAATGCCTTCATTTTCACTAATCCTGTCCCTTACTCCATCCCTCAAATTGCCTCCTCCGCAACGAGTTCCTTCAAGAGTGCTTTCTCAGCTATTTCACAGATATGAAACAAATCAAAGGGAGGAACCACTTGTGCCACCCCTCCAGCCTTTACAGGTTTCAAGATTTAATCTGAGTCAAGAACACAGGATTTAAATTCAGTCTCCAAACACTCTGTCCTTCTGGAAAACACTGTCTCTGTTCCACATAAAACCCTCTGCATCCAGATTTACAAAATAAGCCCAAGATTTGGGTAGGTGCAGAGGGATATTTGCATGCAAATATTATGTAAAATCCATACTCAGGCAAAGATGGAAAGAATGCAGATGAATAACTTCTCTAATGTCCTGTATCTTAAGAGAAGGCTGAGAGGAGATCTTATTGCTGTCTTCAGCTACCTAATGGGATGATACAAAGAAGGAGTCAGACTCTCTTTCGAAGCACACAGTGATGGTATGAAAGGTAAAGGACACAAAGAGCAACACAGGAACATCTGATTAGACACCTGGGAAAAAAAAAAAAAAAGTGTTACCATGATGGTGGTCAAACACTTGAAAATGTTGCCCAGATAGGCTGTGGAATCTCCATCCTTAGAAATGTCCAAAATTCAAGTGGTCAGGCCCCAAGCACCCCAAACTAGCATGGTCTGCTCTGAGTAGGGGTTGAACTACATGACCTCCTGACATAACCTCCAACCTAAATCACTTCATAATTCCCATGCTTAAGGATCAAACTATTACTGGCCATGGATACACAGACTCTTCAGAACTTTATTCCAAAATTTGTACAACAGCAACATTAAGCAGCAGGCCCCTCTTCTATAGAAGTAAGATTTATTAAGGCTTACAAATACTCTAAACTAGATACAAAATATTTCTGTAATGGATTTTGATCCACTTCTCTACTCACAAAACCAAAAGTCTCAGTGGATAATCATGCACAGCAGGGGTGGAGTGAGGGTGTGGAAATCAACCTCTCACTACAAAGGGAAAAACTATATTAACTGCAAACTGATCAAACTTTGCTATGCCTTACCAATAAAAGAACCAACCTTCCAAAATTGCTGGTGGAACTACTAGTGCAGAAGCAAAGATTATTCATTAAATGACAGATTTTTCTTCCCTAAACATATGCTTTTGATTGACTGGTGTTCAATCATTCCTACTAGATTAAAATGATAAAAGAACAAATGAAAGTGTAACAGGTTACTGCTCCAAACATCTTCATCCTCTTGCATATATTTAACACAGTCTTTGAATGAAACTAAGAAGATCCAATTTCCCTTAGTAAAATGTTTCAATATAATATTCAAGGCTCCCAAGAGGGCTTTACTATAAGTGTACATGGTGAGAGATGCTTAATAGCTTCAATTAAATCACAGAAGGTTCAATAAAGGCCAAGGTCCTGCAGAAGAACATATATATGACGAGAAAACCACAGGAAATGCATCATTATATGATAGCATCAACATAGGACTGCAGAGGAACTAGAAGATTTCTATAACTGCAAAATGATGCATCTGCTCTCCCCTCCCTCACAAGTTGAGGCCAACCCATCTCTCAGCAATTATCTGTTCTACTATTCTTGTTCAATTTTGGTTCCCCTGGGGAACAGATGGGGTTACATAATAATTGACTGTTTCTAAGCAGAGATGTCAGTGTTGGATAGAAAATAATTTCTTCTCTTGTTACTCATTTCAAGCCAAACAAAATAGAGATCAAATTTCTTCATTCTAGATCTTAAAGTACTTCAGATGTAAAATGTAAGCCTTCACTGCATTCAAATTAATGCATCTATTTCATATTATTCTCTAAGTAAAGAATAGGAAATGTATGCTTGTGATTTCTTTAGAATAAAAAAAATAAGATATAAGCTGCATTGCTCTAGCAGGTTTGCCAAAAAGAAAACTGAGGTAACTCAGACACAGCATCTGGCTAGGATTCTTGACTACATGATTACAACGTTAAACTGTAAAGTTGTGGGAAAATAACTGCAATTTCAAGAAAACATTAAGTATAGACATAAGAGATGTAGGGTCATGCGTATTAGAAGTGATTAGTTAAAGCTCCACAGGTCATAGATGCAAGCAAGATTCAAGATAAATAGTTCCACATCCAAACAGCTACATTTGAGAATGCACTAATGGAAAGACAACGAAAATAAACAGAGGATTAATACAAGACAGATTTCTTCCCCAGGAGGAGGAAGGAAGAAAAGATACCTGGAAAATGAAAGCAGACAAAATACATATTTGAAAAGGAGGGATAACACATTTCAATAAGATAAGATATTTTCTACTATTTTTTATAACACATTTTTTCAGAGTTAGTGCATATAGAATAACAGCATCAGTGATACATACATTCTACTTTTTTAAAAATAAATTCCTTGATCTATTTAATACAGCCTTTTGACATTATGTTGTTCAGAATTACACCAAAACTATCAAGTGTTTGAAACAAGAACAAAGGTTATAGCATGGGATAGTCATTAAAAAAAATAATGGACAAATATACATATGAGAGTGGTTTGGAGGGAAAGGGACTTTCAATTTGTTTTCTGCTCCAAAGCAAATTCCCTGCATTCCATACTTTCAGGCCTATGAGCTTTCTGGTTGTTTTGAGCCCAGTTGCAGCACAAAATAGGTGGAAGAAGAACATTTTAGGAAATCATACCAGATATACTCTTTAAAACAAATCAATCAGTACAGAAATAATATTTGAATAATTACACAATGTATTTTTAAGACCACTTATACAGAAGAGGCAATATAAAATTACACAGCGGGTATTTGAAAGGGGTAACTATAAAAACAAGAGACAGCCTTAGTTGCTAACAGCTTCAGCCTCTGAAACAGATTTTGATGGTGGAATTGCAGAGTATGGATACATTTCTTAGATGTGAGTGGAAGAAATGACACCCACTATTATGCCTGGAGCATGTAGCTGTGATGTAGGAAGAGGTGCATATTTGGTGCAAGATGAAAAAAGGCTTCTGCAGCATTCAGAAGAGACCTTGACAGAATGCCTTTATTACCAGGGCTGCTTAAAGGCAAGGAAGATGGCAAATAGTTCAGAACATGTACAATAATGCATAAAGATGAAATAAGACCAAGGAAATTCTTTGAAAATGCCCGTTACTGTAGAAACTGAAGAACAAAAAGGAGTAACTTTCTGGAAAGACTACTTCTCAAGATGAAACACAGAAATGTCCTCTATATCATAATGTTTGTAGAACGAAAGAGATATACAAGTGAGGAATTTGTTTGGGATATCTGGCATGAGGATGTTGTTAGTGGCCACCCAAACATTGGGAAACAACTTATTGGTATGTTGTAAATACACAGAGTGATTTTTGGCATGGTTCCTATCACACCCAATGCAAAAGTTATAACAAGATTAACAGGCATTTCTAATAGAGACCCACAGCTGTCACTGGATGAATACTAGAAATTACTGACTTACCAAAGTACTGCAGAGTTGCTAAGATATGCTTATGGCACTTGGAACACCATATTCTCTCCATGCTCTGTGGACTTTCATTTGTGGCCATACTTTGTTACCTTAGTGGTTTTGATTAATCACACTGTTGGCTTATTTTTTTTCCATATCAGTTGCTAGAAACCACTGTCACCTACCTCTCCTAGCTTTGTACATAAACAAGACGGTGTATTTGTATTAAATAATCACCTGGCACTGGATCAGTTCAGGATCTTTGCCCTGCACCCCTTGCAAACATTCTAAAAAGAAGGCTAAAGATTACTGTTCTGTTTTTTTTCCTCTCTCAGGTCTTGTAAGTCTCTAATCAGCAATTTAGGGTTGAAAGGGACCTCCCAGGTTGAGACTATTATCCTGCTCTTGCCGGAACTCAGTCCTACAATGCCTTTCATAGACTTATCAAGCTCATCTTAAAAACAAAATACTTTTGTGAAAAATGGAAAAGGTACAAAAGGTTACAGCCATTATTAGTTTACCAAGTAGAGCCTATAATTATGCATCTAGAGCACTGTCCTAGGAGACAGAAGACGTGTTCAGACATCTAAGGAAAGACATGAATTGTTCTTTTTTGCAGGCATTAATGCTGTTTACCAAATGTTTCCAGATAACTGCTCAGCGTCATTTTTGAATACAAAGACATAACCACAGTGAGCCCAATATGGCCTAATCATCTTCTCTTGCTTCTGACAACAGGAAGAAAAAAAAAAAAAGTAAGGGGGGGAAGAAAAAAAAAAGAAAAAACTACCCACCTGCATGAGACAGAGAAACACGGAACTACATTTAAAGGAAATTAATGAGTATTTGTTTTGTCAAGCTTTTGCCACTCTACAATTAAGGCTATGAATACTCTGCACAACCATTTATAAAACAGAAAACACACATATACACACCATACCACACCCCTCTCAATTATCCCAGTATCGAATGACCAGCTAGATCTCAGGTAAATTAACTACTTCCTTGGATCCCTATTGAGGCTTTACGTGTTAGCTCTATTCATTACTCTCACCTTTCAGATGAGGTAAGGAGAACAAACAAGATGAACAGAGCTTTTTGGGTTTGGTGGGGTTTTTTTAGTAGGTGTGGTAAGACTGTGCTCCTATTAACGAGAAATGTTGCAAGAACCAAATACAATAAACTACTGCTGGAGTAATACATTTGTTTTGTTGTCCTCTTGTTTCTTTCAGCCAAACAGTGACATGTTTTAGTAGAGCATCCAAACATTATTAATTATCTCATTTATGATCATATACTACTAACCTTTTCTGCTTATACCGGAAAATTACACAAACCGCAGCTTACCACCACGTATGATTTAAGTTGTAACTGTATCTGCAAGCCTAAACAGTACTTCCTAAAGTCACTTATCAAGGAAATTTAAAGCCCAAGTACATTTAGGCATCTTGTTGGATTGATTTACTCTCTCTGCAGTCAGATTTTGAACTCAGTATTTTTACAATATGTAGATAATATGAACCAAAAGAATATCACTTGGTTCTTGCATTGGTTATGTATAAAATTAGTACCAGCTCCAAGCTTCGCTAACTGTTTAAAAGACCTTTTTTTATTATTTCTTCTAAGAAAACCTTTATTGTAGTAGCATTTTGTAATTGCTTCTTTAACAAACTAATCAGATTAAGCAAGCCCCATCGGGTAATAGACTTCGAACACCTTTTGATACTTTAAAATTACAAAAAACTATCACCAATATATGTTATGTTTACTTTTCCTCAGGCTTAAGAGATAAAATTGTTGCTCTTCTTTTAAGAGGAATAAATAGCATTATTTGAGCACAGTTTAGAAACCTGCAAAACTACAAATTACATTTGTAAATAATATAACATTTTTAATTGCAACTAAAACCCCAGTATTTTAATCAGCCTAAAATCACACAGATGGTTTCTAAGTTTACATGAACCAGCTTGGTCAGAGATATAACAATCATCCAGCTTTTGAACATCCACCTGAATGATGCCAACAGCTTTTCAATTTTCAGCTCTAACTTCAACTCCCAAAGAATTAAAGAGTATAACTGAAGACAGAAGTTTATGGATACAAACAATGATAATAAAACTTTTTGCATGATTTTTCATGTGCAACTTTTAAAAATATACTTAATGACTTTTCTTCCAAAATTGAATTTAAAACAGCTTTTTAACAGACAAAAACATCCATCTACCTTCCTTTTCAAAAGCATGACAAAAAACAGGTTATTGCACAAGAAGCAACTGAATGTGCAATGTCAGAAGACTAGTATTAAAATGTGAGAATGATACAGAGAGTTCTACAGGTTTTAGACTGACTTCAGTGAATCACAACTAAATATAAACAAAAAGTCACCAGAGTAGGCAACATATATAAAACCCTATTCAATCAACAGATATCTACACTATACTTAGCACTTCTTGCCTGCTAATGACATTTCAACTCAACATCTGTACTAACTTACGACTTCAAAGTGCTAAGACATGAACATAACTTAATCTTCCAGAGCTCACATTTCCTAAGAAGGCACTTATCTCCATTTTCTAACAGTAAGAAAACCACAAACAGTCTTTCCATGTTCCAACTACAATCTCATAGACAGAACTCTGTCTAAATCAGCACAAAACTAGTAAAAAATGACCCAATTCATGAGTTTGCATGCACCCTAGTTGAACGTTCTCCTCACAGGCAAAACAAGCCCCTCTAGGCCACTATGCAGCTTCTGACAGTAGGGGAAAAAAATCCTGCAGAAAGAGCACAGCCACTTTCTATAATCAATTCCTGCATTACTCACCCAGGATGTTCCATTATTGTATTTGGACAATTACAGGGTAAACCTGTGCCTCTAAAGATTTTTTTATAGACTTGTTGCCTATGACGCTGCTTTCTCCTTTGTGACCCTGCTGAAACAGCTTGCCTCCCTAACTTCCTGTGGTAATAAAAAAAATCAAGCTCAGCTGCTTTTTTGCTGCAGTTAGTCCACCTGGTTCTTGGATTACAGGATCTAGTAACAGCTGTGTATCTACCTTCTCTTCTCCCTTCATGGTTTTGCAAATCTTGACCATATCAACCATCAGCTGTTTTCTTTCCACTCTGAAGAGTTCCAGCTTCTTCAGCCTTTACTTTTAAGGCAGCTGCTCAATCCCCTTAAACAGTGTAAGCACTCTTCTCTGTACCTTCTCTAAGCACAGTACGTCCTTCATAACAAGGTACAGTGAAATGGCATGAATAGTTCTAACACTTTCCTACATGAAAGTTTTCTGAGTCTGTGGTCAAAAAACACTCAGAACAAAAATATCCGCAGAAAGTTATTGTACTTCCAGACAAAGAATAGTAAGAGATGAGATGAGATGAGATCTCAGTTAAGCTCGTTTATAAATTAGTCCTTCTTCCTTCATTAAAATTGCTTTTCAAGGATATGGAACGTTATGTTTTGTAAATGCACAGGCTGCACTGAGAGAACAACTGCAGGTGCGTAATGGGGTTCTCCTCTAGGTAAAAGAGTGATGGAGAAGCCCCACAACCTACTGCTACCCAGATATACATCAGTTAACTAGAAATTACCATTTCACACTTAAAAGATCCACAAGCCAACAAAACATAGTGTGATCATATAGTTGGGAACCACCCCACATAGCTGTAATATACAGTTGTGAGAGCCACCTATATAGGTAGAATAAATGTCACTTTTGTGTTAGTGTCAATTATATAAGATAAGGCCAACAGCTGCCTACAGCAAAGGCACCTCTATTGTGTTTATAGGCATCTGCAAACAAGGTCACAAGACATGGCAAGCACATCTGGGAGAGATGGTTGTCTGGTAGCACTGCAGTTAGACTACGTAATATACATTTCAGATGATTAGTTCCATCTGGAAAAATGGAAAGGCAATAGAACAAAAAAACTTATTTAAATAAATCAGTTTGGCTGCTTATTATCGCATACCAATTAACAAGCAAAATTAGCTAATGCTGTATCTTAGATGAGTTACAACAGAAGTTGTACTTCTACTTTGCTTGGTGGAAACTCTTAAAGTATAGGCATGTATAATCAAAACAATCACGGCACTAGGAAAGAACTGTGCACTTGAAGAACTGTACATGAATCATCATGATCCAGAAATCCACTGGGGAAATTGTTCTCACTTTTGCCAAGAGACCAGCGCAAATCAGCACAATGGACATGGTCTCCAATTTAACTTCCATACATTGTCCACTCAACCAGATTCAGAGACATAAATCTGGAATTAACAGTGTAATATTTCTGTATTCTTATGACTATGATAGAAAACTCAAGTGGGAAGAAAACACAATGGGAAACAGTGCTCTCCAGCTGCTGAACTCTTGCCTTCATCCAACAGAGTCAAGTTCTAAATCCCTCTGAGAAACATTTCATGTCAAGTTGCATTTCTTATTCCTCAGTTAGTAAAAATAACTTTGCTGACATCGGTGTCCAACTTAAAAGCAAATGAAATAAATTCCACTCTTGAAAAATAATATGAAAGTGCCCCTTTGGACAACAATATGCGGTTATTCAAAAACACTTTTGAAGTGTTTATTAGCTCTGCAAAACTTTAATGAAGATTAAAAATACTTCATATATATAGCCTTTTGTGACTTTTTATTTCTTCATTTTAATCATATTTCCTTATCACAATTTCGAAATCCAAGATGCCAAAATTTTTGCAGCACAGAATTTCTGTGTTACATTCTGTAAACTGAGATTATATTGAGCATTCAAGCTTGATATTCTTCCGACTCAAAGACATCCTCTTTGAGATCGGGTACTATTGTAACATTTGATACCATATAGAGAGTGTTTAAAAAAAGATGGACCCAATTTCAGTATATTTCATGATGGCAACATGTTACAATTACACAAAAATTCACAAACAGTTTAATGACTTATTAAGTTTTAGTAGCCTATGCTCTATGTTCTCTCTACCTGCTGTACAGACAAAATTGTGACAACAGTCTCTCACACTGGGTCTATCTTTCTAAAACACTCTGTATTTCAGTGCTTCTCTCAAATAAAAAAAAAAAGATCATGCTTGAAAGAAATGCAAAACTGTTAAATACAAAATTATATGCACTCTGGAGTTTGAAATAAAAACAATTTTGCAATAGTACGTAACCAGAACAGGCAAAGACAGGACAATATCATGTACTTTGAGTTGAAATACTTGCACTGAAGAAAGATCAGTACATCATGTTCAAATAAATCTACAATCTTATGAGGAAATCATTAACTCTGAACACATTAATTTTCAAGACAATATTTTATCTGACCTGTGCCAGTCTGCTGAAGACAGGAAAATGAGAAGGCAGAACATTGATAAAATCAAGCAACTCTGACTTTATGTCAGTAAAGGTAGAAGGTGTGGGACGAATTAAAAAAACCTCCTAGAAGTAACATTCTTTCCTGAGTTAGTATTAAATAGTACACAGTGATTAAATTCAAAATGCTACCATCGCTGTGAGACATTTTCAGTACATTCTGTGAAAAGACTATTTTTTACCAAAAAACAAGTAATTTTAATAAAATTCCCCAGGTAATTGCACTAATTGGTACTTTTCAACATTGCTACATCCACAGCAAGAACAGCTTTATTAAAGCTGCTACCAAAGAAACAACAAGAATACTCATAAACATGCAGGAGATACCAATATATCTCAGGGAAGTCTGAACAACACGTTCACTTGGTTCAAATCTAGACTTAAACCCACTGTTAACCTAAGAATGGCTCTGCCATATTTGTATTTTACTAAATCAGTTACCACTGGAACAAGAAGCCAGTTTAGATATGCAGAGGAGCTGAATTTATTCAACTATTACCTATTGCCTTCAATTAGCATTAGAGTTTGAAATTTATTTTGCCTGGAAGTAAGTAAAACTATCAACAGATCAGTGGTTCTGTATGCGTGATTCTGGGACATTCAACTTCAGAACCTCATTTTTGGAGGCTCAATATGCACCTCAAAGCCAAAGGCCACTATTAGCTTGTAGGATTTGAGTATCACCTACTAAAGCCTAACAGCTAATTTACTGTTAACTAGATATCAGTTTGGGCATGAGATTTGAGAAACTGTAATGATTTATTTTATATGTAAGAAACAGCAGAGCTTTTCAAAGGCTCTATAATGAATATCATAAGAAGTTCTTTGTCCCAAATAAATGAATTAATTTGAATGAAACTAATGTTTCATTTTCTATTGCAAGCCACCTTTACTAGAATGGAGATAAATTTAAAGCTTGTGTTCAGTTTTCTTATCATGCATCTCAACTTATCATTTGATTTTCATTAACTTTCTTGTTTTGTCTAATGAAACTTATACCTGCACTTTTGTTAAAGGAGTAACGTGATCTTCTGTGAAATCAGAAAGCCTGTCTGGAGCATCTTTTCCCTTGAAGCTCATTATAGAAAGAAGCATTTACCTCAGTGGGTCCATAAAACATGTTTTGAACTTGAAGCAAGCAGGAGCAAAGTATGGGTTTTAAAGCAGTCAGGGGGCAAACCTTGTTTTTCCAGAGAACTTTGTTAGCTATTAAATTACACTTTTATTATACTACAGAAAAAAAAAAAAACAAAAAACAACAACAAAACAAACAAACAAACAAAAACAACAACAAAAAAAACCAAAAACAAACAAAAAAACCCCAAACCAAACCAAAACCACCACACTCTCAAAACTAATTGAATTACCGTTTCTATTTAAACTTTCTCAGGTGATGGCTTGGAATGACACTGGTAGGTCTTTTCCAGGATGATGAAGGACATGAGACATAGGAATATTACATGCCTTTATTCAGCTTTCCCCAAGCAGGGACCAAAGCGGCAGCGAGCTGACCACCTTTCCCTGTGGAAGGAGGAAATAAAGGACCGTGTGTAAGTTCAGTAGGCAAGATCAATCGGGCAATGGCGTTTAGCTCCAATGAAGCGGTGGGAAACCAAAGGCTTAGCAGTTTTTGAGCATTTGTGTGTTTTCTTTTTAAACAAAGCTAGAAAAGGAGAATCGATGTTAAGGCACGGCTCCGTCGAGACACCCCTCACGGCTACGACAGGCGGAGATCAAGATTCCCGCAGGGGTGCCGGCTTGTGCCCTGCAGATCCCCCACGCCTCGCAACATGTGCTTCAGCGCATACACGGCAGCGTGCTGGGCTGCCGGCACACACGAGAGGAGCCGCGAAGACCCGAGGCTAACAGGGCGAGCACCTTGGCCGCTCCTGCGGGCGGGCCCGGCGATACCTCCCGCGGCCTCGCCGCCGCACCCGGACTGATTGGCGGAGGGCGGCCCCGGTCCCACCCGCCAGAGGCGGGCACAGGGGACCTGCCCCGCCGGGAACTCCGCGTTGTCCTGGGAGCTGGGGCAGTGCATGGGGCGGGAGGGTGCTGGGGGAGCAGGACGGCAGCTCTCCGCGCCAGCGAGGGGGAAGGGCTGAGGGGAGCCTTTCCTCATCTGGCCGAGGGGCCCGGCGGCAGCACCTCCGCGGGGGTCGACGGCAGCGCTGGTGCATGCGGCCGGCGGGCGGTGGGGTGCCGGGGCGGCAGCGCGACGGAGCGGAGTGGGGGCAGAGGAAAGTGATGAGAAGTTGAGGGAGGACGGAGCGAGGGTGCCCTCTCCTCTCTCGGCCCGCACCGCAGGAGCAGCCCAGCCCCCAGCAGGTGCAGCAGAGCCTGGGCGGAGGGGACAGGCGGGCCCGGCGCCGCAGCGGAGGGGCTCCGGCGGGAGCAAGGGCCTCAGGCCGGGCCGGACGGAGCCGCGCAGTCCCCGCGCCCGCTCAGCTGAAGGAAAAGAGCGGCAAGTGGAGCCCCGAACAGCGGTTCGCTCCAGGCTTCGGCTCGTTACCAGAGGCAGCGACGCAGAGAAACGGCCCTGAAGGGAGAGCGGTGAGGGAGCTCGGTAATACCCCCGGGGGCGGCGGGAGGGGGTCGGGGGAAAGGGTGAGGCGGTCCCGGCTCCGGCGCCCCGCTTCCGAGAGGCGGGGGCGGCCCGCTCGGCCCCCGGGCGGGCGGAGGGTCCCTGCCCAGGCACCCGGTCCCTGCCCGGGCACCGGCGGTGGGGTGGTGGGCGAAGAGGAGGGAGGCTGTCGTTTCACCTTGCTCCTTTTTTCAGCCCCCCCTTCTGCCCCTGCTTGCTTTCCTTCCTCTCTCCCTTAACGCAAGAGGAAGCCCCGGGCGCCTTGCATCACCCCCGGCGGAGGGGCTGGAGGGTGCGGTGGGGGTGAGGGAGCCGTGGGCTGCCTAGAAAGAAGCCGCAGGGCACCGGGAGGCCGTGGCGATGCGGTGTCCCTGAGCAAGGGGAGCGGCGCGGAGGGGACGGTGTGACCCGGGAGTTGGGGAGGGCGGGGAGCGCCGTGCCCTTGCAGAGCTGCTGAGGGGCGTCATTTCTGGGCGAAAGAGGACACTCCACCCACCCTCAGCCGGAGGTGAGCTCGGGCTGCTGCCGTAGGCAGAGGAGGGTTTTGGAGGGGAGCGCGGCAGGAGCCGCACCGTCCCCAGGAGCGGGTTTCTGCGCGTCGGGCACGGCACCTGTGTGGCACGGCCTCTCGGGGCGGGCGGTCTGTCCCGCCCCGCTGCCGCAGCGGTGAGTGCGGGCAGAGGCGCAGGGGGGTGCCGGGGCGCCTCACGCCCGCTTCGGAGGCCCGGCCGGGTGCCCATGGTGCGCCTTGAAGAAGTTGAGCCCCCTGAGCCCGTGTGAGGAGGAGGAGGGGGCTGTGGCCGCCGAGGCGAACACTTACTCGTGTTCGGAGCGCCCGGCGTTTCGGAGCAGCTCGGGGGATGAAGCGAGCGGTGACAGTACGTGCCGGGAGGGGGCCCTTGGCGGCGACCGTTGGCAGCGACCGTTGGCGCGGCCGGCGCGTGTTACCTGGCGCTCCGCAGCCGGGGCGCTCGGGCCGGCGCTGCCGCAGGCCCGGGCGGGAGCGGGGGGGGCGGTTACTGTCAGGCACCCACTTTGCCTTAGTCCAGCCTTGCGTTTCGCTTTGACCCTCTATACTAACTAATCAGAGCCGTTACTCGGCCCTTAGTATTGCCATGAGGGGCTGTCACTGCCACGGCCATCCTAAAGTTAAATAAATCGAGCAGCTACATTTGCTTGGGGATGGCGAATAATTATTTAATTACTTGTCTGCAAACTTGTGAGGGACCTATATGTGAGTATTTGGCCTGGGACGTGCCTCGAGTGTGCTGAACATTAACCGAGTTTCAATCAGAACCGTCTTGCCTTTGAAGAAAGAACATTGCATAATTGCTGCTCTGCCTCCCCAGTGGGTTTAAAAAGGAGAAAAAGAGTTAAACATAAACTTTTAAGGGAATATGTCAATAAAGTTGTGGTATTTAAACAGCTATGAAATAGTATCTTGGTTTTTATTACTTTTTTTTACATACTTAATTAGTGACTGTGGAACAATAGGAAATCATTAAAAAACACGCAGAGCGTTTTGCATGCTCACCGGAGTTGCCTGGGGATGAACAGCAGTGGGTAACTTTAACAGTAGAGATCCATGAAGGCCTTCCCTTCAAACAATCACCTTCAAACTAATAATTTTGTTTTTCATGTTGTGACTAGGTGACTTAGTTTTGGGAGTAATTTATGTAATATCACTTGTTTCTAGACATTTATTCTAAGAATTGTCTTGGTTACACTTCCAATCTGAAGCTCTGTGCCTTGTTCTCCAGGCAATTATCACACAAGGTCACTTACATATTTAGTTTTATAGCCTCAACATAGTATGTAATTTACTTCACAATTCCTTGTTTTTGTTCTTTTGTTTTGGCCATTGATCCAGGCTGAACACTGGGTACTGCATTGGCTGTTTTTTCAAAACTACTGACCAGTTCCTGCTAGAGCCTCATATTATTTCAGATGGCCTTTGTGCTGTTGTGAAAATATTTTTGTTGAAATACTAGGAATCAACTAATTGGCCTGAAATGCTTGCATTTTATTCTTGACTTTTGCACATTTGCCATCAACAGAAGCTCCTTGTAGGAAGCCAGGAAAGAAAATTATTTCCTTTATCGTGGATGTCTGTTAAGTATATAGACTCTAAGGTGAGAATCATTTTGAAGAGTGCTTTGTAAATGCCCCTTACATTTTATATTCTTAGAGCATTCTAAGCAATTGGGTTGTTCTGAAGTAGGATTTGGATGGAGAAACCTATGGGACTAACTGGGGCTTGTAGAGAGGGCATCTGAGACAATGCAGGGTGGTGTCACCTGTGCTCCATGAGTGTGCTCTCCTTGCCTGGTCAAATGGAGTGGAGGGCAGCAGACTCACCAAGGAGGTGCTAACTAAGCAGTGGGGTGGTTTTATACACTAGTGGCAACTCCGTTTTAGTGAATGGCTACTAGGTGTTGTAGTTCATTGACAGTCATTGCAGCTACAGATTAGGCTTGTCCTGTGATCAAAGCAGGGCTCTGTCATAACTCAGATCGGTACCCTATGATAAACTCACCTCTTTTAGTTATTGTTTAGAGAAATGGAAGGTAGTCAGAACTACCATGTTAATTAAATGTTAATGCTGCATTTATCAGATCTAAAACACTTTAGAGGTCACGTTATCCAAATTGACCCTTTGGAATGATAACTGTGTTAGTCAGTTTACCTGGAGGAATTCTACGGAGTTAGTATACAAATGCTGGGGGTGCTGTGGCTCATGACAGCGTAGTCTGATTAGTTTGTAAAGATAAAGTGAGAGGACCTCCACTAATTCTCTGCGATTTATAATTTGCTACAGATTGACTTGGTTGATTTCTAGCAATATGTTTTATTTCCAGGAATGGAAAAAACCCAACTTTATCAAAGTCTTCTCCATGTGGTAGCTGTCTTACTACATGTGCCGTCATTGAGTGAGAAGGTGCTGTGGTAAGCCTTGTTATCCATAAAACAATGCCACTGAGCATAGTTTTGTGTATGGCCTTTTCTATATCTGTTGAGAGTTGTACAGATGATGTGTTTTGCTGGAACACTGCTCCTGCTGCTTCAAAATGTTGTGCAAATAATTATGAGTGTAGCAACAGTTGCCTATCCTGACATGATTCTTTTCTAATTGATGTTTCTGAGAATGAACTATGTTATTTCTGACTTTAACTGCTGAGTATTTTACTAGCAGCACCTATTTTCCTTTGTTTTCTGATTTGGGCTCTTAAAAGTGCTGCTTTCCACATAATTGTTTTAGTCAGGTTGCTTACTTTAGAATAGTACCAAGAATTCATGTCAGTTTACTCCATCTTGAATGAGTCTTTTCTGAGTTACTTACTAGAAAATCGCACTGCAGTATGAAAAGCTATTGAGATATTTGTTGTAAGATCATATTCAAGAGATGCTTACTAAATGAAATACCTTTTCTCTCCAGATCCTGACTCTTTAACAGAGATACTTTTATTGCTGTTTCAGTATTAGAGTGATATTTAAGAAAAGGATTGTGTTTGAGAAATGCTGATACATTAGAAGTGTTTGTAATCATTCACCTTCTTTTGCTGGGATTTTTATTTTTCAGTTTTCAGCACAGATTTTTTTTTTTTTTTAATTTTAGAAACTATCTGGGCTGAAAACTGACCTGACATTCTAATACAGCTCAAAGTATTTGTGAATAGACATTGTAGAGGGCTCTTCGCCGTGTTCTCCAGGAAGTAAAATACACTAGAACCATTTAATAAAATTCTCTGTCCTAAAACGTGTGATGTTTTCTCCATTTCTCCCCCAGAAGAATTTACTTGGAGTAAATTTACGAGAGTTGTGCTATAAGGTTTCTTGAACCCTTTGACAAAATATTTAAAGTATTTAGGATGTATGTATCTTAAGTATTCCATGTATGGGATACTGTTAATACTCCCTTGTAGGGAAGAAGTCTTTAAACTGGTCTGTAAATTTGTAAAGAAAACCTCTTGGAAATTGGTCACCAGTATTTTTCATTGCAAGTCCATTACATCTTTTTTTCTTCATAATGTTTTATCATCTAATAGGAAAATAATTTTCAGTTACTAAAAACTCCTTTTTGCTGTTACATAATCACACCGTGCTATTTTTAAATTATTTTTAATTTTTATTTTGCTAATTACATGAAAGATTTCATGCTACAGTTCTTGACTAGGAGCCAGTGAATTGGAACAGTAGTGAGTTCTTTCTTTGGAAGCTTTTGAGACTTTTAGTTTTTAACACAGAGTTTTATGTGTGTTCTTAATTCCTAAGTATAGAAAGAGTTGATGATGTTACCTTTGGTTTAATGAAATAACATAATTGTTTAGCTGTTAGAAGCAGTACACCCAAATAATTATATCTGCAACTAAGGAACACTTTCAGTGTCCTTGTTAAGCCTTGAACTCTTTGAAGCAGTAGACTTTTACATTTTTCTTTAGAAAATTAATAGCTACTAAATCAGTCCAAAATGTGGGATGGTAAATGGAAAGAATGCCACCAAACTTCGCATTTTTACAACTAACTGTACCAGTTATGATTTAAGGTGTGGAAGAGGAAGTTGAAAGACAATGTAGATGACTGTTTTCTAAATTCTACAGTTCAGAGTTGCAAAAAGTAGTGATAACCTGATTTGTTTGACAATTTCTTTTACATAGCACAGTTGTCATGCACATAATTTTATTTGTATAGGGGGACAAATAAATAAATGACTTACGACTGTTTTCCTACTCATTAACTGAAGGGGAAATAAATGGGAAATCATGGGTCAGCTTCAGGTTCTGAACTGAGTTGGAAATGAGCCTTGATGCCCTGGTGAGACAATGAGCTTTTCAAAAATCAAACTAAAAAATTATGAAGGTTGTCTTTTAGTGCATTTAAGGGGAGGTAGCGGTGTGAACAAAAAAGGTAGAGGACCTTCCGAGTTCCTTAATTTAAGACACTATATTCCATTAGTGAAATTGTTTTCACCCATTCATCAACACTAGTTTTAAAAGAGTTGTTTTATACATTCATGAGGATTGAGAGCATAGCTCTAGCACAACCTTCAAACATTAAGTTCTGAAATTCAGGGTCTCAGTTGTGAAGATATTGGTTAAAATGCAGTTAAATCTGCTGAGTTTGGAAGTTGAAAGTTATCTGCCTTAAGTCAGATGAGTTAGGCAGGCTTTGTAATTTAATGCCAAGAACACCAATTCATAAAATAAAGGTATTATATATAAAAATTAGTTGTATAAAGATCCAACAAAAATACTAGCATAAAAAAAACATGGCCAGTACTCATGTATTGTTGCTTGCCTTTACCTTTCTTTTCAGGATATCATTGTTGTCCTCCAAATTTAATGTTTCAAATGAGAAATTTTCAAATCCAGAGAAATGTTGGGCATTTCTTAGTTTGCACTGTAACGGGATCAAAGAGGCACGTCTCTCTGAATGAAGTTTGGGTTAGGAAAAGGCATTCTTGTCAGAATACTGCTTTAAGCAGAATCATTTAAACAGCAGGTAGATGTACAGGTGGCTTTTGAGGTGAAGTGCGAAGTACATTGGAGGGGCCCAGTGCAGCTGTTAAACCCAGCAGCACAGCTGGATGTGCTTTCTGCAGTGTGCAGTGTCTGGAAGGGGAAGCTGCTCTTCTCACTGCAGTTTTGTCTCTCCTCTTGGCTACACTTGTTTCTGATCCGATTGCAAACACAGATTTAGTTATTAATATGAGTCTGGTTTTGTTTCATGGAAAATAATGTTCTCCCTTGCCCCTCCGTTGTTCGATTAAATGTTTTTGTCTAAGATGAAGCATGGAAAATAGACATAGGAATAGCAATGCAAACATGGGAGATGTTGTGCCCAATACATAAACATTTCATACTGCTGGAAAATTCTTTAATGAAATGTTATTTCAAGTGAGCACTTAATTTGGCTTCTCCCTTCTCCTTTCAACAGCTGTTACTGAACTGTGGTGGAAGTTCAGGGTGCTGCATCACTCTTCCAATGGAAAAGATTTTTCTAGTGTCAGTCTGAAGTTTTTAAGCTGCAGTTACTGTTCCCTCCAGTAATGGCAAACTGATAGCCAAGGAGTTTGGCTATGGAGCTAAATGGGAAGACCTGCAAGGTGGATTGTTTAAGATGGAAACAACAACTCCAATCTCTGCAATTTCTTTTGAAAACTCTTGTTTTTTATGGGTTACTGCCTGGTTGCCAAGTCAGGTCCTCAGGGCACCAGCTGAAGTTGTGTTTATAGCTAATGGGCCATAGGCAGTGCTGGCTGCAAATGGTATTGTGGTGTAAGAGGCGCATCGTTTTTTCATAGAGGAAACCTGCCATGCTGGTACTCCGTGAAGCAGGCTGCTGGCCCTGCCAATCGTGCTGCTTCTCTACACCTTGCTGGCAAAAAAGATCTCAAATCTCTCCTGCTTTTTCTAGGGTTCTCTTCCACTAAGCCTCTTACGCCTGGGTGAACTTGGAGGAGACTGTCACAGTAGTCTAAAACGTGTACATCAGTGTACTGTAAATACTGAGAAAGGTTTCTTGCAGAATTAGACCCTTGATTAAGTCTTGCTGGTTCTTGGAAGAATGTTATTTCCTGTTGTCGAGGGTTAAGATTGCGGGGTGACAATAAAACCCTGGCAGATGTATTGTTAACCCCCTCTCCCCGCCCCCACTTCCCCCTCCTTCTCCCCCCTTTCCACTAAGGAGAGGCGATTGGGAGGAAAAGAAGGACAGAGTGAAGAGACTTGGAAAAAATTAAAGATGTTTTACTAATGCTACTAATAAGAATAGAGAAAATAATACAAAATATACAAAACCAATCTTGAAAGTCTCAGCAACTGCAGAGCCGGCACCTGAAGTCCTGGATTAGACTCTGCAGCCAATCAGAGCTGGATTCAGTCTGTCACTAGGCCTCAGTTTGCAGGGACGACTAGCAAGGTCCTCTCCTAATGTCGGCCATAAGCAGAAGGGAAAAAGGCAAAAGGGAAAGCACACGAGATCCTCGTGATCTCCCACTTTTATATGAAGTATTCACGTGAATGGAATGTTATACACAGTTGGTCAGTTTCTTGCTCACTTGCTTCTCGTTGCCCCTCTCGCAAGATGTCCATCTGTGCTTATCAATAGGTTTGCATTCCATTGCTAGGTTTACCAAAACATGTGTCTGGTTCTCCAGGAAAATGCAGTTAATATGAAGGCTTTAGCTGACAGGCAAATTCACTAAAAGATAAACTTGTTTTTAGCAAAACCAGGACACCTGTACCTGGAAGATTTCAGTGGACTCAAAGAAACTAAAATTTCAAGAGGTGTATGTTGGTATACATGGTGTTTGGTCCCTGAGCACAGAAGTTTCTCATGAGAAATCAAGCATAAAGTGCTTGTGGAAGGTTTTGTTTACCGAAGTTTTTCTTTACACCACTGTAAAGTGGAAAATTTAAGGTGTTCTTTAGTAACATGACTGGATAGGCAAATCTGGGGTTTGGGGCATCCTTTGGTTGTAGGGCTGGAAGTCTATAAATGCGAGCTGTTGGTTGATCCTCCATTGTTACCGTAATTTTTAAACTGTTTACTAGTGGAGTAACTTGACAGTCCACAGCAGGGCTGTAGTTCCAGTGTTTGTTAGGCTATAGTGACAGACTTCAAAAAGTTATATTTTTTTTCCAGAAGTGGAGGAGGATCTTCCCATGTCCCAGAAGGTGCAGTTTCACTGGGTAAGAGCACATGCATGTGCACGTGTACAATCACTTGATGCGCATCTATGTGGTTTATTGTTGATTTGTTTTGGTTTTACACCCTAGTCATCCTCTGTGAATCATAGTCTTAGAGCTGCAAGTCATCTTTATCCTGATCCTCTGCAGCCTTTGGATCTATTTCTTTTTCTTTTTTTCCCCCGATATTTGAAAATGAACAGATTGTACTTCTCAGGTTGTTTCTGAAAATCTTACTTTTAATACCAACACCCCCACAAACCCTGTCTTTAGATCCTTTTCTTTCTGAAGTTATAATCTGGTTTTATTCAACTACTGATATTGGAAATTGGCAGGAAGTTTGTGTATTTAAAAATGCTTATACAGCTACTGTAAAAACACCCCTGAGTCTTGTCTTAACCCCTCCTGGAGTGTAGTCAGCACCTTTCCAGAAGGTTCCTCAGTTGACTTCTGTCCTTTCTCATTCTGATAAGTTATGTGGTCTTGCTCTTAAAATCAGAGTCTGGGGATTAAATTATGTAGAGAGAAAAGCCTGTGTATGATACCATTATCTTCATTCTAACTACTGAATCATAGTAGGAAGTAGTTCAAAGCAGACACTATGAAAAGACACATCTGAAAGCATTTGCTTTAACTTGTAGTTATAAAACCCACCGGTAAATTTCAAAACAGAACCTAATGATGAACAGACTGAACAAGCTGAACATCGATGGAATGTATTGCTGCATAGTCTTGAGCAATTCGGTTATTTTAATTAAGCTGAATAAGAACAAAACATTACTAAATCATGTATTTTAACTTTGAATAAAGTTGTATTTCCCATTGAAGAAAGGACCTGCTATACTTTCTCTCCTGATTCTGTTTGTGTGACTTATTAAAATGTAATTTGCTACAAGATGAAGTCAGAAACTGAACAAAGAAATTCATTCAAGGCTTTTGGGTGTCATGTGATGGCGTGACCAGGGAGAGCTTGTACCAAGCTGAAGCTAGCTGGAGTGAAAAATGAAGCATCCTCCCAAACAATTACTACGGTTAAAATAAAATCCCAGTAAAACTAATGTTTCAGATGCTGAGGCTCACTTATGAGGCAAAATTCACGCCCGCGTGGTGGTAGCCTATAACGACAGGCTGTGTTTTTCACACCAACAAATTAAACTTACTTCAAAGTTGTGCCTTGCAGGTTCTTCCAACCTGTTCTTCAGAGGGTCATTTTATCAAAAGAGAATCTGTCACTGATGAAAGTGTTTAAAATCAGGCAGAGTCAGGTTTTTTCCTTTTTACTTTTTCTTTCTTAGTACTTTGTTCAGCTGGTATTTCAACCTGTCTTTTGATGCCAGTGTGAAAGGGAATGCTTCCCAGGCAGCTCTGACCCCTTTGGAGTAGCCTCTTTCTCTACATTTGCTGCTGTGACACTCATGCCCCCCGCTCTCTCCACATAAAAGATTTTCTTCTCTTTCTTCCTGCACTTACTCCTGTAGCTCTTGATGGTGCAGCGTGAAGCAGATTGTGCTGAGTTATTCTGTTACTGGATTCTTTTGGGCAGCGCAGTGTCGTGCAGCAGGAGCAGGGCCAGCAGTCTGTGAGCCAGTAAATAACATCTTAATCAGCACTGGTGTCTCTAGGAAATGTGGAGTAACCTGTTGACTTCTCAGTGTTAATACCCTTCCCCCCCTCAGTGTCACAACATTCTTTCTGGTTGCTTGCTTTGTGGTGCAAAACGGCTGGAGAAGGTTGAGAAATGCTGCTCTAGCATCTCAGTACATGGAGGAAAGGTCTCCAGAAGTTGAAGGGACTATGTCAAGTGACTTGTATGTCGGTGCCAAAATATTGTGTCTTCCTTGAATTCACTGTACCTGTGAGGAAGATGTGTAATTTGCCAGACAACATTGTCACATTGTTTTGGATGAACTGGACGAATTTATTCACAAGGACTTTACGTGTCTCGCTTTCAAATGGCTTTTTCACTGTATGTAGTCAGCATTTATCTTTCCAAGGTGCTGGGGGTGGAGTCACCGTGGGCAGCAAGGGGGAGACCTGCGTAATAGGGAGAGCCAATGCAGAGAAATCTGAGTTGCTTGCACGCTGACTCAGGTTGCACTCGCTTGAAGGTGCATAGGTCTTAGAGCAGGCTTTTTGTTTCTCGGGTTTGTGCGCTGTGCTTCCTTTGTCCTGAGGCCCAGGATGGCACATCAGCTCCGTTGCAACACCACGTGTGTGATCAACTTTGCTCTGGCACAGGCCCTTGGAGCAATAACCACAGTGGGACCTGAACTGTCCCACTGATGTGTTTCTGCGCCACTTTCCCCGCTGCTCCCAGTCTGGGGACACAGCACAGCTGCTGGGGCGTTGGGGCTTGTGGCCTGTTCTGGGCTTGTGGCCTGTTCTAGGCTTGCTGTGCTGTTTTGGACCTAGGCCAGCAGCAGAAAGACTTTTGTTCATGCAGCACTTCTAGGCCTGGCTAAGCCTTACCGAAGAATTTGCAGTAGCACTCAGTTTTAACAAAATATTGACTGGTAGCCTAGTATTTGGAAATGCCAATCCCTGGTATGTAAGGTGAAAGATGTATAGATTATAAGGACTTTAAAATACCCCATTTGAGATACACACGAGCACAAAAGAGAACTTGAATCTTCTTGCTTTTTTAACTTTTGCTTGGGTTAATACATATCCTTGAGGTATTTTGAATTGTTTTAACTAGCTTATGTGGTAGGTCTGCAAACACCAGCATTTCATAGGGTGCAAAATCTTTATGAAACTGACTTTAATGCAGTTAGTTAAACTGAGTCTTGAAAATGGGTACTAGTACAATAATGGCATTCAATAAAGTATATATTTTTAACTGAATACTGTTTGCTCAGTTCTAGGGCATAGAGTGTTAAGAGATGCAAGTTGCGTGAATGGAAATGTGCGTTTGCCCTGTTGTAACATACTTCATGTTATGAAAATATTGAATTAGGCTTTAATCCTTTATCCTCAGGTAAACTTCTTCTTGACTGATGCTGTCAATACTGCAGTATTATCATCCCAAGATATACTGGCCTTGCTGTGGTTTACAAGTGACTTCGTTTCAAAGCTCGAATGTATTACTGTTAATATCTTTACAGATATTGTATAAATTTAGAGTATGTTCACAGAAAAATAAAGATAATATTTGTAAATCCATAACCTTTTTAGATATAATCAATCTTTTCAGAAGTTTAGGATTGTTTTCCATAACCATGAAGACTCACTTAAAGCCATTATTTTGGGAAGCCAGTGGCAAAGTGCTAGCTAGATTGGTCACTTGTTATAAATTCATGTTAATAGGACATTATGCCTTGCATAACAGCTCTATTCCCATGTAATTTTTTAAAACAGATTTTCTAGCACGTCTATTGAAAAAATATTTTTGTGTACTAACTGTAAAACGTGTTATGAAAGATAAGTGCGTCTTCTACCTCACTACCTCTTGTGTGAGGATTTTTATAGTCATTTTCCCACAAGTCTGGAGTACAAAAGCTTAGGTAAAATCCTTCAGTTTTTGATAAAACCTGTTACACAAATAAGTTTTTACTAAAAAGGGTTTCGTAAATTGCATATGCTTTTGACTCCCTCTTAATAACTCATTAGCTGTTTGCATAACTGACACAGTACGTCTCTGACAGATGGTGACAGTGACATTGTAGTGCCCATAAATCTCCCTCTCACTTTGTGTAGGTGGCATTCTTGTGCTCACTGAAATGCCTCAGCCATTGGATAGAAGAGTTGAAGAAACTGTATGAAGTTAATGCAAAAGCCACCTCTTCTTTATGCACACGTGATTTCTTACTAATTATTTCCACTAATTTCTTAATTTACTTGGTTGAAACAAGAGCCTGTAGCTACAAGCTGAATCTTAGAATTTATCTAAAACCTTGCAACACAACTATTGTTGAAATCAATAACAAGATGTGTGGTAGGAAAAACTTAAGAAGATAAATCTGAAGGTTTTGCAATACCTGTTATGAGAGCCTCTTTGTGGATGATATTATGGCTTGCTGCTCCGAGGCTCTGTGTATTGATTGACTCATTTCTGATGCTTTCATCTGTTTTACAGCACGTGGGTTGCTGAGTAGCAGCTACTTCCTAATCTTAAACTGCAATTTCCTCCCTGAAGTCAGTTTATGGGCCTGATTTACTTTAATGTTCCTAAAGGATTATGGAGGAGTATTTCCTATTACCTACAGAACATGTACAGTACAGCAGGCAGTATTATATACTAAGAACACATTTTACAATTGCCAGATTAAAGGGTTTAGGTGTCAAGCTGTACTTTAAGCTTGAAGAATGTGGTCTTCCTTATTCTTGTCTGTTATGCCGCTAATTAAAGTCTTCCTGTGTCTGTGACAATTTGACCTGAGATATGTTGTTATATGTGATTTGGTTAGTGCATTTCTTCACATTGTTAGCATTTCCTTACTCTGGTGCTTGGCAAAAAATATTAACGTAGACTGGTATTAAGTCTTAAAGAAAGTGTTATGAGAAGGACTTGAAAAAGTATTTGTATTGTATCAAGAGGTGTCTAGAAGACATCACAACTGTAAAGTATGACCTCTTCTCTGTTCACTCTTCCCCAGTTTTGCATAAATTCACTGAATTCATGCTTGCGTGTAGGTATATTTTTTGTCTTCAATATCAGCTGCTTGCCTGTGGCTGGTCCAGCTAAAATTTGGGTTGAGTGCATGTATTTTTATCATGGAATCATCCTGTAAGCATTGTTAGAGAACCTTTTATTTGTCTTGGAATATTTTCTTCCTCTTTCAGCTTTATACTTAACTGTAAGTGCTTTTTGTTAGTCATTCTTTGCTATCTTAGGCTTGATAAAATGCTTTCGTTACAGGTCCTTTGGTCATGCAACTAGCATTGTAGGGCTTGGTTCTGTATTTGCTTAACTGAAATGTTTACAAGCCTGTGAAGGTTGGATACCATGTTTTATCTGTAAAACTATGTTTAATAACAGCTAAAGCAAACAGATTTGCACATAAAATAAGGTAATGCCAATGGGATTTTGAGTAGGCAGAAAGGGACTGGGACTCCAATAAATCAAGTAACACACCAGGTAACAATCTGCTTTTTCAACTGTCTCATGCTCCACTGTGTAAAATAGATCTGTGCTCATCTCTTTATCCTCTTTAATGGTTCTGTTTTATTAAGAGCAGTAGTAAACCAAAGCCAGGAGCTGCGCCAGTAGTTTTTCGAGGGAGTTCATAGCACTGTCAGTAACCAGTTGTATTTCACTCATCACCTAGCTCAGGATTTTACTTAACATCCTTTTGACTGTGCCCTTTTTACAGCTACAACACATACTGTCTTAAAAGAAGTAAACACAGAATGTGTTTATCTGTGGCGGATGCGGTGGTTGAGCAGGGTGGGGTGGGGCTGGCTGCAGACGTGACACTGCACAAATGCAAATCTAGTTAGTAAGCCTGCTCCTTTTCATGTGTGCTCACACCTGTTAAATTGTAATGAGCAGCTGGAGACCTTGGGGTGAGGTGGGAGTGATGAGCAGCTGGAAAGATTGCTCCTTTGCTGCCATTGCAGGGATGCTGTTTAGTATGAAGGGCACCTTTCTGGGCATAGCTCCTGGTCTTCTGACCCCCAGGCAAACTCAACAAACTTTAGCAAATCTGAAGAAAAGCCGAAAGGAAGGGAGCACCTTGCGTCACTCAACACAGTCTCTGTAAAACTTAATTTCCTTCTTTAGAGGTCAGGAGCGTTACGTATTGCTAGTAAATAAAAAGGACTCTTTTTATATCATTACGGTATGTGCAAAGAACAATTTACTTTTTTGAGTAGTGATAAATATTTGTGCAGTTTGAATTCAAGTTGTGCTGCATACAGAGCTGCTTGAGAGCCTCTTTTGCTTCTAGATCTCACTGCAATGGAGAAAAACACTGAAAAAGTTATTGCTGGCTTGAAAATGATTATTTTTGTGAGATTTCAGAAATAGTAGGTAGGCAGCCAGGGGTATAAAGCATAAAAAACCCCTCAAACATGCTTGTAAGTTTTAATTACAGAGTGATTAGCAGTTTATTAAGGATTGGCAGTAAATGTAATCTTTGTATATTCAAGTACTGTAATTGACTGTTACATAAATAATTAATTGGAATTATTTTAAAAACATTTTAAAGTTTGGAATATAACTGTGGTTCACTTGTATAATATCATTTTAGACATTAAGACTTTTTCATATAATTTATATAAATGTCAATGTCATTCAGTTGGTTTCCACATTGCCTCATTTTCAAGTGTCAGGTCTTTGAACAATGCAGGGGAAGGATCCTCTGAAAGCCGCTGATTTCTGTGTACTCACACTTCTTGTACTAGATTCTGCTTGGCCCTTCTGGGTGAATGAAAAATATTTCTTTAAAAAAAAAGGCAGGATTTAGAATGCTTTTGGTCAGCCAAAAACGCCCCTCCAGCAGCCTTCCCTGGACATGCTTGGTTTTCTGTAACACACTTTAAAACTTGTACTTTCTCTTTCATTTGAAAAGCCACATGTAGGTCATTAACTTTACGAGGAGCCTTTGGAATAGGTTTAATGTTTAACCTCATGGTGTTTCTTTAATAATTAACTTTTCTTGCTGCACTCCAGTAGGTGAACTCTTTACAGCAGCGGTTGGGTTCACTCATATAAATCTGCTCTGCCTTTTTTTTTCCCTTCCATATCTGTTTTTGCTTTTAGAGCTTTTAGGGCTTTTTGGCTGAAAGTAGTAATGACTTCGATTCAGTGATAATTTTGTGGGGTGTTTTTTGTTTAGTTGGTTGTTTTTTTTATAAAAACTTTAGAAAATTTGGATTTGTCTTTTCATTTTTGTACCATTTATTATAAAAGGATATATACCAGCTCAGACTAAACCGTCTCATTTAATGAAGGCACATCCTAAGCAGAAAGGCTTCAGATAGAGGTAGAAAATGGTTTTACACTGTGAACTTTGGAGAAACATGTCATCCTCTGTTGTTGGGCTTTCTTTCCTTATGCCTGGTATTCAACAACAGGAAGCAGTTGCATTGGGTGTTGATCCTTTTTATTTATTTTGGCAGGTGATGTATTCTGGGAGTTGACTGCTAGAGTATGACTGGAAGTTAGTGGGAAGAGTCCTTGTGGTCTGGTGTTGATGGGCTTCCAGCTTAGCACCACCCCTTAATTTTCCCAGCCCCTTCAAAGCCCGCTCTGCCTGGGAGCTGCCAACCACTTTTGGAGATGAGGAGGTTCAGAAATTCCTATTAAAACAGGGAAACCTCCGCAGTTCTCCCTGTCTTGACAGAAATACCTGACATGCTAGAAGATTCATTGCTGAGGATGGTTGGAGGAGTGTCCATTGTTGGGACTGAGGCTGGAGCTGAGCTCACGTAGTTGCACGTTGCTGCCCTGCTGATGACACCAAGCACCTTCCTCTTCCTCCTCCCCAGTCTGCCAAATAGGAATTAGGCCTGTGATTGTATATTTTGCATGTCGCCCTCATTTCTGCTTAATACAAACCTTCCAAGCTCCCTACTTCTGCCTGGCCAGGGGATGAAATTATGAGGCTTCATCCTGGAGGTTCCTGCCAAAAGTTCAATATAAGGTCAACACTCCTTTTCCCAAAAAAAAGTCACTTAATCAACATTTCTCTAATAGCATCATGTGTTGAATAGTTTTGTGGCTTGTTTTGTCCTGTACATATATTTTCCTGTCCCTGTGGAAGATGCTTATGTTGAAGAGGGCAGTTGCATAATATATTTCTGAGAACTGCTTTCTTTTTTTAATAAG
This sequence comes from Columba livia, assembly GCF_036013475.1. NCBI lineage: Eukaryota > Metazoa > Chordata > Aves > Columbiformes > Columbidae > Columba > Columba livia. Next base: position 69,090,998 of record NC_088605.1, on the reverse strand, counting down.
TTCTGAAGATACCACAAGTTACTGACTTCTTCGGAAGTGTGTTGTGTCATCTCTTGATGCTGATACACCGCAAGAGGAGAAAAGCCGACGTTTTGTAAATTGCCTGTAGCTGTATTTTCAGATTTTTGTGTTAGATAGGTAGTGCTTTATAGTACCTTCAAAAAGAGTAAAATATCCAGTGCGAATCCCGTGTGAAACGCTGCTGTTGGGTGTGGGCGGGGATGGGAGGTGATGTGGCGATGCTGTTGTCATCCCCGGGAAGTGCAGCTCTAGTTCCCCATGGCTTTTGGTGGCGGGTGTGTGACCCCGTCTGTGGAGAATACACCTTGGAGCTAAGGATTGTGTCTCCCTGCCAGCGCTGTGCTCCGGGCCTGCATTGGGTCGGGAGATTAAAATACAGCCTGGCGTGGCTGCATCTGGCAACTTCATGGATTGTGACTAGCCCTTAGGCTCCCAGGACCTTTGATTTATGCTGCTGATAGAAACATTAATGGTTTGAGTTTCCCAATCGTACACCCCCTTTCATGGTTTTGTAATATCGCTGTTGTAACTTAGTACCATGGGAATGCTTATAGCATGAGGAGGTGTAATCAGTAATGGGTTTTTTCTTGGATATTACATTGAGAAACCCATATTTACTTGTTAAAACCTCACCTAGTGAGTGTTATCTTCCAGTGGTGCTGATCAGTGTGGCCCTGTTGAAGACATCTGTGCATGGCCTGTTGGTACCAATACTGAACGCTGTGCCAAATCCATGTACTTCTGCACTTGCACAACCCTCTGCTGCAGCTTGAAACCTGCAAGTTTTATGGGCAGGAGCAGAGTTGGATGGTGAGCGGACTCAGCGCTGGCACATCCTTTGAACGGGAGCTCCTGGGAGGGCAGCTGAGCTCTGTGGGGTGCTGTGGTTTTCTAGAAAGGCTTAAAGTGGTAATTTAGTGCCTTAAACTCTCTGGCAGGTCAGGCCTTCGTGCTGGGAGGTGAGCAGTTTCTAGTACAGTAAAAATGCTTTTTCCAATTTCATTAGAGAATGAAAAGAGTTGCTTTTAGTTCAATCTAACTACTTCTATTTGCCAGGGAGGAGATGTTTTAGGGTGATATCCAACACCCTAATTGAGACGGTTTAAGAAACAAATTAATCTCTCTGGATGTCAGGTGATGGTGCAGTATAGTGAAGATTTCATATGCTACTGGTCGTATTTGCACCAAGTAGTTTCCTCTCTCTTCTTCTAAGTGTTAATCTCTGTAAAATTGAGATTTGTGTCTGGAAACAGTGAAGCTCTGAGTACTTCCCCAAACATTGCTTCAGCCTGTGAATGTGGTGGTGTGGTGTGAAGGTCTCAGTCAGTTCTCCATGTTTCAGTTCCTCACTCCCTGCACATGGGTACCATAAGGTTTTGCTGTGCATTTTGTGCCGTGGCTTTGTCCCAAGAAAAGAAATCCACACACAAAATCCACGTTTCTCTGTCTGAGTGAACTCATTTGTGCAAGCATGTCTGTTTGCACACACTACTGCTGGTGGGTGATAATTCATTTAAAATTCATAGAGTTCTTTAAGTGATGATTGGTAATCTCCTAGGCTGTGGCTAACACCTTCTTGAAAATAAGTGTGGAAGAGCTTTCAAATGCTGTAAGAAAATTTTCTATGTGAGAAACATGATTTAAATAGTCAGTGTACCTTATAAATGTTTCACAGTCAAATCACTTCTGGAAACCGGAGTAGGAGAAAATTGGGGCATCTTTCAGAAAGCCCAATATTATATTGTAGCAATACAAATATGAGATGCTCTGTTGGTGAGGTGGTAACCCATGTCACATTAAAAAATAGAATAGAACATAGAATCGCTTTGGTTGGAAGAGACCCTCAGGATCCTTGAGTCTGACCATAACCTAACCTAACTCTGGCACTGAACCATGTCCCTAAGGACCTCATCTAAACACCTTTTAAACACCTTCAGGCATGGTGACTCAACCACTCCTCTGGGCAGCCTGTTCCAATGCCTGACAACCCCTTCCATGAAGGACTTTTTCCTAATATCCAATTTAAACCTCCCCTTGTGCAACTTGAGGCCATTTCCTCTTGTCCCATCACTTGCTACTTGGGAGAAGAGACCAACACCCTCCATGCTACAACCTCCTTTCAGGTAGTTGTAGACAGCCATAAGGTCTCCCCTGAGCCTTCTTTTCTCCAGACTGAACAGCCCCAGTTCCCTCAGCCACTCCTCTTAAGACTTGTGCTTGTAAGAAATGTGGAGGTGCTGTATTGTGTCTGTGTTGGAGGAAGTCTCTTGTCTACTCTTAATGCCAGATGGGAGGGGAGGAGAACAGGCAAACTCACTGGAAACCAAGCACTGCCAAATGCACTCTGAAGCTGAGTGTCTGTCTTGTTACTCGTGGCCACTGCAAAGACATCTTTGAAATAGGGAGATGTGATCAGCTTCTTTGGGACATACTTGGTGATGCCACATAGTAACTCTTTTTTTCAAATTTCCAGGTAGCATACAAACCTGTTTTCTGTTGATGTAATGCTTTTGTTTCTCATTTCAGCTATGAAGCCGTACGCTCCAGCTTTCATTCTCCTGTGGAGTGCTGTCGGGATAGCAAGGGCTGCCAAAATTGTTGTTGTGCCGCCAATTATGTTTGAAAGCCATCTTTATATTTTCAAGACTCTGGCCTCAGCCTTGCATGACCAAGGTCACCAGACAGTGTTTCTCCTCTCTGAGGGCAGGGAGATTCCTCCATCTAATCACTATAGACTTCAGCGCTACCCAGGGATCTTTAACAGCAGCACCTCGGATGATTTTCTCCAGTCCAAGATGAGGAGTATCTTCTCTGGGAGACTCACAGCCCTCGAACTGTTTGATATCCTGGACCACTATTCTAAGAACTGCGACATGATCGTTGGCAACCGAAACCTCATGCATGCCCTGAAACAGGAAAAATTTGACCTGCTCCTGGTAGATCCCAATGAGATGTGTGGATTTGTTATAGCTCACCTTTTAGGGGTTAAATATGCCGTCTTTTCCACTGGCCTCTGGTATCCAGCAGAAGTGGGTGCTCCAGCTCCCCTGTCTTATGTTCCAGAATTTAACTCGCTGCTCACAGATCACATGAACCTATTTGAGAGGATTAAAAATACTGTTGTTTATCTTGTTTCAAGATTTGGAGTCAGTTTTTTGGTTCTGCCAAAATACGAAAGGATAATGCAGAAACACAAGGTTCTTCCAGAACGGTCCATGTATGACTTGGTTCATGGATCCAGCCTGTGGATGCTTTGTACTGATGTAGCACTGGAGTTTCCAAGACCCACGCTACCCAATGTTGTTTATGTGGGAGGAATCCTAACCAAACCGGCCAGCCCTCTGCCAGAAGTAAGGTTTGCTGAGCTTTACAGTAATTTCTGTGATATCTGGTTGACTTTGTATGATGAGTGGCAGTTTTTTAAGTAGTGAATTTCAAATGGGATGTAATGTCTTGACACTTCAAAGGGTCTTTTGTTGTTGCTTGATGAAATATGCTCTTGAAGTCACTGGAAGTATCTTGGGGTGGTGGTGAGGGGAACTATTAAACATGAACTCATCAAAATGAGTCTTTTGAGGTTGCAGGAACTATTTGAGTTAGGTACTTAATGGTACAGTAGAGAAAAAGCAGTGCAGACTATCTTGGAAATTACGTCTGTAGCTTCTAACCAAGTGTGGGTTAAAATGGGCAGAAGGGAGAATGAACAAACTGCTTACGCTTAAAGAAGCCCACTAATAGGTTATACTGTCTTACTAGTGTTTTATGGAGAGTTTGTTTCCCTTGATTTGATAAGTAAAAATGTTTTGAAAACTAGCCGTATATAAGAAGAATAAACTATTTATAGGCCATCAAATGGAGATGATGTGAGTTGACGTATCTGGTACCAGTACGGTACTTAGATGTGAATTTTTACTGTACACTTACTGGCCATCAGGTACTGAACTTCAGACTGAAATAGTGATAGTGACTGGATTGATTCCAGAAATCCTGGCTGCACAGATTAATAATTAAGTTTGATTACTTCAGTGTACCATGTGGTCTTTCATACCTGATATACAAGAGTGCCTCTGTTCAGCAACACAATGGTGAGTGACAGGCAGAACAAAATTTAACAGAAAACCATGTCATTTACACTTCTATTTACGTGTACATGAACAAATAGATCTTGCATTGGAGATGATTAATAACAGATGCTTCTGTCTGGGAGATAAATAGGTAGGTAGACCTGCAGTGCTCAACAATTTGCTTCTAAAAATTCCTTGTTCAGCCTTTGCCTTTTGCATGAAAAACATCAGGCCTGCTCTCCATCTCTTTTAGTCTGAAAACTGGCATGGAAGGCTGTGTGGGGTTGTTTGGGTTTTTTTTACTCCCATCAGTAGTATATTGACTTAACAGTGCCTTTCTGTACACAAACTCAAGAAACACCGGGTGATTCTTGGCTTTGGGCTGCAGAATCTGGAGTGTTGTGCCAGTTCCCTCATCTTTTTTTCCTCCCTTGCCTGACTTCAAATGCATCTCAGTTGAATGAGAGCGAGCACTATGCATCAAACTCTGAAAGCACTAGTGGTTATGTTAATATCTTGACATATGCTGTTGTCTGGTGTATCTCCTGATAAACTTGGCAGTGGGCTGGCTTGGTCCAGGCTCAGCGCTGGTTCTGACACCTCTGTGGGTGGCCTGACTTGCACAGGAGGGTGAGCCCTACAGTGGCAATTTGGGAGAGAGGAGCCTGCCCGAGTTTCTTCCTTGGGGCCCTTTTTGCAGGGTCTGTCTGGCATTTTAGGATAATTTTGAGCCTCATTTAGGGCACTGTAACAATATAAGGAAATGTGGGTAGTGATGCACAGGGGATACAGGTCTGTTAGTTACTTGTTTTTTTTTGCAGAAGCTCTTACTGTTCTCCAGTGTGTCATCAGAGGTGACCATAACAGTGCTGCTCCTACCTGATTCTTCCTGGTGTACATTAATGTGTGTTTAGAAAGTGACGGGCCTCACAGATATACTGAGAAGGTGGACTAAAGGTAGCCCTGTGCTGTCTGAACAAAGTTGAGCTGTATTATCTCCAGAAAAACATTGCTGGATTGATTGAGTTTCAGCTCTTAATTTTCCAAACTGATGTTTTCTTGTTCTGCAAGAAGAAAAATATCTTTGTTGCATGATAAATTTGGGCACTACGCCAACATTGTCTGTTTTTTGTCTCTGTGGGTTGGTCTTTAAGGTGAAAAATTAACTGTCCCCAAAAGTAGAGAGTGGATTGTTGTTTTTTGTGTGTTTTTGTTTGTTTGGGTTTGTGTTGTCTTTTTTTTCTTTAAAATGGGGTGGAAGAAAAGGAAGGAGCAGTTTTCTTTCAATATTTTGCTATAGTGATGTGCGTGTATACAGAGATGTATATATGTACACACACATATAAATATTTTGAGCCTTTGAGATTGTGTTTCTGTGTACTTTCTAAATTTACTCTGGAACCATGGATGTTAACCTGTTACAAAACCTTAAGGTGCAAGAAGGTGGAAAAGTAATTAAAATGTTCAATATAACCAGACTGACAGTGACCTTGAAGTAGGCCTGTAGGTACACTACATGCTGGCAAATATTTACTTCAGTGGGGAGAACCGCACACCCCCCACCTAGTTATTTGTGAATGGAGACGTTATTTACCTTCTATTCAGTTTTATTGGGATATTCATTCTCGTGGTGTTCTAAGCACAGGATTCGATTCAATGCAAGACACACAAAGCGAGTGCGTTCATCTTTTATCGTATAATTTGTCCATGCCTAAACTGTTACACATAATTCTACTGTGGCACATTTTATGGTTAAAGTATTGGTCAATCAGTTTGTTTTTACTGAACAGTTAGATAAAATTCATAACTGTTGCTTTTCTCTGGCAGATTAGAATTGAATAGCTAGTTCTGTTTTCAGCTATTGCTGTATCTCTAAAGGAAGAGCCTTTGCTAATTTATTTTCTGCAGCTTTTAACCTGGTGTTTTAAGATAAGCCACAAGTGGAGCTGGTTCACATTTCTGTACTGGGCTGGAAATGGTGATGCTTCAGGAACCATCTCATAAACAAAAGTCATGTTCCTGCCCAGACCTGATCATCAGAAAAGAGGGGTATGTGTCCAGAGATAAGTTTTAGCAGCCTAATTTAATCTGCTATTACAAGCCATTCAGATCTCTTACATTTTTAAATGTAAACAAAATGTAGTTTGTTTAACCAAATGAAAATTCCTACGGATAGCTGCAAAGCCCTGGTTTTCTGTATCTAAGTAAAGTCTTGAGAAGGCGCAGAGTTATAGTTAAACAATCAAAGAGGAGACAAAGGTTGAGGCCTCTTAAACTGTTAAACGATTGCCGTTGTTTAATTCTAGGGGATGCGGTAGCTGTGTTTTGCAGTTGCTCAGTCTGCACCTGTGTTTTCCCTAAACTCTTCTTTAAAGAAAAGTTAGAAAAACACAGCCTTGAAGACAGCATGTAGCAGGGAGTGCTGAATATCCATGACGTGTAGTAGTGTGTGCATGTGTGGAGATATTAACCTGGCTCTTGCTTTGTTCTGTACGTGTCAGATCAACATTAGTATTTTGGTTCTGGGCAGTGGAAGGGCTTTGTAAATCTCTCGGTTATCCTCACTTAACTGCATGTGGCTTCTCTTTGCAGAATATTTTTTGGTGCAGGTAAACTAGACCTATTCTGGAAGATGTTAAGCTACAAGCTTTGTTTCACCTGCCAACGAAACATGTGCTGGCATCTAATAGGAGGCATAAGGATCTGTAGCAGCGTTTGGCCTTTTGGGTGGCTTTAAGTGATGCGGTTCATGGGGTGACACTCAGATCGGGGACCAGAATAAATGCAGCCAGAGTGAAGCTGCTGGAGGGCACACGGTGCGTGTGCAGAGCCGCGTCCCTCCTGCTGCGCTGGCACAGGCTGCGGTCCCTTGCAGGGACCGTATGTTCACTGTGCATCTTGTGCGTCACCTGTGAAGGGAGCTGGCCTAACCAGGACATATCCTTACTGCCCTGCGCAGACCAGGAACCGGCAGTAGCTGATCATGCGGTTAGTGTGTGTGATGGGCGTGATTTTTGAGCTGCTGCTGGACTATCACGATTAACGGCTGCAGCGTGCAACACCCACCCGTGGTATGCAAGCTGCAAATGTATCTTTGGGATGCAACCTGCCCAGATGCCTCGGGAAGCCCTTGCTGGGCTCTGATCCTCCTTTTTGCTCTCCCTCTGAGGCAGTGCTCCGGTGCGGGTCTGCGCTTGGTGCAGCATCCCTCGGTGCAGTTGCAGTCCCACCCAGGAGCAGGAGGCAGAGGGGAGAGCAGCAGGTCCTTTTGGAGGTCAGCCCCCTGCACTGTGCGCCGCTCTGCCTGGCTCCGTGCGGCAGTGGGACCTTTCTCCTCGGGGTGGCGGGGTTAGCCTTGTCCTTTGCAGGGAGGAGGTGTGCTGGTGGGTGGCTAAAATTCACAGTGGTGGTGCATTCCTGCCTGTGCTCTTCTGTTCCCTGCTGCAGGTTGATGAAGCTGAGCTCAGCTTGCATTGCTCTGTTTGGTTGTGGCAAGAGGGTTGATAGTCACTTCACAAAGCTCAGTGTAGGCAATAGACAACCCACGGTTAGGAGTCATCTTCTGTGGCTGTTTTCTGCAAACTTCTGCATGCTATTTTTCCTGGTTAAAGTATGTAGATTTAGACCGTGCTTCGTGCATAAATACTGTATCCTCTCTGAAAGCACGGAGATGGTTAATGTGGCTGCACCTGTTACTGGTAAGGGAATAAAATCTTACATGTACATGGGAAAGAGCCTGGAGTTTGTGTAGTTAACTAAAAAGAGCATTCTTTGAACTGCAGGTAGGACAGTGTGAGCAGAATTAGCCTTAAAGGATCAAAAGCAAGAGACAGACTGAATACCAAATCTTTAAGGTCATAGCTGACTTAAATTATTCAGTGTGTGGTGTTAGCTGGTGGTATTTTCCAGATAACTGGCAGTGGCCATTAGGAAAGTAAAAGGCTCTTCTGCGTCTTTCTTATTACACTTCTCCAGAGGGATTTTGTGAAGCTGAATGAAGCTGGCTTTTTAAAGTAACACACATCTTAAACAATGGGGAAACCTCTGCTATGGCATTTATATTTTGTGACTAGGTTGATAATGTAGCTAGGCATTAATCAGCCTGATAAGATACGTCCTTGAATCAGGGCAGAAACCCAGCGGGCACTACAAGCAGCTGCCTTGGGAAATACCTGGTCCCTGGTGAGAAGGGGGTGAAGGGCACTAGGAATGAGCAGGTGTCTTTGCCACAAGAAAAGCAGTTGAACAGTCTTTCAGAAGGAGTCGTTTCCATCATCGGTTGGTTAGGTAAGTGTATTTGGAGGTAGGTTGGATCCTGCTGTTTAGATACAGTTGAACTTGAGGTAATCTGTGTCAATGTTTACTAAGAAAAAAAAATCACTGAAACTAAAATGACACATACCATGTAATTTGTGAGTTGCGCTTCTCCTGTTTCACATCGGCATAGTTTTTAAAAGTTTCGTAACTACCTCTGCGGAACGCTATGCTTTTCTTCAGTGCTGATATTGATGTACTTCTTTTGAACTGAATGGGATTTGGTGCTCACAGGAAAAGAGAAACAAATTACAATCTTCTGTTTTGTCTTCTTTTCTAATTCTTCTGTACCTGAGTAAACTAAACTTACACTACAAAGGAGGGGGTTCATTTTTCAGAAGAAGCTGTCCTTCCAGGCATGGCTGTCAGCAGAGACTTATTGCAGTAACTTACTCGTTTCCCTGTAGATCTCTTATCTAATCTTGTTATTATATAGAGCTGAATCTATGTAACAAATTGGTGGCTTTGAAATATCTTCACTAAATTTTTGTTTGGCCCGAATCTTGCTGACAGTTTAGTGTTTAGTGGGCTAGTGTTAGCTGATACTGCTGTTTATCTTTAAAATTAGGTGGAAGAGTAAAGAGACATTTTATTCCTTAGATTTTTCTCCTTCACTCCAATTCAAGGACACATTCTATAAGCTCTTGCAGGCTATAGCAATAGATTTTTGTGCATGGCATAGCACCACCTTTTATTATTTTTTTGAAGTCTGGGATATAGTTCTTATACAGCTACTTTTGACAATAAGTGATGTGAAGCAAATCTAGAACTGTTTTAAAATGCATGTGATTGTCAACTTGGATGGCAAAAAGTCTTTTACAGATGATGGGGCACTATGTTCTGTGCTGAACCACATTATCATGTATTTTGGCTCTGAAATACATTTCCAGATACAGCTTCCTTTCCCCCACCCCCAGATGATTTTTTGCTACACAAGTAGGCATTGCCTGAGCTCTTCAGATGCGCAGTGACAGAGCCGCTGTAGTCTGGGTTGCTTCAGTACAGCGAGGCTGGTGAACCGTGTCTGTAACAGCCACACTGCAGCATTTTATATTTGGGAAGATACGTGACTCAGCATCTGTCTTGGTAGTGTGAGGCACAGGGAGAGGATGCCAAGGCGATTTCAGAAGGCAGTGAAGTATCTCCAGGAAAACTTGGTCGGGAAGGCAGGTGCTCCCATGCTGACCATAAGATGGCTTCCAGCTCTTGGTGAACAAACAACAAGCCTTCAGCAAGCCTGTGCTGTCCATCAAAAAGCAAGTTTACTTGGTTTGTGGATAGCAGTAAGATGGTTGCGTATATTGGGAATGGAAAATGCAAGGTTCAGGCCTTGAGTGTTGCAGATCAAATTCTGAAAGTTAAAAGCAACATAAGTTATTTTACTGTATTTGTTTATCTACAAAAAAACCCCAACAGTTTAACATAATGTTACAAACAAGTTTGATTTTAAACATTCTAATTTTTCATTTTCATATTGAAACACACAAATCAACAAGATTTGTTCACTTTGGTATTGCACAGTGCTTTAGCTGTGAGTGTTACTTTTAAGTTAAGACAGTAGTTTGTTGAACAAATAATGAGCTGGTTTTGTTTCCCTGGTCTACCTCTCTAGCATACTGTAGGATAATTTCTAATGTGTAGAGAAACAAAAGATAGGAACGTATTTTCAAAGGCATACTTTTTTCTGTTGTATTTGGAATATGCTTGAGTTTGAACACAGTGTTTGTATAGTTTGGGACGTTGGGCCATGTTCAAAGCTGACATTTGAGAGCAGCAAGCCTAGCTAGTAATATTATTGATTAAAAAAAGAGAAATAATCTTTGCAACGAAGCCAACTTCTTGATTGTTCTAGCTGCTTAAAGGAGGTTTAGGTGAACTGGGTAACTCGTGTTCTGCTAATAATCTGCTTGGGCACTTATACAGCCTGTGTTTGGGTCAGCGTGAGGCAGCACACGTTGTCTGGGGTGGTGAGGTGTCCGTGCCCATGGGGGCCTCTGGGACAGACCAGTGATTTCTGAGGAAGAACCGAACAGGGTGGATGGGGAAGAGAAATGGGTTGATCCCCAGCCTGGCTCGCTGCCCCAGCATTAGCAGCTGCGAGCAGGTGGTTCATGTCCTCTTCTGCCATTGGGAACATCAGTAATGCACCTTCAGCTTCTGTGCCTAAAAAAGCATCTGGCTTCCATATAACACCGTTCTTATTTAAAACTTGCCTTCAAGGAAAGCGTAGTTTTTGGGAATCAGCTCACATTTTGCTGAAACCTGGTGTATGGTGATTTTTTTTTAGCACCCAGGATGGTGGATTTATTTTACTTTATGGATGTCCTTCTTTTATTATCCTTACCGAGCAACCCTGACAGTGGATTTGTTGTAGGTCACAAGAGCGTGTTGAACAGAAGCTTGTGTTTCTTTTGTTTTGTGTTTGTTTGTTTTGAACTTGTGAGTAGAATTAATTTTTAACACAGGAACATACACTTGTAATTGCATTTCAACCTTCAGACGCTGACAGCCCCGTGCTTGTGCTCCCTGCTGGGGCTGTGCCCACCAACCCGGGGCTGTGTATCGGGAGAAGGAAAAGCTGTTCCATCTGAAGAAGAAATGAAGAACCACTTGCCATCATGGGAATTTTATCTCCTGCCATCCACAGAGCACAGGTGTTGTACTGGAACAATGAAAGACAAAATTTCACCCCTAAATTTATAACGTGGATTTATGGATGGGGCTCTATTCAGTATTCATAATGCAGATTTAAAGTTCAGCTTCTTTTCAATTTTCTTTTTACTGTATTCACTGTAATTTAATTTGACCCGATGTTCTATAGACAGAGTAGGTAAAAACAGGCTCCGTACTTAAAAACTGTCTTAACTGTTACTAGTACAGCTTTGCTACTGCATATGCAGCTACTGAAATTGTAGGAGGGTTGGCAAAACATTGGTTTGCGTTTACATTTAAGAATCATAAACTTTTCTGTGTATGCTTACAAGTTACATATTGGGGCTTCACACTTAGGAAAGCTAAGGTGTTTTTGGTACTTTTTTAACAGAATATTGCCCCTGTGGTAACAAGTTTTTCATTTGAATCCTGGGTTTGAGGACACCTCTACTGCACCTGCTACTCTATGCAGTCGTTTTAATAACCTCTCTTGAAGGGCAAGCTTCTTATTTTCTACTACCTTCCATTCATTTGAAAGGCAAGGTTGCTTTCCCAGGGTGCTTGCCAAAGGTGCAGTGAGTAATGGATTTTTGACGAAGAGTGTTGCATCAGGGAAGTACTTGCGCAGCAGTTTTCTGGTTGACCTCTAGTTTTAGGCAGACTGTGTTATTGGAGGCTTCATTGGATATGCCTGTAACTCTAGAGAGAGCTGAGATATAGGAGAAAAGACAGAGGCTTGTGATACTGTATTTCTTGCCTGCCTTTTGAGGCTGAATTTCATTCCTCTTTAAAGTTAAGTAGACTTAAATGCTCCGTTAGTATTGAAAGTTAAATTGGAAAAGGCAGTAGAGGTCAGGGACAAGAAAATGCAACGTTTTAGGCATTAAAAAGCTCCATAAGGCTTTAAAGACTTTGTTTTGTGGGTTTGTTGTTGTTGTTTCTGGTTGTTGATTTTTGTTTGTCTTTCTTTTCCCAATGCATTTTGATAAGCCAAATATGCAGTGTATATACCAAATAGTTAGTGAGAAACATGGTAGGGAAACAGTCTGTATTTCAACAGGACTCAATCTGTGTCTCGTACTATTGAGGAAGCACTTTATCAGCGGCACTGTTAGATTAATATGTGATGACAGTGTGCTTGGGGTCCCAATAGAAAACAGTTCAGACCTTACAGTTTGTTTCACAACTGAGAGTTTTAGCATGGCTTTAACCAGCAAGAAAATAAAGGAATTTAATCTAATTCTGTAATCTGAGGGTTTGTTTTTTTTAACGTAGTTAAAAGTATTGTTTTGGGAATTGTATTACTCTATGCTAATATGAACTACAGAATAACGTGAATATGAACTACAGTATAACGTGAATATTAACTGCGTGGACTTTTTTGTGTATTCTAGATGTCAGTAATAGAATGAGATTTATCAGCATTTTAATAGTATGTGGCTCAGGTCAGCCAACACCAATATATTAAGGGAAGACAAGATGTAAAGCGTGTCAAGACACTTAAAAAACACCACTTTTCTGTTTCATTTTCAGTTTGTTTGACTTTGGACAGGAGAATAAATGAAGGGAGAGGACAGGGGAAGAGACCAGAAAAAATATGTTTAGTTACAAGGACTGACAGCGACTTGTACCTGCGGAAACAGAACAATTTAACTTGCAGTTAATCCAGAGGGAAAAGAAGGGAGGAAGGATCTTGCCCTGGTTGGGAGCAGCCTGGCTGCTGCTGATTGAACCGCCTGAGCCTGATGATACCAAAAGCAACAAACAAATAAAACGGAATGAGCACATTTGCCTTGTGACCATTGCTTTCAGAAGGCAGGAGTCTGATCAGCGGAAAAATAACCTTGGGAGTGGCGCGGGGCGCTGGTCCGTGTGGGGCGGTCGGGCTGAGCCAGCAGCGGCGGCTGGAGGTGTCGAGTCAGGGAGGTGCGAGTGTCCTCTGCTTGGGACGGACACGTGTTCCCTCTGCTGTCCCTCTGCTGTTTGCTCGCTACAGCAAATTAAAAACAAATCCCAAAACCTATTTTTGGTTGTAAACTGATTTAGAGATTTGCAGCGAGTAAATACAAACAGCGTACTTTGCCTGAAGTGATGGCGTTTCTCTGGGTTTGCTGGAAACTGACACATGGTTTTGTAACTTTCAGGTTATATGATAAGGCACCATTTGTTCAGTGATAATAAAGGTCATATGATGGCATGTGTATGACCTTTAACTGCCCGTGCTGAAACGTTGTTTTTTAATAAAATTTGAAATGAGGTTAAAAATGTGTTACGATAGCATTTAAATACTTCACATGAAAGAAGTGCTATGTAGACTATTTCAGAAGAGTTAGGACTCTAGTAAAAATGGCCTGTGTACCTTTCTGTTTATTTATCAGTGGGTGTCTTTAAAGATCACTTCATGTGGCTTCTTATTTATTTATTTTGAAATAGATCTGGTTTTGTCCACTGTCAGCAGCATTTTGTAGTAGAAATTGCATAGTATGCCTGTGCTCCCCATTGGGGAATGATGGTTTGCAACCATATTCAAAGAAGAGCCACTTGTGCTATTACACATTTGAATCGAGCAGCTGAACAGGGAAAGCTTCGGATATTAAACCCGGTTATGTTTGTATTTGTGTACTTTGTTTATCTGAAACAAAGCTCAGTATTAGGCACCACTGGTTACTGCCAGCTGGGCCCTCACTCTATAGTCACAGCTGTGCATTTAGCATCTAAGCCTGCTAAGAATAGCTAATTAGAAAATCAAACAGAACAAAGCTCACATAGTGGGGTCGGCACAATAGCATTGCTGTCTGAGAATGGTAAAAATATTTATTTATTTTTATTTTATTTTTTTTTATTCCTCCCTGCTTCGTGTCTATAGTACAGCATAGATCAGTAAGTGCTTATTCTCCCTATACAAGCACAGGGAGAAGCTCAGTAAAAGACCAGTACATAGTCTAAAACCTTCACTCTTGAGCTGAATAGTGTCGCACAGAAATCACAGGCAACTGAAGTCGCAAAAGAGAACAAGGCAAGGTCATAGTATCTGCTCATATGCAAAGCTCTGACTGCAATAACTATTACCCATGTTGAAGAAGGTGAAGCCTGCTTAGGCAACCTGTGAACAGCCTATCTGATAAGCTCGAGGAATGTGTGACTTCTGAAAGGGATGAAATGGCCACAGGGCTAGTCTGTTGCTGTATGAGAGCTCCCTTCTTGGAGAAGGAAGGAAAAATAGTGTCTACTGACTGCCTTTGGTGGCCTGTGCAAGTGCTGTGCCTCTTTGAGAAACCCCTAAGTTGTTGAACTGTCAGTTATTAAGGGGGTTTAGAAAGTGCCTCTGATGTGAAATACAGTTGAAGATGAATTGGTACCTCCTTTGGGACTTGGTGTGCCAGGATCAGTCAGTCAGTGGAAACAAAACTAGAGATTTGAATGAGCAGGTTGGGACTTTCAAAAGGAATTTTATAGTTTCAGTCTCTTACTCTTCTATTTTGCCCAAAGAACATGCTTTTGCTTGGAAGTTAACAAGAAAACAAGCAGAGTCCTGACATGGTTTGGCACAGTATTATAATTGGGACTCACTTAAGGTTTTCATAACCTAGTGTGCATTGATTTTTATTTTTTTGTTAATCACTTAAGTGTCGAGTAATTAATGCCAATTGGATAGAAACCAAAATTCAGATAGGAAATTTAGTCCACTATTCAGTTCAGAAACCCAACATCTGCTATAGTTGATGACTTTGACAGGTTTTCTGTCTTTCACATGGTCTGACCTCACCGGAGGTTGTGCTGTGCCTGTTGAGCAGGTGAGGGCGGGCAGGAATCGGTGTGATGTGTCCAGCTGTAGGTGCTCAGATTTATCCTCTGCATCAGCCTCTCCATTGACAGTTGAGATAGCGCAGAGAAAACAGCCTCCTTCCCTCCTGTCATTTTTGTGAATACCTCTCTGGTCCCAGGGCTTCTTAGCAATGTTTAAGGCTCTTAAATTTTCTGGAAAATCCTGATGTGCACCTGTGTATCCAACTTAATACTTCATTGATGTCATCTTGTTTTCACTGTGACCCTACAAAGAAGAATAAATACATTTTTTTAATGCTTCTTCAAGTAGAAGTTATATGTATGCCTGATCCTAAGTTTTTTCAGAAATTTTGTTGGAAATTTTGCTCTCAAGTTCTTCAAGGCTCAGGGGTCATAATTGTTTGATTCCTGATTTGGAAAGGGAAAGCCAGATCTTTGTTTCTAAGCTTCTGGCCCAGTTCGTCAAATTTTCAGGGCGGCTTCAGCAAAGAGAATGTTGTGCACTGTCTGTGCTAGGACTTGATGTCATTGAGGCAAGATTTTCTTCTTTCTGTGTAACAAAAAATTGAAAATGCTTTTATTTGGGGAAAAAATAATTAATCTGACACTAATAAGTGCTCTGTTAATAGTAATTGAAAGAGATAACCGTTCAAAGATGTGCGTGGCTTTACCACATGTGTAAAGTGTGAATTAACTGCAAAAGTCAAAGGCGTTCCCTTCTCACTTTTGTGTTCAGTTGAAGCTCGAAGAGTTTGAGGAAGGCTCAGTAATATAGCTCTTCATGTAACAGACCCCCTCCCCAAATCATCACTGTAGGTTTAGACCTCAAAAGTTGTAATTTCAAATATGAAGTATCCTTTCCGTAGGCTAAGAGAAAAATCACACTGAATTTACAGTCAACCTGAGCATCATTTAAACTGGGCAAAAGGAAGTTGTTTTCCTGCTGCAAGGGAGGAGCCCTAAAACGCTGCCTGAACAGAGAACAGGGTTAACAAAGGCAGCTCTGACAACGCACCCTGACTCAATGTGTTTTCATAGTGTGTTATGATATTGGGAAAACAAAACACACTGGAGGTTAAAAGTGTAACTGGATTTAGGAGCAAGGAAGGCGTGAATTCATAGGGGATGAGCTTATGTGTCTGAAACTTTTTAGCATAGCGTTAAAGTGGTGATTTTGCTTGATTCCCAGTCAAAGTCATGAGGCTTTTTGTTTTTTTTTTCTGTGGTTACCAGTCTTCAAAGCTCAATAACCAATAACTTAGTGTGTCCCTTCTTTCTCTCTCCTGCTGAACTTGAAGCTGATTTCTCTGGTTCCTCTTCCATTGCAGAAAATCCATTGAGACTAATACTGTGGTGGTAAGACTAATATGGTCTAAATTAATAAAAAGGTAGGAAGGTGACTAAAGGCTATACTGGCCAGATATGCTGAAACTGTGGGCAAAATTGTCCTGTAGCATGAGTGTGTTCTCTTCCTTAATTCAGATTTT
Organism: Columba livia; assembly: GCF_036013475.1. Taxonomy (NCBI): domain Eukaryota; kingdom Metazoa; phylum Chordata; class Aves; order Columbiformes; family Columbidae; genus Columba; species Columba livia. Next base: position 69,074,674 of record NC_088605.1, on the reverse strand, counting down.
GCAAGAATAGGTCAAAGATTGTGTGTTTTGCTGCTCGTCCTGCATCAGTCATTGTCGTGTCCTTCCTGAAGTAAACATGAGGAATGTAGATGTGTGAATTAAGGTCATAGTCGTAGTAATAATGGTCATAGTAATAATGCGAGTGAAGTATTCAGTCTTTCATGTGCCAAGATCATAGTCTGCTTTTTATCTACTGTGTTGCTCCTGTACCTCACAGGCCACATAGAGAACAGGGAAAGTACAAAGAAATGCTGAGCCTTTGACTGTGACGCAGGTAATTGTATCAGGACATTCAGATCTGTTTTGCAACCAAAGACCTACGAACACCACTCGGATTTGGTTTTGCTAGATCTTCAGTTTAGAAAATCTGTATGAAAAAGCTGTCAAGAGAAATAATTATAAAATTAAAGGAACCTGAGACTAATAGTCTTGTTCAGGTCACGAACTCAGGCGGCTCTACAAGGATGCAGTGTTAAGTCCCCTGTTCTTAATTTCATCATTTTTATCCCACTCTTGCATTTTTAGCAATGTTTGGTGATCCCCTTTAATTAAAGCTGTGTTACGCCAGGAGTTACATGGGTGTTTGCAAGGAGAACCCTTGTCCTGACAAGTCTGTAGTTAATTTCCTGCAGCCCATGCACAGCTCCGATCTCCAGCACCCCTCTGGGGAAGCGGATTGGAAAGGGGCTGCAGATAAGAAGGCAAGGCAAGCAATCCCTCTTGCTACCAGCACAACATAAAGCTTAAGTAAAATTAGCACAAATTTGTGTGGAAAAAAAAAAGAAACTTTCAGTTGATGTCAGAATATAACAAGTTGAGTTAAAACTCTTCTGGATCCTTTCAAGGTTGGCACAGAACAACTTTGACAGTGTGAGGAATTAAAATTTTATTCTTTCTAATTTAGCATCCTAAAAGAAAATGTGAGGAGAAGTCCAAGTTCCTTTGCTTCTGATTTTGATGGCAAGCCCATGGTAGCCATGGGGGCTGTTGTTCTGTCTGAGCTAAGTCCCCACCTGCTTCACTCCCGTTAATCCAGTTACGTACCTGTAAGATCAGACTTGGTTTGCACCTGTCCAACTTGGAGCATGGGAAACTTGGTTTCATGTCTCTTCCTTGTGTAGACCCATGTGTAGTAGTCAGGCATGCTTCCCCTGAAGTTAATGAAAAACCTTGTGTGGACGTTTATGTTGCTTAGAACGCACTTTGAAAACTTGCAAGTGCACGTTTGTGTGTTGCCACACTTAGGAAATGGGTCAGGACAGGGAGCACTCGCATAATAAGTTTCAGTTTCTCAAAAGTGAAACCATTTGTATTCTCATTACTTTAATATAGGTATAATCCCGTTGAAGATGGCAAACAAATTCCATCTTTTGAGCCTGATGGCAGGATCTTGTCTTGCCTGTCAAGATTTTAAATTTCCACTAGTACATGTTATGTTCCACTGAACATGTGGGGTTACCTTCAAAGGGAAGGATTACAAAGGTTTGGCTATGAAATCAACCATGATAACACAAAGCAGACTGCCTTGCTATTGCACAATAAAACGCTGAAGCCTAGTGTAGGGTGGTTCTAATGCCATGGTACATGGCAAAGTTCCTTTCTTTTTTTTCCCATACATAAAAATCTAAGTCCTTAATAGCTATTTGTTATTGTATGTGGGGATTTTTGAATGGTCTTTTAGAAATTCCTTTATAAGGCAATATTTTATTCTTCCTCTATGTGTATATAATGATGTATCATTTTAATTATGTGAATACATCAGAGTTGTGCAGTGGCACAGAATTTCTAATTAAGCATAAAGAACAGTAGCAGTAGCCTTAGGAGCCATTCCTCAGCTGGAACAGACTGATTCCTATCATAAGAAACCATGTGTCTAAGTAGTCACAGGTAAGGGCTTCTTGATGCTGAATGAGAAATACTTGAGCGATAAATAGCACCAGCTATCCTGGTTTTGTCCTTATTACAAAGCAAACATGCCTCCAGCTGGACTTTGTGCCACTGATCACAACCACTTGGGCCCCGCAGTTCAGCCAGTTTTCAGTCCCACCTCGCTGTCCGTTTGTGTGACCAGTAGCTTGTCTGTCTGTCTGAGGCTGTGGGGGGACGCAGTGCTGAAAACCTTACGCAGGTCAAGGTGAAAAACATCCACTGCTCCCCCCTTGCTTGCCAGTCTTTGCATCCCAGACTGGTTCTTCCTTGCTTGTTTGCATGAGGTCCAGCAGAGTGTCTCCCCTCGTTGGCTTCTTGAGCACCTGTGTCACGGAATTGTCACCGAGAAGGGGCTCCAGAACCCTCCAGGTTTCTGCCTCTCCGGCAGGTGTTCGGGTGGCCAGTTCTCCAGGAAGACGAGGGCCCACGAATATGTCGCAGCTTCCAGGTGTCGGAGGAAAACCACCTGTAACACGTAGCTTCAGCTCTCAGAATATACCTAGATTGAATGTCACAAGTGGGGACAGAGCTGTCTTGATTGCTCTTTAGAACAGATTGTCCTAGAGCCCACAAAAGGTTATTTTCTATTAGGCTTTAAACAACAGATAGGAAGTAGTTCAAGATGTGACTAGTTGAACCACTAAGCAAAAGTGACTATAATATAATTACATTTGCAGAATGCTTTAGGTCCTTAAGTAAATTTCAAGGGCAAACTCTATATATAAATCACAAAACCACTTGAAAACTTTCATGTCAGAAATTTAGCTCATAATAAATGATTCAGCTTCAAGGCAGGTTTCAGACACTACTCCTTTTCCTTCTTCCCCCTCTCTCCACTGCCATAGAGAAAAAATGGAAAGGAAAGTACACTGGAATAGATGAGGAAAAGTGAAGAAGCGTGAATTCTAGAGAAAATAGAAGTCCCTTCTTCACTGCGTAGCAGAGACTAGTGTACAGTTCCCAGTCTAATGTGCAGGTCTTTGTTTCGCCTGCTGGTTTTTGTGGCAGCTTTTGTGGTTTTGTGCTCAGATACGATAGCACAGCATTACTCTATTCCTGTCTGGCCTGCTATTTATTACCAGGACAAAAGATGCATTGTGAACAGGGCTCTTGATTTTCCTTTTACTCATTTCCTATTGCTGTACTGGAGTTGAGCAGGCTTATGCTTAAATTTGGTGACACCAGAACTAAACCATATCCTAGGAAATAAAAGATGCTCTTTGGCAGACTGACATATCTGTATGTCAGTGGTATCACTTTGAGTTTCTGCTGCCAACAGTTGCATTGGAAGAAATAGCATTTAAATGTGCATTTCCAAAAGCAAAATGACATTGTTCTTGTGTCTGAGACTTGGTTAGCTCGCAGCCCTGCTCTGTCTCATGTCCTAGGATGGTTTCCCTGCCGTCCCGTGGTGGTTGGTAGTCACAGCTGCTGGCTTGCTTGTCATCAGTGACACAAACCCCCTTTCCACAAAGTCAGCCTTGGGTTTGGGGTGTTGCTGTCCCCTTTGCAACCTGTGACTTGCTTGAAGCATCAGCTGTGAAGGAATTACCTGTGGCTGGACCCACTGTGCTGAAGGTGTTGAGTGCAATGAAACGCCCGAATCTGCTTTGGGTTCTGCTGTGCCGATAGAGGCTTTCCGACCTGTGGTTTTGGGTGACTGTCAGGTTACCCCCAGCAGGCTGACGTTTTATCTGCATTTGTAGTACTTGAGAGCAGTGCGGTACTGCACACACCTGCTTTTGGCATTACCTTTCTCTCCTAAGTTGAGGCAGCCCTTGAGTCAAGACGGTCGGCAAGAATTGGTATTGTGGGAGACTCCATTTCAGAGTAATTACAGAAGGAGAATGAGCTTAAGGATGTTAAAGGGCTTTGGCCTTTGTTACACTTGCCTGTATTTAATGTAATATTGGTAACTTCCCACGGAAGAGGCACGAAGTTGTCTAAGTTAAAGTATGTAGCTCCAAGAAGGAGCAGCATCCACCCCTGATAAACTTGCCATAGAAATGCAGTGTTGTTCCTTGCTCCTTGAAAGACTGGAGCAGTAGAAACTGGAGGGGTTTTTTGAAGCTCTGGCTTCTTTCAATTTGTGTTTGTTATCTTTATATAGATGAAATAAAAACAATCTAAAGTCCTCTCACTTCCTTTAAGGCTAGCAATCACATAGTTGAGTCCCAGCCTTCATTCCTCTATGTCCCGTGCTGCACTTCCAGGCTGATGAGATGCATCTTCTTCTGTTTTGCTGAGTTAAAATGTAGCGTGTTGACATGTGAATATGTGTCAGCCAGTCGGTTAGGAAAGGGCAAATTGTCATATGAAACTGGTTGTTAATGCGGAAGCTAAAATGAACCAGGAAGAATTTTACTGATTACAACCTGTACCACGGATTTCGAATCATTGAGTCATTGTATCAATAATTTCTAAACTGTTTGACTTTTGAAATAACAGGCACCAACAACTGTTTCTCCTAGGCAATGTTTATTTAATCCGTTTCTGTGGTTTACCAATGCTTTTACAGTGCTCAGTATAAATTTTCGCTTTAACAGGATCTCCAAACATGGGTGAATGGTGCTAACGAAAATGGCTTTGTCCTCGTCTCGTTTGGAGCTGGAGTGAAATACCTGTCAGAAGATATAGCAAATAAGTTAGCACATGCTCTGGCAAGACTGCCTCAGAGAGTTATTTGGAGGTAAGTGCAATGATAGATGTACTCACGGTGATTTCAAGCACGCTCAATTCCTTTTGTGCTCTCTTGATCAAGAGCTGCAGGAGCTGGAGCTGAAATGGTGACAGTCTGGGTGGCACTGAGGACCTGACTCTTTTGAAAGATGCTCTTTGTGGAAATGTTGCAGTCCCCTGGTAATAAGGAGGAGTGATGATTTTGTGGCAGAATAAGGCATAGGTTATACTCCTCTACTGAGTTTATATCCTAGAAGGACTGTGGACAGTGAAAATAGAGGCTGAGGTTATGACATGCTGTCATCGTTCCTGATAAAGAAGCCGCCACAGGGAGCAAGAATGACATCCTGCTGATTTAATCATAGATTTTTCTTTCTTCTATCTCTTCTCTTTTTGCTCTTTCTCAGGCCCTTTCTCCTCTTTATCTGTGAACACAGACTTTAATAATTGCTCTTCTTACTTGTCTTTATCTATGAGAAATTGGAGGAAGAAAAATCTGCCGGAGTAAAAATCAGTAATAAGCTTTCTTGGCTCTAAAAACATCCTTGAGTGTCTCTCTACACTTACTGTAAAAATCCAAGAACTGTTTAGTCAGCTCTGCCTCACGTGGAGTGTCACTCTGGAGCAGTTCACGTGAACCGTTGGTTTCCAAATAATCAGTGTCTTTACAATTTATGCCCGGTGTCCTTGCTCCTTCTGGAGCTGTATTATGTGCCTATTTAGTGTCCCATTCCCTGCCATCGCTTAGAGGCCATTTTTGCTGCTGTGTGTAATTGAAATAGTGAACCCCACTAATGAACGGGAAAATGGAAATTCTTCAGGCCGTAGCACAGAACCTTTAGTAGCTGTAGTAAAGTGCTCATCAGTTTTTGTTTGGGGTAGAGCTGCTATTTATTTCTTTCTTATGAAACCTGCAGCACTGCTTGGCTTGCAATTAATTATGAGTCCCAATTGATCTTACTACTATTTTATTTTTTTATCATGCTGTCTGATTTTCCTCACTAGTATTTCCTTCCCAGCGTGTGTGGGTTTTGGTTTTATGGTGTTGTTTATTTTTTGTTTGTTTGTTTTTGTTTGTTTGCTATATTTTTGTTTTGTTCTGTTTTTGTTATCTGCAATCTATTATCTATAACTTTTTGGATAAGGGAACCCTCCTGCTGTTTTTTTCAGTCATGATTCGTGCAATAGAGAGATGTCCCTGAGACCAGGTGTAAGTCTTTGGAAGAGCTGAGCAACTGGCTTTCAGTCACCCCAGAGGGAATTCGAGTTCCTTATTTAAATACCTGGATATGAAACAATGAACCCAACTTCACTTTGTTGGTTTTTCTTTAATTGTTCTTCAGATCATTGACCTATGGTCTGTGTTGGATGCAGGTGGTTTTTATACTAGACCTGTCTGAAAATGGGAAAGGTAGTACTGCTTGTCTGTCGTATTTCACAATGCCAAATCAAGGAAATCTTTGTAGTTCTTATATGCTTCCAATTGCGCAGTACTAGTTAGAGCCCAGACTAGTAACATACATTGTGTTTTTGTAAGTTAACATAAGTAACATAGACTTTTTTCAATATATAGGATGTATAAGCCAGTTGTAAAGATGTATGACTTGCTTAATTTAAGAATATGTAGGTGAATCTTTATGACACTATAGTTCTAATGCTCTCTAATAACCAGAATATTTTTAAGTTGTCCGATAGAGCTGTTTTGTGACAGCTCCATCTGCTAGTAGTCACTTAATTCTTTCCATCTTTCTTTTCTGTTTAGAGTATATTTAACTTTGTCTATTAACTGCATGTAACATTAAAATGTAAATGAGTTTGCACTTCAAGCCCTTATTTTATGGGCTAAACTTTTCCATCAACCTCAGGTGAACAAGGCGTTGCCATTGGGTTTCAGGCAGTTGAGCAAGTAAGAAGAATAGACCTGTCTCACAGGCTGGTCCCAGCCTTTTCCGCAGTGGCCCTTTGCTTTATAAGCTGAGACGTCACCCTTTCTCTTCTTGGTGTTAGTAACACATTTTAAAATAAGATGGTGTCATTTATCAAGGGGTACATGGAACTGGCCAGTTGAAAGGAAATGCCTTGTGTTGATGGGCTCGTGTGTTGGTGGAGTTATTTGTCTAGTACCAGGCAAAGTTTTCAGTAAAGTGATGGGCTCAGAGCCCTGGAGAGGTTGTAAAACTCCCTGCCCTCACAGTTGGGGTTGAGAAGTAACCGTGTTGCCATAACGTTAATAGAAAACATTGCGTTTCAGTCCAGACTGCAAGGAAACCAAATGATTAAAAAAAAAAAAATTGAATTTATTAGCTATTTATAACATTTTGGTTGAGCCTATTTTGTTGTCCTGTGATGGTGAGTAAACGCCATCCCCATGTAACTGGAAATCTGCTCAGGCCTCGTGAATTATTTGGGTTGATTCTCTGTTTTGAGTTTATGCATCAATTTGATTTCATATTTTTTTAGGTTTTCAGGAAACAAACCGAGGAATTTAGGCAACAACACAAAGCTTATAGAATGGTTACCACAAAACGACCTGCTTGGTGAGTATCTATTTTGACGACATATTGCTTATTCTCACTTGAGTGAGGTGGGTTGCTCTTCCAACAATATTGTACTGAATTGGCAGTCATAAATCTAGGATAATTTCAGTAATATGGAGGTCATAGAGCAGGAGTATAGAATTTGTCAGAATTTCAAGATGATGAAATCAAAACACATCCTTATAGTTGTCTTTCCATGGTACTAACTCCATTTTTTTCCTTAAGTTAATTAGGTGTAAGGAGATAGTTATTCTAAAGACTATTTGACCTGATAAATGGGAAAATGTCTTTAAAGCTTTGTATCCCATAGAACCTATGCAGTTCAAGAAAAAGTCATTATTAAAGACAGAAGATAAATAAGTAGGAGTCTTCTAAAATATACCATTTTAGGGAGCTGGTGACTGCAACTGTTAATTTCTATTATGAGAAAGCATGGTGTGATGTTCACTGGTCTCTTCATGGAACAGTCATGAAACTGAGCATGCAAAATTTATTCACGTTGCATCCAAACAGGTTTTAGGGGTGTGAACATACACCTGTATGTATACTATATTTATTTATTTATTCATTTTTCTCCAAGGAAAGCTCCAACAGAAATTGAGCATGTGTTGTGAGCTGATAATAACCTTTCTGTTTAATTAACCTGAGGCACTTTGGGTTCTCAGAGGTGAAACTTGATATTCTTCCATCTTTTGGTAAAGATTATGTTAAGAGTCTTTGTATTTTTATTTTCCCCTCCTTCCTTCCCTGTCCAAGCGTTGCTGAATACATTGCAGATCTGAGGGACCGCAGGGTATTTATGGTTGTCTCTGGGATACCGGGATGTTTGTGTTCACAAAACAGCTCCAGTGCTACGACGGCACTGATGAACACGTGAACTGTGTGTGTCGCTGTGTGTATGTCTGCTGGAGTATTTATCGTAATGTAGTGATGAGGCAGGTGACTTCTGAACCAGGTGGATTTGTTTTGGTTACTGAATTGCTCTGAGGCAGTCTCATTTTTCCATTGCATTACTCTCCTTATTGTCAAATGTTGCTAGCCTGAAGTGTAAGGCATGTGAAACTCTAAACACAACATCATTTGTCTTGCCGTTAAATAGCTTGTGTTTCATATGAATAATGAGGAAAAACACTCCCTGCTTCATTTGTACTGCTAAACTGGTTGTAGTCACCACCTGCAGTTGCTCAGGAGTAAAGAGTATATTAATTACTCTATTAATAATTTTTACACGACTCGTATATGTAAGAATTTTGTTTGCCGTTTTGCCATTCCTTCTCTCTTAGTGTATAAGGAAATAATGTAATGCACGGGGAGTTTCAGCATTGTGGGTTTAAGGGGGGGAACTTTAGAACAAATTGCCCTCATTTTACCTTCCTGAATCTCAGCTGTAGAAACGTGGCAGCACATGTGTTGTACCCATTTGCCTCAATACCTTTACATCAAGGAATTGTAAATATGTTGGTTGGTTGGTTGTTTTTAAATCCTTATGCTTATTCTGTTTTCAGGGCACTCTAACATCAAGGCTTTTCTTAGTCACGGAGGTTTGAACAGCATTTTTGAAACCATGTACCACGGGGTCCCAGTGGTGGGGATTCCCCTGTTTGGAGACCATTACGACACCATGACTCGTGTGCAGGCCAAGGGCATGGGAATATTGCTGAACTGGAAGACAGTCACTGAGAATGAACTGTATGAAGCCCTGGTGAAAGTTATTAATGACCCCAGGTATGGAATGAGCAATAGTTTCTTGCTTTTATTTCAGGTTTTTGTTACAGGTTAAATAAGCACATACAGAACCTTTGTGCAAGGGAAAAGAAATGCAGATTGGGCTTTATTTGCATGTACAGTGGGGGAAAGGGTGGTTGTACCGTTTCACAAGATTACTTAATTGATCAGGATCTGTGTAGGTGCTGAGCTTGATGCTCAGCCTACCAAAACTCAGTGATCTCATCCATTTTTTGTGACAGTTGCCATGTGAAGGACAGCAAGGTTATATTATAGAACCAAACCTGTCCTTATTCCTTGTTGCAGACCAGTGTTTCTCTTTGTGTCTTGATTACTCCATATTTAGCAGACTGTCTGTTGTGCTGCCTAAGGGCCCTGGAGCACAATACACCTATGCGATTGTCGGGTGACATGTTTGGATTACAGCTGAAAATATGGAGATATTAAAAAATAGTGACTTTTTAATTTTTAAAATCGAATTGTGGAACTTTAGAAAAAGAGGAGAATATTTTCCTGTTCTGGCCAGTAAAACCTTTTTTAAGGTCAAAAAGGTCATTTGTGTTTGTTGCAATGGCAATATTCTAACAAATTGTTATGAATATAAGGACTCCAGTCTGTTTTGTAATTTTTTTGTCATTCAGATAGAATAAATAAAAGACCATGGACTGGGTTTTGTAACTCTTTCTAGTGAAATGAATTTGCTCAGAGATATTAAAGTGCTAGGAGAGTCACTTCACAAATTTGCTCTGAATAATTTTAAAACATCTATGTTGTTCAGACAATCTCCAGATTCAAAAGAATGCTGTTTTAGCCAGTGTTTTATTGCACTGGGGTAACCATAGTTTTGGAGCACGGTGATGATGATGCTTCTTGCTTTCATGGGAGCAAACTCTGCAAGTGCTGCTTGCCTTGGGAAAGGAGAAACCTGCACGGAGCCAGCAGCAGAACCGCAGCGATGGGGAATGTTGCTAAAGAGATCTCGATAACATCACTTGCATCACCTTTCCCTTGTGCAATTATCCTTAGCGTAAAGGCAAGTCCTGCATAAATAACCTGCCGACCTTGCAGCTGCCGCAGAGGGGGAGAAGGAATTTGACAATGGTCGGCACCTGGGGGCAGCCTGTGGTAAAAACCAAAAAGTTTTAGGCTGAACTCTGGACACCGGTGGAAGTGCTCTCTTGCACAATCAAAACCGAGTTTCTTGCTTTGTTCTGTGTTTCTCTAGTAATTCAGTTGCACAACAGCACAAACGAGCGCTGTGTTAGACGGGGTATGTTGCCACTTTACAGTGGGAAGGGCAAACACGTCTCACTTTGATAGGATTCATTTTGGATTAGATAAGATTGTTCTCTGGCAGCAGGTCAGCTTGGCTCTTAATCGCTTCGCTGGAGGGTGAATTTCTGCCTTTCATCACGCACCGATCGATCTGCTTTTCTAGTCATTCTTCATCAAGGAGCTGTAAGGTCTGACTGGAAGATGGATGATCCGCCGTGTCTGTTCCTCTATGTGCTGGTGTATGCAAGAGTCCCGCAGTAATACACGGCTTGATCTGTAGAGGCTTAAGCATATTTATGTGTTTGCAGCTTGCATTGCTCAGAGCTCTGATGATGATTTCTCCTTTCTTCCCTTTTCTGTCAGCTACCGGCAGCGGGCCCAGCGGCTGTCTGAGATTCACAAAGACCAACCCGGTCATCCCGTTAACCGAACTGTCTACTGGATTAATTACATCCTCCGTCACAACGGAGCGCAACATCTACGTGCCGCTGTTTACGGCATCTCTTTTTATCAGTATTTCTTACTGGATATTGCCTTTGTTGTACTAGTAGGTGCTGCCTTACTTTATTACATTTTGGCCAGGATAACAAAATTTATCCGCAAGCAAAGCAAACATCTTTGGTCCAATGACGAACATAGCGCTGTTAATGGACATTACCAGAATGGGATACCAAATGGCAAGTATAGAAGAAATGGCCACATTAAGCATGAAAAAAAGGTGAAATGAGCCAACCGCCCCATGTAAAGTAATAATGAATGAGACGAGTAATTGAATTTTATTGCTGTAACTTAGTCTAACAACTACTTAAAACCTCAATAAGCAGTTCTAACACTCCCCTACAGTATGTAATATTATGTGACAAAATTCTACAGAACTAAGAGAAGTCTTTAAAAAACAAAAAGGCAAGCACAACATAAAATGGAAAATATGTTATTCTTAATACTGATGCAGAGAGGTTATTTTGGCACTGAAGTTTTTAGAAGCCTTCATTCTCTGAAGTTATACAATGACCATATTTATGAATTTTCAGTTTTTAAAAGCTAAGTGTTTGCGTCCCAAACGAGAGGTTTCGTTTTATTTGCAGAGGTATTTTTTCCTTCTATTTTTTTATTATTTTAGTATGTCTGTCTTTTAGCTGAGAGAACTTTAGTGCTAGCTCTGTTTCCTTTGTTGAAGGTTCAACGTGTTGCATAAAGATGCTGTTAAAACATCCCAGTCTTTGCGCAAGAAATAGCAAGTTGCAGACTGAGAACACAGACATAAAAAAAGAAAATCTTAAAATGAGCACTGAAGAAAAATGGCAAAAATATGTACTCCTTTTACTGATAAGCTGCATGATTCTTCTGCTCAGTACCAGTACTTTGGAGAAAAGGGTATTGAGCAAGTCTACAATATGTCTTAATTTTTAATTTATACAAAATCTTATTTGAAGCCTTTCTCTGCATACATAATTTATGCCATGAAAATATTACGGCGTTTTATTTCAGTTTAAATTATGGCTGTGTGGGAAGTAGATTTGCATAATTAAGAAAAATAAATGAAATGAACAACAACAACAACAAAAAAGAGAATCTGGCCCTGTGCTTAATGGAGAAGGTTTTGTAATGGCCCAGAATCAAACCACTAATTGGTGGTTGTTTTTAAAAGCAAACAAAAAAGACCCGCCCTCCCACCCCCTACCCCCAGTTGAATGTCTTTGCTATTAATTCTCATTTAGTTCTTTCTGAATCGCAGTGTTGTAGATGTTCTCTTTCAATGGTTGTATCTGGAAAAAAAACAAAATATTACCTTCTATTAATCTGGGCCACGCAATCCATGTTCCACATAGTTGCCAATGGGACTCCCCGATGCGGATGGGGAGGGTGCTCTGGGGCTGGGGGGTGAGCAGCCACCCCTGCCTGGGCACAGGGTTTGCAGGGGGGGCTCAAGGTTTGCAGGGGGGCTCGGCTGCCTCGGCCCCCCCGCAGCCCCTCCCCGCGACAACCGCTGTCAATCAATGTCGCTGACACGGGCGTGAAAAATCATAACGGCCCCGCTGAACCAAAGTTGGCAACTATGAGTTTATTTCCATGTCATTCTGTTTACTTGGAATTTGCACTACACATGTTGTGAGTGTATGCTTTATTTATATGTAGTTTGAAAATCCCATGCCTGAAAGAGAAAGGAAAGAAACCCATTTACCTGGTGATGTTCACTAACATAGGAGGAGTTGTGACGATTATAGGATGCTGAGATCATCTTCATACACGGTGATGTAATATTTCACTATCATTCCATCAGGAGCCTCTATCCTATAGCAATAAATAACAGTACAGATATGTTTATAATATACAGTACAGCTACGTGTACTGCTTTCTGAATACTTGAAGAAAATGGTATTATAAATAAGCCTATTAGCTATACCTTTTTACAATCTTGCAGTTTGTGGCAACTAAAGGAGCACACAGAGGCGATGAATGGTGGGATGCTAATAAGACTTCGAGTGTATGAATGACTTGGTTTAAATGTTTTTTTGGCATTGAAGGAGGTACAAAAGCACTGACCGGATGATTAAGCGTAATTTAATCTCCACTGTGATAAAACTTAAGCAATAAACATGGATTTAATAGAGAAATCCTGTTGTTCGTAGTATATTTTTATTCAAATGAATGCTGTTTACTTCAAATCACCCAGTACGTGTGTGTGTGTGTATAAATGTGCATGCCTATTAGGATGCATGAATTCTTTGTTCTTAGTATGTATCATGATGCATACCTGAAATCAACAATTATATTTTGTGAATGTAGATCTATTGCCTATAGATGCGTTGAATCAGTTGAAAGACTGAATGCCTAACCAGACTTATTTTCCTTTTCAAGTTTTTTAAACTTTCCTGGTAAAATGTAAGTATTTTTCGGTATGTGTGAAGTTATACCCGTTTCTTAGAAAGCAAAACAGTAATAATACCTCTTCTGTTCACAGGTACTGTCTTGTATTTTCACATATGATCTGATATTGTAGCCATTTTTAATTTCCCACCTCTGCCTCAATACAGGAACCTGTACTAGACCAAGTGGGTGGATAATGCCACTGGTTTGGGGGGAAACATTTTGACAAAATATGTTTGATGGGAGGAGTGTAAAACTTGTCTGTTCCTGGACAGGCAAAGCAGCACGGCTGTGGAACCGGCAGCTCTCTGAATGGGCTTCACTGCTCTCCCAAATATCTGCATATTCAAAAAAAGGTAATTGGATCAACTGATGATAATAATAATCTGTGGGCAAAACTAGCAGCCAAGAAATAGCCACAATAAGAGGTATAGAAGACACGTGCCACTTGCATTAAAGATTTTCAAAGACGCTTGAGACTTGAGCACTCACCATAGGTTTTGGTATCCTGCTCTCTTCTTTCCTATGAATAGCTCAATGCTTCAAGAAGAAAGCAGCCATAAAAGCAAGACAGTTTAATTATCACCTACAGAAGTACGTTCTGGAGATGGTTATCAAGTATTCATAGTTTAAGGAAATCAATAAATGCGCTAGCATTTTTTTTCTTCCCAGATCTCTTACAAAGTCAGGCTTTTTAATGCCATTCAGTGTTAATCTGTTTGATGTTCTTGAAAGATGCCACTTAGCATGAAGTTGATTACGTTCTTTTTTTATCCTATGGCATGGTAAGTATTTTATATTTGCAGCAGTTGGTCTGATCTGTACACCTGCAACAAAGAGACACAATTAAATTACGTGTGTTCATACATTTGAGCAAATTAATAGCCCTGTTATTTCTAGGGTGCTAAATTTTTCCCCATAATTTGTTTGGGTACCTATAAGTTGGTGTATGAAATGTAATACATGTGCACATCGGTACTAGTAACAAATAGAAGGTGGTCAGCTTCTTTCCGAATCTGAGCTGTGCCTCATTGGCTTTGGTGATATTCAGAAGACATGAGCACCTTTAATAAACCTTGGTGTTTTTTTGGTGTCTTGACAGATGGTTCCTATCTCCTTTGCTGTACAGCAGTACAGATGGATAGTGGCCAACAAATACGGCCTCTCATTCTTCTTTCGTGTGACTTAATTTTTGACATAAAGATATTGTAATTTTTCCTGCAATAAGATCGCTTAACTTTTTGTTTTCTTTTAGAGATGTGATTTTTTGGGGGGCATGGGGGGTGGGGTGTGTGTTTAAAGATGGATACAACAGATCCAGTACTAGACAAGAAATTGTGTGTATTGTCTTCTGTACAGGAATAAACAGTGCACATGCTTGCAAAAAGAAGTGGGTGGTTGTACTATGAAATACTTGCATTGGGGGTTGCCTGGAGTAGTAATATTCTCCCATTTCCAAGAAAGAAGGCAATGCCTTTTGTGAGAATGTTCAGTTACATAAATCTCTGAAGTTGTGTTGCTGCTCTTTTTATTCCAGGTATCCTTGTGTGACAGAACAAACATGAAATATACCCTGTTGACCTTTAGTTTTGAAGAAAAATGTTCAGGTTTATTTTTCACAGTTCACAAACAGGATGAAGATCCTTGTGAGGGGAAGGAGAAGGAAGGAAGAATTTTCCTGAAAGAAGTTTCATGTTTGTCTTCTGTGAGCGTGGTGCTTGTGGTTTATTTTGTGTTGTTCTCAGTTCTGGTCCAGCAGCACTGGTTGAAAAGAGAGAGCTATATTCAAGGAGGCCATAACTCCTTCCTTTTATTTGCATAATTATTTTATTCAGGAAATGCAGAAAAAAAAGCCCCAAACAAAACCACTAACAACAAAATCCCCCGTCTTGGTTCCAGATCTGCACTGTGAACAATGATGGGAAAACGTCACTCTTTGCCACAGCGAGCAAAATTCCCTGTATTTCAAGGCAAGGGACTCCCCGGTGATTGGTGTTGGTGCTCAGGCGGCATTGACATCAGCCAGATTGCTGAAGGCATGTTAAAAAGGTGTGTTTAAAAATACATGTGTAACTCCAGACTGCATACCAAATCGCCATACTAAGCCTGAGGTTTTAACTACTTGATCAATATCATTTATTATGCATCGAACAGAGAAGATGGTCTTAAAAGAGAATTACTCTTCTGAGACAGCCTTCTGTTATTGCTTGGTAAATATCCCAGACCAGTTGAGGTGTATTTTATCCTAATGAAAATGATACCTTTCAGCTGTGTCTGATTCATCTAGGGCTGTGGATGTGTTTGCTCTTTTAAACACAAACCAAACAGTGTTTCATTTTATTTGCTTCGTTGTCAAATAACAAAAAATGGCTAGAAAATACTGTGTTTCACATATGTGGAGGGGGACAGAAGCTTGAACAATAGTTGGGGAAACCTCTGAAAGTATTCACTGTAAGTTTCTGTTGTCTTCACATGTTCCTTGTGGCTAAGAGGAGGTTCATATTATATAAGTATTATATGGGAGCTAGACAAATGGAGAGATGAGGCATACCAGAGCTTCCTGGGGATGTTATCGTGAGCCAGGTCAGGAATTGTTCCTTACAAGAACAACATTGTACATTTCAGCATGAATTGGGGAAATTTGGATTGAAGGATCTCTCAATTAATGTGCATCAAATTGATGTTTGAACCACAAACAGCAGCCTTCAACGAGCCTAGAAGTGCTGTCATAAAAGTACTGGTCTATGAAAATTACAGACAAAAGCATCATCTTACAAACAGACCATAATTGCCCTGCGTGGAGCATTAATTGGCTTTTTACTGTTGGTATGATGATGTGTTAATGAAATAATTGTTATGTAGGTGTAAGAACTGAGGCTGGTGAGGGGTGATTGTTAAAGCAAGAAGCAACACAGACTGTAACTTTTTGCAACTGAGCATGAAGATTTTTGGCAGTCAGATAGTCTAATCCATGCTCGGTGGTATTTTGAAACCAGATTTTTTTCACACTTCTAGCCAGGTGCTCAGTGCCTTCCAAGATTCAGTTTATGATACCATCATCAACTCATAAAATGAACATTCTTGTAATGTCTTTGTCTCATTGTAAGATTTATCTGTTTCTTCCAGCGATGATGTCCTGCCGTCTATTGAATTTGCCACCACCTTAGTTTTTATGATTCACCTGAAACTCCATTGCTGACGTTTTGCTCTTGCATTGGATATCTCTTATGTTTACAGGATATGGTCAAAATCCAGCAGCCCAATGTGTTGACTTGTTCCCAGTACTGTCCCATCTCCTTGTATTGCAAAAGCAACTAAAAATAACTCTTGCCAAAGTTCTGCCTTCTTCAGGGCATTTCTCCAGAGCAGATCTGGAGACGTTTCACTGGTACAGTGCTTGACAGAGAAGAAGTAATTTTGTATGTTGGTCTATAAGAAGGTTCTTGCATAAGGATATTCACACCCATTTACATATGCAGGTGCATGATCATCTGCTTTACCAAGCATAGATTCTCTTGCAGATATACAGTTTAAACTGGCTTTATTATGTTGCTTCTTGTAGTTTGCCATGAATGTTAGTAAAACACTTTTAAATGCCAAGATACTGGCAAACCCTCAAGAGCAAATGTCCCAGCTACACTGGAGTTGTAGTTGCTGGCATGGGATTCTTGTCACCTTTGTTTTTCCTTTGTGGATGGAGAGAGAGAACTTTGTCAAAATTCATTATAAATTAAGATCTCGGTATGCATATAGGCATTTTTATTCCAGACTAAGAGACTGGAATACATCTCGCAATTGGTACATCTCTGTACCAGTAGTGTCTACGTGGGAGCTGGAGAGGGAGTTACTTCCATGTGTGGCTGTTCATCTTGTTTTGCTTGTGCTTAATTACTGCATGACAAAACCAAATTTCACTAGAGTTTTATATAAGTCATTATCTGAGTTCCATGGAAATGAACATTTTACTACATTCCTGTGTGTTTAAGATTCACCTAGGACAAACAATGTTTCTAGTCTCTGTTATGAAAAAAATCTTGCCAGATCTCATAAAACTGAGAGGTTACCTATGAGGACAGTGATATAATGTAGCTAAATACATAAGTACAGATTCATCCTTTTTAGATAAATCTTTGACACCGGGAAACAAATCGGTGAAGATGGGAGTAGGAAACTGTGAAAGGGTGGCAGTGAAAACTACGTGTTTCTTTTCAAATCAGGAAATCAGGAAAGAATTTCTTGTCCCACATTGCCTGACACAGCCTAGCACTGACTGGGCTGTGCAGAGTAATAGTTAACTTGGGAGAGATATAAGTGTCGTTTTATGTGTTTATCTGTGCTGGTGTTTAAAGAAAATGCAGAATTACATTGGTTGTTCAAAAGCAGGAAGGGCAAGGGTCATGTAGGAACTGCTGACCAGGCTTAGTAATCTGGACATGAAGGTGAAGTATGAGAGGAGAAACTTTAAACAATTGGCTTGTTTGAGATGAGCTGCAAGCAGTGGCTATAAAATGTTCAGCATCCTCTTGGATGTCTTCTTGCATGTATCAGCCCAGTGCTCAGGGATAAACCACTAAGTTTCTCTCAACAGATAAAACGGACAAAAAATTGTTCCATGAATGAACAAGGACAGGAATGGAAATTGTTTGGCCTGAGGAAAAATAAGAGGCAGAGAAGAATGGTTTGTATTGCACCAGCACGAGGCTGAAGGAACCACTGCCTCAACAGAACTGTCGTGTAACCAACTTCATGTAATGAAAGGCTCTAAAATAATAGGGCGCAAAAGCAAAATTGAACTCACCTGCCTGCCTTTCCTAATGAACTCTCAAGAAAATTAAAGAGCAACACATTAAAAAATGAATCATGAAAGCAAAATACTGTATTGCATAATATGCAGTTAATCTGAGCTATTGCTGTGTTGCCATTTAATAGAAGGCTTCAGCAATAATCAAGAATGACAGAATTGTTTGGGTTGAAAAGGGCCCTTAAAGGTCATCTAGTTCCAGCCCCCATGCCATGGGCAGGGACACCTTCCCCTATAAGTGGTTGCTCAAAGCCCCGTCCAGCCTTGAACACTTATGGAATGGTTTGAGTTGGAAGGAACAACCCTTTGTTGTTCTAGATATGTGGTGCATATGCCAGATTCTGTTCTTGCTGAGGTTAAAGGGTTGTGGACTTCCCTTATCTGTTCAAGACATAAGAAGTAGCTAACCAGAATTGGGAAGAAAGTTTCCCCTTTGTTGTTAAAAAGCTTTGCCCTTTTCCCTGGTATCTCAAATATGGCTTGTTTGGGAACAAATTGTTGGGCTTGGTATTTAAGTTTCAGTTATGGGCTACATCTGCAGTGGCATCATATTGGACTTTAAAGATCATTAATCAGATTTGGCTTGGCAAGTTTGGACTAAATATTAAACCCACATGAAGTGAAGACAGATGCGATAGATCTCTGCTTTGGATGCTTCTGTAATTTATTTATTTTCTGTTATCTGTACTTATAGGGTGGCTAAAGCTTATATGGTCATTTTCAAAATTCATTGTGGAAAGATACGCTGAATTCCTGTGGCAGCTTCATAGGAAGAAAATGTTCTAATTCAAAACACAACCAACTTGTTTACTTAGTGAAACTGAGCAGCAGATATGTGATAATCTCAGATACAGGCTTTGAATAGATTCCTTTCTTTTGACTCCTGGGAGATTTACAGCAAGGAGAAGATTTTTCTGCTCCAAGAGACACTCACTGAGAAAACTCTTTTATAAAAGACAGCAAATTTATCTAAAAAAAAATAGAGCTTCAAAGGAACTAAAGCATTTGCCTGTATTTATAAGCAATTCTTCTCTGTTGTGATGTGCTTTTCTAGTCTTAACCTTTATGCCTCTTTTTCTGTGTATCCGTATCTTCCCTTTTTAGCGCATTCACCTTTTTCACTAGAGTTTTAGTGTATATAGTTTTTATGCATACTAGGCATGGATTTTCCACTTCACCAAAGCCCTTTGGTGTTCACCAGTCCTCCCGGTAACTGCTTTCCTGGTTAACGCTCCCGGTGGTTAAGTAACTGTGCCAGAAGCTGTTCCAATAGCTCCATCCCATTTCTACCTGTATAAAAAGCTTAGGCAGATCCTTATGTCCTGGCTGGGCTCTGTTGCTCCAGGGAATGTTTCCAAGCTCTGATCTAAGACCGTAAGTTTGCTTTCATTGCAGGTAACTCCTTCCAATGTGGTGAGCCTCGCCTGTAGCCTTCCTGGTGGGAGGAATGTTCATCTTGCTTTTCCTTTCTGTTTCTTCTGGCTCTGCAGCTTCTGTCTGACAGTTCAGAATAAGGTATGATGTTGGGTCTTTTGGTGACACTGAAGAGCGCATGACAACAGATATTTCCTTTTTTTTTTTATTTAGATAAAATCATGTAGTATTTTATAGTATTTATAGTGTGATTGATCACGGGGTACAGCAAAGACATCACTTTTTTTTTTTTACATGGATCCCAACACTCATTACTCAGGTGAAAGAGCTTTTTATGTTCTTTTTAAGGTCTCCTTGCTGCTGGGCACCGATTCTGCCGTGATGCAGCTCCCTGCGTCCTCATTTGTGCAGACACTTTTCTTTTTGTGGAGATGCACCTTAAAACCAGTGAAGAAATCCAGGTTAAAAATAACCCTGCAAGAATAAAACCTAGGTCATTCCTTGTTTGTTTGTTTCTTTTAGAACAGCCTTACAAAAGCTGCATCAGGACAACAGATCGAGCAGTGAAGAAAGCAATGGGTGAGGAAGGACATGTAATGAGGGGAAGGGACCATATGACTCCATGCTTTTGCCGAAAAGGCAAATGAATCCACAGCCTGTGTGTGGCACATAGGATTCCTGACTGACTCATCAGCTTCCTCATTTTTTTTCTTTGATTTTTTTAAAGTATGTGTTTAGTGGGCATAAATAACCACCTCAAGCCACAACGGTAAATGTTCTGGCCCATCCATGACACCACTGATGGGATTGCTGTAAGAATTTAAGTTTGTGAAGAAAAGAAGCTTTTGGTTAATAAGGTTAAAGTAACAATATGGGTAAGACTACTTTCTTTGTCATAAACAAATTGTCATCACTGATCAGATGGTATAAAAGCCATTTCCTTGGGTAATTCCCAGACCTGTGACCAACTTCCCTAATCCTAAAGAAACATCTCATTCTTGGCTTACGGGGTCCTGACAAAATTTTTAAAGTCCCTGTGCAGATGGGAGGCCAAGACTTCTTTCACTGCATGCTGGGGTCCTTCAGGTGGACATGCCGGCAGGCCTTGGGGTCTCCTGGCCTCCCGCAGACATCTGCTCAGATCACACCAAAGGAGTCAGGGTGATGTCTTCTGCTTTTTCAGGGTGCATTTTAGCAGAGTTGACAGCCCACTGGTGACCTCTGGGTGACTCCAGGGCAAGAAGCAGCTATTTAGCCATGTCTCGTGCTGCTTTCCTTCTTGCCTTTCATCACGGTGGCCAGTCAGGCCAGGATGGCCACATGTCAGCATCTTGTGAGTAAGTAGGTCGAGTGAGCACTTGTTTTTCTCAAATTGTTGATCAACCTTCTTTCTGGCTTCCTCCTTCTGTTGTTTTATGAGGCAAAGGGTAAGAACAGACAACCCAGCGCCATTCCTGTGCTGGTAACATCAGCCACGGCTGCTGGAAACCAGCTCCGGGGAGATGGTCCAGTTCTACCACAGTGGGCTTGGCTAAGAGCCCCTCATCACAAATACTGCTCCTTCATCAGACTGGAGAGCAAAGGCCCCTCATGTTGGAAATGAATGCAAGGGTTGTAATTCAGGGGGGTGAATGATTCACCTGGATCCTGATCATAGTTCAACCTTCGCCTTTGTCCACATCTGCCCATCAGGAAATTTTTTTGGCTGGACTTAGCCTGTGCAAGTTTCTATCCTGCACATTATTTTGAAGGGGTTTCAGAGGTGGGGAAGGTGGCACAGGGGTGTACGGGTGGTAGGAGTCAGCTGAGGCTCCTGAGTAAGCATGTCCTCTCAAGAGTAAAGGGAGAGGCAGAGACTTATTACTGGATCTTCTTTTGGAGCGAAACAAGTCTCTGTCCTTTGGATATGGACTCAAACAACCTCACCAAGTCTGCTCTTATGGATATGTTTTGGGCAGTCCGGCTTTCCTGGGTGTGGCAGTAAAGTGTGACGCTTCCAATTGTGTAATATAAGCCAACACACGTACAGCTGCATGGCATCTCAGGCTGAGGGCACACCTTGGTATATGTGCAATGCTGCTGTTGCTGTAAGAGAAAACCAGGGATTATTCTTGAGGGGTGAGGGAGGAAGAGCAAGCATGTGGCCTTCTCCCTTCCCTGTTTTTCCATCTTATGGTGAGGAGCATGTTTATGAAAGCTCACAGGACTTCAACACTAGGCCTGTCCCACCATGGCACTGGGTGTCTTCTACTGCTTCATGTTCCTTCTATGCCCTTGAACCCTTTTTCAGATCTTCGTCCTGTGGAAAAAGGGCCTTCACTGGCCAAGCTATTTCAGGATGCAATCTTCAGGAGTGTGCAGAATCACTCCCCTTCCATTGCAGGGCAGAAGGGGCTTTTTCCACCACACACTGGTTGATCTTTAGCAATCTTCTGGTCTATGTAGGGCGTCATCATAGAACCCCCTCATGTCCTCTCCTGTCTCACCCACATCACTCCCTTGTGCTGTTGGCTGTGATCAGATATTGGTGCAGATGTTCCCGACTGTCATTCTTGAGCTATTTAGCAAGTTTTAGACCTGTGCAACATCTGTTTTTTTATGTATGTACCTGCAACTTCCCAGCTTGCTATCCCACCTCTATTAAAATATGATCTTTCTGTGCAATGCCTTGCTACATACACCATTTCTAGGAATTACCTTGTTCATTTCCTTACGTTACAGTGAAATATACTAACACTTACTACCATGTTTCTCCATCTTTCCCCAAGTGTTGTTAGCAGCCAGGTCTCCATGGATGGTGAGCCAGGAGAAGGCGGATGTCCTATATCTTGTGGGGTGGCTGTGCTGCCCGTGCCCGCAGGGCTGTGTGCGGCTGCTTGCCATCCTTCTCGTGTAGAGGAATTGGAGGGGTTTGGCCAGCTCTGCCAAAACCCCAGTGCTGTGAGAGGAGACACCTCTTGTCTCACAGCAGTGGTTGGGAGCATTGGCTGCCTCACAGTACAGGAGTGGGGAATAAAGGACTTGTGAGCGTGGATGGTGCGTGAGCACCACAGCGACTGCCCAGATGTTCGGATCAGATTAAAAGGTAAATGTTCAGGCTGAAGGGCTTCAGGAGAGTGTTTACTTATTTAAGCAACATATCACTTCTGCCACTCTCTAAGTTTCATTTCCCAAGCCTTCAGCCCTCTGACTGTAAACTGTATTGTTGACTGAGTTGCTTTGATCCCCATGATCTTTGTAAAATAAAAGCAAGCTTGTAGGTCCATCTTCAGTGTCCAGAGGAGATCTGGGTATAAAGAGAGGGGTCTTTTAGTCTCTCATATTTCTGTGGTTCAGAAATTTCCTGATACAGTACAAGCAGTTCTCAGGCTGCCAGATCTACCAGAACGCTGTCCAGTCCTTGCCAAATACCAGACCACGACCAGGCACATCATGTTGTGTTAGTGAGATTATCATCAATTTCAAGATACCAGTCATGCAAATCAAACCAGTTTACTTCTTAATTATGTTTTTTTTTTTCTGTGTCAACCCTATTCAATTCAGTTGAGCTGAATACCAATATTCCTACAAATACTGAAGCATTGCTGTCCTCTCCTCCTCATTGTCTTTGTGTTTTCCTGCTCACCCTGGTTTCCATGAGAAATCTGGAAGAATGATTGCCCAGAAAAGTCCCTGTTAAGCAGGAGTTCCTCTCTACCTCCCCAGCCCTAATGCTGTGAAGTGCTGATGTTTAAACAAAACCACACAGGTTACATGTGTGGGAAAGGGAGGACAGGGTGCTGCCTTTATCTGTTACGTTGTGAAATGAGGTGTTGAAAAATGGGTATGCCTTTTGTGCTGCTTGGGTTTTGTGGTTAGATTGCTACAG
The DNA here is from genome assembly GCF_036013475.1 of Columba livia. NCBI lineage: Eukaryota > Metazoa > Chordata > Aves > Columbiformes > Columbidae > Columba > Columba livia. The sequence goes on along the minus strand of NC_088605.1, from coordinate 69,051,618 downwards.
CGTATGCTTGGCTCTCTGCTTAACAAACTTCAGATCAGCAGCTAAGGAAGTGCTTGGCAAATATCCAGCTCCGTGAGAAGAGCTCATAACAGAGATACACAAGATAAAATCGTCAGATTTGCTGAAATCACAGGAGGAAGGAGACATCAGAAAACAAGCACCGAAATCCTCAGTGACCAGAGGTCGATATGGGCACATGGTTCAGGGGCAGTGGCTGGCGAGTTGTGATATCTAAGGTATTTATGGTAGCTGAGGTTGCCGAGGTCTCAAGTAATCTCTGCTGCAGGAGAGACCGGATGGGCTGCAGGATAGTCGCTGTTAAAGCTGGAGATGTTGTGCCTGACTGGCCATTTGTGGTCATGGTCACCTTGTTTCACACAACTGCGTGTCACCTGCACGGCATTTGAATGCTGTTTTTTGCTCTGGGCATTTGCAAAACCCCTGATCTGTGGGCAGTGATGACTGAGTGTCCATCCCGTCCCGCTGCACACCTCAGGCACAGCCAGGATAAGCCACAGGAGAAGTTGCGCTATTGGGGCATCTCTCTCGTCCCACTTCTCCTCCCAGCTTAACCCCAGCAGCACAGGCTCCCTGGGGACAAGTGGCCTTGGAGCATGTGATTTGAGGACTTAGTGGTGTGGCTGCTTTATTACCACTGTGGAGGATGGAAATTTTCCAGTATGGAAAGTGTCCTGTGGTTACCCTACAAGCTGTCTGCATCCAAAAGCCTTTAGCACACTGACCCCAAGACCTGTTTCTGAGGACAGCATGAGGCCCTCAGTCCTGCCCGGCCTGGGCTGCAGAGCATGGAAAACTGTGAATTTGTTGACACTCAAGGTATCAATTTCAGGAAAGGAGAAGCTAATTCTCAGGATGAAACAAAGCATTTGGCTCGTTCAGCCTAGCTAAAAGACAAAGGTATGGAGGAGATATGGTTGTACAGCAGCACAACAGAAAAAAAGGACTTGGGAAACTGTTTTAGCCCAAGAATGGTCCTGAGGCAAAACCAGATGTGTAGAAGTTGGCCAGGAGAACGTTTAGGTTTAGGTAGCTTTCTAATTTTAGCATGCAAGTCCAGAACAGTCTTTTGAACGGAGTTATGGGAGGGAAACGCTTCATGCTTTCACCCCGGATCTTGATAAATTTGCAACCTGCCCCTCCTGCCACACGGATTGGAAAACCCTGGGGGGGTGCTTTCCCCTTCTCGATTTCTAGGCATTTCTGGGCTTGGAAATAAGGTGGCAAAAAGTTGTCGGTGCCCAAACAGCCCACTTCAGTGTTTCCACTGAGAAGCTTTGCTTCTCTCAGTTATCTGTCTCAACATATTGCTTTCCTCGGAAATGCATGCTATTTTTTCTTTAAAAAGGTATTTATAAAAGCCTAAACCAGACGCGTTGATTGGAGGGACACACCCACTCCTTCCCCCCCGAAAGGTATATACTTCTGTGTCTATGCGTCTGCGTCCTGTGCGCGTCCATGTGCGTGCACTGTGTGCGCGGCCACTGGTGCTGCTCTTTTCAGGGGCTGGAAGCACCAGCAGCCCACGGGCGCTTTTCCCGCCGGACGGGTGCATTCCTCGCAGGCAGCCTGTTACAAACCTGCTGCTTTTTTCTCCCCTTTCTCCCTTTCCTCCTTCTCTTTTTAACCTCCCCCCCGCCCCGGGCCGCTGCCGGCCTTGGCTGGGGCTGCGCTGCCACCTGGCGTCGCGGCGGCGGGAGGGAGGGAGACGGGAACGGGCGGCCGGGGCATCCGTAGGGAAAAGTGCTTCTCTTCTGCCTCTCGGGGCCGTATGTTCCCCAAACCAACCAAACAGCTCCCCCCACCCCCCAAAAACAAACAAACAAACAAAAAACTGAAGTAGAGCGAAATTATTAGCACCTCCGGCAAAGCCAGACCTTCCTCATTTGGAGGAGGTTTTTGTTAGATGTTATAATAGACAGTAAAGAATATATAATTATTATAATTCAGCAGGGCTTTGAGCCCTGCTGCAGTGTGCTGTCCCTTTCCCTATCCCCGCTGTTTGCCTCTTTGTAAACAACCATATAGGGATCTGTAGGGGCAATGGGTATAAACTGGAACACAGGAGGTTCCATTTAAATTTGAGAAGAAACTTCTCAGTGAGCATAACAGAACACTGGAACAGGCTGCCCAGGGAGGTTGTGGATTCTCCTTCTCTGGAGACATTCAAACCTGCCTGGACACCTTCCTATGTAACCTTATCTGGGTGTTCCTGCTCCGGCGGGGGGATTGGACTGGATGAGCTTTGAGGTCCCTTCCAATCCCTGACATTCTGTGATTCTGTAATCCCAGCTGCCTCCCTGCGTCCCCCTACTGACGCCACCCCAGACGCAGACCCTGCACTGCAGTGTTGGGGGGCTCCAAACTTGGGGTCTGTCTGGTGGTTGCAGAGACAGCTGTCTGCTTTGGTTCTGCTGCTTGGAGATGAGATGCCTCTGTGGTCAGTATAAGGGGCAGTGCTTTGTTGTCCTACTTTGGGCCAGTAATGTTTTCTATATAGTTGATAAGCTTGTGAAATTTACGTAAAATTAAATAGGGATAATGTAAAAGAGACTTACAACTGGTACAGCGGAGCCTTCCGTGTTCACGTATTACCTTCCTACTAAAGGATCACTGTGATACAGGAGATTTCACGTATTGAAATCAACTGGGTCATGCAAATCTCTGAGTGCAGGATTAGGCCTATCACAGTTGAGGAATGACCTATTAGAGAGCAGTGTAGGGGAAAGGGACCTGGGGGTCCTGGTGGACAGCAGGATGACCATGAGCCAGCACTGTGCCCTTGTGGCCAGGAAGGCCAATGGCATCCTGGGGTGTATTAGAAGGGGGGTGGTCAGTAGGTCAGAGAGGTTCTCCTCCCCCTCTACTCTGCCCTGGTGAGACCACACCTGGAATATTGTGTCCAGTTCTGGGCCCCTCAGTTCCAGAAGGACAGGGAACTGCTGGAGAGAGTCCAGCACAGGGCAACAAAGATGATTAGGGGAGTGGAGCATCCGACCAGGCAAAAGTCATAACCGTTAACATGCCTGACTTTGGAGTTGAGGGCCAGTGAAAGATAAGGGTAATTTTTGTTTTCTTTCAGCAGAATGTGAAATGACCATTTTTTACAAGAAATTCGCCTTGCAAATGCTAGCTGGTGTTTCTGGCTCTTGCTTGTTTCTGGGATGGTGCCGTGTCCCCAAAGAGTGAGAACCAGCCTTTTCCCTCAGAAGAAATCCTGGCAGAGCCTCACTCCTGAATAATCACTGCTCAGGGTGAACTTCCAGGACAGAGGGATGAATCACAACCGTCTTTCTGAAGCATAAACTGACAGTATCACTCCTGTCTCCAGATTGCTTCATCCTAAATAACGAGTCTGCATCAGCCCGCGGCACCTTGTGACAGGCACCGCTGACCTGTGATTTGCCCCGTTGTGGTTGTCACGAGTGATGTGACTGCTGAAATGGAAGTTTGGGGCCTAAATAACGCTGACCCCAGCTCTGCAGAAATAAAAAGGAAACGTTTCTCCCTCCTCCAGCCCTGTCCAAGCTTTTCTTCCCAGTGCACTAGGGATATGTTCAGAGATGCCATTTTGCAAAAAGCCGGATAATACTGAGTGCTGTCTGTAACCGAGTACAAGGCAGTAATTCAGTGAGATGTTTCTGTTGATGCCGTAAAACACAAAAGCGCAATTCAAGTGGAGCAGCCGAATTTCAGGGATGAAATTGCAGCCCTTGTGTTATGCCAAGGATGGGGCCTTGTTTTGCTAATCTGCTGCAGCTCTGCGACATTTTCAGTTTTAAATCCGAAGAAAATAAAATCTGGATGAAAATGCAGTTGTGAAAGGGGTTACTGATGATGAAGAAATGTGATATGGAAATATAGCCAGGATGTGCAGACAGAGATTTAATTTGGACAGGGAAATCACATCCATGCAGGCAAGTGCAAACACAAGTTACCAGTTTCTCTAATCTACCAGGGCAGTCAGCTTTAAGAAATCATGGCTGGGTACAGTGCTGTGTCCTTGGGCAAGGTCAGTTTTAATATATGCTAAGTTCTGTTTTACCCCTTAATTAGGCTGGATCCTCATTCTCAAAGAAGATGTGTGTGTTTTTAAACTGTATTGCCACCCTCTTTCTTTATTTGGGCAACTTCCCCAACTTCTCGGGTCAGAAATGAACACATTTTCTCAATGTATTTTCCCTTGCTGTCAGATACAAAAATAGAGTAGATTGTATGGAGTAGATAGCATAATCAGGTACTAAATACTGAAGAACAGTTGCTGCTTTGGGACTTTAGTATATTCCTTCCCTCTGTCCTTACTCAGGAAAGATGCAAATGAGCCACAGAGTGGAAGTCACTGTATATTACAAATAATATTTTGTTCCTGATAAATTAACACAGTAACCTTCTCAAGGCAACTCTGAAGGTTGTTCAAAGCATCAGTGGCATTGTTGAATTGCTTTTCTATGACATTCATCTTCCACCCAAACTGTAATAGTTTAGAAAAGAAAAAAAGAGTTAATACTTTAAAGACTCGAGAGGAAATCTGCTTGGCTGGATCTTGCTCAGAATACGGGGGAACGTTTTGTTTTTTAGAGATGCGCTCTTCAAGAGCTATTATTTCACACCGAGACAGAACAGCTGCAGTAGTTTTGTTGATGTATTGTAAAAACTAGTTAAGCTGGTAATATACAATCAGAGTTTGCTTCTTCTCTAGAAGCTGAATCGCGAACGAGGGGGATGGCTGTGAGTGTGGCAGAGCGGTGCAGCACAGTGGCCGGGGCCTCCACAGACGGGTTTTGTCAGATCCTCTTTTTGAGACAAAACAGTGAATTTCTTCCGTGTTCGACCATTCTGCTGAGATTTCAGAGCCATTTAAATCCACCAAATGGGGGGAAAATACTCCAGGTTTTATAGCTTAAGCAGCACCTCAGGCCTCTTATCAGCAGAGGTGAATCAGACCATCACAGAAGTGAAAGGTTTTAATTCCAGCTTCTTATTTCAATTTAACCTGTATACAAACCATTCTGCTATATCAATGCTGTTTATTGTGAGATGATTCATGTGGCACATATGATTCCCTCCAGGACATGTTTCCTCCTGATTTTGTTTGTTAACGTGTGGTTTTATTCCAGCAATGCTTTTTGCTTCAGGCTTCATTAATACAGTGGGATATTTACCCCTACCAGACCATGCTATTTGGCTGCTTATATAGGAAAAATTATTGCAAAGAAGATTAAAATACATCTTGGGTACAGCCTGAAGTTCCAGGGGTTAGCTTCTCCAAAAAAAAAACAAACCCAAAAACCAGTGTATTAGAAAAGCTACAGTGCAAAGACAAAAGCTCCAAAGATGCAAGATCACTGCTGCATTTAGCAGGGGATGGAAAGGTTTGCCAAAACACAAGGTCTGATTCTCCTGCCACAGAGCTGTTCTGCTGACCTTGCTGGAGGTATTCCTGAGTGACTAAAGTGAAATCCTGGCCCTTATGAAGTTAATTTGAACTTCAGGAATTTTTAGGTGCAGGTGCTGTCTATATGTATTAAGCCTGGGTTACTGTTTGTTACATGCAGTGAAACTGCATGGGGCCAGGTAATTGGTGATACAATTTTTTAAAACTTGTAATAAATTTTGTGTTGTCAGTTGGTATTTTAATAGGCTCTGGGCTGAAAGTTTAATCCATAAAAAAATGTGTCAAGTGGCTGATGAGTACAAATTGCTGAATAATGTAAGTCTATGAGGCTGGAGGATGCAGGACAGAGACATTTCTGTCTTCCATATTGAGGAACTGGACTGTGAAATTAAGCATACGGTTTTGCAACCTTGTTATTTTGCCTTTCGCTTCTTGGAGTTCCATTGCTGCAGACGTATTCAATTTATGAAGACACCCAAAGAGATAAGAAATCCCCTGTGACAAAGACAAAAACCAACCAAACAAATGAAAAAAGCTATAGGAAGGAGGTTAAAGAGTGCAGAAGTCTGGTAGGGCTTTAGAAAAGCCCTCGAGAAATCAGATGTTATCCAAATGACATGTAGAATACTACATCTTTTTCATCCTCAGGAAGGATAAATATACAAAATATCCTGCTCTTAAATACAAGGCAGAAAACATTCCTCAACACATGTCAAATCTCATAGCTGAGCGTAATCCTACATGTGCTACGTTAGATTGAGCCGTGCCCCATTTTCCCAAGTTTTTCTCACAGCTCAGCTTTAAGATTGGTTTCTGGGCTCGTGGTGGAGCTCTTTGCCTCTGTTCCTGGGCTTAGCTTTGCGCCTTTGCCTGAGGTAAGATCTGACAAAACTTTCCACACAGCAGAAGAAGCAGGTGGCTTTACTGCGCTCTGCAAAAGGTGGAGGAGCTGGAAATATGGCCATGCAGTGTCTAAGGGAGCCTCTGGCTTTCCAGCCCTACCACAGGGCTGTGTGGGGCCTGGGCTTTGCCCAGCTGCCCTCCCTGCCTGCCCTGCACCCCCTCCCCACAGGAGCTGTATTGGGGGTGCCCCCAGGGAGAACTGTGGATGTCAGATGAGAAATAATGGGTTTAATTTGCAACATGAAATGTTCTGGCTGGGCGTGAGGAAAGCCATGTAATGTCAAGGCCAGCGAGGCATTGCGAGAGCTTGCAGGGGGTGCTCTGGTGTCAGTAATCGTCTTTGATTACTCAAGACAGGTGGGTCAGGCACCTTTCTGCAATGCTATAGGTACACCTGAGCTTGATTTGGGGCTAAAGAATGGGTTAAGTGACTTCTCACGGTCTATTAAACTTCTCTTTTTCTGCAGTTCTTTGATGGTGAGGAGGGATTATGCTTTCTTGGTCTCTCTGCTAGAGGCTATTGCTCATTCTAGTATCAAATAATTTTGCTGAGTTTTTGTCTGTGAGGGGCTGTGCGTCTGTAGCTCTCTTCTGCACAGGTAAGTTTCAAGTATTTTTATTATTATATTAATGTTAAAATAATCTATTGCATTCAAAAAATTATTCTGCAAGTAAGAGAAAAATAGTCCTTTTCTAGAGAGCTCACCATCTTTAGGTTGGATAAAAGATAAATCAAGACCCCAAGTTTTAAAAGAAGGAAGGCAAGGGGACAGCCTGAGCAGAATGAAGATGGATAAGTAAGATAGATCACAGTTTGCAGAAGTCAGTCACATATGCTAAAATAATGTAACTGTTGTTTTCCTGTGCTCTTGGTACACACCGAAACCTAAACTTGGGCCTGGCAAAATTTCTGCCTAGCAGTTGTGGTCTGTAGCCAAAGATTTGGGAAAATATATTGGGAATATTATAGATAATCGTGGTCATGCCATGCCCATCAATTGGTCCTTTTGCATCTTCCTAGATGTCAAACTGTGTATGACCCAGTGCATTTGCAACCAGCTGGTGGTCCCCCTTACAGTTGTGTGGTATATGCTGGTATTTTTTCCAGATAAATGCTCCCTGTGATTTCTAACCTGCTAATGGCTCTTTCCACAAGTTCCCCCCAGTCCCTGTGTCATGGCTGGGTATTTGTTCCCTTACAACTGTAGAAGACTTGATTGGTCACTGAGGAGTTACCACAGGGCTTCTTCTTCTGAACCAGAGTCCTGCTTTGCTTTGTCTCTCTTTGAATGGAAACCACGTGATTATGTTTCTGGTACTTTTTTTCTTTGCATTTTCTTGTTTTCTGTACCTCTTTTGGGGACTTTCTGTAAGAGCTCCCCACCTGTTTGGATGATTCTCAGGAGACACAAGCATGGCTGTGGGGGCACCTAAGCAGATGTGGGAGGGCACAAACTGTCCTGGGGCAAGGAACATCTCAAGTTGTCCAGGCACAGTCTGTCCATTCCAGAGTTATATTGTACCTTCTTAGATGCTTCAGAGGAAAATGTGCTTTCCCTGGGTAGGAAAATGTGACTTTCACAGGCTTTGAACTTTGGTTTAGTATTAGCATTATATCAAAGCAAATGAGGTGTATAATAAACAGCAACGCATAGAGGCTTTTCTGGTCATTACTCTAAGCTAGGGAAATAACTTTTCTTACACTGCTTGACTGAAATCTTGATGGCTTAAATAATTTTACTGGCCAAAAGCTTTGAGAAAAACATTTTGTTAAATTCCTGATTATGACAAACAAGCAGAATAGGCTGCACTTTTCAATTACAGTGGTAATTTCAATCCCTCTTTTCTTACAAAAGAAGTACTCAGGAAGATAGCTGACATATAACTAAATCCAAATATAAACCAGGGATTTCATGTTGCTTGTGGAATGGGAGGTTATGGTGTTTGCAGCTGAGGCTCACAAGGGAATATGAAAGTTTCGACATGGAAGATGTTTTTGGTTACATCCCTGTTTACAAAGTGTGCTGCCACATTTTGGACATGGACCAAATAGATTATAAAGAAAAGGTTCATTTACTCTGGATGGATGACACTTTGTAAAATAAAATGTCAACAGATAGATTTTATCAGGCACAGAAGCTACCTTCTAGACAAGGTCTTCACAATGGATGGATTTGGAGATCTGAGCTTGAGCAATTTGACAGGTCTGCCAAGATGACCTGGGTTTCACATATTGCAGCTATTTTGTCAGGGCTTCAGCACATCCCACAGCCTCTACATGAGTATCTGTGCAAGATAGGTGTGTTCCAGGGGTCTGGTGGCCTCACAGTCTGTTTGGGGCAGTTTGCTGAAGGAGGTGAGTTCTTACAGGCATAATGCTAGAAACAGACTCTTGCAGGCTGTGTGGAAGTCTGGATAGTGCTTCTCCGGGAGCCTCGGCCAGTTGAGTTGTGGCATTGCTGTCCCAATAGGTGCACAGCCCTTTGCTGTGCCTTGGCCAGGAGAAGAGCTTAGTACAACTCTTGGCTATAGGTCTGAACGTGCACCCTGATGGAGGGTGGCAGTGACATTTCACTGGCTCCACCACCAGCCTTTATTTCAATTTCTGGGAGATCAGGTCTCAATGGCCACCCTGGCCAGCTGAGAGGGACCAGCAGGGGCCCAAAGCTCAAAATTGTGAGTGGAGGTTGGTGAAGGACTCTGCCCAAGCACTGGTGGCAATTGGCTGTTACCTGATGTTATTAGTCAGGACCAATTAAAAACATGGGGAGGTGCATATTGCTCTCCTCTACCATCTCCTCCTTCACGTTCCTGGCACCATCAGCTAAGGATAACAGAACTCAGGACCAGTTAGAAAAGAGGCTAGAAAATGTGTTTTCAACTCTACCACAGCCTTCTGTGCTTTTAAAACCTTAGCTGAAGTTGTTCAGCCTCCCAAAGTAGGGAGTATCAATCCATTGCATGCTTGCCCTTTAGCACACTAGTGGTCCCACAGCCTTTGTGGGGAATATTTACATGCCTGAGCTCATGTTTGTATTTCTTCTTCCTAGAATAGGAAGTTCTTGGAGGATCAAGCCCTGATTTAAATAAGCTGTACTATTGTAGCTGACCTAGTGAATTTAAACTGTTCAGTGATGAGAAAATGCCCAACATATTTCCTTTGTGAAGGTCACCAGAGATATGTCAGTGTTAATCTAGTTCTTGGTGACAGAGTCTGGAAAGTGATCAGCTGGATGGCATTTAAGGTGTATTTTTGCTGTCAGTCATAAAATTTACAGAAACTCTATTTCGCTCTCCTCTAGTGGTGCCTCCTTAATAATCTCATCTTCAGGTAGTTTGGAGGAAAATGTGAGGAAAGCACAAAAGTTATGTGTACTGTTGGGTACCTTGTGGTCGAAGTGTGAGGGAAGACAGGATGGAAGTAGTTAGGGAGTTGAATGTAGTGGTGAAGAACAAACTTAAGCGTGGCAGGGCGGGGAGAAGCTTCCTTAAGACTGAGGTCTATGTGAGTCCTTATTTTTTTTCTCAAAAGCCTGTAGTGTTGGTCACTGCTGGGATTTAAACAGTGTATCTAATTGATAGTAGCGGTTGACATCTGGTGAGTGAGTTCAGTCAGTGGATTTATACGTAGGGAAATAAAGTGTACAAAAACCACGAGTCAAAATTTATATATAAACGAGGATAAACGTGCTAAGTGCATTGACCCGCCCTTCACAGGGCATTCCCCAACCTGCTGCTGTCTTCTGGAGTGCCATTGCAAAAGTCCTGCTCCCTTGAATCATTGCATGCAAAATGGAGACACTTGTGGTATAAATAATAAACCCAGATGGAAGATCTGGGGCTTTGCTGTCAGCTGGAAGGAGGGCAATGCCAATACTGGGTAGTGAAAACTGTACTTTTTATCTGATTCTTGATTCCCCAGAGACACCTGACAGAATAGTGATAGAAAGACAACAGTCTTTGTTATTGCAAAGGGCCACCACTATGCAGCATGCTGGGAAAATGAAAAATTCCAAGTGAGCAAGAGCTACAGTCTGCAGGGCACATCCTACTGTTTCTACTTTATAGTATATTTACTCGTCAAGAGCCCCACAGGTGGTATAATGAAACCCTGTCAAATTGTTCTTCTGTAATAAACTGGGGACATGTAAGCAATGCTGCCCTAATTGCAAAAATCACTTCACAAGGTAAAAGCCTGCCTAATACCTGCAAACATGACCAGGGCAGCTTGATAAATACAAAGCACCCATGGGGCTGCCACATCTACTGGAGAGAATCCTTGACAATAACTTAGAGTAAGCATATGTTTCTTTACTTACAGATATGTGATAGGGTGAGAGAAAACTGCCTGAAGTTACAACAGGGAGGCTTATATTGGGTATTAGAAAAAATTTATTCTTGGAAGGGGTTGTCAGGCATTGGAACAGGCTGCCCAGGAAGCAGTTGAGTCACCAACCCTGGAGGCGTTTAGAAGAGGTGTAGATGTGGCACTTAGGGACATGGCAGTGTTAGGTTAATGGTGGGACTTGATGATCTTAAAGGTCTTTTCCAACCTAAGTGATTCTATGATATGTTTTTTAACCAGGGGTCTTCCATCTGAGCTAGCTAGGGACACTCACCACAAGCTCATGGTCCAAATTCTTGACATCTTTCTCAGAGCTAACAGGAAAGAAAACACACAGCTCTGAAAAGCAAATGTTGGCCTTTTTTCTTTGTGCATATTTTTGAGATAAGTGGGAACAGTGTGGTGAACCTACAAAATTACCAACTGGATGGTGCTGTATTGGTTGATTTGAGTGTATAGGATGTGTTCTGGCCACGTGGGCCAAGACTCAAAGAGAAAAGGGGAAGCAGCTGCCTCTATTCCAGCTCTGATGAGAGATGAAGAGAGAGAAAATGATCTCTTTTTTTTTTTTTAATAAGTGTGGCTGCACAAATGAAGTAACTTTTTTCCCCCTAACAGATAGCCAAATCACTATCTCTACAAATAAATATTTACAGAAATTATTCATTTACAAATAGCTACAAACCACATAGTAATTGCAAAATAAAATGTAGAAATACTTGGAAAATTAATTCCTGTTTGTTCCCAGTGTAGCAAATGCAAGAATTTCTGTTAAAATGTTTCTTTGTTGCTCATTAAATATATAGAGAACTTATTTAAATCTAGTGATGATAGGAGCTTAACATAAGTTACTTTATTTCCCTTTACTTTGCCTGTGTGCCATAAGGATTAAATCTGAATCAATCTTTACATTTGAATGCAATCCCAAAGAAGAATAATACTGAGTAGGCTTAGATCCGTGCTACAGAATATGCTTGAAACCACACATTTTGAACAAATAGTCTAACTTTACTGGTGAAAAGAATGAATAACTTTGTTTATTCATTGTCCAAAACACATTGTTATGACAGAGAGCTATATAATAAATTGCACCAGTAGCGATACAGTTCTTAAATTATCCTTGTAACTATGAAGTTACATCTAGAAAATTACAGAGCCAGGGAGGAGCGATGGTGTGGTGTGAGCTGCAATGACTAGCAGCACATGTGGGTGTCTGCAGGGACCTCGCCATCAGCAGACAATAGGTGTGCTTGGTGGGACTTATTTTCACAGGGACACAGGAGAAGTCTCATCTTTTAGAGAGGATAGGGTCAAAATTGCCTCTGTACTAACAACTGAAGCAGAGCAGCCTTTTTTCTGCTTGGGGAACTTTGTTCTGGATGAAGCTCATACGATCCTCAGGATGGTGGGGACCTGGCAAGGCCATGGGTATTGTACTACAGCAGCTGCCAGCGGGGAATTTCTCTATAAACATAGTGAAGGAGCAAAATGTGTTACATCTGACAGCCTGTAACTCTGAGCTCATGATGCTCCTTCCCTTGGGATTTCACAGCTTTCTCAAGCTTTTGGTGAGCCTGGAGGTGGCCTCGGTTCAGTTCCAGTTGATCCCTTGCTACGAGTCATCCTAATGACAATGGAAAACAAAAGCTACGAGAGCAAAGGTGGCAAAGGATGATGTACTTCTCCTTGAAAAGAACTTCAAGGCTTAAGTTAACAGAGGAGTTCAAACAAGGATGGGCATCTCATCTGGTCACCCAGCCTGCACTGATAGAATTATGTGCCTTAGTGTGAGACCACTTTCTGTGGGGATAGTAATTTTATCAGTGCAGTCACTAAAACCCCTTACTTTCATATCTCTCCTACATTTATATCTGAAAATAATTACTTTTGTATCACTTCTATCTGTTGCAGAAGTCTTCATATCACAAATTGTAGTGTGTAAAACCCATGGCTTTGTCTTTACCTGATGACTGAAGTTTTCCAGTTTGAGTCCTTCCCTTGCTATTTATTTCCACATCCTCCTGGAGGGGCTGTTTTATCTGTAAAGAGAAAAATATTCAACATGTTTCAAATAACCTCCATCAAATTAGCAGCTGAGTGGGAAATGTTCCCACAAATGTTCCCTGGAATTCATAAAAGCTGGACATCAAAAATTTTGGAATTATTTACGGTTTTATTTTCCACAGCTAGAACAACACAAGATAAATTGGAGAGACAACATAATGTCTTCCGAGTGTCTGGATCCAAAGCTTTTGTAATTTTCAGTGCATCTGTATACCAGAGACTGTATCTACTTCCCTTTCATTCATATGCAGATTTCTCTTGCAATGCACTGGGAAACTAACACATCTGATATTTAGCGGGTAAACATTTACAGAACAAAGTATTATAGTTCCCAAAATAATTTAAAAATTGGCCTAGCTGCAAATTACATTGAATGATGATCATCTGTGGGCCCAATAGGATGCAATTAGCATACTCCAACGTCAGCAGAGCTGCAGGCGGGGGTGCGAGGAGGCTGGGGAGGGAGCCTGTCCCCGCAGGAGGGAGAAGAGGTTTGTCATCAGCTCCCATTTGAAAGCTGCTTTCGTCTCTCCCGGCAGCTGTTGGGTTCGGGGGATGTGCAAACAGGGTGGCCCTGTGGGATCCTGGTCCTCAACCAAAACACATGGGAGTGGTACTGCTCATCCTCTCCCTAGTGACATCCCCTAGTGATTTGTGATTCTTCAAGTGGCCTTATAGCCAAATTCATTCACAGGGTAATTTTTCTTTTCTCACACATGTGCTGGAGTACTGGTTTACCCAGGATTACCAAATACTCAAGTCCAGTGACGTGGGGTAGTGGGTGGATTTGCCACTCAGGAAATGTTTGTTTGACAAGCTGAACACAACAAAACAGATGAGAAAAAAAAAAAAAAGTGTTTGCCAGTGGAAGTGACAATAGGTCTGTTTACCACGAGCCAAGGTAACTAGAATTATTCAGAGAACAATTAACCCATCCTTATAATATTTACCCATCCAGCAGCTATGCTGCATGGATGTGAGTGTTCTGTTACCTTTGTTGTCTGTTACAAGATACCTTTTCTTCTCAACAGTTTAGCTTTTTGATTTAGTAGTTGGTTTACTGTAATGTTGAGTTATGTTCAGATCTTCATAACTTTTTCACTGCTGCAGTGTTACTATGAAATGTATATGGTACTTCTCTGTGGTTGCCTCTGTTGGTGGAGACTTTGGAAAAAAGAAGCTCAGAATAATTTAAATCAGAGTTATAAAATCCATAGACTAAGGAAACCCGGTTAGAAATTAAGAAGCCTCTCTTTTAAGGAAGTGTTTTATGAGGTGGCCGGATATTTATGAATATACCTGATGCTAAGCCATTCTACCAAGCAGTGGCGAAGGCAGATGGTGTTTGGATCAGGATTGAGAAAGGGAGCCCCAGGGCTGCATGGACAGTTCTGTTTCAGCTATAAATCTCTCAGTGCTTGTCTTCATGCTACCACTGCTATAATTCACATGTACTGCTAAACTGTCAGCACATTTCTTCCTGTTAATAAGAAGTCTAAAACGGGTTTTATTTTTCATTTCTGAGAGTGAAAGATTTCAGATGATACTAAAACATCAGGTCGTGACTTTTTTTCTGAGAGGAGGACGCCAGACATTGTAATTTTATATTACAAAGATATATAAAGGAAGATAGAGGAGAATAAATGTGCAAAAACTCAATTATTTGTAAGAAAATTATCTTTATTTTCCGTAAGAGATCATGGCTCAGATAGACGTTTATCCATCTGCCCAAAATTTAAGGCCAGGAATATTCTACTGTCATATATTCTTTTGCTTTAAGCTAAGCATGTCCTTAAAAACCTAAGTGCCTCGCTCTGGAAAATTGAGATAAAACTTATATGGCTGACTGCATAGAAAAAAAAGGTCAGTTTGAAAATGTATGACCAAAGTCAAAGTGCTCAGGTTCAAGACCCAATGACCTCAAGTGAAAATGTGCCAGTTTCAAATTCTTCTCTCCATGAAGTGTTGAGGAGAGGTAAGTTAGATGGAGTTTGGTGAACAGAAGATGATGGACTCGCAGCAGCTGTGGCCACAGCAGGGGACGAGGCAGACGTGGTGTCTCCCCTGTGCACTTGTGTTTGCTCTGTAGGCACTATTGCTACAGATGAGAATTAGTACAGGGAGTTGCAAGGTATGTAAAACTAAAGGAAAAAAAAACAGCAACAGTTCTTTGCTCATTATGGTTTTGTTGACCACTTATTAAATTACATCCATTGTACTATTTGGGAGGACTCCTCATTTTATCTCAACAACTGTCAGGATCGAAACAGTAATAAGGCTCCGTTGACAAGTGCCCCAAAGGTGCCTTTGTTTGCAGAGCCCCTCTTAAATTTCTGCTTGATCAGAAAGCAGATAAACCCAATGAAGTTCTCACTGGGCAATTTTAGGAAGAGGAGGAGTGTTGTAAGTGCTCAGTTTTGGCTAACTCTCCTAGAAGACAAAATCTGCTTTAGTATGTTTTATGTTTAAATGCTTTAATAACAGACTATGTGTGTATGTTAAGCCTGCAGAAGCCAGAAGCTGAGGCGGTGAGGGTGATGCACAGATGACAGCTTCGTACGGATGACTCAGAGACTCAGTCTGTTTAACTAGCACTGCTGAAAGCTGCTGTTATTTATGCCTCTTTGGACAAACAACATAAACTTCTTACCAGGGCAAGGCTGCCCTGCTGACTCCTGTGCTCGGGGTGTGTAAGGGCTGTCTGAGGCTTGTAAGCAGGAGATGCAGGCACAGCCAGCTCACAGTAATGAGAAATGGCACCATCTGATCTCCCCGAGTGCTGATGGCGAAAGGCAATGCAATATCACTAAAAAATGCAGCTGTCATGGATATTTTTGGGTAGGTGCTAGCAGGATTTCAGGAGGCCGTGTGTGTGGATCCTTTTTTTCCTTCTAGCTTGATCCACCCATCCTCAGTGAACCTGCTCTCTCCAGGGAGGGAGGGCGAAAAGGGTTTACCCTCAGTCCTGGGGGGCTTGCCCCGCTGCAGCAGCCTGTGGCAGAGCAAAACCATGGGTAGGGCCCAGCAGGGATTTCTCCCAAATCTGCTGTCCTAGCACTGATGTTGTGCAGGCAGTAGCTCAGCTCTGCTCAGGAAAAGGCTGGGGGGAAGTGCTGCTGCTCTGCCCTTCCCCATCACTGCAGCAGAGAAGCCCGTAGGGGCAGAAACACAAGCAAACCAAAGCAGATAGTGTGGCACCGATATTGCTGGTATTGGAAACAGCATTTGCTAGTTTGGGGATTGATGAAGATGTTGTGTGTTTAAAATCCCAATATGATCGTACTGATAAACTGCTAATTGCTGCCTGTCACAGAGGTGAGTAAACAGAACAGAATGAGAGACACCACATCTTGACACTGTCTATATAAACACTCTCTACCAAAGTGGAGTCATCAGATTTTTTAGACTTGGTACAAGACATTTTATAATGAGACTAGCAGGTACCCCTAGAACAGCAAAGCCTCCTACCTGGCAGCATGTAATTAATACATAAAAAATAAAGTCAGGTTCTCTCTTTGGCAGCTTATAAGTATTCCAGGCATTACAATGTTATATACTTTATGATAGCTTTGAGCTTAAGGAATAAAAGAAAAAAAAATCTATATTCAGTAATTTGATTCTAAGTATTTGAGATCATAAACTCCAAGGGTGAGATTTTCTGCTGCCTTGGACATTGTGTGGTGTGTGTGGAAAGCAGGGCTCAGGCTCTGCCTGTCTGGCATGATGGTATTCCCCACCTGTGGAGGCAAATACCTACTCCCCAAACCACACTTGATTCTGATTTCAAATGAATTGGTGTAAGTGCAAAGTAGTTTCTACAAAATAGGTGCGGATGGGCCAGGGGAGGACTAGAAGAATGCAGATCTGCGGTTTGATGCTGATGGCGGAGCAAAGAGCTGGTCTGGCTCTGGGAGCGGCTCATCAGTATTCTGCTCCAGGCAATGATCTAAACACCAGCAGATTTCCTAGTTCAGTGACTTCCTGAACCGCTGCTGGAACGGTCCCAGGAGAAGCCCCAGCCTGACCTTGTGCAATCTCTTTTTGCCAGGGAAAATGGTCTGTCAGTCGCCTGTTCTCACAGCACATTGGTGACAGGCCAGGGATCAAGGCTCCTGTGCACAGGAGTCTGTTGTGAATCAGCAGATAAGAACAATTTAAATTTAACTTTTATTTGTGCCTTAAGTGTTAAATGATCTTTTTTTTTTTTTAACTACTTTATGACACTAAGCCGTACATTCTTGGAGCAGCAATTTGATGGAGGGTTTGCAGTGGGTACAGAGTCCCATCTCTTCCCTGATCTTAGCCAGTGATTAGGCAGCTGTACTATCTCCCCTGGGAACCATAGCTTTTGGTGGAATGTTTTTGTGCTGATTGTTTAGGATACATTCACCTAAAAGTCTCTCACATGCACAGAGGTGGGAGACAAGCCATGGTTGGCTTATTGCTGCAACTCTCCCACTTGCTATAAATCCTCCCAACAGGTCAGTGATCTTGGCATGCCCCCCCAGGCCAACATTTCCAGGCTCAGTAGTAGGTTTGAACACATATAAATTGTTTACAACTGAGAGCAGAAGAGGGCTGACAGGTTTTGGAAACTTCACTAGGTGCTGTGGTTGCCTGGTGCCTCTGAGAAATGGGGTGCCTTGATTTTCCTGCTTGAAAACAGAGTGTATCACCCAGTGCTACCAAGGGCCCAATTCACAGCTGCCGCCCTTGTCCATGTCATTGGATATATTAATCCAGCTGATAGATAACACTGGGCACAGCAACAAAGTTCCACATTCCTGGTGCCCCAATGGCCTTGGTGCCTGTGGTGCATCAACACAGGGTGCGCAGGCACCATGGGCACAGCATTTTTGTTCTTCTCAATTCATTCTTTGTGCTGTTATAAATACTGGCATTTAAAAAGATGTCCTCAGATAGCTCGCACTCTACTGGTAGCCCTTGCAAAAGCAAGGTGGTAGGAGGGATAGGAATGGGGAGGCAGGCTGTGCGGAGCCTACTCTGGGGTAAGCTTCACCCAGGTCTACTCACACATTCATATAATTCACGCTGAAAGGGGGAGAGTGGGATTCTGAGTTATAATGAGTATTCAGGAAGAACAGATGGTTTTCCCTTTTTTTTTCTGAGATGGTCACTATCGTTGGCAGAGCAAGATGTGTAAGGAGAGGAGCGTAAATGCTGCATGTTGTCCAAGTCTCTTCCTTGCATCGTGGCTCATACCCATAAATTCTCTGAATTTCTTCCAGACAATGGCACTTTGAAGCCATATATCCATTTTACAGGCAAGAAACCTGCAGCCCAGGCAACCTATAGAAGCTGGGAAGCATCCCACAGTGGTGGAGATGAGAAGGACGACCCCGCTGCTTCCCCCATCACTTGGCCATGGTGGTCTGCTGCATTTTTTCCTCTGTACTTGTGTGGATGTATGGGAAAGGGCAGACCCTAAACAAATGAACTCCATGCAGAGATGGTGTTAATAGCTGGGTTTTGTTGTGGCTAGATGTGGTCCTCCAATTAGCATACACACAAGCTTGTGGTAACTCAGTATTAAACTCAGAGATGTTCTATTATATTATACTAATTTGGATTGCTTGAAATGATCAGGAATTGGCAGATGCAACACTTTAGAAAATAAGCACATTGAACTCATGACATGTGATTCCCTGTGCAAATAATTTGAAATAAGAGCTAGCTTTCACCCTCATAAGCCATCTGGATTCTATATTTCTTTGTTAACCACAAAACACTAGTGAAACAAGGCAGGATTTTGTTGATTTTTTTTTTTTTTTTTTTTTTTTTTTTTTTTTTTTGTGGGTAGACAATAAGTATGTAGATACATTTGTAGTCTTCAGGATTTATACTAAGATTCATTAACTATTTTGAAGTTCAGCAAGTTAATGCCATACCATCCAGGAATAGCCTTTTGTTAAATACATTTCAAGATTTTATGGCCTTCCTACTGTGGAATTTTTTTTAAAGGGCATAAAAAAGATAGCTATCTTCTCTAGCATTGCCCCAGAGAATTGACCTTCTTACCAAGAGAACAATCTTTCAGTAGGAAGTGTTTGGGCATGTTTTTGCTGCCCTTCAAGTTAATTTTGCTGAGCACATCCACACGGTCTCAAAGCAAGAACAGATTGTTGCTATTAGCCTTATGATGAAACTTGATATTAACATATGTATAAGTAGTATATAAATGATTAACAGATGTTATTAGTCTGTAGTGGCTACAGAGCCTGTACTATATGCATATTCCAGGTGGGTTGGTGCTTTTGAATGATAGGCATCATAAAGTGCCAGCAACACTTCAGTCACCTTTTTGACCTTGTTTGACTCTCCAGACTATTATTAATCATTAACACCTGCTGATTATTTGGTATATCTTTTCATAGTGTATAGCATAGATAGTATAGCATGAGGAACACTTGTCTGTTCATACTGTTCTTGATGAAGAAGAAAGGGAGTGAGAGCTGCAAAGACATGGATGCGGGGTAAGCCCCTGCACCTCTAAAGGATGCACTTCTGAGCTGTATGGACCAAACACAGCTTTATGCTCGTTTCTTCATCAGTGCCCATTCCTACCACCAGGAACATTGCAGGCTGCTGGGAGCACTTGACAACAGGGAGAATGGGGGAAGCTGGAGCCCATGGGAATGGCTGCAGAAGCTGCTTCCACCAAACTGCCTGATAGAGACATTTAATGGTTTTTATTAGGGTAAACTTGCTTTGCAGTGCGGTATAGGGATAGCCAAGCCAGTGCACTTGGCACTAGCATACGCTTCGGGAATATTCTTGTGCTTCTCACAGAGCTCTGTGGGAGTGGCTGCCTTTGCTGGGCAGTAAAATAGTGCTGTGCTGCTGTGTAAGGGTTTGGGTGGGATGTTGTAAGACAAAACGACCATTTTCATGTGTAAGATAATGACTCTGCTGAGAGTCCGAGGAGTCTGGAGCCCTCCTTCAAAGGGGAAGGTTTAAAGCATTGTGGTGATGTGAAAGAATGTTTAGTTGAGACTGAAACACCTGTTGCTTGGTGCTCTCTGTAGATTAAAATTGCAAGGCTGGCCAGCCTTAGAGGAGTAAATGCATTCAAATTAGTGCGTTTGCTTCTTCAGCGTTTGTGTGAACTCTTGTTTTGGACTTGTGTTTGTATCACAGTAATTCCTGGGAAATGAGTTTTTTCTGCTGGAAGTGAAGTTCCTTGTACTATTTCCCTGCTGAGACAGCAATACCTCTTCCTGGGAAAAGCACTTGAGGAGCACAAACTATGTGTTCAGATATCAAGGCAGTTGACCTACTGAATTAAGATAACAACACTGATTTTCCTGAACTCTGGTGTGAGTTTTCTGCCTGTAGTGTCCCATTTCACTATCTATGAGATGGAAAACCTGTCCTTTAGGACTCAGCCTGTACTCAGCAGCCAGGAGTGTCACCCAGGGTCTGGGGGTGGCCCTCCTGGCCTGGGGACACAGCTGGGCAGTGATGGGCACCCACCCCTGTGCTTCTCCCCCAGGTGGTTTTACCCTGAGCTTTTCAGGGCAGCTCAAGTAAATATCCAAATGTGCTCATCAAGGACTATGGTAACATCATTTGCTTTAGAAGTGCTGGGTTTAAAGAGATTGTTATTATTTCCCGTGGTTCTTTCTTCTGTGTTTAGGATGGAGTTGCTGCCCCAGATAGTCATGGGGACCCCGGTCCTGGTATTTATTTTGAAACTATCTTCAGTGGCTTTTTGTGAGTTTTCTAAATTGGCATACATTGCCTGGCCCAGAGGAACTGGATTTATCAAGGCCTTTGCTTCATTATCCAGTACATGCTAGCTTGTTAGTTTGCACCTGCTTGCAATTTGTCAAAGTCTCTTTTAAATGAACAGGAAGGTGTGAAAGGCAGAAGCTATTTAGCACCTTCTGAGTAACTGGAGGTGTGTCAGACACCTAACAATAATGTGTGCTTCATATTGCTCCATGTGATTTGTGATGCAAACTAAGTGTGAGGGCAATTTTCCAGAATGAGTTGAAAATGTATGAATTCACTTTTGTCAGTCAGAGCAGCAAGTGCAGCGGCTGGAGACAAATCAGCTACAAGGACTAAGACTGTTGCTACCCCATGTTCTTGTATTTCCCCAAATCCAGGTGGGTAATGTTTACAGTTGTCCTTATGGGCTTCCACCAGGGAGCTTCCTACTGGATGTGGATGGTCCATTTTGGTGACTGGGAGCATGGTCTGAAGATCATGGCCAGGCTACAACATGCTGTGACATTCAGCAGCCTTTCATAACCGGAAAGCTTGTAAAACCAGAAACGCACTTCTGAAGTTAGAAATTCTAGTTATTAGTGTGCTAAACCCTTAATTTATGTATGTGTTTATTCTGCATAGAGGTATTCCGTATTAAAAAATAATGGAAGCTGCTATGTCCAACATGAGAAGTGAAGAAATTCAACATTAAGATTGACTAAGCAATTTTAGTTTGGTGTCCTTATTTGTATATATTAACTTGCTGGTTTCATTGTGTGTGTTGTATTCTGACTTATTCAGTGCTCAGAAGAGGTCCGTAAATGAGTGGCTG
This sequence comes from Columba livia, assembly GCF_036013475.1. NCBI lineage: Eukaryota > Metazoa > Chordata > Aves > Columbiformes > Columbidae > Columba > Columba livia. The sequence continues at coordinate 69,030,327 of NC_088605.1, read as the reverse complement.
TGTGAATTTACTACAAAGTGAGTGATTTCCCGGAGGTTTCCCAGTGGTATGCGTACTCAGGTACAGGACACTCCACCACAGTGACTGAAGTATCACATCACAGAATCATAGAATCAACAGTATGTGAACACCCTCCCAAGTGATACTCGCTGTATGAACTGACTACTTCTGTTTGACAATGACTGTTATTATTCACTATGAATTGACAAGAAACCCAAAGTTTAAATTATCTGATTCATTTAGAGCATTAAATAGGGATTTCATTTTTCAGAGAACGTTGCTTCGTGTAGCTTGCTCCTTACTCCAAAAGGCATCTGTGGAGAGGCTGGACAGCCAGAGAAGGCAAGGAGGACATGCAGCCTGAGCTAAAAGAGCAGTTTTAAGCAAGATGTCCTGCCTCTTGCAGGCCATTGGTGGCAGACAGGACAGCATTCTTCAGGAGAGCATTCAGGTACCACAGTGGGGGTGTCTACCCTTTAATCTGCATGAAGAACTGCAAAAGCAATGCATAGCTTTGGTGTTTGGATGCCTGCAGTGTTTCAGTTCAAAAATACCTCTTCCTCACTGCAAATCTGCCTTGGACAAATGTCTGTTGTGAAAAGTTTCTGTCCTAATGTTAGAGCCTGGCAACACCGCAAGCAATTTTCTCAAGAGAAGTGCTGGGTAGCCTCCACCATGTGTCATGCCACTGGCCCCAGCTGTAATAAAGAATATAGCTGCTCTTGTGAGTCTGACTGTAGAAGGAAGGAAGGATATCCTCATAGGCAATGAGCATTTCTGTTTTAATCATACCACCCCCTAAAGCTGGTATTCACATCGTTGTCAATGACAGTTTGCAAAAATGTTGTGTATACTAAGGATTTTAGGAATCCAGTCTTCTCATTAATAGAGCTATCTCCCTTGGACAATGGGGTCTGTGACCCTGTTACTTCAGCCCTATAAAACTCATATCAGACTCAGCTCCTGCCCCCAGACATTGTAGACAGATGTACAATGAGGGGAAAGAGGAACAAAATATGAAGTGACTTGCTCAGTCATAGAGGAAATCAGTTCTGGGGCTGGTTTTCTTGTCTTCTACACAGCACCTGTTCACTAGAACAAGCTATGTCTACAGGGTATTGTGCTCTGCTTAACTTAATGGCAGCAATAAATCCTTTCTAGCTTTAATTCAATGTCTTGGCTACTTGTAGGCACTAAATTACATTAAGAATGGCTATGAACAACATTGCTGCCAAGGGATGTGACAATGATATCTGTAAAAAGATGTCAGGAATGCCTGGACGAGTGGTCATGCATGTATGCAGCCGACAGCATGAAGATTACTCTCTTGAAAACTGAAGACCGAGTCTGGTATTCATCAGTTGTCCCACTGGTTTGTCCTCCGTGTGGAATGGCTGGGAAACCAAGTTTAGAAACATTTAAAAAATTTCAGTGAAGGAAAGTTTAAAGAAAATTAGTTGATTTTTATCAGGGAAGGAGAAAAGGGCAGAGAGAAAGAGGAAGCTGGAAAAGGTAATGGTATGTAAAAAGCTGTAATGAAATAGACAAAAATCAGCTGTTTTCCTCAGATGCTGGTGAGGAATCATGAGCTTGATTTATTAAGAAATTGGAGAGGGTGGAGCAGGGGGGTAGCAGCCATGTGTTCCCCCTCAGAGGCCTTCAGACATGGGTGGGCAGCTGCCCCCAGCTGCTGCTGGTCCTGTGGGGCAGCTCCCCTGCAGCCCACCCACTCCTCACCAGTTTCCCAGTGGTAGCTTGAGTAGAAGTTGTTGTAGGGGTAATAACATAGAGAATGGGCTGGCTGGGGTTGCTGCTAAATGTCATTTGCAGAACACTTACAAAAGCTAGATTGGACTGACACCTGCCAGTAAAAACTACCACATAGCTTGTCCTGCTGCTGTAGCTGACCGGTGCCTGGTGAGCCACTGAGGCCCCTTCCAGTGCCGGGTTTCTGGTTCTTTGCTTGCGCGTGAGGAGGCCTGGTGACATTTTAATAGTTTTCTTATTCTGCACTGGATATTGCTTCCACGTTAAGCTGTTTGTAATATTGGTATGATTGTTTTCCTTTGTGCTGCTCTAACTGTGAGTGGTGCTGTCTTTCACATCTCTGTGGCACCAAAAAACTCACGCTAGGCAATTCTGGATATGTTAATGTGTAATGGCTGGAGTGAAATTGTTACTAGGAGTCCCATATAAAAGCAGGAAATTCAATGAATACAATAAATGGTGCACTCAATAAATCCAGTAAGCTCCACTGTGCTGTTTCTGCCCATAAATGCCATACTGAATACATACTTGGAGCTCTGTTGAATTATGCATCCCTGATTAGCTGTGCTGCATGGAGCCCTTCTCTGGTGCATCCCCTTCTAGGCATGGCTCTGAGCTTCTGCACAGACTGCACCTAAATCCTGTCTCCCTCTTGTGCGACAGACCGGAGAATTTTATTTTGCTGTTTTATTTGTGAGAACGAATAACACAGCCTGACCTGTAATTACTTCTCTGTCTCATGTTACTTTGCTGGGTTTTAATGTTAAACTAGTCCACGCTTTCAACTTCCCAGATTTACATACTGACAACCTGTAGCTTCACAGAAGTGGCTTTCAGGGAGGATGGCAGAGATTTTGGAGGCTGGAGGGAGGTGAACTCTGTAGTGAAAGTCCATAAACCACCACATTTCACACCTGCAGAATACATGGAGCCTGCCCATAACAAGATTTTAGGTGATAAACTGCACACACAGCTGCTCTCCCTTGCTCCCTTTTAATACATATATATATATGTGTGTATATATATAGTATAATATATAAATGACACACTCAGTAGCTCCGGGTACTTTTTGTCCCCCTCCTCTCAAAGGTCAACACAGCTTAAAAAAATACATGCCCATAATATGAGAAAGCTGATAGCAGCACCTGAAAGCTTTTATACTCCTAGGACACCACCCAGCTAATTTCCTGAGCTGAAAGGAGAAAGTTTCTTGTCTGCACCAGGGCTGGTGAGTGGAAAAGTAAGGTGGTTTTGATTGGTTGGTTGTTTTTTTGGGGGGAGGAGGTCGGATGGACTATTTTTGTTTGTATTTTTGTAATTTTTTTGTTGCGTAATATGGGGAGTGCTGTGCATGTGTAAAATACAGCTCTTATTTGAAAGAAATTTCTGTTTCTGAAAGATGTGGTGGCTTGCTTAGGCAAGTCAAATCTCTTTAAGAAGTTAGGAGCCTGGATCTGTATATCTAGAGTGTTTATGGGGAAACTGAGGCAGGTCACCCAGCAGAAGGTGTGGCAAAGATTTAATAAGAATAGTGTTAAGAAGTGTGTTAATAAGAGCCACAGTAGGTTCATGCAGGTCTAGGAGCTTTATTGCTGGGAGTGAGTGTGAAACTTGATGTGTGAGTGTGGCTCCCAGTGTGCTTGGGTGGCCTCCAACATTACTGCTGATGGCTTTCCTGTGGTCTAACTTGCTGCTGGAGGAAGAAGCAACCACTAGCATGCCTAAGCAGGACTAAGACAGATAAAATACCTGTGCACCTGGGCAGTGTGGATTAATTTATATTTGAATACTGGGTTTATATTAGGCTATTGCTGCCAACAATTTTCCCCTTCCTTTTGGTGAAGAGCTGTGTGTACCCTCTGCCAAGCTCTAGTCCCAGAGATGTGCCTGCCCTTTGCGGGGAGGAAGGCTCCACGTTTGTGCCTTGGTCACAACACCGGGATGCTTGGTGAGCCTGGAGGAAAACGGTCCAATTCTCCTTTGTCTTTTGCAGTTGCTCTTGTTGCTGCAAAATAAATGGGGAAGGTGGCACTGTGGAGCTTCACACCCGGGATGCCTGATAGTGTTTGAGTGGAAGGCATTTGTGGCTTTTTAGCTCTGCTTTACTTACTGCTACCTCTCTGATCTTACTTGAAATATATCTAAAATACTCAGTTCTTTTTTAATTTATTTTTTTAAAAGGAAATGCATTTGATTCCAAATAAATAGAAAAGAAAGCACAGTTCTTTGCTATTGAGAGTATTTAAGCTCTTAAAAGTGAAGACAGAAGAGTTCTGTATGAGACGCTGGTCACCTCACTAGCAAGCTAAACTAGTATTGTAAAGATGTAAGCCCAGGAGAGAGAAGTGGCAGAAAAGTCCTTTTTGAGGGCATATTTGCCCTCTTTTTCCAGATAGCAAAGGGTAAATTCCTGCTGATTTCTCATTTCTAATGGGAAAGAACTCTGGCCAGCCCTATGGAGGGGCAGCTTTAAATACCTGAATTCCCAGAGCAGTCCCTTCCTTTCAGCCCCTGTCTGTGTGTGCCTGCAGCCAGAGCCATGTGAAGCCCTGCAGCTGTTTGCCTGTGTCTTCCACCACCCTGTTATCCCCATGGCTTTTCTGATGTATTGTGACAAAGCCACAGCTCCTATGGCTTGCTGCAGGCATCCTCTAGAATGATTAGGGTTTAGTGAACTGAATTCTCATACTGTAGTTTTGAAAAGGAGCAAAGCTTCCTTGTCTGCATTGTGTTCAGAGTTGAATCACATGCATCACTTGGGTAGATATTTATCATTAGGATATTTAGCAAAGGAAAAAGATGACATCCCCTTCCAGTTGCTTCTGGCTATGGTCATTTTTATATAAATGTTTGCTGAAGACAGAGTGGGATATGCTGCCTGCAGAAAGTTTGTGAGTTCTTGGGAAACAGCAGCAGATGCTTCCCATAAATAATGGGGACAAACAGCGCACTAGGGCAGCAACACAGATGTGTAGTGAAACCTGCCAAGCGAAACACTGAGTAAAATACTTGGTGATGCATGTAACCCCATGTATTTTCTTTTGACTCATTCTTGGTGCCTGCATGCTGAACTGGTACTGTGGTTATGTCTTCTGGGGCACAGGGCATCAGTTTACTGACTTTCAAGTGTTCTGGTGCATGCAACATCTTATATTTTAAAGGAAAAAAAAATCATCCAGTGCACATCAATAGTCACGGATCCGGCAAGTACTTCAGTGCAAAACTGTCAGTATTATTTTGTGGGGAGAAGAGATTTTCCACATTCAGAGACAGACTATATCTCACACTCCAAACAAAGCTTGCAAAAGAAAAATCTGTTCGATATTCAGTCAGCTAAAATGAGCCACAGTATTTATTCCCAGAGCTGTGATCTCTGTAAGTATCAAAGGTGTTTCCAGCCAAACTACTGTGCTTTTGACATCAGTAAAAGACAGGCACCTACAGATAACTCTTCTAAAATGGTTAATCAATATATCACAATGGACATATTGCCTTTTATTTTCTGTTTGTACACCACCCAGGATCCTTGTATATAGCGTTGACGCCAGCACAAGGATACAAGAGCTTAGGCATCAATATGAAACACTTCTTCAGGTATATTGATTTCCAGCTGCTAAGAGATGGGATGACAATAAATTTTTGTAAATTCCCTTTCTGTCTGTGAGCCTGTTAAAGTCTTGTCCTGTAACTGAGCCGTGATGGACTATCTGTGCTCTCAGTAACACGGCCTGGGGAAGGGGATACATGCAGTTTGGCTGTGGGCAGCATGTGGACAAGAGCTGCTGCTTCATGTGCTGCTGAGCTCACCTGTCTTGAGGCTGCTGCATTGGGGCCAATTTTGTTTTGCAACAGTCCCCTGTGTCAGAGTCACCATGTAAAAGCACAGATTTGTCCCCCGTTTCATTATTTAATTGGTCTGTGTGTAGAGCTTCAGATTCACTCCTGGGAAAATCCTTGTTCCTTTCATCTTATCAAATTTATTAAGGTGCCCCCCAAAAACTCATCATGCCTCGTCTTTCCTACCTGCTGCAATGTTCAGGAATGACTGTGAGGCTGGTGACTTTTAGGTGTCGGGGCTTGGGATCTGAAAGGTCATGCTGCCCTGCAGCTCCCAGGATTTTTGGGTGGCGTCTAGGTGTGTTGAGCTGGTGGCTCTTGCTGCTCTCAGCCCCCATCACCACCTCGAGTCCCCTGTGGGGAGCCAGTCTGTCAGGAGACATGGGCATCCGAAAGGGGAAGGAAAGAAGTGCCCCTGCTTTGTTTTCTCTTTCTCTGTTCTGATAACATGAAGAAAAGGTGGCAAGAGCTTGGGAATGCTGGGTCTTGTTTTATTTTATTAGAGAGTGGGAAAACCTAATATATTTCTTCTTTGACTTTTTGTCCTCTTTTCTGTCTTGGAAAGAGAAAAAACTAGGATGATGGCTGAAAGGGAAAGAATGCCAAAACAGTTAAAAAACCCCCAAACCTGAAAAGATGACTCCAGATTTTTTTTATTAATCTAATCAATATTTGTTTTAATATTGACTTATTGAAAACTTGAATTGGATTACTTTTCATTGCTATGGAAAGTGGGAGCTGTGTACTGCAGACTTCCGTACCAGCAGGATCTAACCTTATTTCTGCAAACACTCAAGACCTTGATTTGGCACAGTTTTTCCCACTCAAAATGCAGAGGCTCTAAGAGCACAGGCTTGCTGGATGTGCTCAGCATATTGCAGAATTAGGCAAGCAGGAAGGCCATCCACTCAAGGACACTCATCTCCAGTTTATCTCCTGAATTATGCTGCAGAAGCTTCAATTGCTTTCCATCAGTAAGCTCCTCTTGCATTTCAGAGAAGCTCTGTGATAAGTAAAGAACACAAAAGAAAGAAGTGGAATATTTTGAGCTTGATACCTTTAACAAAGCTTAGTTGTTACAGCTAATTTAATGGTGTATGTGGGGATCGGGTTGACACTGAAGTGTTTCGTTGCTCTACACAAAAAATCCCAGTCTCAGTGCTGCTACTGAGCCAGGCTCCAGCCGCTTCTCCTTGCTGTTGAGTGAGACGTTTGTAGGGAAAAAGCACTATCAGACCAGTGTGCAAGCGCAGCAACTGGGTCCTTGCTGTCTGCTCCTTTACAGAGAAGAGAAAAAAAACATCAGAAGCTTTTTGATGGCCTGCATCAAAACATGTGTGACCAGTAGGTCAAGGGAGATGATTCTCCCCCTCTATTCCACTCTGGTGAGATGCCATCTGGGGTGCTTCATCCAGCTCTGGGGTCCCCAGAGTAAGAGGGAGATGAGCCTGTTGGGTTGATTACAGAGGAGGGCCATGAAGATGATTGGAGGGCTGGAGCACCTTTCCTGTGAAGACAGGCTTGGAGAGTTGGAGTTGTTGAGCCTGGAGAAAAAGGGCTCCAGGGAGACCTTGTAGAAGCCTTCAGGTACCTAAAGGGGGTCTACAAGAAAGCCGGAGAAGGACTTTTTATGAGTGTGTACCAATAGGGCACGGGATAATAGTTTTAAACTGAGTGTAAATTTGAATTAGATATAAGGAAGAAATTATTCACCACGTGGGTGGTGAGGCACTGGAACAGGCTGCCCAGAGAAGCTGTAGATGCCCCATTTCTCGAGATGTTCCAGGCCAGGTTGGATGGGGCTTTGAGCAACCTGCTCTAGCAGAAGGTGTCCCTGCTCATAGCAGGGGGTTGGAACTAGATGATCTTTAAGGTAATTTCCAACCCAAACCATTCTATGGTAACATGAGTGAGCTTACTAAAGGACATCTATAAAACAAAGCTTGTCCTTCAGATATGTTCCTTGCTTGTCAGCAAAGAATTACCATATAATCTTTCAAGATTCAAAGCATGCCATAACATCTCTTTATAAAACCAGCTACAATTAATGTTACTTCAGTTTTGTTTTTTTTTTGTGGTTTCAGTGCATATGTTGGAAACTGAAAATGGTCCAATGATTCATGTGTATCTGGAGATCATAATTTGATCATTTTGTTTACATTTGCTTATCCATTTTGTTAAATTGAGCTTGTTTGTTTTTCTTTTAAATAACTGCTGTGGGAGGAAAGGAAAACCTTTGCTCTGTCTTATCCCTGGAATTACCTGTACTGCCTGGACTTCACAAGCAGGCTGGTCCATGCATCCCCAAATTAACAAGCCAAGCTTCAGAAACCAGGTGCTCTTTGGAAAAGGGCCTGTCCTTCTTGAATGTGAGTTTGGTCTTTGTCTATAAAAAAGGAGTTTATGACTGGGGATTGTAGCTCTGCAGCAACACAAATAGTAAATCAGGTTAGAGAGGATATGAAACCTGGAGAAGTGAGTGACTTGCCTGGTGAGCTGTTACTACAGAAGGAGGCAAAGCTTCGTGCCCTGGTTCCTAGTTCTCTGTGAAATATTGCCTGTCACTGAAAAGTTCCCAGTGGAAATGTATATGGCTGTGTGGCTTTTCACTAAGTTACATCTGCTAAAGTTTTGCCCCTATGGAGAAAATTATGCCCAGAAAAAAATAACTGTGTCTGTGACAAGTTAGTGAGCTTCATGGCATCATCCCCTGGCAAGGGGAGATCTCCAAGCCAGTATGTGTTTCTGGCTGGAACAAGCCGCATCAATCATCTAAGGATGCAGCAGTACATAAAATACCTTTCAAGTGGGCTTTGGCGATGTCAGGCGCTGCTGACTGGGCCTGCCACCAACACTCAGCCAGAGCAACCCTGCTCTACACTTTTGCCTTATGCTGAGCACCACCAACAGACTTGTGGCTGGGGACCTCCCCACTCCCCAGTCAAATCTGCTGTGCTTCTGGGTCTGGACATGGCCCTCCAGCACAACTCTTGCTCTGTGGTCAGATAGCATGATGACAATGACTGCAAGATGACACACCAGCCGGCCTGGGAATCATCCCTCTTCTGCAGGTCCTGGAGAGGTCTGGTAGTGGAAGAGGTTTGTGCTGGGGGTAAGGCTTGCGGAAAATCATGATGCTCTTTTGGATCTTGTGGAAATTTCCTGAGAGGTTTCATGTCCCTGAGATACCCGTCCTTTTCTAGGGTTACAAATAAGGTCTGAATAATGCTGTGTTCATTTTAATCCCCTTAGCCTTGTCATTGTTGTGGTGGTGGTGTTTGCTTGTTGTGCACTTTTTTTCATACTATAAATACTTTCATGCTGTAGGTGAAGTGGGATGAATCAACACAGGCATCCAGGCTGTTTAACTGGGGGCAGCAAGCTCTGTGCCGTGTCCCAGGCACTTGGCAATCGGCCCCATCAGCATACCCTGACTCCATGGGCAGGCATCCAATTAATCATAGTCTAATCACACCAGGACAAGGGTCTCACTGCTCAAATAACAGTGAGGCAATGCTATACTGGTGGTGTAAATTATGCAGTCCAATCTCGGGAAGGCTGCAGGAAAGACAGTCTATCAAAATGCCATTACATGGCATGCACAACTTGCTGCTGCTGATGGCTGGGCAGGCAGGTAGCTGCAGACTCTGTTTAATGACAAATTTAATGATAGACTTCTGACGAATTACTGTTGATTACTTTTCTCACATTCATTTCAACCTTTCTCCCTGCGGACACAGAGATGGGCACACAGCGACCCTGTTTTAAATCACCCTCCAGCGCTGTATGAAACAACTCTAAGCACCAGCTGGAAATAGTCAGGTATGTCTTTGAAGGAAAAAAGAGAAAAAGTATGTCTATTAAAGAGCTGGATCATTTCTCAGGAGACTGAGGTGTGTGTGTGGGGAGCCAGAGGAGGCTGGGGATGCCCGATGGGTGCAGAGGCAGCTGTCCTTTTGGGGTTTAGGAGGAAGGAGAGCTGGAGCTCTGCGCCCCCCTGCCCAGAGGCATTGCTGGAAAGCTCACAGCCTCAGCATGGGAGAGAGGCATCACGAAAGAGCCATTTGGGTGATTTAAGACTATTCTAGCAAAAAACCCCAAAACAGGAAGTTTGAACTCAGGCACAAAATGTATCTGCAAATTCATGACTCTAGAGTTTCCTACTACTTTATATCCCAAATTCTTTGCTTCCCAGGCAGTGCCTTGAATCATCTCTGCAGAAATGAAATGTTGGTTGCACCATCCCTGCCTAGGGCTGCATTCAAGGCTGGTGGACTGAAAGAGGGTGGGATCACCCCAGCTTAGGGGACTTTGGTCTGCTTTATATGGTTTTGGGTGCACAATGGAAAAGCACAAATCCACACATATTTATGCTAACGATGTCCATAGCATCATGTCTATGAGAGAAAGGAGAATCTGAGCCTTTGCATTTTAAAATACATCATGGCTATTAAAAATCAAAGCTTTGTTTAATCTGCTAGATTGAAAAACATTTTTTCCCTCATGGGAGAATCCTCCTTGCACATCTGAATGCGGTAACTCACGTTTGCTTTGCACTCCCTGTGAGCAATCTAGCTTAAGCCTTAACCCTGGGTACTCCTTCCCAAAAAAGGATGAGAAATGTCTATAGTTTTGTTATGATGATTTGACTCCGATCTACAGCACAGCTCACTTGAAATTACATCATCTCCCCTCGTAGATTCTTCCTTGAAACTTTACCATTGCTGTTCCTAATACGAAGAGCAGCTCTTTCATGGCCCGTTTGTATTACCCAATCTGACCCCTCCAGCTACTAAAAATAAACAGTCTGTGTTATTAGGGAATAAAAGCAGCTGAAGTATCCTGTGAGCTCTTTCTACCCAGAAAAGCATAAAGTTAGAAACTACCTTTTTTAAGACATTCGTATTTTTGTTACAATCCATTTTTTGACCATGTATTCATTAATCTCTTTCCAGCGGTAACCACAACTAAACTTTACAATGAGCATAGTCTGAGAAAAAGATCGTGGCTGTATTTCTTGAAAGTGTAAATAAAAGGTGAATGTGAGGAAATAACAATTATATTTAATCCCCTTAATCTGTACAATAACCTTCACGTATCTCTGTACTATGTGACATTAGTGATTCCTTTTTTTTTTTTTCCCTAATTATGGCTACTGTTAGCTGATAACAATATATATTACAACACTGCGGGTACTTAGCTGAATTTTTATGGCCAATGCTGAGCTGGCTTCATGCGTGGCTTATGAAAGTCGAAGATTTTATTTCTGTCTTACTCTGAGAGCAGCCCACCCGGACTTTCACTGCAATGGTAACCGCAATCTTCTGGGAGCAGCACACAGGCAAGAACCTGCCTCTCTTGCCACTCTAATGTCCACTTCAACATTGACCACAAATCCTAAAAGCACATCTAAGTGGTGGAAGCCAGATGGGATGTGGGGCTTTAGGGGTATGGGGCTGGAAGCCTTCTCACACAGCTGTCTAAGCCTGGGTGCAATTTTTAGAGTTGGGCCAGAAGTGGTGTCACGGTGGGGCTGATCTGGTGTTGATACTGACTCAAAGCAAACTTTGGATGAAGTCTGTATTTCACTGAGTCCATTGGGTCGAATGCTCAGGGTGAATGGTAACCAGAGATGGATGCATTGAGGCAAAGTTATGCTATTTTTTTTTTTCTGATATCTGATACTGTTACATTGAGATTATTATTAATAAGATGCAATTAGGAAAATAGATTTCAAAAGAATATCATCAGTGCTATTAGGTTTGAAGTTTTTTTGGGCAGAAGGAACAAGCTTTTACTGTAAAGTTCTATGGATTTCTTGCTCATTTTGCCTTTTTTTTCTAAATGATTTACAAACGGCTCTGGCTTCATTCGTTCTGAAAAAGCTTTGTTTTTTGAAGAAGCTGCAGCATGTCAGATTAAAGTGCAAATACCCGCTTCAAGGCTCTAACAAGTTCTGTGCCACTAAAAGCCTTTGATTTCTGCATTTAATTATGTCTCATTGGATTATAATAATCCTATTCCTCCCTGTTTCTCAAACTCAGTTTTCCATACTTGTCTTTCACTTAATTAAAAGTTCCTCGGCTGCTAGGCTGGTAGTGAAATTAAGGCTGACACACAGGGGAACTTTGCATCTGGAGGAATCTTATTTTTAACCTCTAAAACTCAGCATCTACAGGGCTCCTGGTGGGTGAACTTTTATTCTAATATTGTGAAAATCTGACAAGAAAATGTCCCGTCTGCATTGCCGAAAGTTTGGATGAGGTTCCCTGAAGACCTCTCCTGGATGGTGCCCACTTTCTGAAGTGCTTCAAAATCCACAGTACCACACATCATTCAGCTGGGTTTTTCCTCTTTAGATGTGACCCAGAGCTCAGAAAACTTGAGCGAGTTGACACTGACTGGTGAGACCTGGAGGCTGGCAGGGTTCTGGGGTAGGAGATCCTAGACCACTCATTCACCACTGCTTGGGAAGCTGGTGGTGATATGGCAATCATTGCTAGTCATGGTTCACGGCATGGGGTGGATGGTTGATCTTTTTCCAGACCATGGGACCTTAGCCCCCTCCACAGGGCTCTGTGTTGGCTGAGGACTCAAGTTTCCCTCCGGCAGATCTTCTTAACATACAGCACATCACATCACGGTTATACTAATCTCAATTAAGTCTTGTTTCCACATTTTCTTCCTGTAAATGTAAATCCCATCAATTGCATACTGCTTACTATCATTATATCAGCCAGCAATGGTGTACAACAACACAGATAGAATCGAAATATCTTGAAAGTTGTCTACTCGCAGCACATGCCATGAGGCTTAGATTTTTCTTTTTGTTTCCAGTCCTTGATCTGCTTCAGACATGCTTCTCAAATAACAGCTGTCGAAATCCATAGATTCGACTGATTATTTTTTAGGTACATGAAGAGAAACCAACTTTACCAAAGTTTGGCATGCCTGCAGCTTCTCAACACACACAAAAAAAGGCCATATTTTTTTGTGGCTCCCCATTTTTGTTTTCTGGGACCAAAAGTTTTTATTCTTCCCTTATGTAAAGAAATACTTATCCCGAGTCTAAAAAAGTGAAAGGTTATTTCGGAAAAGTGCTGTTAAACATTTGCAAGATATTTAGAGGTGGAAGGAAAGAAAAATTTGAATACTGTGCTAATTTCTATGTAAATTTGGCTAAATTCTAGCTAATGTTTTGGCAAAACTTCTCCTACTTCCTGTTTTTGTTTTAATAGTAGCATTTTATAATTAGTGATCTATTTGTTTTTGGATCTTTTGTTTGGTGTGAAAACAGCTTCATTAGCAGAAATAGAAGAAGCAGCATCACTTGACCCTTTCCCGAGAGCTGTGTGTTTGGGAGGGGAGGGCAGATCTACTCTGCTCCTCAAGCACATGATAGAGTTGGTGCAAAGCATGAAAACTTGCATGGAGATGAGAAAAAGGTAATTGGACAAGTGAAAGAAACATTGTGTTCACACCGGTGCTGTGTTTTGGAGAGCGCTTTGTGCCAGGGTGGGAGAAACCAAGCGTTTGGTGTTTCTGCGGAATGTGGGAAGCATCAGCGGAGAAGAAAATCAGCTTTTCAGAAAACACTGGGCCGAGTTCATATATTGTGCAGCTCTGCTGCACTCAAATAGAGTTACAGCAAGAAAAAATTTTGCTTGGTGCCTAAATAGATTTAATGCCTTGTATAAAACGTCATAATCAATATTTTCCATAATACTGCAAGATGCTATGAAATCCATGTCGTTAGATGTGGACAAAGTTGGTAAGGTTACCAGTTTAACATCTCTCATAAATGCACCACTTACAATCTTTTTGTCCAGCCAATATTCAGTGCATGTAAACGAGTGGGGAAGAGCTCCTAGATTTAGGAAAGAGATTTTATTTACTTCCCAAACTGATACTAAAACATTTAGAATGCTGTCTTCAGAAAATAATAGCTAATGCCAGGGTAGTTAATGTCAAGTATTTTCAAACAGCTGTTGTCAGAGTTATATACTAGATAGCATTCTAGTATGTTAAGTTAATTATACAATTAAAATGTATTTTTTGCATTACCCACCAACACAAAATGCTGTGAGGAGACAAAGCAAAGAAAATGTACTTTGGCATTATTGTATGTCATTCCATTTTGAGTTTGCAGTTGCTTTGAGACACAATGTCTGACTTAAGGTCTATGTTATTTGTATCTGACTTATCTAATAATGTTCAGCTGAGGCAGCTGAGAAAACTCTAATTTTGCAAGTACATGCAGTTATTTTCAGTTCTAATCACCTTATTTCAGTTTTATTCCATTTAGCTCTATTCAGCTGAGCGGATTTTCCTATGTGGCCTATGACTCAAGACCCTTGAGTCATCCTGTGTTTTTCAAGCCAAAGGATTTTAGGGTGTTACAGTTCTTATTCTTGAAACGGTGATTTGGGATTTTTGAGATTAATGCGGCTTTTTCCTCTGATCCCTGTTTTCTCCTTCCCATGCTGCCAGAAGTGCAGATCTGGGCATGGTCCCCCTCTGCCCCAGCTGTACCCACAGCCACGGGCTGGATTTTCAGCTGGCTCCTCCAAAGCGTTCCCAGCCGGTCTGAGGGCTGTGCTGCCGGGATCTGATCACTGAGCCAGCTGTAATCTTTGCTCTGGCGACTAAGGGAAAGCGTTTAAACTCTGCCACCGTAATAGGATTGTGCTTTTATATCTGGAATGATTCCAGCTTCAGAGAAACATTTCTGAAATCAGATCTGGATTCCCACGGGCTTTGATTATTTCTGGAAGCTGGCGAGTGATGGTGCGATCCATTGAGCTAATTACGAGACACACATAATGCAGGTTACTCACTGGAAGGGGTAGATCTTGCTGGAGAAAACAAGCTTTGGCTTTCCCAGGAAGTCCACAAACAAAAAAGGCTCTTGCAGGCTGTCAGATGGGTCAGCATCTCCAGGGCTGTCCCTTGTCCATGGCTCCATGGTCGATGGACGTGATAGTCCCCCCGGAGCTTCCACAGCAGTGCAAATCCCTGGTGAAACTCTGCCCTCCTGCTTCTGCTTCCAGCAAGGTGGCTTGTGTCTGAAAACAGCTCCCACTTCCACCACTGCTAAAGCATTTAATAATACATAGTATTTAAACATGGCAATTGCTCCTCTGATCTAGTGCCTGTAAAAGTAGCTCTTAAGGTAGGACATTTCATTTGTCTGCCGCTAAATTCCATTTGTTGAGGACTATGCTTCAAGCTGCCACCAGCTTTCTGCTACTCTCACCTGCCAAAGTAATAGGTTGCATGCACTTCTGTTAAATTAGCCACAGGCTTAACCCTCTAACAAAGTTCACAAAGCCTGTTTGCTGTGAGTACAGATTAGAATATGCTTTTTTATTCAGGAATTGCCACACCTATCAGGTCTGTCAGGTGGTTCTAACATGGCAGTCACGGGGCTTGCTTTTCCTGAGATGTTTTGCTTGGACACAAGACATTGCCATATGAAAATTTCTCCCTAAGAAACACTTTCTGTGTCAGGATGTGTTAGTCATTTCCCTCTTGTTATACTTCTCAAAAACTTCTTGTTAGCATTATTGTCCCCTCTTCACTAACACATGCCTAATTATGGTGATTATTGTTAACGACACCACTAAGAAGTGACTGGTTCAAACTGGATCTCCTAGCTTTCCCAGTCAGGTATGAGAAGACATTTTCCTGCTGTGTTCAGCCTCTGTGGGTAGGACAGTGGTGTGGCAATCTGGCTCTTGGGGGAAAGGTTTCTGTAATCCAGACACACACAACTGCAGCAGTTTCCTTTGCCCTTTTATTACAGAGGAAAAGAATGGGTATCCTCCTGCCCCCCAGAATTCAACTTGTCTTTTATTGGAAATACCACAAAACTATGAAGGAATAAATTATTAAGATAATTAATCAACAGGTGGCAAGTGAAAAAGGCAGCCAATATGAAATGGAATTACCTGTGGATAAACACATCACTTTAAACTGGCTCTAAGTTCTGTAATTGAAGGTTCAAGAGTGCAGAACTCACCATTGGAAGAAACCCAAAAAGTAGATGTACCTAAGGCTGGGCATTTATGAAAGCAGTTTTATTGCACATTATCGGATTTTATAATGTCTTCATTGTTACTGTTAAGTGTCCAGAATTCTTCTTGTTTAATGAGTAAAATAAAAATGTGCTTAATGTGCCAGTATTAAATAGGTCCATGGGAAAGACAAGTCTGCAAAGGCTGTTTCTGCTTTAATACTCTGCGTTTTGTCAAATGATGTCTTAAGGAAGACATGGAAATAGAAAGCGATGACTAGGCTTTTGGTAAATGCTTCACTTCATTCTCCTCAGAGCTTAATTCTCCAGCATGATATTTCTGAAGAAGGACAAAAGTTAGTTTCTTATTTACAAAGGAACATGAAAATAGCATGGATATGCCCATGCGCAAGGGGTCTTTGTGGTACCCAAGACAAAAGACCCTTGTGGTCTGAACATCTCTGTCTGGTGCCGATGCCTGTCTTACATAAGGATTGGAAACCCCAGGTGCCTTCGGGTGTGTCAGCAGTTGACTGCAGAGAGAAGGGTGAGAAATTTCACAGGATGTTGTTTTCTGACAGTTTCTAATAGCTCTAGTTTTCAGACAAGTCAGAGCTGTAAAGCCAGTGAAGTCTTTGCATAATTTTTTATTAACACAGCTGAAATTTCCAAGAGGTCACATGATTATCTTCTGTAAGGATTTCCCTTTAAAGTAAGCATTTTTTTTCTGATTTATAAGATCACCTTTAGAGCATTTTTCTGATTTCTGCTTCTGTTCTAAGCTCACTTACAGACTCAACCTGCGTTATCACCAGTGATGCTGTATTGGGGGACCAAAGGCACTGAAATGTCTCTGAAATGCTACAGCTGCTCTGCTCAAGGGGGAGTCCCAATTGATGAGGGATGTCCCCGGTGCCAAACCATGGTGAGAAAATGTTTGTTTTGGGGTTCAAAGGCTGTGTGTCTCTGTCTCTCACCTGTTGCTGCGGGAGGGTGGGTTCAGCCCCCATCCTCGTTTTTCCAATGGGGTTGCTGCTCGGCTGCTGTGCACACCTCTCCTATGGGCCTGGGGGATGTGGTTATTAGTGTGAGGGCAGCACGGGCTTGTTAGTGTGTGATTCTGTGATTGTGGTTGCTTTATCTCATTTCACAAGTCACTTTGCTGCCTGATTAGTAGTTGGGTCTATCACATGAACACGCTAAAACTTAAGGAAAAGTACTTGGGTTTCATGACAATACAGGGGTATTTGAAAAAAATCTGCAACACTACAGAAATGGTGAGTTAGGATCTGCACTAAAACTTTCAGCTGCTGAACAGGCTCCTGTGGTCATAAAAATTCTCCATTATATATGGGTGTTTTCCATGCCAGAGCAAAAACACTGTTGCAAGATGTCACCAATATAAAATACATCTGTCAAAACTTTGTTCCTCAGCTTGTCCCATGTGGGGAAAAAAAAAATGCTTCTTGTGAAATGAGCTTTAGAAAGATGACAACATGGTCTGTGTTGTAGCGCTTACACCACAGCTTCCTACAGTGATCCAAGCAAACCCTGAAATATTTCTTCTTCAGCTAGAGCTTCTAACACGAAGGCAAAGGGAAGAGGTGACTCACTGTCTGTGCATCTGACCTTTGGAAAAATGAGTTTTAGTGTTGCATGGGGGTCCTTGTCCATTCTGATTGTCTTGGCTGCTTTGGATTGCCTCCCCGTATCTTCTTAAGCTAGCAATGTTTTTATCTTGAGGTATTGGATCATATCTTTTCAGAAGATTGAAGGGAATTAAGTCTCCAGGCTCAGCTCTCTCTTCTTCCAAGTAGCTGACAAATTTTAGTATGTTCTGTGTGGCAGTTACTGGAAATAGCTGAAGTCTGCAGAGGATGAGCTGAGATCCATAAAAATGTTCTTCCTACTTAAGACGACAATTTATAATTTAACTGCAGCTCCCAACTTAATGGTGGCAGATTTACATGTGGTGCCATCCAAGTCTGCCTTGCTTTGTAACCAAGTAGTTTCCCTGAATTGATACTCGGCACCTGAACAGTGGAAAAACTGTGGAAATAATGCAGAAAAGCTAGCAACATCAAAGAAAACCTCAGCATGCTCCTAGTGCACGTTGCCCTCATTAACTAGGATATTTAAAGGTAATTTAAGCAAGTGTAGTTTAGAAAATGAAAGATGATACTTACTTGGGAGACTTGCATTTTTGCCTCTGTGAAAACCAGGAGCACAAGAAATTAGTACAGAAAAAAAAATCAGTTGGTAATGAGATTTACAGGTAAAGTAATGGGGTTTGGTGTTGAGAAGTAGCCTCAAGGAGGGTGGGTAGGTAAGAGGAAAGGGAGTGGAAGCAGGCTACAGTACAGCAGGGAAGATGGCCTTTAGGAGGGGAGAAAACATCTAAGACAACTTTCTCCTTAAATAAGAAAATAATGAGGCCAGTATATCTGTATAATCAACAAATATGAGTGAAGACTATTTCAAGACATGTTTTTATTTTCCTGTATAAAAAGCCCTTCCTTCAGTTCATATCGGTTCTTATTGTCAGGTGCAGTACGGACACCTTGGGCAGCAGTAGATGTGGTCACATTCTGGGGCTCGGCAGGTTTTAAACTTCTTCCCAGCCTTGTAGAGCAGCTTGGGGGTCCCAGAGCCTCCCCTGCACAGAAAGGGATCCACCTTCAGACCATGGATTTAGATGGGAGTGTTAAGCGAACGGCCCGGTGACTTTTACGTCTGGGTACTCTATGGAGGGTAATGACTTGATAATAAGGACGTAGGCTGCTGAAAATAGCAAGAGCACTAAATGTATGACCTCTCAAACAGTGAGTTTGTGGTATGTTGGTTTAGATGTGCTTGGGTTGCTGGAAGCCACGGGTTCTCTACCTTGCAATAAAATGGAGCAATAGTGAGTTTGGCTTTAGATCTCGATCTGAATGCCCCTACAGCTACATAGTGTTCGGGGACTTTCATATCAATAAAAATCACTGGGTTCCTTCAGTCCCAAATCATGATGGGGCAACTGAAAGGTGATTTTTTTTTTTCTTTTTTAAACCATATTGCTTATGAAATTTTAAATGCTTCACATTGCAGAATGAATTTCTTTGCTTACTTGCTGTGATTACACAAAGCTCTGCAGGAAGATGTGCTGTAACTACAATGTCATTAAAAACATTTTCTGTTGGTGGGTTTGTTCTTTCCTTCACGAGAATATCTAATTCTCACTGATGCTAATGGGAATTGTATTTCTTTGGAGGACATGCAGATTAACACTGAGATGATTCCCTGGCCTGGGCAAACTCAGTAAAACAATAAGAAAAGGAATTTTCGGTAAATAAGCATCTGCCTCACAGTAAGTTCTGTGAAAACTCATCGTCTCATATATCCAGCTCTTTCTTGTAGTTCAGATCATACCATGAAAGCAAGTTAAATTACCCAACAGGGAATGTGTTTCACAGATAAGTTCTGCAAGACAGCAGAGCATACACCAGAGTTAGAACAGCATCAAGTGCAAAGTCAATTGAACGACAGGCAATTATTTCCCAAATTATAAAGTGCACTTTTCAAGCCCCATAGAATTTCATGGAATTGCAAGTAGACAGATTAAGGAATCCCTCTCCACTCACTGCTGACCTTCCTCTGGCTGAAAAAATACTCTGAAAAAACCCCAAGATGATTTGAACTACCAGCTCATAAAGCTAGTTGATCTTACGTGATGAAAACAGATTTGTATATTAATATCTCACATTCCTATTTCAGAAGGAATAGGAATACTATAAAATTAGCCTGTGTTTGATTAGTCTTAGCTATATCAGGACAAATGGTTTTGTAAACCCAAACTGGAAGATATGGGTTTATTTACATATTTTAAATATTTTTCTCTCCACCTAGCAGCTGCAGCTGACCAAAACGTAAATATCAATCTAGTTTCCCTAGGAAGTCTTTAATTATTCATGAACAAAAATGGTTGTAAATTACACATAGAAGTAATTTATCTAATTCTGTAAGTCAATTTCTAACTGGAATTTGGATATTTATGTGCATGAAAAAGTGGTCTACCTCTCCTCCCTTGAACTGTGTATAGAAAGAGCCTTTTTCACAAAAGAATGAGCCGAGAAGTTTTAGTGCTTCCAGCTTTCCAGTGGTCTGATTCCGGAAGCTAGAAGGGAAAATGCAAACCTTAATGAATTTAATAGAAGTGATAAGTTTTCAGAACTCTGTTATGCTTTTACTGAATAAGACTCAGGTGGGAAACTCAACGAGCCTGGAATTATTTCAGTTTTAGGCAAAAATCTAAGCATCACTCAGGTTCACTGGCAGGTTTCAGACATGATTTCCATATTACTTCCTTTCCCACCAAGGATATACAATAGGTAGCCCAAAAAAGAACAGGGATCTGTGAGAGACAGGAAAAACTGGCTATATTTTTTTCCAGTAGCCTCTTTATTTAAATGTATAAAGGTGTTCGGGATCGAAAGTTATAGACAGGTGAATGCCTGTGAGGGCTTTTAAAAGTGCTTGTCAAATTCAATTGGTAACAAATAATTATGACAGAAAGCCAATTGCTTTTTAGTTTCTAAGGGCCTACAAGTATTTTTTTTTTTCTTTAAACCAGATGTAAAGCCCTAAAATATTTTAAAAGTTTTACCTGCCACCTGCCGTGTCTCCCTTGTCTGAAAGCATCAAGCAAATCCAGAAAGAAGCCAAAACCAGTATTAAGACATCTGTAATGCCATTCTAATTTGCTTAACGAGAAAAGCTCTAGTGAGGTGTAATTTGTATTCGGCAAGGCTTGTACTAAGAATTCTTGTCGCTGATGTGATTTAACCTCATTCTCAAATAGTTTTGTAAAACAAATGAATATTTTATAGTAAAATGTAGAAGCGTTATGATATTTTGGGGGAAAAAAAGTATCAGGATCTCTTCATTCTGAGTGCATGGTTTAAGGCACCTTCAAGGCAATTTGCATCTGCTGAAACCAGGTCCTTTTAAGCTTCCTCAAAAAGAACAGTGAAAAATCCTGGTGTGATAGTTAAAGAGTTTGCACAGGGCTGTCTTATCTGGTGAGCTGAATATCCACACCTCTCACTGAGTGCAGGCAGGTAACACTTTTGAAAGGCACGTCCATAAATGCGCATTACTCAGCGTAACAAAGGTGTATCAGACTTGCCCGAATTAATGTTCTCTGCCCTGGAGCTGGTGGGTGAGGAGGGCGGCAGAGGACGGGGTGGATGGCGCTCCCAGCACCGCTGAAGCAGCCGCTGTAAATCCCAGAGCGTTGGGGCCAGCATGTCAAGGACAGGTAGAAGCCTTGAGGTGTCATCGCACAACTTGAAATGTATTGCAGAGCTTATTGAAGAGCAGATTTTGGCTCAGGAGATAGGAAAGAGAATTGAAGGAAAGAAGGAAATCTCGCTCTATAATACACCATCAGAAGTGTTTATTCTGCGGCAGTGAGAAGAACTAATAGTAAGGGGTGTGCACATCAATTATTTAAAACAATTCCAGCAAATACAGAATTTTACCTCCCTCACCACCCCCCAACAAAAATCCTTTAAGTGTTCAAAATTTATTTTAATTCCTTTTTCTTCAATACCAAGTATTTGTTCAACTGGATTTGCTGTCGTCATGTGGGGCATGGGCAAGACAGTGAAGTTTTTCCTCAGGTCTGTCAAGAGGACATATTTTGATTTGAAATACTACAGAAATGATACTAAGTCTTATAAAAGTTGTCCAGTCACTGAAGCATTGAATACTTCAGAATCTGTGTCACTTGCAAATCCTTATTTGTTTTTGGTAGCTTTTCTGGGTAGTATAGTGATGATGGAACTGAATCTGTAGACAGGTCCACACCTTTGCAGTCGTGCTAAAAGGATGATCTGGAAGGAAAAATAAAGAAGACAATATAAGAAATGTTGTCTTACAGGGAAATTCCTATGCCAAGAATATACACTTACATAATAATCTCTGAAACAATATTTCCTGGCAAATTTGTGCAGAGGTGTATGAGCTAATATGGTGGTTGAGAGGTTGTCAAAGCTGTTTCAGGAGGTGATACCAATGAGGACAAAAATAGTGAGGTGATCGTATGTGATTTCAACTCCTCGAGAAAGGAAGTGTCTACTGCTAAAGAAAGAGATGGCACTGTAATCCAAGAGCTAAAATGGCAAAGCTAAATTGCATGTGCAAAGAGAGATTCTCCTGACACCAGCAGTAAACTTAATCTTAACTACAATAAAATTAGCCACTGAGTCTCTGCTGATTTATATACCTAGGATGTACCTGTTTTACGCAGCTGTCATGCTCTCACACACCTATTATAAACATCAATTTTAAACTCATTATAAACATAATTTGCTACTGATAGAATCTAAATGACTAGCTTGGACTTGATGTCTAACTCTAAGGTGGCCCAGCTTAGGTGAAATGAACAACTTGTACTCAAATTATTCTTGGCTGATCATTCTGGATATTAATAGTTTTCCCCTGTCTCACAGGCTCTGTCTATCCTGTGCTTTTCAGATGCGGTATGTTGGCTCAAAATTTAACATGAATGGGAAGGAGGAGGAGGAAGGGTGAGGGGAAGAGAAAATATTCAGCCTTTGCTTTTGTATTCAGGGCATGTCCCCGCTGCCTTGTTATCACATCAGAGAGTCTAGACCCATCAGCACTTTCATTACGCAACATTTTCCTCCCCCAAGAATTTATAATTCCGCCATCTTAATTTGTTTTGGGGGCACTCAGCAGTCTGATTCCCTATCAGAGACAAAATTTGTTTTATTAGAAAACATCTGTGAGCAGTTAATCCGGCAACTTTATTTTAGACCTTGAGAGGTCAATGCATAATTTAGAAGTTTTTGGATTCTGTTCTGATTGCTTCTCGCTCAAAGACAACCTCGATTATACGAGCTCAGTTTTATGAGGGCTGGAGTCCTGCTTTAATCATCAAATATGCTGCCACAGACCATGATACCTGTGTCAGCCCCTAGGGTTTTCTATTTCTCATAGCCTTTGAGGCAGGAGGATGGGATGGTGAGAGATCCACACGGTGTGACAAGATCAGAGATGGTGGGGATGGCTTGCAGCTGGCAGCAGGACCAGGGCCCCCAACCACCAACCATGGCATAGCACTGACCAAGAAGGTGGGAGGCGGAGAAGAAATTGCCACTCGGTAATAGAAATCAAACTAGTGATGGATTTCCAGCAGCGATAGGGCTACGTGATGCTTGAACCACATGGGTTGTGCCTTATGAAACCGTCCCCTGGGGGCCAGGCAGGGTGTGCTGGAATTAATACAAAGACTCCTGCTGGTCTCCACAGGCAGTAATTCAAGTCCTTGGTGCGGCAAAGCTCCCTCAAACCTTTGCAGGAATTGCTATTTGCAGGGGAATGGGAGCAAACTGCAGCTGCAGGCCTCCAGTATGTAAAACTCCTATTGATTTACAGCCTGCACCACATGGAGGTATTGTGGAGATGAATCCTGCAGCTCATGAACAGGAAAGAAGGGCCAGTATTATCTTTCCCAGCTACAGCCCTCTTGCTGTGAATAAATGTTTCATTTTTATTGCATTTGTTTTGCTGGTTTTTAAGACTCTCAACAATTATGTGGTCAGCAATATGAAAGGCATAAAAGAAATTGAGATCATTTACAGCTAGTTCACACAGGCTTCTCTGTAATACAGTGGTCTAGAGAAATTCTATGTTGATGGATCCTATTACAAGTGGAAGGAATGAAGCTTTGAAATACTGTTATTTCATCTTTATATGACACATAATGAAGTCACTTCAAATGTCAGTTTTCAATGGAGCACGAGATCTTGGAAATGTGATGCCCATTCAAACTTAAAAAATAACAATGAGGTATAAAAATGTCCAGTGTGTTTTAAGGACATGATGCTATTACAGAGCTGAGAGTTGGAAAGACTTAGATTTTCATTTACAAAAAAAGAGTTAGGAATAAGAAAGAATTTTCCAGATATTATGGCATTTGCCTTATATCCTTAAAAACTCCTGAAACCAATTTTATGCTTATTTCACTTTTAGTCAAGAAGTTTTGAAGTCATTTTTTATTTAATAATGAGCCACTTTTAATTCATTTAACAGCTAAAATTTTATCGGAGGTTCATTGAGATATTCTTCTCTGACCAAACCTTACTTATGCAAAACTCCCAACAGACTAGTTGTCTTTGGTGTGATTGGTGCTAAAAGAGTGTGAATTTGCAACAAAGCATGTAACTGACTGCCCCCCACAACCAAAAAAACACAAAAAGATACACATAATGTTCCTTTTATTTGGCCTTTAGATTGCCCTGTCTCATTTTGAAGAGTCAAAATATAAGAACTAGGAAAATTACTTCAAGAAAACAAAACAAAAGAGATAACCTTCCCTCAGACCCACCTAGCTCCCTCTCATCTTTAACAACTATCGCCGTGAGATAAAATGCCATGTCCTTTTCAGCTCACCTAATTTTAGACCTACACAGCTGAGCTCTTCCTCTGAACAAGCTGCCTATTGTCCTTTTACAATCAATAGAGACGAAGAGGCAAGATTAATCTCGCTCATTTAAGAAGTCTGCTTTGTGATCAGATGAATGGTGTCCTAGAAGCCCTATTTCCCTCCATCACCTCCAAAATAAAGTAGATGTCTCACTTATGTGAGATTAATCCCGTCTCAGTATTTAAAAGCAAACACGAGACAGGGTAACACTTGTATTTTGGGCTTTTCTGTGCTGTGCACAGGCTGGTGCAGCACTGGGGGGGCCGGACAGGTGATGCTGCTACTGAGCAGCTGCTGGGCAGGGGGGACCTGTTATTGGCCTCTTCCCACCCCTGCCCTGGGTGCTCCTGCTGATGGAGCGAGGGCTGAGGTGGAGAGCAGGAGCAGAAGGGGCTGTGCAGGGACTTGGCGCTGGTTACACCTCGGCCTCTCCTCTGTGTGTGTGGGGGGCTAAGGAGGGCAGCGCCGGCTCCTCGCATGGATGAGGTACATGTAGCAGGGCAGTGCTGGGACTGGGAAAAGGGCTGAAATGGTACAGAGAGAAGAAACAGCCAGGCACACTTAGATGGGCAGTGGTGGAGGAGAGAGATGGAGGCCAAACTGTGGAGACAGATGGTGTCAGACGACACTCACCGGCAAGTGCCACCACCACCCAGCTGGGAGCAGGATGGGTGGCACCATGATCGCTCTGGGAAGCACTGGACTTGCCAGTCCAAAATAACCTAGTGTCATGGTCTTGGTGGACAGTCTCATGTTTTTGGAGTCTGGAAGTGCTAAGTTAGACATCTACATGTATCACCTGGTTTGAAGCCTAAATGAACTAATCTAAGTGCCCTTTGATACCACAGTCCGTGATGCGCACTAATTTGCGCTCCCCAAGGCTATGTCTCGCTAGTCTGAATTCATGGTGCAACATCAACCTCCAGGAAATATCCTGAGCTGTCAGCAAAGCATCAAATTCATGGGGAGGGAAAGCACAAAACCTCTGCAGCACCTGACATGGCTTGTGCCCAGGAACTAAGATGGGGAAGTTTGATAACTGAAACCTGCTCCATTTTGTGCTGCATAAAGAACATACAGCAAGGCTTTGTCAGCATTTTTTTTTCTTGAAAAAAATGTGTTACAAGGCTGAAGTGCCTAAATAGTATTTGTTCACCCAGATTAAATTTCCCAGTGCATTTCAGCCCAGTCTTGTTGACCTTGTCCACACAGATCTGAGAAGAAATCACAGTTCATAATAGCATGTATTTTGTAATCCACACTTTCATTTGCCTAAAGGAACAAAAAGCATATATTTAAAATTAAGTTTAGGTCTGATCCAAATAGATAGATATGCAGGCACAAAAATATATGCATCATATATGCATATGTGATATATAGTGGATATACCTGTCCTTTCAACTCAGTTAAAGTCTATGGAAAGAGTTTATTCTTCAACAGACTGTAGTTTTTTCAAAACCTTAAAAAATGCCTTTGGTTTTTAATGGCTTGCTTTCCAGATAGAAACAAAATTGTCAATATTAGGCTATAGTCAGTACACTGCTTGTGTGGCCTGCTTAGAGTTTAGGAGGCTTTGGTAGTGTTTTAAAGAGCCCTATGGCATTGTGGCAAAATACTTGAAATGATTTTACATCTCATAGCTCTGTCACAGCTGCTGTAGGAACCCAACAGATGCAATAAAAAAACTTATAATGGTGGCAAATTAGCTGCATCCAAAAGACAGGGAGTAGATTTCACTGGGATCTGGGAGGAGGGCCACCTCACTGCCTTGCACCTCAACAACCCACACAGCTCCAGTAAATAAGGACACACCTTCTTGTGAAGGGAAAAAACCCACCAAACCGCAAACAAATCAATAGACTGTCATCAGTTATCACAGCAGTCCCAGGGAAGTTAGGCAAGAGTTTAGACCACCTTTTTCTGTGGAGAAAGCAATGATAATATATGAATACTACATATAACCATTAGCAATCCTTACTGCAAAATGCTGCGTATCCACCCATAAAATGGTAGGAAAACCTGCCGGTTTGGGTGGAAAAAAGAGCAAAAACAAATGTGGAAAAACCCCAATGGATAACCGACCTCACAATCCAGTGAGAGATGCTCCCATCCTTTGCTTGTGTCCTGACAGACTGCAATTTGTCATGTACAATGAAGTCAATCCGTCCTACACAGAGTTTCTGGTGCTTCCTGGTGAACAGATGAATTAGGCTATGCACGAATCCCAGTCCGGATAAAGAGTAATGCCACGTAGCTCCGTATTATTTCCTGGAAGCTGACAAAAGGGGTCGATGCTAATCACTGTCAGCGCGTGCATACAAACAGTTGTCGGTTGCTTTTTTTTGTTTGTTTGTTTTTAATAGAAACAGCATTATTCATGAGGTCCTCTACTGACAATCACAAGTGAGTCGGAGAAGCAAGGGGTTTGACAGTGAAGGAAATTGTCCTTATTGGGTCCCTTGCCCTTGCGTGCTACCTGACCTTCTGCAGCTCCTGTCTCAGCCAGGAGGGCAGGGGCTGCCCCAGCCTGTGCAGCAGCTTGGACAACTCCACGTTGTGGTCTCTGTAGTAGCGTGACAGAAACGCTCGAGACTGAGAAGGGTGAGAAGAAAACAACAGTCAAACAAGGACACCCTCATGATCCCAGTTTTCAGCATGTGTCCGTGCCGCAGAGCAGTGACCTCCCAAGAGCTATGCACTGCTCACACAGAGAATCTCTTAAGAGGAGGCAATTAATCTCCCGTCACTCAAAGGTCATTAAAAGTTTCTGATTTTAAAAAATATAAAGCCCATGAAAATAATAATAATAATAATAATAATAATAAAAGAGTGTGTTTGTTTTAGGAGTCAAACACAGGGTCCCTGTTAAAAATGTTAAGTTAAATCTCCGGAAAACACTTACCTCTTGGTCCATTGGTGGGTACTTTCGACCTTTGCTTTTTCCCAGGCACTTTGTTTTCCCTCCTTCCAGTAACTGACACCAAAAACCTTTCTGAGGGTCAAACCTATAAAGGATTATATTTTTTAGAATATCTAACTACAGAAGAATCTCTTGGATACTAAAACATCAGTGTAAGCCAAAGATGATTGCTGCATACATCTCTTTAGATGACTGAAATACTGAGGACAGAGTGAGGAAAAGCTTTCCTCTGTTGTGCAAGCTCTGAGTATTTATATTTTCCAAAAATTCACCATGGGAGTGGCTCAAGGCAAGACGTTTTTCACATTTCACTTTACCTACATTATCTAATTTTTATTCTACCAGTCCAGCATATAGAGTACAAGTTTCAAGTGTTAATCCATAGGATGTCAGTAAAGGTCCTCAGCCTTGGTCTCAAGGATCTTATGTGGCTCTGCTGCAGACTGCTACTCACATTTTGTTGTCTGGTTTTGATCAGAGATTTCATTCATGTCAAACTGCTCTGTGTATCCCTGCAGGTTGCTAATGTTTTGATCAATTGACACTTGAACAAATAAAGTTTTGTTGAAAAAATACTATTCAGCTCTTTTTCTGGAATTTTATGTGCTATATTCGCAAGAACATTATCAGCCGTGCTCAAGGAAAGCTCTGCAGCTTTGACTAGTAGGAGCTGATGCTGTCGCAGGTCAGTACTGTCAAGGTGAGAGGGGTTAAAAGGGTCAAGCGGATCTTTTTGTTGACTTCAACAGGCACAGACTCAATTGATAAGTCTATTTCTACACAAGTGTGATTGTTGCATAAGTACGAAAATGAGACATATACTATTGAAATATTTTATGTTGATTTCCGAGTGAAATAAGCCATATTTAGGTCTTCTGAAAGAACTGCTGATTGGTTGCTGATAATTTAACTTGCACCTGAGAAGCTGGTTGTTCCGTATCATTAGGTCTAAATATAATTTTCATTCCAAAGGCTGCATTATAGCACAAACACTGTCTTAGCAGTCTTATCTGAAATATGCAATTTGATTTTGATGTCTAAAATTCAAAGATATAGGAATTATAGATTAAGGCATTAAAACGTATTCACTAAGGAATGAACAACATGCAGCATTTTGAATTTATTGCTATGGGATTGCAGCATGCATAAAACATTGAAAAGGTTCGCGTTTCTGCTATTCAGCAGATGTTTGAAAAGGATGAAGTATAATTGGCTGGAACACAGAGTTAATTAGTTACAGACTACCTTTTGCCCCGGGTTTATCCTTATGACACAGGTGCACCCGCAATTTGCTGTTCACATAAGTGAACTAATTTCTGGTGAAGGGTGAACCTTTTTCACCTCTTTTTCTTGCCCAGCCTCTTCTTTCAGGCCTGACCCTTGTTTCCTAAATTATCTCAGTAGCTATATCAATTAAAAATAAATAAATCATTGATTAAATGGATATATTGATCATAGATTCATTTCTACTTTGGCCTTTCCCATCTGCTCATTGTACAGTGAAGTACTTTAGCTGTCTTGCAGTAATTTCCCAAGAGAAGAAGCAATATAGTGTGCTGGGTAAAAGGAAAACTGCAGAACTATCTCTCAAACAATGTTTCCACTCAGAAGGAGCATATTGAAAATTATTAAGAGAATGTGCAAATTTGCATAGGGGAAAAGAGGGTAAGACAGCTCAGGCTGAATTCAACCCACTGCATTTAGGTATTAGAAAACTTTCAGGACTCCTGAAAACGTAATTGGGCACAATGGAAGTATTTATTTAAAAATAGTAATAGCCTTAAGGCTGAAGTTACAAGTGAGCTTTTTAAAGCAGTCAGCAGAAACCTTTCCTCCAGACGCAGTTATGTTTCTGCCCTTTGGCCAATGCAGGGAACACCCTTGCCCTTCCTTTCTCAACAGGGGCAGACTTGGTGATACGGCCATGGCTGCACAGCATGGACAGGAACCAGCTGTAAGGAGAGGAGGGCACTTCCTGGGGGTTGCAGTGTCAGCCTGTGGGAGATGCGGGGCTGAACCTGGACGCCCACCGCATCTATCGAGAAGTGGGTACCCAATGCTAGGGGTGGGGTGGGTGCCAGTGAGGACCTGGGCTTCAGGCCAGACTAGTCTTGTTTTCAAGCTTTACTTCTTTATGCAAAAAGCTCAGAGTTTTGCTGCTCCTTTGGCTCTGGTGCTTAGCAATTTCCAGCAAGCTGATTTTCCCTTGGCTGAGGACTGATCGGTGATCTTCATAGGAAGGGCTGAACAGTGCCGCTCTGGGAAGATCTTCCTTGAAAGGCTGGACATGGAGCTGCCCCTTTGGGTAGCGCATGGTGTGAGGAGCTGGGCCAGAGGAGGTGTCATTTTGGCTGCTCTTTGCCAAACCCAGGCCCTGTCCTGCCTCCCTCCTTTGCTGCCTGTCGAGAAAAACACAGAAAGGAGGAGACCACCAGCCCATGCTATCCTGGACCATGAGTCATCTGAGGATGCTGGGCATGGAATACATCTTCCTAGCAGTCAGCAGAGCTTTGATAGGGACCTCCCATGATTAAAAGGAAAGGTCTTTTGTAACTTTAGTTCCAGGTGTCCTAGTTTTCTGTTCATTAACTTCAGATACTTAAAAAAATTAAGGCCTCGGTCACTCCCTGTGGAAATGAATGGGTGGGTGAAAGGTGGGAAACATCCTTTCAATGCCCAAGTGGGAACTTCATTAAGACCACTGATGAGTTTCCCTCTCCTAGCAGTTTATCTGGTGATCTCAATGCATTTCTGTTGATGGTATTATGTGTAAAAGCCTTGCAACCTTCATTGTGCCTGAGCCCTGCTTCTGTTTCCTCTCTGCTCTCTTTCCATGGGTGGGAAGGGGCCGGTGCTCTGATTAGTGCCTTCCTTCCACCTGGGTTGACTTTACTCTCCTATAAGACATTCATGTAATTACTCAGGGTGATGAACTTGTTGCTCAATACTGTTTGCAGGACTGGGTCCTTAGGCTGCTTTGTGACAACTTTGAAAATAAGTGGTATACAGTTATTAGGCAGCAATGACTAGGAGTGATCCTATGCAATTTTTTTTTTTGCTTTGACAGTCCTAACACAAAGCCACTACATAGTTTAATGCATTTTTCTTTTCCATCCTAAATCTGTACAGAAATGTGTGCTTCCACAGTACATTTGCATTCTTCATGGCTCTAAACAGTGATTGCATAATTTTATAGATCTGTTTACAATCCATTTTTTCCTGCCCGAACAAATATGAGAGGCCAAATTTTTTCCTGCTGTGTGGCTCCACTGACTTTAATTTAGTTACAGAGAGGAAGATATATGTATGTGGGTGTGTATTTTTAAAAACCTAGCAGAAGGCAGTGCAGATGTGCAGCAGCAGTTGTTCAAATGACAGTAGTTCAGCTGTGTATTCGAACTCCTCCTTTATTTCATCCACTTCGGAAACTAATGACTTAAAGAATTACATTCAGAAATCCAAAATTTTTCCTCTCTAAAAAGGTTTTGGCAAGGCAGCATGCTTAAGACTCAAAGCACAACAAGCACTCATCTCTCACTTTGTACCTGTTATATATATGTATAGCCATATCCCTCCCAGGGAAGGAAACGTTAAAGAGTAATTGTGAGCTGAGACGAGACAGCATGGAGTAGGTGGGAAGTCCATGGTCTCATTTTCCCCATGAACAGCGTGCAGGGAAGGTGGGGTACAAGCTTTTCTACAACCCAGCCCCTGCGCAGTCATGGGCAGGGCACAGTGGCCAGGGCTTGTGCTCTATGCCTGCGCACTGGTTTGGTAGAACCTCCAGCACAGCACCAGGCTGCTCAACCCATGGATGTCCCCAGCCTCTCCCAGTACAGAGCTTCTGCCTCTAATAAGATGATGCTCCTCACATGTGGAAAAGCTTCTTACAATTTTCTGCTTGACTAAGAGGGGAGAGAGAAACTCAGCCCTTTCCTGCCCCCGCAGAGATTCTGCCTTCCTGTGGGGAAGGAAAAATGTCAGAGAGAGAGTGCCACACAGGCCATTAATCCTCTTTCAGGGAAAGCCTTATCCTCTGGGTGGTGATGGGAAATGTGATCCAGACTTATTGCAGCTGCTTTTGCTAGATCCGAACCAAAGAATGTAGGAAGTCAAAGGACTTTCAGTAAGTTCAGGGGACCTTGATTTGGGCTCCTGCAGAGCACCTACAGTTTTGGCAGCAACATGCCAGCGCATAAACAGTCAGTCTGCTCAAGGGTTTGTGCTTCACAGGCAACTATGAGCTTCCCCCACACTACAGGTGTTATACTTGAGCCCTTCACTTCCAGGTTGGGGATCTAGTTATTTTACTAAATTGTAAGTGTACAGCTGAAATTTTTCTATGCCATGTGCCTGGCTACTACCAGCTAAAATGCCAGCAAAAATGGCTCAATTGTTTATGAAAACGGGATTAGGGGACAATATATTTGGTCCACATTAAAAGCAAACAAGCAAAGAAGCCACACAGACAGGTGAATCCTATCACACTGAATGCTTCTAACCCAATCTCTGTCCTTAGCCTCCTACATGAATGTGATAAAAATGTTTAAGACAGAATTTTTGCACCTGACACTAGGTTGTCTTCACCTTCTGGAGACTGTCACAATGTTCAACAGTCTGATTTGGAAAGGTGTGCTGAGCTCTTGCACACTCAGCTCACATGAACTGAACCTACATTTTAAAGTTGTACAGCTATGAAAGCAAAACTAGGTCCCCTGAGAAAATGTGTCTTGGGCACCTCCAATTGAACACTCAAACTAGGGCAGATGTTTTTTACATGCATGTGGGCCTTTGTTCTATATCTACTACAAAATACTGAGCAGTCATTTGTTCCGTACATTGTGTAAAATAAATTTACATGTGGAAATGTATGCAACCGTGCAATTAAATTCTGTAACCTCTTATATGTATACAAGTTAAGAAAAAACTGGATGGGTGTTAAACATAACTTAAAAAAACCCCAGCAAACAAATTTTTCAAAATCATCATTGTTGGAATGTGTTTTTTGGAAGGGGTGTACACTGCAATTCTATAGGGCAGCTAATAAAGGAACAGACTCACGTTAGAGCTTCAGAATAATTGTAATGAGGAGAGACTCCAAGAAACTTCTGCACTTCATCCATCACAGTAGCTGGGTCACTTCTTAGCTGCTGTCCGTCAATAATAAGCAACTGTAGAGGTAAATACGCTAGCCATTTAAAAACAGGAATAAGGTTATGAAAGAACAACACTATTTCCTTTTTGTGACCTTGTTTGTGACAATATAGATTAAAATTAACTTGTGACTTTGTACAGAGTTAATATAAATCATATGGATGAATTGGTTTTTAGATTTAGTTTTGTACTTTATTATGTTGAATTTGTATACATGGGCACCTTGTAACTCTCTATCTGCACATTGTTCAAATGCAAGAGACAGATCTCACAAGTTTCTCTTTTCCTGGTCTCAGAGAATTCTGAGAAAAAGAGATAAGGAAGGAATGTAAAATTTTTGCGAAGGTTTACAATGTGTCAATAGAAAATATTTCAGGCATGGAATAAGAATAACAAAAAGCTCGTGTATATCTTAGAATTAAATGTTCAGAAATTATACAATTGCATGTTCAAAAGTGATATTGTGGCAATTTATTTGAGACTTACAACCAGCGTATCAACCTTATACACTTACAAAGTTGTTAGCAAAGGATTTTTTGTTTTGTTTTTAATTAAAGATTGATGTGATGTAAAGGTACATTGACTTCCACAGGCAAATGTTAAGACAATGTATCAAAAGTCTACCAGAGTACAAAACAGTATTGCCAATAACTATTCTGGTTGGATGTGTTTTATATTTATGGTGAAGGCTTATTATGAATTATTAAGTTTCTGAGTGCACAGGCTGAGTTGAATGCACATTACTGAGTGCCCATTAGTAAGCACTGTGAGTGCATTCTCTGTGTGCACCTTATTAAGAATGAGTGCATTTTGTTGTGTATCTTGTAAAATTAATCACTATAACTACGAAACATGAGTGGTTACCGGTTTTACAAGAAATATGTCAATGTGCCCCTGCATGTTTAATAAGAAGGCTACATTTGCTCCTTGCTATGGCAGGAGGAGAATAATCTTCATGAGAGGAGGCAGCAGCACAGGGTGAGGGCAGATAAGGAGCACAGGTAAGAGAGTACAGAATATTCAGCACCCTTTGCATGCTTCAAATTTGCCAGAACAGCCCCTTTTACTTCAGAGGAGTAAGTTGGGGTGTGATGGCTGATGAGGAGAACATGCCTTGTTTGGTCCTAGGGCAGTGCTGCCTGGGGACTGCTCTTGTTGCAAGATCAACTGCTTTGGGCAGGACTCCCTTCCCATTTATGAAAGAGAAGAAAGACCAGAGATGAAAGACTGAGGCTTTCTCCTTTCTACTGGAAATGGGATTGACCTGCTTCTCCTCTTTGTAGCACAGCTGTGACTGTATAAAAAGAAAACTGAGGATTGCAAAAAGACAAAGCTTATGTTTCTTTTGTTGTTGTTGTTGTTGTTTGTCTTCCCTGGCCCCTGACTAAATAGACAAAATGCAGTTCTACATCCTTTAGGCAAAATCATGTCCCATGTAAAACAATCTCTGGAGATGCTTGTTCATTATGCTTGCACATTAAATACTCTTCAACAACTTTTTCTTACAATAGGCAAACATGTGAACTGAGCTATGGAGCATATCCAGAGGTAAAGAGTGCTCATGCATATGTTTCATAGTACTAAAATGTTTGCTTTAGGTTTATATCCAGAAACCTTTTTTTAAAGTAATGGGAATATTTTCTAGGTCTATGTGTTGATGTAAAATTTTCACAGGAAAGAGGAAAGATTATAAAAGGCAACTCAAGAAAACATCTGAAGGAAGACTGGGCAAAATGAAGAATTTCTGCTCTAACACTGAGAGAGGCTAATTCCATATCAGGATCAAACAAATGTGAAATCTTCTATGAAAAGGAGTGAGTGGGAAGCAGAATAAAATTTCTTTTTAGAAAAAGCCTTGGCCTTTTCTAAATGGATTTGTTAAACCTTCCTACAGTGTCTTACGCTGCAGCTGCTTGTTTCTTGGGGCCCTGAAGCCTTGACAACCTCGGCTGATTCTGCAAGGAAACCCCAAAGCCCTCCATCAAGCCCATGTAGGCAGAGTTTGTAGCATTTTTCTGTTGCACCATTTCCATCAGAAGACAATAAAATCAACACACTTCTCCCAAATATCCCAAATCTTGCCAAATCTGCATTTTCCATCACCCCTAATGCTAAGGCCATACTGATTTTGAGACTTTTTGAGAATCGATAAGCTTGGTGATAAAACAGTTTGGAAACTACCTGTGAAGCAGGGTAGTGAGTTAACCATCTTTCGATGTGGACGGCATACCATCCTGGTGTCAGGCATCTCTTCTGGAGAGTCCTTATCTCTGAGGGTGCCCAATGGTCTGATGTAATGACTTCATAAAAATTGAATTTCAGGGCTGCGGGGTCCTCATGGGACCGCTGATGCTAGTGGAAGATATGTAGACACATGTCACAAGAACGCTGAAGATTACGCCATAATCAAAGAGAAAAAAAAGGAACAAGCAAATTGCTCTGGTACTTCTAAATCCCATGAAGAGCAAAAATGTGCGTCCTAAATGCCTCCTTCTGAATATGCCCTGTAATTCCCTTCTTGAGGTGCTTAGTCCAGACCCTCCAACCTGCTGAGAGCTGACGGGCAGTGGCTCATCCTGCTCCACACCTCTGCGTGCTTCACACTGGAGCCATGGGCTGGAGATGCGTGGGCACATTACCTGTATCAGGCTAGACAATCACATCTAGTTTTAATACATATTGTCCTCTCTGCCGTGAAGTGGTAATTTCCTTCCTGCACCATGCCAGCTGTTCTCCTGGCACACGTCAACTGGCAGTGCCAGCCCAGCTGCAGCCCAAAGCAGCCCCTCAGCTCCCCATGGGTGACACTTCTGCTAGATAAGAGTGAGGGAGGCCTGGAAGCAGGATGGAGCCACCATTCAGACAAGGGTCCTCCTGGGGACAGACAACTGAGGAGCCAAATGCTGTCAGAGTAGACACAATTTTTTTACTGCACTTACACTGGCATTTGTAAAAGTGCAAATGAGGTACTAACAAGGGTGCAGATGGCATCCCTAGGCCATGCTTTATTCCTTGCAGAACCCGTAGTAACCGTATCAGACGTGTATTACAACAATATTTATTTGTGTCTCTTTTAACATGGTTCTTAGTATGTTTTTTACCTACATGACTACACCATATTTTGCATGCATGCTTAAATGTCTCTTTAAAAACCCACTGCAGACTTTGTTATGGGAAGGTGTGGGCTCAGCAAAAGGCAAGAAAGAGCATCCTAGAGTTTCCTAGGAAAACCAACAGGCTTTCTTTCATTTCCAGTGAGGGAAAAAGAAAATACTCTCCAGGTACAGCTCTTTTTAACTCCTTGGAAATGAGATGGAATACCTCTTCTATGAGGACAGGCTGAGAGAGTTGGGGTTGTTCAGCCTGGAAAAGAGAAGGCTCCGGGGAGACCTTATTGTGGCCTTTCAATACTTAGAAGGGGCCTATAAGAAAGATGGGGAGAGACATTTAACAGGGTCTGTTACAAAAGGACAAGGGATGATGGTTTTAGATGAAAAGGGGAGAGGTTCAGGCTAGGCATGAGGAAAAGAATTTTTACAATGAGGGTGGTAAAATACGCCAACGTTTCCCAGATAGGTGGTAGATGCTCCATCCCTGGAAACATTCAAGGCCAGGTTGGGTGGGGTTCTGAGCAACCTGATCTAGTTGAACATGTCCCGGCTCCTTGCAGGGGGGTTGGATAAATGACCTTTGAAGATCCCTTCCAACCCAAACTATTCTGTGACTCTATGAAACTTTAAAAGACACTGCATACATTGCACAACATGGCATACTGCCCAATTTACAAGCTGGAGGACAGGATGAGGTACCAGATTCTCAGCATCAAGAGCTCTGATTTTTCTAGCCAAGGCATGTTCATTTACCCCTGTGTATCTCTCCGGGCGAGGAACACAGCTTTTCCTCTATGCAGTGTCAGCTGTAATTGAGATTAAACTGTTTGTTTACAGCTGGTGGCAGCTCTGCACTGAGAAGTTTCATCATTTATGACACTGGTGTCATAGGTGCCAACTGCAGAAGTTGGCATTCAGCATCCTTCCACTTTTACACAGTGCAAATGCTTTGCAATAAATCCCGTTCTTGCTCAAGAACACAAATTCCCACTGATGTTGGCTATCATCCCCTGCCACTGATTTGACTATCTGTTTCTTGAAGGCATGGTCTGTACCTGATACCAGGAATATGCCCGATCGGATGGGTCGATGAGGATGGTGATGATCTTGGCCTTGGGGATGAGAGAAGCAGCTCGTTTAGGGGCTTCCTCAGAATGGAAATAGTTGGCACTTTTCTCAAAGAGGAAGTCAGTGGTGACGTTGGAAGGAGTGGGGAAGAAATCCATGTACCTGAGATGTGTAGAAACTAGTTAGAATTAGCAGTATCCCAAAAAGTCATGACCCTGTTCTTCCCATTTTACAGTAGGTGAAAAGATGAATTTTCAAACATAATTCTCAAGAAGCAAAATTGAATTTCTCAGCTCACTTGAGAACTGGAGTAGGGAGAACATATCTTGGCTCTTACATGGTACTGGTGATAGCTAAAACCTTCATGAAGACAGTTAATTAGGTTTCCCTTTGACAAATGGGATTTTTGCTAATAAATTCAGTGTCAAAGGGATATCTTTCACCAGTTTGGAGTGACTCTAGTTTTTGCTGCAGAAAAAATGGGAAAAGCTTCAAAATGTCACCCATTTAATTTTAACATTGTGGAAACATTTCATTTTGGAAGTGACAGATCTTTTCTTTTAGGTGTTTTCAGAATGGACTTTTCTATTTAAAATTGTTTGGAAGTAAAAATAAGTAAAATAGAAAGTTCAACTCAAAAATGTTCTTCTCAAATTAAAAACAGTAAAAAACAATATTTAAAATTGTGATAGGAGTACCAGGTGAAATTCTTTACAGTGGGTTATTTTTCTCATGAAGAAACAATTCTTACTTCATGAAAAGACACTTTTGAAGAAGAAGTATATAATTCAGTACAGTTACAGTCATGAAAAGACAGGGGTGCTATTCAACATGAAGACAGACATCATAACTGAGCTGGTTATTGTATTCATTGGTGAAATTCAGAAGAAATTTGCTACTGTAATATCTAAACAAAATTAAGGACTTGATTAAATGTCCCATCATTACAAATTAGTTTCTCTGTCTGATAATGCCAAGCATAACAAATTCATCCAGTAATTATGTAGATGTCATACATGCTTCTGTAATTGTTTCATTGTGATTTACCATGTATTAATAATGAACACTTCTGTTTTGTTATTCTTCTTACCAGTCAATTCCCTTGTGATAGTTGTTTCCATTGAAGAACTGAACTTCTTCAAAAGTTTTTGGACTAGGGAGATTACTGATAATGGAAGGATGCATCAGAAGAAATAAATAAAGTGCTGTTGTTCCTACAACAACAAAAAGTGATGCCATTAGGAAACAGAAAAAAACTTTAAACTTTATTCATTTAAGAAAGTATTTTAAATCAATACATGATGAGATACACAGGAAAATTAGAAAGATTACCATTTATAAGAAAATTGCCTATTCATGAAAGCATACGTAAGCACAAGGGACTTTCAGAGGGAGCAGGGAATATGTGCAGAATTCTGTGCTCATTACGCTTTTCCTATTTCCAGACTCTAAATTCTGCCCTCTGACACAAGCATGAGATGGCTGTTGATGGCATTGCTTGCTTGATGGTCTATTT
The DNA here is from genome assembly GCF_036013475.1 of Columba livia. NCBI lineage: Eukaryota > Metazoa > Chordata > Aves > Columbiformes > Columbidae > Columba > Columba livia. The sequence goes on along the minus strand of NC_088605.1, from coordinate 68,992,446 downwards.
AACCAGTGATGGAATTTGGCCCGAACACATTTGTTTTTCAAGTATTTATGTTGCACAAAACTTCTCAAAAGCACTAAAAAAGCACTAATCATGGGATTATGTTTTTATTTTTTCCACCTTTTTTTTTTTCCCTCTCAGAACCACACTTTTGTCCTCTGTGTATTTTTCATGGGGGTCTGCTATTGAGGAATAAGAACTCTCTCAAGTGATGCTGTTCTATTTCAATGCCAACAAATCTGTTTGTAGTAAGTATGCTTTAAAATCCCAGTAACAATACTTTTGTTGCTTGACAAAAACAACTGGTAATGATACATGATGGTAAATGAAATTTTGGAGAATGTGTCTTTGAAATTGCTTTTCAATGATTTTATGCTACACAAACTTGCATTGAACTCTGAAACAAGACCTGCCATCTCTTTGTCACTGTCACACAATTTCTATATAATCTTGGATTAGTCATTTGTTTCTCTGCCTCAGATCCACTTTCTCTAATATATCCACAACAGTAATAGCTATCTTGGGAACGAGAATATGTGGCTTAATTTAAATAATGCCCTGAGACCCTCAGAGACCTGCAAGTTGGTAAATAAGGTTATTGTCAATTAGGCTCTCAAAAGATGTTGAAATAATTTGTCAAAGAACTTAATAACGAACTTAACATAGGACACTCTGACAGCTTGGGTTTTTTTGTGGTGAATGTTTACATGACTTTCTGGTGCATCTTATTACTGATGGACTAAATTCTATAGTGAAATTAGAAGTATACAGCTGTCACGCACCAGTATGAAGACCTGACGGCTGCACTGTCCTTTTCATCTCCTGCAAACAGGTGAGCTGAGGGGAATTTCATCCTATTCTCAAAGTGAAGCCTGGAACGGCAGCAGAAATGCTGGGCTCTCACTGCAAGGGTGGCTGAGCATTATGGTCCTGAGCTGACTCTTCCTCCCCAAAAGAAACCAGCCAAAGCTATCCCTAAAACAATATATCCTCATATATTAGAAAGCATCTGTTATTAAGTTTTTAATAAGAAAATTGTAACTGAATGTAATAAATACATTGTACTTGAACCTTCCCTGTTCAAACAAATGCTGCATCAGGAAAGAGTAATAATATCCATTAGAACAGAGATTGCTGTGAAATTTTTGTGCTTTTCTGTTGGAAGACTTGTGATAGCTGTGTCTGGTAGAGGAAAGAGAATGCAATTTTACTATACATACAGTTGTCCCTTTCTGTTGGCAGTGAAGGAGTTACTGCCCTAATCCCTTAGGGATGGGGAATGCACCGTCCCTATAGCAGGGAGTTGGCTACAGGACACACACAGAGATACAAACTGGGGGGCTAGCTTTGGTTACAAATTTATTGCTTCTTACCTGTCTTCTGGGGTCCTATCACGAGAAATTTTGGTAGGTGGTCACAAGTTTTGTCTCTGGACCAAATATCCCTGTGTCGTTTATCATCACATGGATTCTGAAGAAGGAAAAGGGCAGTTGTATTACCCTGGGGATACCCTAAATGCACAGGAGTCTCTGCAGGATCTAAATGCTATTCACTAACACCAGAGCCTTACACTAAGCTGTAAAATCCCACATTTCCTCATAAGAGTTTGCTTGTGACAGATGCTGAGCATTCCGGTGTGGACTCGTGGAAGCCCTTTGGTTGAGCACTCAGGTACACAGAGACCAAACTCCTGGGTATTCTTCAGGACCAATCCTTACGGGGGTCCCAGTGAAGTCAGGAACACTACACAGTCATGTAAATCCTGGAGAGATCGGTGTCAAAATCTACAGCCTGTGAGGCTACTGCATTTCCTTTCCTCTCTTAGGCTCACTTCATAAATTCAGAGTCCATAGGATGTAGGTATGCACATATGTGGTCCCTTTGACTAAAATTCAATGTGTTTATAATGGTTTTACATGACTGAGGTTTAAGTTCAGTCATTAGAAAAAAAAAAGAAAAAGAAGAAAAAAAGATTCAAATATCGATTTAATCAAGGTTTCATTTGAAGTTAAAATTGAAACCTCTGTTTGAATAGCTTCAAGGTATTACTTTCTTAGGTGACAAAATGGTTTCAGATGCATAGGACTTAGTGCCAATTTTAATTTACATAAGAACCCAAAAAGAAGGACAAAATAGAAATGTGGGATATTATTAATCTCCTTATCTTTTTACTAGCTATGAATGCAGAATAAAAATGTGTGAACAGAAAACTCCACAGAAAAGGTTAGGAATGGCTGTTCTTTAAAGAAGTTATCATATAGATTCTGCTTTTGCATAGTATTGGCTGGTAATAGAAGATACAGTTTGCTAGTGAATAAAGTTAACAAAATATAATGGAGGGAATCATTAACTGATGTGAATCACTGCAGCTTTGCTAAACTCAGTGGAAATATTCTAGATTTGTACTTCTTTTGCATCTGGGCCAAAAATAATAGGGAAATTTTCTGCTCCTTTTTAGCAGCCTAGCCCTAAAATAACTGCACAGATCTCCATGGTGTCTGGATTTATGCCTGCATAGCTAAAAGCACAGTGTGGCATGTCATATTCTGAGTAAGAGAAGTGCCAGATATGTGTAACAATGATGAGGAAATTACAGTGGTGAGATTATAAACAGCACTATTGTGCATTTGAAACAGAGATAGAAAATAGTCAATCTGTGCAGAAAACCTTTTCCATTCTTAACATAACTGCCTGTTCTTCTACCTGTGTTTGCTGCTCTGACCCCTCCCACCCTCACTTTTCCTTGCTATTTCACTGAAGGAAGCTCGGATGCTGTGAAATCCTCCTTGTAGCTGCAGTGATTCAATATTAGTGATTCACCCTTAATGGGCACAACGAAGCTTCATTTTTTGCCTTTAGATAGCTCTCGCTACCTGCCTTCTACATCCATCTCCCCAATAGTGCAACAGGTTTAGTTAATGCAACACTGTTGGTTAACATGATGCATCAACAATACTACAGACAGGAGGGGCAGGGAGGAAAGCTTTCTCTCACATAAATGGCAATTAGGTGCTTTTACCATGCCTGATCGTGGGTGAGTGGAAGAAAGAGCATTTCTAGTCAAAATGAGTGGTCTCTCAGTGAAATTTAGATAATCTAAAAAGGCATGCAGGAAGAAATAACACCTGAATGTGAAGTGCATTTTAATGAATTTATTTATTTATCAGGGAAATATCTTTATTTCAGCAAGTGGATTGTAACTGGAGGAGGAAGAGCTTGTGACATTACCTGCCAAAGAGGGTCCGTCTGCTCCGGGAAGAGCTCAAAGTACTTATGAGCCAGCTGAACTGGGGGCAGCGTCTGCAGGTTCAGGTTAGTCGAGCTCTTAACAAAGCTGGCCAGGTTTGCAAAGGTGTACAACCCCAGGCGGTCATTCCCATAATTAGACAAATGGGTCATGAAAATGCTGATCTAAGAGAGAAGAGAAACCTTTCAGTCATGGGACATCAGGAGATGGTGGCATCTGGCTGGAAGGCCAGGCACAGGGGCTCCTGAAGATTTGCCAAATCATCTTTTCCCTACTCAAACACAAAAGAAGAACATTAAAATGTTAATCTAGTCACACTTACTAGGCTCTCTATGAGAGTCTGCACGTATGCGGCTGAGGAAAACATGCAGGCCGACTCAATGTGAGTGATAAAGCATGATTCAACTTTATTGCCCGAGATAGCGTGTATTTATACCAAATACCATAATTATGCATACTTGTCTCTATCTAATAGGCTAAGCACTAAAAGGTTACATTTACTTACTCCACCTACTTGGGTTTAGCTAGCTATGCGCATCCTGCATTCTTCTGACTCTTATCTCTTCAAGGATATCCTGACCCTGCCTTAGTTAGTACTTTTCCATTCCCCCCTTTCCCACGGCCTAATAGAAAAGCTAACTAAGGCCTACTTATGTCAACTAAAATGGGCTCTGCTCGTACAGTTGCTTGGTGGACTCATGTCCACGCTCCTTGAGCCAATCCCTGACAAGAGTCAAATCTCCAAACTTGTCTTGTATGTGCCATTTCTTTTAAATCCTCCTTCTTATTTGAAGTGTTATATTCACTTGTGGGCTTCCCACAGGCCAGCATTTAAGACATTCGTTCAGAGGTCTTTTTATTCTTATTTTCTGATTTTAACTTTAAAATCTGACTAATATGCTATTTCCTCTGAATGCAGGGTTGCCTTTTTTATCTAAAATGATATGCCTGTTAGTAGGTAAACAAGTTCTGAAACATAAAATTTTTAAGCCTTTGTGAATTATGATATCTCAGCTAAATATCACTGTCATTGATTTCTCCTTAAAGCAAATATAACTTCTGTCTTTTTATCAGCCTTACTATGGTTATCCTTTACATGGCCACTGATTTGTAGATCTCATAATTTCTTTCAGAAGGATAAAGAGAATTTGTAAGAATAATGTGAAGAATACATTTCCCTGTATTTTCTTTATATGAGGTGATCAAACTCGGTTTCATGGCTGCAAAGGCCTGGTTTATCTGTAGATTGTCATTATTTAGTTTTATGAAGATACTATCAAACTGAGTGTTGTTACTTGACTATTTTACTCAGCACATTGGCCTCAGATAGGATGTGCAATGACACTGGAATTTAATTGCACTGTTATAATGAAATAACATCCTTGTAGTAACTAAATTGTGCATATTTGTCTTCTTTTCCACCACCAGCTTTGAAGCTGACAATCAACAATATGCACAGGTTGCAAAAAGTACAAATTAACTAATGTGACCACCACAATTAAACAGAACAGCATGTTAAGCAGTGCACTTCTTAATAATGATATCACGTGTCATGGAGGCCTTGATGTGTAGCAAAAAATTAAAGATATAATGTTGGCTGCAGCGAACTCCAGAATATGCTTGTGGGAAGTTTTGCAGTTTGCTGTCCTGCTTTGATGCAGGAAATGTCTGAACAGCATAAAAGAGCATAGGCTTTGTGAAGTCAGTGATTGCTCTTGGTTAGAATAGTGTGTCCACAGTCCAGAGGAGTTTCGCTTTCCCAAAGTCTTGTGCGTCTACCACAGCTGTGGTTTTCACAGAGGAGATGAAGAATCCACACAAAGACAGTATCTTCAGTGACCTTACATGTGAAGTCCTCCTTCATATGAGGTTTAAAATATCTCCATATAGGAATGATGTATGGATGGCCTTTATGGAAGTGTCCCCTCATGTCACACTGAACAACTGAGCCCGAGAGCAAAATGTGGCCCGAGCCAGGCCCTTGGTGATGAGAGGAAACCACACTGAACAGCAGGCATTAACACATGGAAGATAGGATTCTCACTGTGCTGACAGTGTTTTATGTCCTTCTCTTTACACAGTGAGATCATGTGCACTCTGTGAGACCACAGGTCCATCTGCCTTCAGGTTGGACTGGTCTCAATAAAGGGACACAGGCTCAGCACTCCATCTTCTAGCCTTCCTGTGCCATATTTTGTTTAGGCAGCTGGTTTGTGAAGCCTTGAGAGAGGTTGGCACCTGAAGACCAACATGAGCAATAGCTAGTCTGCTAAGCCACTTAGGTTACCCGTGTTACCTAGCCGAGATGCAGGTCTGCAGGCAGGGATGGGCATATAGGCGATGCATATTTTGGGATCCAAAGCACCTGACTGTAAAGAGATTAGTCATCAGTGATGAGGACACCTGATTCACAGATAAGTTGCTTGCTTTACAGATAGATACCTATGGCCAGGTGAGTCTCTTTTTGGATGATTAAGAATGGGAACTGACAGCACAGCTGGGGACTGATGGTACTGTGTGTGAGCTTATAAAGTGATGTACAGGCAGTAGGGAGGGGGCTGCAGGAGGCACCAGCACAGACACCTTCTCCCTTTGAGAGATACAGTAGCAGATCCAGTGCTCCAGGGGTGTGCTCAGGTCAGTGAACTTCCCCCCCACCCCTTGCCCTGCCCCATGTCTTGAGGGATCTGGGTGTAGTTTAGGTGATGCCTTGCACATCCCAGGTGCAGGGGGCAATGTTTAGCCTGTTTTGAGGCCTGAAACATAAATTAGACATGCTATGGATTTCAGGATGGATGCTGTCCTTGCTGGGGGGAGACTATGGCTGGGAAACAAGGGAGGTGGGGTAGTGGCACCCTAGTCCCTGAGTTAGAGCCCTGGAAACCTGTGTCTCAGTTGGGTGGCAATTAAGCCCCCAGATCAGCTGAACTGGTGGGAAGACCTGAGTCTCAAAGCTCAGGACCTTCACACCTAAAACAGTTGAAAAATGCCCAGTTATCTCTCAGGAAGGTTATTACCACCAATCCACCTGGCTCTGTCCTGCTGACTGTGAAGAGCTTTCCAAAACAAACTGCTATGACCACCTAAAGATTAAGCTTACCCTTCAGTATGTTGCTTCTTTGTGGTCCCAGGCTTGAGCTCTAGCAGAAGAAAGAGCTGCTGGTAGAAATACTATGCCTGTAGTGCACTACCTTTCAGAATAAAGCTGCAAGCTTTCCACTTTCACCATCTTGCTCTGCCAATGTGGTGCTTCTTTAAGCATCAGCTCATAATGTTTAAAAACACGTCCATTAGTTTGTTAAATTATTTACAAGGCTTTTAGTACTTCTATAAGTTGAAGATGGATGTAGCTAAGGAGAAAATGTCCCTTATGGCCCATCTGCCGTGTGTTTGTGCTTGCCCCTCTTCATTGCACAAAAGGTAATTTATTACTCACTTTTATTTGGTTCTAGGTCTCTGTTGAGCAAAGATTGGCAACTATACACGTAAGTTTTGTTTTTGTTTTTTTTTTCCTGTCAGCCATACTTTTTGGATTTCAGTACCTACTTATTTTATGGCTGAAAGTGCTTGACATAAGTGGTGTGAATATTCAAATTGCCCTGAACTTTGTGCATGTCCATATGTAGTACCACAGAAAATTATAAACAAGGTAATCAATCTTTTTTGGGTTTCCAGTCTACTCACTTTCTCCCTCACCCACCAAAAAAATCCCAATGTAAACATACCCTTTCTAATTTAGAGTTCAGGTCCTAAAAATGTGATAAGTGCTTTCTCCAACCTATTTTAAAATAATGAAAAGGGAAACACTTATAGGAAATGTTGATAGAGAATATAATCTTGTCTCTGAGGTGTGGGTTTATTTTATAAGTGCTAAAGGGTCTGCCAATGACATTTAATATTATTGTAACAAATAAAGTATGTAAGTACATCTACTTTTTATTTTGGGGGTTTTTAAACTTGAATATGGACAAGATTTTTTTTAATGTTAAAATGTGCATATAGGAGATGGATATTATCTTATTTTAAGAGTTTCATTACACTGCTGCCCAGTTCCAAAGCTCCAATTGATCATTCTTTATGCAGTCAAAAGATCTTAGGTATCTCTCCTGACTTTTTTTTTTTCACTCTATTGATCTTATCTGACATGAAAAAAACCCAACAATATGATGCATTGAACATGGGGTAAAACCATATGTAATTCTTTGCTGTCTATCTCCGAATCAGTCGAGAGAAAAGGCGATGGATATTAACTGTTCATGTTTATGGCATGGATGGACACAAAAGTGTCTTTTAGTGCTGTTGCATCAATACACAGAAAATGGAATAGTCTAGAAATGTGCTGAGCTAGCATAATGCTACTGGGAGCATCAAGGTTGGTGCTGTGATAGCACTGTTGCACCACTTTGCTGTGTTTTTTTGGTGGACACAGAAAGGCTTCAGAATCAGCCTCAAGGGCAGGAGTGAAAACCAAGGACTGTCCCCTCCTGCAGTGCTTCAACTAAAATTGGTGAATAAAAGAGCCTACTTTTTGTCATAGAAAGCATGGAAACAAGGCAATCAACAGAACACAGACTGACAGTAACCAGCAGGCAGCACTTCATTAAGGTAGGGATTACACTTTTAGGGAGGGAGGCAGGATGCTGCTCTGTGAAATGGTGCAGTACAAAGGCAATAAATTGTTTCAGATTCCTGAGGCTGGTTAAAGGGCTCTGTTTGCAGTGCGTTACTCTTAAGGTTAAACTAGCATGAGCTGTGTGGGTTAAACAAATGTGCAGGGAGGCACTGAGCGAAATACTTGCTGTCACTGTACGATCTATAGCCAACACAATATGTGAAATGAGGTCAGTTGAGTATAACCATGGTGCTGGTCATGTTCCCACAGAGGTGGCAGCACACAGGCACTTTGCAGGACAGCAGTGTTCAAACAATGCTGTAGTTTGTACTGAGGCAGTATCTTATTAACTTTGGCAATTCACTTCTTCTGTTCCCATCACTGATGACTCATATTTTGAGAGGTGTGAAGGGAAAAGGATGCTGAAGGTGTAGCTAGGAAAACTTCCTTTATGCTTTCTTCTCTCTTTCTGCTATCTACTCAGTGTTCCAGATCTCAGTTGCTGCTGCTTCCTCATACCACTTAAAATCACAGAATGCTTTCCTGTGGACTGTGAACTGGCTGAAGGGAAGAAGCCAGAGAGTCGTGGTCAATGGGACAGAGTGTAGTTGGAGGCCTGTATCTAGTGGAGTGCCTCAGGGGTCAGTACTGGGGCTGGTATTATTCAATATATTCAGTCTTTCTCAAAATCACTTTGCCTTTTCTGTAGCCAGGGCCCTTTTGTTACAGAAGCACTATTTTTTTTATCATTCTTTTAAATCCCTGTTTTATTGTAAGTAGATAAGGAACAGCTATGGCTTTTTAGTTATTGTGAGCAGATAAGGAACATCTATGGATTTTTAGCTATGGCTGTCAAAGATTTGCACAAAAGAGGGAGTTCTAAGATATGTATTTTGTTGGTGACAAAACTGTGATACAGAGGGATGGTGTGATTTGTGAAGAGTTAATCATTAGGCTGATGAATGATAACCTCTTATCCACCTTCACAACTTTTTGACAGGAAGATGAGAGCTGTCTCTATTTGGAAGAACTGCGATCAGCTTAAGCTTGAAGGGGCAGAGCTCTTTGTATAAAAAGGGGTCTTTTACATCTAAGAAAAAAGCTGTCTCAGCTGTTTGTTAAAGTCAATGGGATTTCCTTTCTTAAGCCTGTCCTCCATTGATGGAGAAATGAATTAACATGCATTGCCTACACTGACAGCAATGGGTAGGAGCTTTAAGGGCCAAAGTCATTGGCATGACCTGCCCTATGTATTTTTAATGTCAATGTGTTTATGTAAAATGTGCATATTTTAATCCTGCTTTTTGTTGCTCAGTGCTGCAACTGTTCAAGTCTGTGCAAGACCAGAATGGAGCTGGCTCGTGGTGTGTGGTGCAGCATTGGCCACAGCAGCTGCTGCTGGGCTGGTCTGCCCTTGCAGCGCTCCCAGGAGCATCTTATTTCTGTCTGTATTAAATGGGAAATAACTGGCAGGTGTGGCCGACAGACTGTGGAAATTCTGATTTTACTATTGTAATGGGCTTTTTTTCTGCTGTTTTCTGTTGCCGGCTCTGTATTAACATTTCAGAAATGTCCACAAGGGTCTGCAATTTTGCTCTTTTTAAAAGAGAGAGGTGAGAGGAGAACAGTAGGCCCAAATTTCTCAGGCTGCCTGTGTAGTAATGCAGGTAAATTGTGATTGGTAAATTGTTTTATTTCTGATTGATTTATTCTGATGGGTAAATTGTTTTATTTCCATTAGGCTGGGTGGGCAGAGGAGGGAGGGAAAAAAAGGTATTTCACACTTCTTCCACCTGATAGAATCCAACAGAAAGCTGCACCCTGCATCTGGCTATTTACCAGCTCCTCTGTTTCCAAGTCATAATACTTGGTTAGTGAATCATTAACAAACCCAAACTGGTCTGACCTGAGACATCTGAGCATGGAAAAGGCTCTGGGGAAGCCAGCAGTGACTCCTGGAGCAGCAGGGTCAGGGAACTGGCAACTCCTGTTGGGTTTCAAAGCAGGATGGGATGACCACCCATTTTTCTTGGAGCACAGGCCTGATTAATCAAAAAGGCAATACACCCCAAGCGGAGGGTAATTAAGGTGGGTGCAAGCTTCTGGGGGAGTAGTTTGGCTGCCTGTTTGGGAGGGGTGTGAAAGGGCTTCAGGCACAGCCTAATGCAGAGCGGGATTTTGCAGGAAAGCTGCTCATTGTGGCATTGACCCAACACAGGAGTTGGTGGCAGGGGCAGGTGATGCCTGCCATCCCACCCCAGAGCCAAATGGGCTGATGGGGCAGCTCTGAGGGGTGACATCTCCTGCTGCCTCCCCAGGGATGTCTGGCAGGGTCAGGCTTTCCCCAGGCAGCCCCTTGCCTGTACATGCCTGGGTGGTAATGTGAACTGCTTGCAGATATGTTGAAGAAACACAGTTAAGAAGCTGGGGTGGGGGTGGTAGTGTGGGTAGACATTGTTTTGAATCTCCACTGAAACTGCACTGAAATGAAGAGCCCATACTTTTCACACCTATGTTATGAGATTGTATAAAAACTAATGACAGAGCATTGCACCATTTTATTCTCTGGTTCTTATTTTCAGGAGTTTTTAAAATTTATTATATCCAATATTATAGAGGCATTTTCTCTGCATGTAATGTTTGTATATGCATGTTTGTGTTTATATACGTAAAATTAAATCTAGATTAGCTAGTAGGGAAAAACGAAGGACTTGTTTCAAAATTATTGGAATATAAACCATGTTAGGTCTGCTTGAAGTACCTAGAAACTGTATTCTGTAATTAGGGAGTTTGTGTACTTTCTGCAGATGAACAGCCCTATGTACCTGTTAATGCAGGATATAGAGGTTTATTTCCTCCTGTAAGTGCAAAACTCAGTATGGTCTTGACTAAAACCACTCATGACTGCATTAGAGCATCCACAATTAGCTAACACATATTTGGAAACCTTTTTAACAATTGCTTAGTTGAATTTAGTAATGTGCAGAAATAGTGAGAATTGCTGTCACAGAGCCCAGTAGAAACATTCTGTAAAGCTAATGAAGCCTTACCAATAAGTATATTCACAGCAATATTGTGTTATTGTGTGTGTGTAGAGTGCTGGTTGAAGGCTTCTGGTTTATAACACAGCATATAATGATTATTAGATTAGGAAGTTTTACCTTTTATGTCTCCATTAACACTGTACTTTTGCTAAGCACCATGTATGTAGCTAAGTGCTATATCCTAAAAACATCAGGGGGGTGTCTGTTTGCAGTAGTGTACCTAGAGATGGGAGTCCATGCATGTTTTTACAATTGTAGATATGACCTCAGGCATACTGATAACTGTGTCACCTCTGCTATCCTCACTCCACCACATCAACTTGTGTTCAGGCTCATCTCCAAACTTGTCAGCTGTGGCTTTGTTTTTGCTATGCCAGAATAATGTCAACATCTTGCAGGGAAGCTACTTCTCTAAAGCTCACCTCTAATTTTGTCCCACTTTCCTGCCAGCAGGTTTTGGGATGTAGTTTAGCTACCTGTCTCCAGGGGGCATTAGGGTACTTGTCTAACACCAGAAATCATATTTGACTATTTTGGGTGGATCTTCCCAGAGAAGTGCAAACCACTGTAGATTCTGCAGTGTGGGCCATAGCTTCAAAGAGGAGCTTACAAAAAGTGTTGAGCCCTAGTGGGATTTTCAGACTGGCTAGCAGTGACCAGGTAAGTATGAAAATCCCATTAGCCACTTAGCGATGTTTTCAGAGGCTTAAAATCCCTAGTATATATGGCCACCAGCGACACAACTATCCTGACTGTCAAAGGGTAAACTGACTTCTAAACCCAGGACACAACTGCTTTTAGAACGCTATCATTTGTGTTCATGTGTTGTTTACTACAGGATTTTGTTTATGCTATGCATGCAGCTTTGAGTGCTGGAGTATTTGATGTCTCACTTCAAAGCTGTGGAAGACTGAAGGTCAGCCCTATCTTCAGCTGCTGTGAATCCCTCCAGCCTGAGCAAAAGATACCTGCAGTTTTGTTGATCTATACAGGAGCTGGTATTAAATAGGTCTGCTTCCTCTGTTCCCCAGGAGCCTGTGCTCCATAACCATCAATGTCCTTGTTGTCTATCCTAGTTGATTAAAACAATTATAAAATCAGCACAAAGCTTCTGTTTTTTTCTTTGAGGATAACATATGCCCACATGCTAGAACAGAAATTCCTGGAGAAAGGGTTGTTAGCACTCCACCTTCCAGCTGAAGTGTAACACAACCAATCTCACTGATGGACCTGGCCAGTCTCAAGGATGACTATCTAGTCTTGGGAATCATATAGTGACTGATACCTTTATGGTGTATTCAAAAGTGTGCCTATCCACCAAGCTAGCTCTTGTAATGGAAAAGTAAATTACTTAACTTATCTATAAATGTGGTCCACCTTATCATAGAATAGTTTGGGTTAGAAGAGGCCTTCAAATGTCGGCTAGTCCAACCCCCCTGCAATGAGCTGGGACACCTTCAGCTATATCAGGTTGCCCAGAGCCCCATCCACCCTGGCTTTGAATGTTTCCAAGGATGACACTCCATAATTAGATGCAACATTCTCTCTTAGGTACTTCCCTTCTGCTCATCCTTCTGCCTTGCTGCTGGAAAGCCCAGGAACAGAGGGAAGTCTTGTGTGTGAATCCTGCTCCTTTAAAATGAACTTGGTTTTCAGTCTCTGTCAACCTTTTACTTTTCTTCACCTCTTAAATAAAATTTGCAGGAAGGAAGGAATTAACGCATGCAAAATAAGCCAAGGGTATAGCTCAACCTTGTGTAAAACCAAGACATGTTGGATAATATATGGTGCAAGCATCCTGTTCTTGTAGAAATGAGGTAGCATATTTACTGCTTTTCTCTGCTCCTCTCTTGCCTGAATGCTTCACAGAAAAATGAATTTTGCTATTCTGTCTTTTTCCGTTGTGCTCAGAAAATGCTGTACAGTTGCTCCAAGAGCAAGCTCTCATAATTGAATCTAGATGGCAGCATGTTGTATTTCTGAATGTGTAAATGGGATGTCATGGCTGAGGAATGCAAAACTGTCAAGTGTCCATTTACTAATACCAAGTAGCTCTATGCTAGGCTGACCACAGAAATACCTCTTTCAATTTCAAGTGTTTAATATATTTCACATCCTGACAGCCTCCTATTATGGATTACAGACTTTTCTTGTACCTTATGAGCCAGAGCCCCATTCACTGATAATGAATCCCAGAACACTTGGGCTCTTAATGCAGCTGTTTGTGCAGCAGCACAAAAAGGAAGATGGGAGTGAGATTTTTGTGTTGACAAGGCACTAATTTTAATAATGACAAATTGTTTCTCTAGAATTCAGCACTATTCATATTCATGACCCTTCTGCTACTGAGGCAAAATAGCTTTTTTTTTTTTACATTTTACTCTATTTCCACTCTGTACATCTTTTTATATTTTAGTATTCTTGACAGGATAATAAAATATTTTTCCAAACATGGTATCTCTAAAGAAAGCAACAAAACCAGTGTTTGGAAAGAAATGTTTTTGTCTTTGATTGAAGGGGAAACAAAACCATTGAATGACATTTTATTTCCCATGCCTGTATTCATTACGGTGGCTGTATTCCACCCTAAATGCTCCCAGTGGTGGGAGGGGAAGCTGCTGTCGATTGGTGGTGGTACGTGGCTCAGAGACAACTGTACAGATGCTGTAGTGTATCTGTGTTGTTTTAACATCCCCTATTCAAAGAGCAAAATAGTTTCTCATTTACCCAGGAACGCTTTCTACTTTTCCATTATTTAGTTGGTATGATTAAATGAATTCTTTATTATTGACAGAAAAGTCTTGTGTGTTGTTCCTTTCCCTCAGAGAATAAAGTTGATATGTTTGTTTTTTATTGTCTAATATCCACAGAAGTCTCAACTCACATTCCAATACAACAACTCAGCAACTCTTTCCTATGTTGTATATGCTTTTGATGTATGGGGTCCTAGATAAAAAAAGCTGGTTAGAAGGTTCCACTCCATCAGTTATGTATCTATTTTGTTTTTAAACCTGCTATTATGAGAAAGTAAGGTTGGTGTTTTTCTACTACTAGGTCATGCTTTCAGAGCCTATGAAAAAGTGCTGCTGTTGATGAGTTTATGCAATCAGTGCGTAGCTGAATTATAATGGAAAAAAAATAAATGGATATTTTTTTCTGTTCATTTGTTACACTTGTATAAGTGATCAGCAGTACAGCTAATTGTGGTTAAAATTTAATGAATTCTTCACAGGTATGGTGCTGCCAGTTACATTGCTGGGCCTCATGAAGTCTTTACAAAAGTCTAGAGCAATTTGGTACTCCTGTTATAAGGAAATATCTGCATTTTTTAAGCAAAATTCATGATGTAGGAATTTGTCTTGCCATCCATCTTTTCTTATTGAAAGACTTCCTTATGCTAAGAACATCTGTAAAAAAACAAACAAAACCCAAAACCCAAACTTACTCAGTTCAAACTCAAGAATAAACCCAAATTTCTATTATGCAAATGAACCAGATGAAAAAGTGTTGGGGTACTATTGACTTAAGTCAGATTTGTACACCCACTAATTCTGACAGAGTAGTAAAAGTATTGTGAAAGAAACAGCTTGAAGTCTTGAAGAGTTTTGGTCTTCGGTTTTCAAAGATGATCAAAGGAATTTGTATAAGGAGATAGGTATTAAGAACTCATTTCCCTGATGGTATATGTTGTATGATCCTTGTTAACTTCTTTCAAATAACAAGATACTGGTTGAGGCTGTCAACCACTTTAGTCATAATCCTCTGCAGATAAAGATCAGTTCAGCTTCAATTCTTTTGTACCAATGAATAATTTGAGTATTCCTTAGCATCACTTTATGATACCAAATTATAACCTGCTCTGGTTAAGTCCATCTACAGAAAATGGTGACGTTTACTCTGACTGCACTGAAATGATGGCAGCTCTCCCTTACTGTTCTTAATGTCACAAATACTGTCCTGACAGCACCACTGTCACAGTAGGATGGTGAATGACCACCATGGGCCAGCATTAGTCTGAGGTCTTTTGCAATGACTTTGAGCATTGTGCTGTAGGCACCACCTGTGCACAGGGCTGTCTTGCAAGCTTTGTATTTATCATAGCATGGAAAAACGCAAGAAAAAAAAATAATACAACGTGCCTCTTCTTTATTAATGGGTAAAGTAAAATTTTTGCTTCTGGGTCTGTGGGAGTGATGTTAGCACTGAATGTGGAAATATATTACCCTAAAATATAGTTTCTAAGATCTGAGAAGGAAGAGATATGTCAACTGGAAAGGGGGGGACACTTGGCACTTACAAGAACACTTGTGGTTGCCTCCCCTTTAGGAACAGTATGTCCTGTGCACCAGGCTGCGTGATCATTCACGCTGCATCATTTTGCCGAATCTCGGGTCCGGGTGGAAGCTGGATCTAAACCTCTCCATGGTGGTGATGGAGGATGGTGCTAATTAATGACAAATTACTTGGAGTAGTAATGCCCGCTCTGCAGTGCTGCCCAACGGCTGTGTGCAGTGGGGAAGGAGCAATGGGTCAGCCTAGTTCTTCTTCAAGGGACATCTAGGCAAGGGTTGTTGAGTGGTGTTAAAACCCTCTGGTTAAATAAAGTGCTGGATTGGATATGGATAAAAATATTCTACTCGGCATTGCACACACGTGTATGGGGAGGTGACAGCTGATATCTGAGTGCTCAGGCCAGAGCCATGACTGTTGACCAGCTTGCAGGCTTTCCTGCTTCTGCACCCACCAAGTTTTCCCACTGCTTGGCTTTATTTCCAGGGAAGGGTCAGCTCTGCTTTCTGTTGGTGTATACTTGTTGGGACATGGCTAATAGAGAAGGGGCATGGCTCTATTGATCCGTTGTATCAGGAGAATTCTGTTCTAAGTTAGCATGAGTAGGCCTCAGTTAGCATGAGTTTGGTGTAGCATAGTGGAAAAGTACTGAGCGGTTGCTCTCTGGTTCAGCTGAGCGTTTAGATAAACAAGCTGGGGAATTATCTCTAGCAGGGTGAGAAGGTTGCATTCCAGAGAAACCACAAGAAGGTTGAGCTCATTATGTATACTATCCAATCAATAGAAGACGAGTAGGCATAATTATTGTATACTATCCAATTAATAGAAGACGAGTAGGCATAATTACTGTATACTATCCAATTAATAGGTGACGAGTATGCATAATTATTGTAAGTCTTATATAAATCAGCTTAGTGCATCAATAAAGTAGAGGTATGCTTATCACTCATATTGGGTCGACCGCATTCCTTCCTCCGTCCGCTCGGGTCTGGAACTCTGATGGAATTTTTCTCTCGGCATATACTTGTTCCTAAATACCTAGTATCTGATTAATGACATGCTTTGGTACCATGTAGATATTACAGAAAATCCAGGAGAGATCACTTTTTAGTGTAGATTAAACATCTTTACAGCAAAAGTAATTACTTTTTTCCAGAATTTCTAAAATATCTTATGGGGCTTCTTAGTTGTGTGAGTGGAAGATAGTCTGAATGTTTTTCCTGTTTGACTTTTTATTTTAATGGATATAAACAGCTCTTTACTTTGAAGAAATCTAAATGTGATGCTTATGTTTTAAGCAACATTAAACCTCAGTTATGCAGACCACAGAGGATATGATGATGTGTAATTAAGAGAATTTGCTCTACTCATGTAGTACCTTTATGGCTGTGATTTCTGGATAAGAAGAGGAGACTCTGACACTCAGGAATCTGTGTAAACAACTAGACAGCATTCAGCCAGGGGAGTCAGCAGTGGCCAGGCTGCCAAGTAGCTAATAACAGTGGTAATAAATATTTATAAGCGTTGCATTTGAGCCAAGCTGTGTACTTGACTCTGGTCTCCCTGCGTGTGCACCGTGGGTCATCTGGGAATGCTCCATCAAATTTCTTTCACCTGTAATGGCCTGGGGGTGAATTTTGTCATCCCACAGCTTGGAGGTATCCACTGACTAGTCTGGCAGGTTATGGGGAAAGCAATATTTCTAGGCAGGATGAAACTAGTCCTGAAGTAAACCTGGTCTTGTCTTTTTTTTTTTAAGGTTGGCAGACTGGGAACCCTAAGAAACAAAGCATTTGCTTTAGCAGGTGCATAGTATATTGCTCATGGGCCTGTGTTAGTAGCAGTAGAGGATGTGCAATATGTCCCAGATCACAGTTCAAGTCAACAGGCAAAGGTGTAAGCTGCCCTATTGTTTCAACAGGACTTCAGTAAGTTCAATAGTAGCTCAACCTAGTGACAGAGTGCTTTTTTTTTTTTTTTTTTTTTTTTTAAACTGGGTCTTTGGTAATTTTTCTCTCTATTTACCCTTCCAATCAATTGGTTAAAACATAATAATCTGAGCCAGCTGAACTTTGAGAGAAATGTGCTCATGTATATTCTAATGGGAAATAATGATCAAAATGATTATTAGCTTGGATAAGCATCCATAAATGACTGTTTCTCTGACATTTCTCTTTATAGATGTGTTTAAACGAGATCTGGGTCTGACTGTGTTTTGAATGATGGAATGAATTATGTCTATTACCATTAGCACGGTACTTCACAGTTTCCAGATAGAGGAAGGTAAAGTCAGAGCAATACTGACATTTCCCTCTGAAAATTACTACCCAGAATCCTGCACAGCACACAGATCTGTACAACAAGTGTAAATCATCTTGTTTAAACTGAAGTCACCTATAAACACTGAATAAGTGTTTTTACCAGGATACTTTCTTTCAGACTGCAAAGAAAGAAATGCTAGGCAAGTTGATATAGATTGGAGAGATGTAGGAAATTTATCATTTGTTTTTATAACTCTTCTACTGTCATGTTGCTATTCTTGCAGTTTTATGAAGAGCTGACTGCTCAATGTTATAGAGTATTCATAAATGATGATTAATTAATCCATTTTGGTGGCCGACTCTGAGCAAACAAACCTCAGAGTTAATTTAATTCTCCACTCTTGGTTTCAGAAGAAAAAAAAAATACAGCATTTTCAGTTCACTAGAGGATATAATATTCTCAAATCAGCCACTTTCCAATTAATTTTGAATAGCGAACACAGCAAGGAAATTTTGTTCTTGTCCATTTACTTCTATTAAGGATTCATTTTCAATAATCAGAGAATTCTGAGTCAGCTCATTTTTACCTTAAAGGCTTGCTCCTGACACTTTAATAAATTATCGTATGGTGTGTGCTTGAAGGTAACAGATTCTTTTTCTTCTTACCCAACAACCCTCTTGTTGACATGCAGTCATTTATTACCATCTCTGCGATCACATAACTTGCTGGAAAGTAATTCTGATAAAGTACCAAAATGCATGTGTGGGGTATCAGCTTTCATAAAGAAGAAAAACGTCACAAAAGAAAGAAAGAAAGTAGATGTGTTATCCTTGAAATATTTTCTTCATGCTCTGAGTTTTAAGCTAATGAATTTCCAAATATGCTGCTGAAGGCTTGAGATTCCATGGGATAATATTTTCCTACACCAGCTTTTAGCAGGTGGGGTGGCTATGTGGAATGGAGGACAAAAGAATGATTTACAAAGGGGAAAAAAATATTCCAAAGCCTGAGCAAGGTTGGAGTGGATTTAATCATACACCTAGACTTGGATGATAAAAGTGGCTTCAACTTTTATGTTTGTATTATAATATTTGTATCATGTTATCAGTGCTTACAGGACTTACAGTTACAAAAGGAAATATCTTTAGGGGAAGAGGTGATTGAACTGTAGGTAAAGGTACTTTTGTAGCGTGCTATCTTTCCATACAAATGTATGTTGTTTGTATTGAGCCTTAATACGTGCTTTGGTGGGAAGAAAACAACGTGTTTACAATGCCAAACGTGCATAGGATTTAAGGGTTTTACTGAATAAAGATACTACCCTCTTCCTCAGGCAAAAGCTGACGACCGTGTCCTGCAGTTATACTGCCTGCACAGGTGGCTCTGGCTGGGATGTCGACCTCATGGTCCTTTCCACAGGGACAAGCATCTGGCTACTCTCTTGTGCTTCACTGTAACCTTCACTTTTATGTGGTAATAAGGTTTACATTGTCCAAGTAGGACAAACAGCCCCTGTACAAAGAAGAATAAGGCTCAACTCCCTTTTTTCATTTGATTTAGTATGTTTGTGACCATTAAAACGAATTCTGACATAGCTGGTTAATAATATTTTAATTCAGTAAAACATATTCTTCTTGTATTGGAGAGGGATACACCTGTCCCTACAGGCAGTAGCCTGCTAATTATGGCTCAACAAGTATTGACATTTTTGTAGTGGGGAGGTTGCTTACTTTCTTTTTCCTGTTCCTGAAACATGCTGAGATGCTCTGTTCACAGGGCCCTTATTAGAACTGCATTAGGAATTACTTTGGATTGCAGTGTATTTCCTACAATGCCCAAGGTTATTTTTTATTCTTTCTACAGCTATGCTCAGAGAAACAAAGCAAATAAAAAGAAAAATATTATTAACACTCAAGATGTTTCATAATAACACTCCCACATCTCTTGTGGAAGGTATAAATTAACCTCTCTCTGCATTTACTTTTAATATTCTGAAGCAATAACGTGTGATTCTCATCTGTTTGTGTGACAAGTGAGAGCAGGAAATAAGAACAAAATGTTCAAGGGATGGCACATGTGGGACATGTAGAATCTAGATCAACAGACTGGATATGAACAATAACCCTTTAGTTATGGTGAACATTCAAAAATGTAGAGGCATTTAAGTGACCTTCAAAATTAAAAGCATCCCGTGGCACTTACAAAGATTTTTGCCTATTTCTACAGTGTGTGATCACATCTTGTTCAAAGTTAGAATAATAATGTACCTTATTATGGACTGTCTATAGCTTCTCTTGAGTTGGGTTCAAAGTTACCTTTCAATCAAAAATCTGATTTCACTCT
Organism: Columba livia; assembly: GCF_036013475.1. NCBI lineage: Eukaryota > Metazoa > Chordata > Aves > Columbiformes > Columbidae > Columba > Columba livia. The sequence continues at coordinate 68,972,651 of NC_088605.1, read as the reverse complement.
CCACAACCAAATTCCCACAAAAGAAGCTAATCTTCCTAAAATTCATACACCACATTTCATCTCAGGTTAAAGCTTCTTAGGGATGTTTGATTGAAGCAGAAAAATGAATTTTTTAAAAAAAATGTGTCTTTCTCCTTTTCTGCTTCTTTTTTTTCTTTTTTTTTTTTTTTAACTTTAAAAATGACTTGATCTGTCGGTTGTATATATTTCTTATTTTGTTGGCTTTGAGGACAATGAGTGTTTTGTGCAGGATGTGCATGTATCTCTATACACTATGTGGTGATATAGATATAAATCTAGAGTAAAGATAGATAGATAGATATAAATACAGACATGTAGGAATGGCCCATGCAAGTTCTTTACATTAGAGCTGTGAAAAGGAGACAGTGGGAGGCTGAATTAAAATGCATTGTAAGAAGCAAGGGAAAGGGTTAGCCCAGCTGGGTTCATGTGTGTAACAAGGAGAAAAATGAAGGAAGAATAGGAAGAGAGAAACATCTCATGAATTAAGAGACTGGATGTAAGGAACAATCTGATTCTTGGTAGACATCTTCAATTTAACCACCTCTCTAGGTATGGCTGACCTTCTTTGCTCAGGCTACAGATAATCTTAATTCATTGTGTTCAGCTGTGACTAGGACCGAGATGGGAATGCCTTGAGATGGTTGGGAGTCCCACCTTAGGTCCACATCTCAAAGCTTCATAGACTTATTTTTGCTTTAGCGTTTGAGGTCCTTTTTTGTGCTGGTACTTGTTGGCTTAATAAAAAGCTGTCTGGGTTAGAGAGGTTTTTGTTTTGTTTTTTAAGGAGAAATTACTCTCTCGCTCTTGTTTTTATAAGCAATAATATTTAGGGTTGTATTTATTAGCTTATCTTGGCTGTTAAATGTTTATGACTGTTCTTTATTGTCTGTGAAACAGGGGAGTAAAGGAGATGAACTAGAAAACAGATACTGGAAGACCTTGTGGATACTGAAGATGTGATATATGGAACAATTTGTAAGAGCATGCTTTAAATATGTCAGAGCATTTCTCAGGAGACTGCTGAAGGGCAGTGGTCAGAGAACATGGACTGAACCCACTTAGTTTTGAGCCTGCTGTGTGGATGAGGAAAATCCTCCTTACATTTAAACTCCAATGGGGTTCGCTAGCTTTTCTTATAAGAAACCTGCTTTTTGCTGCTGAAAGTATTTCAGTTTGGGAAGTGTATGTTATGAACGTTTTGTAAGTTATAAATTTTCATGGGTTACATTTTGAAGCACGGCAGGGGATTTGCCCTGTTCATCCCATTTAATCGCTCTACCTCATGCCTTGTGTTTGTTCATGATAGCAGGTGATGTGACTGAGTGTGCCTTAGAAAATATATTGCTGTGACTGGCACATTACAGATTTCATACCAAAGCTTTCAAAAGAAAGAAGGTACCTTAATGCAGGTGAATTTTAATGTCACTTGTTTTCTTTCTGTACTGAGTACATCACAGACAGAAGTGCACATGAAGTTGGTTAACGTTTGATGGGAAGTAATTTAAAATAAAAAAAAAAGGAGGCACAGCACTGGTGAAGTAGACAGAGGGGAAGGATGATTTTACAAATGTAACCTGGGAATAGATAAATTTATTCTAGAGGCCAGTTATGTGAAGTAAATAATGAGAAAATGACAAGCAGAATAAAAAGAAATACTGACTGAAAATGACTGGAATGTTGAACTCCTTCAGATAAAATCTGCCTTAATTTTTTTAATAGTTATGTAAACCAGTGAAGCAAAGTTTTTAAAAAAATTCTTTGAAAGCACCTCAAAGCACTGCAAAAAGTTACTAAAGAATTGGCGTGGTTTAGGAAGAGAGAAAAGGAAATCATGCCTTTCGAAATGGTTTAAAAATAAATTTAAAAAGTCTTAAGTTGGCTTTGTTGTTTTTTCCTGTTGAAGCAGTGAAATGCTGTACACCTGCAGAAAACCTAAATATATTTTCCCAAGGAATTGCATTGCTATAGTTCTGGTCAGAGCCAGATAATTTTCTGTCATATTTATGTAGCTGAGTAGTATTACATTTATCTTAAGGACATGGTATTTCTCTTGTATGATGCTTTAAAACAAACAATCAAAAAATCCTGCCCAAAACTACTAGGCTAAAATAGACATTTCCTAATGAGTCTGACATTCTTTGACTTTGGGTGGTGAGTTTCGCTTTGGGCCGACCGATGCCAGCTGTGGCTACCCTTGTACCACACACACCCTCATGAGGCCTTTGCTTCCAGCTTGAAGTGTTCGTGAGAGACAAGGAAAAAGAGAAGCGCCAGAAATGAGCTACGAGAGCTTTCCTTTCTGGGAAGAACTTGGCCAGCCTGTGTGGGGATGGGCAGGGGTGTACAGCTCTTCGGTATTAGATTCCTGAAGATATGGCTTGAGTAGCAATGTGCTTTCCTGACTAGTGTACTTTCTTGTTTGAAGATATAACTATAATTAATACAGACATATGTGCGGTCACTGAATTTTATTTTACTAACAAAAGTAGATTAGTTCCAAAGCAGCTTTGTAAAACTTTTTTTTAATATTTTTCCTTGATAAATGTTCTAGATGTCTTTCACCTCCTCCCCCCTTTTCCCTTGCTTCTTTCTACTTACTGTGGTGGTTTCACTGCTTTATTTTCACCACTGACATGGAAGTGCTAATGCTACAACTTTTAGGAATTCCATCCTAATTAGGATTTAGCAAATAATTGATTGTTGATGTTGTCAAACTACAGAGTAAATAACATTGATGGTAATAATAACACTGATTGAACAGCTAGCTTTGGGAGAAAAAATATTTCAGTTACATGTTTCATTGCTTTTCTTGCATCAAATGGTAAACAAAAACTCCAATGACCTCTGTAATGTCTAATTTTCTGTCCCAGACTGTATGTGTATGTATTATTTGTAAATACATGTGAAGCTTCTCATTATTGTTCTAAGCCTCCAAATGAATGAAACCCTTCAGAGAGGAGCTAGATTGATATCTTTCGAAAGAGTTGTCTGTTCCCTTTTTCCACTAACTTTAATGAGCTTTGCTTTGAAGTGCAAAGAATATACAAAGAATAAGTACTACAAACTGTAGACTTGAGCAGCCTTCTGCATTGGTTGGGTCCTGGAAAGGTCTGGCTGGGATTCTTGTAACCCTCATTAAAACTCAAAGGAAAGTTTGATTTCCGTCCATGTTGGTGGAAGTTATCCCTCCTCTGCATACTACTAAATCATCTCTGCCAGACATGACTCATCTTCAGGATTAATAAATTAGAAAGCGAAAATATCTCTCTTGAGCCACAGAGTATTCTGTAGAAGCCACTAAAAAAAAAAAAAAGAGAATCTCTCTGTAAACTCTTTATCCTAATGCAATGTCTTCTGGGCATTTCCTAATTTAACCATCTATGTAGTATTGCTTTATGGAAGCGCAAACATTTTAGATATGAGCTTAATATTTATTTCTCACACATTTGTTGAAACTGCTGACTCTAAGCTGAGTAACAGATAGGGTTTTGTAAGCCACTTGCTTGTTGAGGCTTAGGAGGGGGGGGAAGAAAAGAAAATTTGCCAGCAGCCTTTGTTGGTGGCATGTTTTAAAGTTATGGAAGGCTGGCAGAAATTTGGTTCTTGCCCTTTTAAAGATTAAGTTGCAGGTTCCTTGCCCTATGCAAAACCATTACCATTTCCCACCTGTTCCCTGCTGAAGCTGCTTTGTGAAATTCTCACGTGTGAAGTACATGGAATGTGTACTGACAGAAGAAATTGTGTTGCAGTCAATGCAGGCTACTGCTCACTGTTATCATTAAGAGACTTGCAATCTGACCCAAAACTAGTTATAAGTAAATTCTTCCTATTTAGTGAATGTGCTTCCCCATGTTTCATTATTCTTGAAATGTGCTTCAGTAGTCAAACTAATTGAAAAAGTGTTTAATCAAAACTTGATTGCTTAAGTTGTGCTCCTACTTGTACTTGTTTGGAGGGAAGAGAAAATAATATAAATGGATGGCATAACCACCTAAGGAAACATGGACTTCTCTGTGCTATACTTCACAACCCATATTCACTGCTGAAATCCTGTTAAAAACACAATGACAAATTGAGTCACTGCTTTGTGCCTGGAAACCCTGGTCTTCTATATCATCCAGGGTAGGTATCTTCCTAAACAAAGTAGGATCATAGTCCACGTGCTATGCCCATGCAATGGAGAGAACCATGATCTTTTACCTGTTTTTTTAACTCTGCTGGAGACTGTTTCAGTTAGGTGTGACTGACTAATGACCTGTTTAATGCATAGATGTCGATGCAGAGGGGGCATTAGGTCAGTGGCGACGGGGTTGGAAAGCAGGTAGTCCTCCTGGAAGTTGGTGTTCATGTTGGCTTTGGCTCTGTTGTGCTTGGACTACTATTATATTCATGCTTAACCACTTTCTGCATCTCTGCAGAGCAGCTTATAACACCGCTTGTTTACAGACTTTCAGGTTTCTGTTTCTTTGTCCCTGACGTCTTAAGCTAGAAGGCCAGAAAGAGTTGATTTTCTGGTTTTAGACAGCTAAATAGCTGTAATCCACAGCAAAGGGTGGTGGTGTGCCGATTTTAATCAAGGCACTGTAATTATTTCTGAAATTTGAAAGAGTCTGAAAAAGACTGTCTTGAAGTGTGTATGGAAAACCTGTAATAATCCTATTTGCTGGAGAGTAAAGTATGGCTTTTCACTTCTGGAAGCCTTTTTTTCGAAACAACTGTGGACATGAACTGAACTGTTTTCAGCTGTACTCTTGTCCTCCCTAACTAGTGAATATTTATGGCAATGGTCCGTGTAAAGGGGCAATTGTTGGACTAGTAAGATGAAGGAAGGAAGCTGGTGAGTCTGTACTGGATGGTGAAGGGAAAGATGGCCCAAACTGTACAGTAACTATTTTAGCTCTTTTTAGCTAGTGTTAGTCTACTTCTTACAAGCAATAGATCCACAATAGTTTCATCAATGAGGTGAACTGAAAGAGTGAGAGAAGTTTTATGTTTTTAGTTCTCCAACAGCTTGGATAATTTTCAGGTGGCTGTAGGAAATGCATTACAGCAGCAATGCTTGTGTGTAGGTGGGAGTATGAGATGTGGAGCGTCCTGCTCGTCTGTATCCACTCATGGAGCAAGCTCATGCTTACATTGCTCCCACCACATAGTGGTTTTGTACATACAGTTCAAAAATATAACAATTATCTTGTATGTCTGTTTAAGCTCAGAGTATCTGAAATAGTGCAAGAACTATGCTGTTGCTTTAGAGTGGTGGTTTTTACGTGAGACACTGGTAATGTTTTGCATGCTCAAGGACATAGAGTAAAAGAGAGGGAAGATGTGAGGATTGAAAGCCTATTGGGAATGGTGTCGGAGGTCTGCAGAGAGCCAAAGCCAATGTATCCTTTTCCAGACTGGCTTTTGAGAACAGTCTCATCTTCGGAATTGGACCTGGATTTTGGTTTGAATGACCTTCAAAAGAGAAGCCAGAAAAGGAAACAGATACTTGTGCAACGTTTGGGAGATCAAAGTGAACTTGGGAACCATGTTTTCTGAGAGTACTGGTATAGTCACAGCTTTCCAGGATTTTTAGTCCTGTTACCTCTTTGTTATAGCTTGGTGTTAATCTGTAGAACCATACTTCAGTGCATGCTTGATACTGTTATTCATAGGTAGGGTCATCCAGAGGGCAACTAGACCTCAAACAGAAGCTCTCAAATATGCTAGAAAAAGTGTCAGTTATCTGAGATATTTGACTGTGAAAAGGGGGACTGTGCTTTGCTGCTTCCAGCCCTTACCCTAACTGCTATGAGAAGATGTCATTGAATGACACAGCCCGTGTTTGTTTGATTGGCTTTTTGTTTAAAAAGTAGATTAGCAGCTATTTATGAGTGAGTTTGTTTTTATAGGGAAAGAGTCTAGATTTTCAAGGATCTAAACCCAAAATGTTATTATAAATTACACCTAACTTGGAACTGTTGTCCCACTATTGTGTTTGGCTCATCTGCAGAAAAATAAGTGTAGAAACTGGCAAAGGGAGCAAAGAAACTCCACAAAAATCGGGCAGGCAATGACCACAAACAAATTCTCTCGGAAACCCTCTTCTAACTTCTAGCTTACTTGATGATCAAGAAGACACCTCATATGATAATAAAAATGGTCGTCTGCTGTAGCTGTAGAAAAGGCTTTGTGAAAACAGATCTTGCTTTTATATTTTTTCCCTGCGCTTTTCCAACCGGGTGGCTATAGTGAAGGACACCATGCAGAACAGGGCAGATGACTAACTAGATGCATACGGAGGTTTCTAACCCAGGGGCATTCCTCGGCTTGGGAATATGATCTTTTATGGTAATAACACACATAATTTGTATGTAACTTCAGTTGTCATGGTAGCCTGGCGGCACTGTGAGAATGCAATTGCATGTGTTTTCTTTCAGCAAACAGAAGTAGTTTTATACCGTCTTTGCGGTACAGCAGAGTACACCCCGATATGGAGGGGCTCTCCTTTCCCCTTGTTGTGTGCACATGACTTGCACAAATGCATTTGGTAATTGCACAAACCTGCTTGAGACCAGACCCCACTGAGCAGGAAACTGATGCAACTCTGTGTCAGTAGAATTAACAGGAGTTACTGTATTCCTGCAGATCATCTCCACACCAGAAAATTTTTGCCGTTGCTTTTAAAGAGTAAAAGACAATTTTTTTATTAAACAATGTCAATAATGCAATCATCAACAATGGTACAAGTAATTCTTTTTCTGCAAAACCTGAAGTAGGATAACTGCAACACTGTGTAAAGCAGCCTGCGTGCTACAGCAGGTGATGCATTCTAGTTAGGATTTTATTTTATGGATATGGATTCTGTCCATGATCTATGTTTGCTATCTCATTTGTTATGACTCAACAGCAACAAAATATTAAATTATGGCTTTGAAAAAGCCTTTGCATTCCAGACAGTTGCTCTTTTCCATAATCTATTTGGAAAACTTGTGCTGGTTTACACTGTATTGCTCTTGGTAAACCACTGAACTGCGCAGGTTGATGTCCTAGTACTAAGAAAGCTTATTAATGAATGTAGATGTGTGAAAAGCTTCTAGGCTATAGGATGGAAAGTCTTTCATTGCTATTTGAGTATGCACTGCTGCCAGATTGGAGAACAGAACAGATTCAAGACATGTTTTTTCATTCAACTGAATTTGTGGTTGGCCAGTAGAATAAGCACTCTATTGATCTTTTTCAGAAGATACCTTACATTATGAAATACTTATCTGCAAACAGTTTCAAATTAACCATCAAAACACTACACCCTCTCTTATATTGAATAAAAGAAAGGTCTTTCAATTTTTTAATTTGTGTGCTGTTCAAACTTGTTATTTAAAGGAAAAAAGGGGTATATGAATATAGATGATTTTGTTTCCTAGTCACACCAGATTCCTTCTGAGATAAGGCTAGATTTTGATTTTACTGCTGTCAGTCAGTGCATATTTCATAGAGTAGTGTACCAACCTGACCTGAATGACAGTGGGGTTTTGTGGCATATCTTACTTCAGCTCACTCATGATTAAATTATATTTCTTCCTGTCTGAACAAGCCCTATATTGGAACATATTCATGCTTAGAGTTAGGGATCTGCATGTCACTATTTCACTTGTCACTTAGCTCAGTAAAATATCAGTTTTGATGAGGTAAAGATAAAAAATAGTAAGTGGGAGGGGGGAATCAAACATGAATAACAGTATAGAAAAGCTGTTCTTTTCAAATGCCACCCAATAATATATGTTGCTCTCTCCAGTTATTGCAGCATAACTCCATCAAAACAAGCTCATGTACTGAAGGAAACCAAAGAAAATCTTTCCCCTCACGCACCCTTATTTTGAAAGACAGTCTTTTAACTCAGTTGTGAGCACCACAAATGCATGATTAAAGCTGGAAAACTTTGCCTGATGTTGTGTATTGTCTTCCTAGGAAAGGTCCTTTCTCTGCTGCATCACTCTTGAAGCCTCCTTACCAGTAAAAGGCAGATAGCAGAACTGCTCTCAAGTATCTGTTGTGTTACATTCAGAGGGACACCAAGACTTCCCATCTGTGCTGCAGGACTTGTCTGGGGATGGATTGGGCCCTTTTCTGGGGAAGCAATTGAGGGAAGGGGGTTCCTCCTGTGGGCCTGGCACAAGGAGCTGGTATGTCAGAGCTCCCACAAGGAAGATGCTCCAGCACCTATGAGATTGGTCCTGCTTGAGAATTGCCTGGAAGAGCCAGGCTAATGAATTATGGAGAGTGTAATAAATGGTGGTAGAGGCCTATCTGGTTTCTTTTGGAATTCAATAATAGACTTTAAAATAATTTTTAGACTAACTGAAGGCTGACCCTCTCCCATAGCCTCTACCTGTCTTTGGGAAGAATGTTTGGACACAGTTGTTCAAAAAATCCACAGGCTGAAATTCCTAGTGAGCAACTACGAGCTTGTGGCTTCTTGCTTATTTGCTGTCAGTAAGAAAGAAGAAACTGAAATCAGGGTAAAGGCAAATTGTAGGAGAGGAAAGTCAGGGTGGTCTTAACATTCTCACAAGCTTGGACACAGAATAGGTGATTGACTGAGGAATTCGGGATATTCTGAGCATCTCTTATGGAGTAAGAACATACTTTATTACAGACTGCTGAACTGCCTAAAGCTGAAGAAATCTATTGATTGAAGTATGATAAAGCTAAGGATAAATTCCAGCAGCATGCAAAGACAGTGATGAGCCAACTTACACTTAAGGAAACTAGGAGAATAAAAGCCAGTCTGAGGGAACTGTAGGTAATGGAGAGACAGGACAAAGAACAGGGATATTTTTTATTTTCAAATTAGGTGTCATGTGTATGATATAGAAAAAATCATAATAGAAATGTCCTGTTTCTTTAAGCTCACTGATTCTTTGACTAAGATACCAGTTTAGCTCCCCAGTCAAAATTTTCGCCTACAAGCACCTAATTATACATTATTTAGGTCTATACTTAGGTCTCTAAATAAAGTGACCTGGATTTGAGAGTTGGCTCCACCTGAGGTTTCTTTAACTCTACAGACAAGTCAATGAGTACTGTAGTTTAAAACCTACAAAAATTAGGCCACCTGGCAAGACACAGTACATTTATCTTGTGAGTAGTACAGCTTGTATGGGTGAAATGGGCAGAAGGATGGACAATGGCAAATATATATATATCTACTTTTTTCCCCTTGTTCTTCCTCCTTCTACCTCTAGACTGCTGTCTTACATGGCACCAGACTGTTGTTCACAGGCAAGAGAACTACTACTTCAAAATATAGTGTTTGCAGTTATGTAGCTTTCCTCCTTGGTAAGCACAATCACATATGTACATTGTGTTGTCATATGTGTGTGTGCATGTGTCTGTTAGCACAGCACAGTTTGGACTGCTTTATTAGTTGAGAGACAAAATTGCATTATAGGGATGCAAATCAACCTTAAAGTCTGTGGCACTTTTGATAAAGCCATATGTATGTGTGTATGTGCACACATACACACATATATATATATATATATATATATATAGTTAATAGTTTATGTAATGTTGACTGAGAAAAATAAAAGCAGCACTGAGCAAAGCAAGAATGTTCTTGGGTAATACTGCTATGCAAGTCCTTTTTTTGAAGTACCACCTTTCTTACCTATATATACTCGTCCCAACATACTAGGAATGTTTAGCCAGTTTAATCTCTTTTTATTATTTTTTTTTTCTCTTTATTTTCTTTTTTTCTTCCCCTGTAACTATTAAGTGATATATGGGCATTAGAAGGCTGTGTACTGCTTGGGTACTCCTTAGCTGCATGAAATCTATTTTATGTAAGAGCCAGTGGTGGGATAATATCAGCCCTGAGCCCTGGGATTTCTATCGAACTACATCAGGAATGCCTAGGGAGCCAAGCTTATGGCAAAAAAGAAAGGTGGAATAAGGCTACACAGCTCTCCCCTCATTGGGGACTCAGCTTCAGGTTGGGAAACAGTTTGAAGCTGAAATGAACACATTTTCCAGTAACTTGCTGCATACATTCCATAGTTAGAAATTAACAGAAGATATTTTGCATCTTTCCTCTTAAACTTCTTGTTACCTCTGAGCAAGTGGTCTTGATTTTTATTTCCCAAACAAGATGAAAGAAAACTGATCTTCTTCCCGCCCACCTCCCTGTTATTCAGATTGTCCAAAAATAGCAAAAGAAGGTACCTACGGGATTCAGGAGAATGGTGAGGAAGAGTTCACCTCCTTGGATACTTTTGTCCAGCTCCTGAGGACCCCCAGGATATTCCTTATAAAAAATAGTATGAGTGAAAAGGCCACAGGTCTGTCGAGGGAGCACCTGAGAACAAAATAACAATGCTGTTGTGACTTTAACTTATTTCTGCAAACTTACCCTTGTACATCCACCCTAATCCCTCCAGCAACTCAAAGAAACAGAAGTGCAACCCTTCCTGCCTCTGTGCTCTGGTGTGTTTATTTATGGGCTCCTTTGTGCCCTCTGTATGCTCATGGTAAGCAAACACTATCCTGCAGATGTGGAGATTTCCAGATGTCAGCTGAAAAGCTGCAACACAAAAGCCCCGAGCTTTCATGCAGACTTTTATTCAGCTCATACAGCCATAATTAAGTGTTTGTTTCCTAGTATTTGGAAGGGGAAGAAAACAAAAAGTCAAAACTCTCTTCCCTTAGCAAGGTTAGTTTATTAACAGATAAATAGTGCTTCCTGGCCATCGTCGCTATCTCAGGCAATTAATCTTACTGTTCTTGAGACATTGAACCGAATTTGTATTCAAGGCTGTAGTTCACAAAAGACCTGTTATTTCATAATTTCCTCAGTCCTGAAAACCATACTGAACCCTTCATTCCTGTTTGAGAGATGTGCACAGGACTGGTGGGATATTTGCATGAAACTGGCCCAAGGTCAACTCCCCTTCCCATCATAAATCAAGAGACTGTGTGCCAGAAAAGTGAGCTAGCAGATGTGGGAAAACAAACTCATCTTGGAGAAGTAGATATTTTAGTTACATTATTAGCTAGCTACTATCAAAGTGCTCTGGTACAGCAAGTAAAAACAACAACTGTCAGGGCTTATGGATACTGTCTGATGTATGCAGATATATAATTCACTTGAGGGAGGACTTTTGTTTCCCTCCAGTCAGTGGTTTTGCTTTTCTACTCAGTTAAAACAACAAATAAGACCTACATTCAGCAAAGCACTCTAATATATGTGTAAATACACTGCTGAATTTGAGTCTATTCCAATAGTAATTGGGCTCTGTGAAGTATCTTGTTTTGATTAAGATGTTTCGTTTGTCTTGTTTAGGGGATCACAATTTTGACTTTATATGCGTATGAAATATTAAAATCAGCTGGGACTTTAAAGCATCCTTGGGCTTGTCCTTGAAATATTTCTAACTTAAGTTAGGTATGTTCAATTTTTGCAATTGTGTTTCACATACCTATAGGGTTGTAGCTGGCCAGTAAGACAGGTCACATTATTTTGTACGTTTTCCTGACCTTCATACAGTTGAAATGTGTATGTGAGCATCCCTCTCATGTAAACATGTGATCTTGGAAGAGTCAGGCACATGTCCTGTCCCTGGGTCTGGGACCGAAGCTCAGAAGGAAACCTTGGCCTGAGATAAGTGTCATATTTGCTGGAGGAGATTACTTATACCTGTTCACCTTCCCAGGTGGTGGATTTCTAATCTTTTCATGCATTAAGATGAACCAGATCTTGAAACACAGGTCTTAGGCAGTTTAATGAATTTCAAAGTATGCGTTTATAACTTGGTTGATGGTTGGACTACAACTACATACAGTTTCTGAGGATTACATTTGCAGATGCCTGACTTTTTTTTTTTAATTATTTTTTCAAATTGACTGCATAACAAATGCACTATTTTGGCATCCTTACAAATCCTTGATCGTGGAGAATTTTAATGACTGCTGTAAAACTTGAAGCTATTGGTAAAAATAGCATACTTTTGAGTTGCTTAAAGTACTATTGCTATGAAGCATGGAAATGCAGTGTACCATGATGCCATTGTGGATGAAGCCCCGTCTGTACCGTGCAGGCTTCAGGTGTGGGTATTCTTCTGTGCTGGTCACTCGGATGTGCCAAACCTTCTTCCAGGCCTCGTACAGCTGGATGTGCACTGGGTAGACCCCCGAGTGGTGCGGAGCCACCGCGTACCCCATGTGAGTCGGGATGCCGTGCTCCTGGGACACAGCAGAGGGAGGAATATATTTAGGAAGAGAAAAATAACATATAATTGTTCAAAGCTTATTTTTCCTGCAGACTGCAGCATCAGAGAAGCTGTTGTTCTTGGACAGACTTGTATCTATTTGTATGTGGCACAAGCTAAAAATGGGGGACAGAGGAGGGAAACTGGAATTACTTTTTGATAACTGCAGAGTGATAAATAATCCTCTAGAATTATGTTGAGTTATTATTATATGGCATAGATTTGCCTGCTTGTTCATTACATACTGCATTTATTTTAATATATGTCCTACCTGTTTGGCTCTTTCTAAAGGTAATCCGGTAAGATGATGCTGCTTATTTAGTAAGCTATCAAACAGCAGTAAACAGAAGGAAAAAACATTACAATGACATACATAGGATTTTTTTCTGTTTCTTATTTCTAGAATAAGAGCAAGATTCCTTCCTGATTTAAAAATAAATAACTATCCCCAATAGCTTCTGAATCTGCTTATATTTTTCCATAGTACTAGGGTAGTAGCAAAAAAGCTGGACTTTGATGAACAGTGATAGACAGCTTTTTTGTTTCATAAATATTTATTCTATGATTCTATTAAGATTGTATGAGGAAATGTGTGCATTTTCATGGATAGAATCTATAGGTTATCTTGAAAATATCTCCTGATGGCACAATGAAGTAGTTAATGTGCAGACCAGAAGGAATTAAGGAAGATGCTTAAATAGGTGTGTGCTGATCTGTTTACTTTGCTCCTGATGCTCTCCTGCCTCGGTTCTGCTCCTCATCCCTCCTGCTCCTCAATTAATGTGGGCTGCCTGAAGAACCCATCTGATGATAAGGCCTGATAACCACATATATGTGGGTACAAACTGGAACACAGGAGGTTCCATTTAAATATGAGAAGAAACTTCTTCTCAGTGAGGGTGACAAACACCGGAACAGGCTGCCCAGGGAGGTTGTGGAGTCTCCTTCGCTGGAGACATTCAAACCCGTCTGGACACGTTCCTGTGTAACCTCATCTGGGTGTTCCTGCTCCATGGGGGGATTGAACTAGATCATCTTTTGAGGTCCCTTCCAACCCCTGACATTCTGTGATATAGAGCAGAACATTTTTAAAAGACAGCGAATTATTTGAAGTGTAAGCAACACATGTGAAATTGAGGTAATTAACTTCACTGGTCTGAGTGACTATTCGGAAATGCATCCAGCATTGGTCACTAGCTACCAGCAGAGAGGAAAGCTGTGCTCTGCCTCCTCTCCCTTCTGCAGGGCTCATTTCCAGCAGGTTTAGTAAAAGCCCATTTCAACTGTCCCATGGCATCTCCAGATTTGCAGGGTGTCCTGCTGCAGTGGCTCTCACTGTAGATCACTGCCCACACTCTGATGTTTACCAAATTCTTTTTATTCCTGGTATAGCACAGTGTGGGATAATGCTGGGCAAGTGACCTGGATACATCAGCTGTTTTCTGTTCCCTCTGAACACCAATTTTAAATGAAATGGCTAAAATGTGAGTTGATGATTTTTTTTTTTCTGTCCTTCCTCTTGCCCACGTTATCTGAGAACTGTTGATTACTTTAATTCCAGGAACAGCATGTTCTTCTGGGTATCTTAAAGTACTGTGCAAATAAAGGCTTTTGGTTCATTGACAAAAATTAATTTAAATCTGTGGGGAACACTTGTTCATACATCACATAATGCAACCACTTAAAATTATCCATTCCTTATTAGTAGACATCTTAAGATACCAGCTGATCTTGAAAAAGAGAAACCCAAACTCATTGTTTCATAATTTACTGAGAGGAAAATGTAATTTGTGCTTATTAATGTTGTTACCTGCCTGAAAGGCATGACTCAGTTTAAGGGTGAAATGACAAATGGTTCTATAATGAGAAGTGTCAAATCACTCTTTGCTCTACTTTTTTTTTCCATAGACGTGTAGAAAGGAAAAAGCTGTATCTAAAGATTTCTGAAGTCTAGCAATGTATTACTCTGCCTGAGCAGTCTGTGATGCTCATGCTGTCAATATACTGTTAAATATGCTGTCTTAACTTGAACCTATGAGCCTTCACCAAACCAGTGTTAGGGAGTATACAGACAAGTAAATGGAAGGGAAATGTGTCTTGAGCTAGATAAAGAACACTTCACTGAATATGTCCAAAAGTAGGTACCTGGATGAATACATGCAAAATCCTGTTTATCTACTTACAATTTGCTGCTGGTATTGCCATAGCAACAGAATGGTGAAATGGTAATTGACCATTCACAAATAAAATAAGGGAGCTTTTCATAAGTTCTCAATACAAAAAGCACACTACATAGCTGTGACATAAATACATGTCAGTCACTCAGATACCCAATATGACTTCAAGAAGAAACAAAAGCAAACAAATAATCACATTTTCTTTGGTCAGTTCCATGATCAGTTTACTCTGGTAAATTAAACATTGTGTTTTGTCTTTTAGTGACTTCTGTTTCCTTTTTTCTCTCATTTTGTTATATAATTTACTTTGGCAGTGAGGACTATGCATTTGAGTCCAAGAGGACTTAATCCAAGCTGTTGGGCAAAATAGGAGAGGCCTTTAGTGAGCATATTTACTTATACATTCTGAGAGAGAATTTCCTACAAGATTTTATTAGTTTGTTTTTACATTAAAGACTTCAATTGATTTTTTTTTTTTTATTTAAAAATTTGTTCAAGAACTTAGTGCATGCGTTTGTCTAGTCTGGAAAACATCTGGACCTTTTTGGCACTGAGAAAAACAGCACTACATTCCTTTGCATGCTTAAGCTGAGAGCCCAGATTAATTTTGGAGAGGTTAAACTTGTATTCTTATTTTACTTGTCCATTAAGAGATTTTCAATTCTAATTTAAATGACAGCATAATCCGAAGCAGCAGCAGTGTCTGGATGAGTTCAATGCTAAATAGAATCACTGTTACAAGCTGAGAGATGAAAGGAAGTAAATCAAAACAGTTGTTGCATTTTTGGGCAGAAACATTCCCCAAGTCATCTCTACTTACCATGCACTGGTTTGTGTGGTCTGGAGGCACAAAACCTGCCCTGTTTCAAGGGCTAGACCAGGTTAGAAGATGCTCTCCAGGAGCACACCTCATGTTCTCCAGGCACCAGTGAGTGTGCAGTACCTGGATTGGGCTGACACGAGCTCAAAATAACCCTCCCTCTGGTGCCTGCATCTGTCCAGCACATCTGGCCAGCGGCAGCAGCTTTATGTTGCAGAGCCCAGGAAGTCCCTGTCTCACACTCATGCTGATGCACCCAAACCAGAGCAGAGGGACCTGGAAATTGAGTCTGGCCAATGCAGCCTGGTTTGTCTGTGCACACCCAGATTTACCTTACTCAGCGCCCATACATTGGACAGTGGCTTTTGTCTGGAAAACTGAAGCAATCTGCCAAGGCTCCCCATCTCTCTCGCTTATCAGGTTTGTTCAAGCAAGTAAAGATTGGCTTGAAACTCCTGACCTCTTTTGACCTTCCTGTTTGTACAGAAATTAGCTGTATTTGCCATGGGTCAGCATGTGCTTATTCTGCATCTGCAAAAAACCCTCTGCTAAGGAAAGCACAGGTAATACAGAATGAGCACTGCTTTCCAGAAGTAGTTATATCCTTGACAAGTAAGCTTGCATTCCTACAGCAGTTTTTCTGTGAGTAGTTGTTGGAAATTTGAATATAAAAGCATGTAGAAGATTTGGTATTTATATCTTATCCAACAGAAACCCTGCAGTTTTTGATCGCACCAAATATTACATGTTCTCATTAAAAAGCAGTAAGAAATAAAATTAAACAAAACCTAAAACTATTATAATGCAACAGACATTCTGGTTCCTAAAGATTACTGGTGATTCTTTTTTCACAGAAACATCTAGTATTGACCATTGCCAGATAAAGAATTAAAAAAGCAGCCATTTAATTTACTAAAGCTTATGTCTACTGTTGATCTTTTCACAGTCAGTTGAAGTGCAGGATTCCCTTTGGCATAAAATACTTATTAGATTAATACAACCTCAGATAAGTTTGCTAAATTCTTTGACTTTGTCCAACAGTAGGTGATAGAGGAAATGCAACACTTTTTGAGGTATCACCTTCTAAAGTTAAAAGATTTACATGTCTGATGTATTTTTAGTACTGTAATGTAATTCTAATATTGCTGCAGATGGGTGAGCTTTCCTCTGAGAGATTATACATTACTATGTTTAAAATACTTAGTAAAGTTTCTCTTATTTAGTAAAAGAATTTATTATGTTCTTGTCAGCACTCACAATAATGTTGTGTAGTATTTAATCTTTTATGGACACATAATTTTTGTTCACAAGGTTTACATGTCTGGATAATTTTTATTGAATGAATATTTCAGCCTCCAACTACTTTTAGTTCAGTTCTAAACTTCAAAAATCTGTTCAAAAGTTCTCTAGCTTGACAAGACGGTTCAGCAAATGAGCAGTGATTATTATTGAGATATAGGAACCTATGCTGCATGAAGTTAAAATATGATTTTTAGTTTTATGGAATGGTATGTAATGTTTGAGTGACTGCAGCTGTTATAGATTACTGGGGTTGGCCTGCAGAAGTGCTAGCTGTAGGAGCATAAAACTTGTTGTCGCTTTATCTGATGGAGCACAGTTGGCTTTGGAGAATTGTCACAAGGTTAGGCCACAGTAAGTAGTTTTAGCAGACTGCAACTTGGTTCCTAGTTCTACTCCAGTATTTTTTTAATGAAGTGTAACAAATCTCTTACTAGCTCTGTATGTTTGTATCTGCTTGCACCGTTGTTTTGTCATCTTTGTGATGTGCTTCCTTGCTGTCTAGTTGTACCATGAGCTGAGCAGGGAGTACGAGGGTCTTAATGAAGTGGGTTCTCAGGTGTTGGTGTCAGATACAGAACTGACAGGGATGTGGGAAAAAACAGCTTTTTGACAGTGTTACATAGCGGCCTTCCAGATACCAAGACTCCTGCTCTAGGCATGCTTCTCACCATTGCAGGCTACCAAGAGGCAGAGAAGATGTTGTGGTTTAAAATCCTAGATTTCTAAGGACGTGAAGTGAGGAAAGGCAGCCTGGCACCGAGGAAGCTATACATGACCAGGAAAAGTGTAAACTCTTCATATGTATGGTACCAACTAAAGATGAGAAAGTAGAGGCAGTCTTAGGGATTTGCTGTCAAAGCACACTATGGAGATGGAGAAAAACACTAATGAAGATGAATTATTTAGGAAGGACCTTAAAGTTAGGCAGAATAAATCTCATCTTTTCTGTACAGGACAATGTCATTCTATATATGCAGATAATTTACAGAATATTTTTAGAGGCAATCTCTAGTGGGCATCTCTCCTTCCCAACATTTACTACAGATATTAATAATGGGACAAATTAGACTCTCCTTCCATCACATGTAGATACTTTTCATTTGTTATGTGGTCTCTACCTTTCATATTCTTGGTATTTAATTGGTATATTAAAAGCCCATGGTCTCTTTGTGGTTTGGGCAGCTGAAAAATTTTAGCCAGAGGAAGTGCTAATGTACATCTGTAGTTGGTTTAGAAACAGGAGATTGAATCCAAGAAGCATTACTAGACATGCTCTGAATTGATTTGTTTGTTTTGTATATGCGTATCTCTGAATCGATTAGTTCATTTTGTACATGTCTCTCTCACTTCTTCATATCAGATCACAGATACCTTTTTATAGTCGATGATAGTTTTTGCCCTATCTCTACCATGCCTTGGGCATGTCTTTGCAAATGAGCACATAAGATAATCACTGAGCAAAAGAAAATCAAGGTATAAAATGAAGAGCTACAGGCTTTGGATTAAATATATTCTGCTTGGTTTGTCAGATAAGGATGTACAAAATGGGGGAGGAAGGATATCTTGTGATTAAAGGATGGCAGTGAAAACTTGGTTCATTTTATTTTTGGAATAAGTACTCTCAGAGACTTCTGCTTGTGCAATTTATTTACCTCTTTGTGTATCAATTGCATTGCCTGTAAACAATGATAATAATACTTCAGATATTATCAGTTTGCAAAGTTTAATCCAAGGCTTAATCCGTTAGTGTCTTGAAAGGATTTTGGGATCCTCTGATAGAAAAAAAAAAAAAAAAAAAGTCAAAACCCAACTGATAATCAACATAAATGTAATTTTCCATTTTCTTAGCTAGGCTTTGAAACATACCATCCATATTTATGTAAATAAGATGACATTGGGATAGCAAAGTTCTGAGTACTCTGCAACTTAGTTTACCAAAGTTAAAATCTCTGGCTCTTCTTCCTCTGAGGCTGAGGATATTGAGACCACTTGAGAAGAGATTTGGCAGCGAGGGCTGGGGCATGGGGCTGTGGATAGTGGCAGCTGTGGGGCTCATCTCTCAGGAACACGTGCACAAGTATTTTGCCAGGCAAAACTTCCCACCCTCTCTGCCACATCCAGAGCAGGGGGGCAATCAAATTTATTAAAGATATGAGGAAGTCTCTTTCTCTCACCAACTAAGCAGGAAACAGGAGGAGATTATAAATATCTCAGTGACACAAAATACAATAAAAAAAAAAAAATGGAGGGCTGTTGTTGAAGGTAGTCTCCTGATTCACAAGCAATTCACATATAGAGGAATCCTTTACAGACTGTTGTTTTTACTAAGCCCTGGATGCAGATGCATACATATCTGCACTGAAATCAAGGTGATTAGATACCTAATTAGCAATTAGTTACATGTGTACAAAACTGTTTAGATACTTGATTTCTACATGTATTTTGTGATACAGCTGTTTGAGGCAGGCTGGAATTGTAAGCCCCTATTTTATAAGCATCATTATGAGGTATGGATATATCTGTGTAAAACAGAATGAGGTCTTTTATCTTATTGCCAGCTGTAACACCTGTATTTCTTGCCTGTATTCAACAGACTGTGTATGTACTTGAGCTCCTGCAAACCAAAGATTATGCATACAGTGTAAATACAAGAGCCAATAAAAATTATGCTTATGTACATTTATAGCTCCATGCGATAATATCCATGAAATGCTGCTTCGGGTGTGCTGGTTTGTGTTTATTAAGCTTCACTTTAATGCACAATACTCAAGAGAAGGACGTTCCTTTCATGAAATCTTTTGCCCCAGTGAACAATCTCAATCCCAAGCCTGATACTCTCTTGCTTGGAGAAACTGCTGACTGTGATGGGGTTTGGTTTGGCTCTTGAAGTGCAGGTTTCTGGTTAGTGTGGTTTGTGTTAGCTCTCTTCTAAAATGACAACACAAGGTGGAGAGAAAAGGTCTTAATAAACAGAGTTTTATTGACTTTTTTCCAAATCTTAAGGCAACCCTGTCCTTTTCAGGTATAGTGATTTGCTCTCTCCTCTTGGAAGATCCAGTTACCTTCTTACCCATGCTTAATATATGAACAAAGAAATGCCACGTTAGGTGAAGAATGAATGTGATCATATTACTAAATAATTATTGCATCTTTCCTTGCAGAAACTTACACAAACTGTTGTCTCTGCTTGCAACTGAAACTGGAGGTGTGGAGATACGGGCAATAAATGGGAAATGCAAAAGAAAATGGCATCAGCATCAAGCTGTGTTCCCCTGGGTATGATACTACATAAAGATATTAGAGCACAAATAAAACATGTATAACATCAAGCTGTTTTTCTATGCATTGCTCTAGATCTCCAGTTTAAATTTATATTCACACTGTGAAGTCGAAGAATAATGCAAAGGGGTTTGCTTTAAATTTGGAGGCCTCATAGAAGTGCAGCTGTAGAACAAGGAGTTCGTTTCCCAAATAAGATATGATGCTGAGGATGAGAAAGCAGGGGAGGATACAAAACTACTCTGAAGTCATGGCTGGGACCTCTCTGATAGCTATCAAGAAGGCTGTCATATCAGGAAGATAAATTTCTCCCACAGAGAGGATTTCACAGGAAGCCTTTTGAAAAGAAATGTTCTCATAAGTAAATTGTACAGCTCATATAGATTCAAGGTTAAGAGGTTGGTACAACCTCTGTCCAAACGTTAGCAGGAAATAAAACTGTAATAACAGCAGCCTTTCACTGACATCAGCTCCTTATTTATAGGCACCCTAAGGAGTCTCTACCCTTCAGTGATGATAGGGACATGGGTTTTATCTTTCTGTAGCTGAAGCTGCAAACGGATTCTATTACAAGCCACATTTTCAGGCTACACTACAGATTTCACTCCTAAACCTGGTTTGAAGCAAGAGACTTCACGTTTCTTGAAATTACTAGGAGAATTTCACTATGGGCTTAAAGATGAAAGGACCACATGTTTTTAAGATACAGATTATTTTAAAAAAATTACATTTAAAAACTCAGCTATATTTGATTGTCTGGGTCACCTTACAAAAAAAGCATGAACAGGCCATGCCAGGAACGAAGGCTGATAGTAAAGCAGAAGCGCAGAAAGGACAAGAAGTCATCCAGAATTTCCTCTGTACTAATACCCTATCAAGCAGGACATGAGAAGGGAGGAAGTCTGGCAAGAAGAGCAAACAGTTAAGCCATTTAAAATGAATTTTCTTTAAAGGTTGTTAGGAAAATATTTTTGTAAACAAGGGAATAAATTGCTTCCAACTGCTTGTTCAGGCATCTGCCTCTGTTGGTTTCCTGATGCATCTTGGCTCATGTGAGGGATGGGAGGAAGGGGCAGCTGCTGGCTGGTCTTTTGAGCTGTGAAGGGCTGAGATTTGTGTTCCCTGAACAGCAGTGAAAGCTCAACTGTGTCACTCTGCTCTTTTGAGTGTCTCTGGTTGCCTGGCATTTCTATGCCTTGTCAAAGACCACACAGTGTCTTTTCCAAAGTGAGCATTTACAGACTTCAGGTTTTCTTTGTCATGCTCAATAATCAAGTAGAATTACCCTGAAAGGACTCTAAATGGTTTCCGCATGACCTCAGAGTACAAGTGCTCTGGCGAATGCTAGCAGGATGGCTCTTGTAAGTTAACAACACAAATGAACAAAAATGGAACATCATTATCTATAAATATTAGCAACATGTTAGCTATGTAAAAAGCATATTTTCAAGCAGGTCATCTAAAAGAAAGAACAAAGTGAGATCCAGTAGCTTCACTTATTTGCTTCTTTAGCTTCAGGATTTCACACAAACAACACACAACATTTAGGGTTCACTGCAACTTTCCCCCTCACCTATGGGGATGTTTGCACCAGACTTCAGGAAACTGATGACCTGCAAATAAACCCCTTCCTAAAGCTCAGAAGGCCTGCTGACATCTGCTGAGATTTCACTGCTTCTGTCCACTATGGTCTTGTAAGTTTGCCTGTGTGAAGGGCTGCTTCTCCAGAAAGTCAATGTCAGTGAAATAGGGTAAGACAAAATTCAGCCCAGGTTTAAAACACAGGCTTTTTCTGAGCTGAGTTCGTATTCTTTCTGCCTTATTTGCACTTCTATGTAAATATATCTAAATATATGCATGTATAATATAAATAAACACAAAAAAAGTCTTGTAAAGGATAGCTATAATATACAAAGATATCCTAGTGAACTTTTTGGTAACTTTTACTTACTATTGCAAACTCTTTGTTGAGGATCATCTGCTCCACCAGTGATGACTCATTGTGGAAGAGGTGAGGCTGCATGTGACTCCACATATGGGGAAACCACCAAAACTCATCCACGGATTTCAATAGCAGGTCATCACCTTCATCCTCCTCTTCAGTTCCTGCAAAATGAAGGAAGAAAAAGAAAGGTAGTAGAAAAGTAACAGCAGAAAATGCTCATAATTGTTTTTTAAAACCACAAGAGAGGCTGACATAAACCCTAATGTCCTTGACCTGGATGTCTCGCTGTGCTGCAGACAAGTTCTAGCATGTCACAAAAGGAATGAGGTGAATTACCATGGACCGTGGTACCGATCTTTTCCTATTCCTGGCATGGTGTAATGGAATTGTAAGCCCCCATTTTATAAGCATCATTATGAGATTCTAACAAGACTTAATTTTCAAGGGCTGACTGTTGTGCAATGTAATGCACTAGGAGTAAGTTCAGGCTCCCCATCAAGGTAGAGACTGCATGGACTTGTACCCACCTGCTTTGGTCCTGCCAGACAGTGTGCAACCAGAGCTGGTGAGGGTGGCATCACAGAGCTGTGTACCAGGGGCTTGTCAGCCTCACCAATCCTACCTACCTCATTATTAGCCTCAGTAAATTAAAATCTGATTATTTCTGATTCAGTGTGAAATACATTTGCAATAGGCTCAAAATATAATCAGGTGGAAAACGTGATGTAGTGTCAAAATGGGGTTCCAGATGTTGTTGCCTGTGTTTCAGTATTCAATTTTTGCCAAGTTCAATCTTGAAGTAAAAAGAATAAAAACTTCTGTGTTAGTGAAGAGTATGTGCTTCAGGCAGAAGGAAGTATGTGTGGCTATAATGAAGAAAGCCTTCAACTGAGAAAGGGTACAATGCTGCTTCCACTATCTGCAGAGGTGTCTAGAGTGCTTTTTCAGATCAGAAAGTCAAAGTCACATTTCACTAACTTCACGTCAAGTTATCCAACAATATTCGGTTTATTAGCAGGCTTCCTTCTTGCTCCTTGACTATTTAAATACTCTTATTCAACTTCAGTCAAAGAAATGATTGACAAAATCAGTCTATGAATGGGAACATAGATTTTTTTTTTTTTTCTTTTACCAGTATTTCAAAGCTTTGCAAAACTCACTAGGAGAAACTACTCCATGGATCTCATTGTTAATGTTTGTGGTATGAGGCAGGAACATACAGAGATGTCTGTTCAGTGCGTTCATTTCAGCTCTTTATTTTTGTTTTTCACTTCTGCAACGTTTTTTTGAAGGAGAGCATTACTTTGAAACTTTCTCCTAGTGTCATTGAATCACTTTTCCTCCCTTTTTGTAGAACTCTGTGAGTTCTAAGAAAGCACAAAGTTACTCCTGCAGATAGAAGCACTACTGAAAAAAGAAAACAACCTTGTTTTCTAGGTAGTTCCTTATTGAAAAGAAAGAACCGATGACTGCTCTTCCTGTGAATGTCTGCTCCTTTGTGCAAAACTTCTGTACAGTGTGTTTGTTGAGTGATCACTATCTTGTTTTAGAGTGTACACGTTTCACTTGTAGTCACCCGGGCATGTGCAAGGGAAACGTGATTGTGGAGGAAAAACCTAACACAGGCTTTCAAAATCAGAGAGAAGAGAAAGGGATAGGAGTCTGTGAAGCCACTGAAGATCTCTTTGGTAACCCAAAGGTAGAAAACCAAAGGTAGGGATGAAGAGAAAAGAATAGATGTTTGAAATATATAAAGAACTGCAATCATTTGACATAAGATTTAGGTCGAAGTATAATTTAGTGCCTTATTAATATTTGAAGTAGAGTACAATTCTTCTAATAATTTCATTATTAAACCCCATATTTTAAATTTTTTTTCCTATTGAATTTTTCCTCCTAATTTCTTTGCACGTTCACATGCAATTAATCAAATGTTACACTTTTTTTTCCCCTTTTTTTAACTGTGAAAAGGATCACACAAGATAAAGCTAAAACTTTCCAGTCTAAACAAAAACAACCCCACCCTGTAATGGCAGAGCTGGAACAGAAAAGTTTGAACATGTGGTGGTGGTGTTTCTTGTGAAGATAATTTTCTTTACAAGCATTTAAAATGAGTGTTGTTTGATTTTATAAATCCTTATGTAGAGTTATTAAAAAAAAATCTCATACAAGGTTATGTTATAATACAATATTTGGTGAGGTTTTAGTTTTTGAACATTTTTGCAAATACCTTATTGAGAGTATTGGACGCAAAACTAAGGATTTTGAAGATTTAATTTCTTATACAATCAACTTTCTCTATGCAACTTTCTATCTATATTTTAATGTAAAATCTGAAAAATACAGTAGGCCCACAATCAAGGTGAACATGTATCTGTTTTGAGATGATGTATGTACCTTACACAGGCAATGATTCAAAGTTTGTGCATAATAAATAATCCCACATTTTTAATTTATAGGTATTATTTGAGCTCAAAACTGAAACTAAGTTTGAAGTTGCTATCAATAATCTGCTAAATCTTAAATGCAAATCCTTATAACAGATTAATTCCTATTGCCACAGCATGAACAAATAGAAAATGTTTGCTAAAACTGAGTAACTAATAGGGTCTACTCAGTTTTTTGTTACCAGACTTAGGTCCACAGTGCAGAGTTTATCCATGCCATGGAAGGGAACAGTGGTGGTGAGATGATAAGCAATAAGGCTGATGTGTCAGCTATTGTACTTGTGCACAGGCACACCAACTAGAATTGGTATTTGTGGTACAGATGTCAGGAACAACTTTTGATGAAAATGTCTAACTGTTTAATCTGCCAACACATATCCATGCTCATTTCCCTCCTGTAGTGTTAAAATGATCCAAGTCTTGGAGAGGAGAGCAAAATTGCACATTAAGGAAGTCAATAAGACATACCAGTTGCAGTGCACTAATAAAACATGTTGAATATCTGCTACTAAAAGCCTCTCTGGGTAAATAAGCCACACTTACAGTAATTAAAGAATGCATTTCCATGGTGCATTTACAATGAGTCAATAAAGTGTATATTGCATGGAGAATACTTTGAAATCTTTCTGCTAAGCTGATATGACAAAATGCCACCACCAACCTATAAATGAAGTGCTCACTTAAGAACTCAGATACATCATGGAGGACGGACAGCAGCAGGTCCCTTAATGGAGACAATGACATGCTTCAACTCCTTAAGTAGTTTTGTGCTATTTTTGTAAGCTTTAGAGCCTTAGAAGGATAGGTACACATGCACTTTCTCCTATTTTCTCTCTCTACACCAGTAGCAAATCTGAAATTGGTCAGAATTGTATCAACTGGGCAAGAAAACCTGTGGACTGGTTGGAGATGGCTTCACAAGGGACCAGTAACAGCACATGGAACTGCTGGGATTAACAAAAAAAAATAAATGTATTGGCAGGTCAAGGCTTTGATTTTATAGAAAGGGTGCATGTTTTGTGCCAGCCACTCTTCCAGTATGTAATAGTACTTATAATAAATTAACTCTTTCTCCATCTCCTCTCCTTCTTGAATTACCTTTCTCTGCAGTGGACGCTGTAATGACTGATACCAGCTTTACTCTGCAGGTGTCCACAACCAAGCAGCATCCTACTTTAGAGCAGCTCAGAGCCTTGGGCTATTTCTGTTTATTTTGCTGTGTTACGTGCGTGTCCAATTAATCTTCAGAAGGAATAACTATACAGTCAGGTCAAAATGAAGTGAGCAGAATACTGAAGGTCTGTCTCCAACGTTGCTCTCTAATCACAGGTCTGACACTGGCTTGGTATGTGACTCCAGGCAAGTAATTCCATCTTTCTCTACCTCTCATTTTTCTCAGGCTCTCCATCCTATATCTTTAGTCTGTAAGGTTTCCTGGGCAGCAGTTACTCAGCATTATGTGCTCGAGCTAGGGGAAAACAGCCTGGACTTCGAGAGTGACAGTGATACAAATACATAATTTTGGTTTCCTTCTCTGTACTCATCCCTCAAATGCTTCCTCATCTCCCCCTCTCCCAGGGACCTCTGTGCTCTCCCAACAGGTTGTGACAGAGATATAAGAGGTGGGTAAAGTAATCTGTTTGGTGTTCAAATACTGGCAATGAAGAGAGTACTGCTATGTCCTCACTGAGAGAGGTGACTTTCATTGATCTGTCTTCCCCCACAGCTGCCCTGTGGCCTATTACAGCTGGAACTGCATTATGCTTAGATTTTAAACTTATCCTCACATCTTTTTGCTGTTGTAATGCTGCCTCCTCTGCTCCAAATAAGCTTCTGTGCTTTCCTAGGCTCACTCACTAAGTGTTGCTAAATGTGGCTGAATGGATTGGCAGCTGAGGATTTTGGATCTGGTCTTCAAAGGTGAGGAGGGTATGGGGTTTAGAAAGGAGAAGGACAGGAGGTGTCCCTGTTGAAGTGAGTTGTCAAATGTGTATTGGGTTTTTTTGCCTTAGCAGTACCAGGGAGCAACATGGCTCAGTGGCAGCAAAGGGGAAACCTGAGTGAGGGTGCAGCAAAGTGTTCATGAGAAGGCAAAGGAGAAGGGGGAAAAACAAAGAAACAAATATACCAATGGTGCTGTGGTGAAATGGAGTAAAAGACAGAAAGGAGTCTTAGAAAGCAGGACATGTAAAAGCATGTAACTTTCCACAATAAAATAGTGCAAGTGAGGTGCAACTTGTTACTGCATAGAGTATGAAAGGAGCAGGGTTTCTCCACAAATCTCTATTCATCTTGTTCTTCTTTTATCATCCCCCCTGATTTGCAGACCACTGACATAGATTACTTTTCAGTCATAAAAAAGTCTCATGCATCCCGTTCAAACACTTATGCCTCTTCAGAGGTTATGAGACCTGATTTTTTCAGCCTCAAATGTTTCATCATACCAATCACACTGATCACACTGGAAAAACCTTAGTAGGTTTTCTGTGCTGTCCTGTCTTTTGCAGAACTACGGAGATCTTATTAGCTCCTTTGTCTCCTCTGTAACCCTAAGATTCACTACCATGTGTCTTTCAGAAAAGCACAAAGAGCATCTACATGTTCCTAAGAAGCTCATCTGCAGCCTACTTTGCCCCTTTGAACAGTGAATTAAATTCTGGATACTGTTAAAATGGTGCAGCATGTATTTCCCACTATTCTACTCAGTCAATAAGTTGTTTAAAAATGGCATGTTTAATGTTATGTTTAAAATCGTGTCACCTATTTAGCTGTAGCTACCTGAGAGCATGAAGTTCCTTCTTACCTGTGTGGTAAAATTTTCCTGAAAATCCAAGGTTGAAGGTAAAATTTGCAACCTGAGTGCGCAGTAAATTTTGAGTCTCTAGTAAAGCCTGAAATAAATAAGAAATTAACATGGATTTAGAAAAATTGATATTAATTTTTGGAATGCCTCATTTTTAAAAATTGTATCCAACTGAGATGATACAAACAAAAAAGATACTGTGAAATGTTTAATGGTTTATTTTGGGCTTTTTTAAAAAAACACTATTACGATGAGCTTAATTTATTCCATCAATTTGATGGTCTAGCAATGCTAGTAATAGCACCTAAGTACCAAAGTATGTGATGATTTTGTAACTTGGACCAAGATACTATATGTTATTTTCAGTGATCTGTGACAGGACTTGAATCCAGCCATTCAGAGGCAGCAATATACTAAATCACTAAATCACCCATGTTTTGGGTTATTCCTGAAGCTTGATAAAATGTGCTTAACACTCAAAATAAAATTAGAACTACTACTTGCCATCCAGACGTGGAGGTGTTGGGATGTACTTACCTGAACACCAAATTCAACCTGAAGTTTAAACCAGCAAACCTCCAGTTTTGACCTATGGCAGAAGTACTGTCCACTTTTCTCATGTCAGAAATTAAGTCTGTTTATTTTTATTCTCTCCTCCAAGCAAAAGATAAGACTAATCTAAATGAAATGGAGGAAAACGGTATTGCTTATAGAAGAAATAAGTATAGTCTTCATCACCTATTCAGTCTTTCATGGATGTATTTCCAACCATGAGAGAAAGAGAAAAATAGTGTCTCAGTCTGCATGAGCTATCTACATTTAAGGTTGTTGATTCTGCACTGCTTCTAAAGATAGTCCTCGCTGTGCAGATATCTGTCCACTTTGAATCACCAACCGATATAATCTGGACATGCTACATACGTAAGATGGATGGTGCATTTATCTCCCTATTGGTCTTGCCAATGTTGAATGGGTTATATGCTCTATTTTAATCAATTTTCTGTGTCTCCATTATGTGGCTCTTGAGAACTTTTCCCATTATCTATTAATAACATTTCTATTGATTGAATGTTCATGTTCTTGCACACTTCAAAGACAAAATCAACACAAAGGTTTATACACACTCCGAGTCCAGCTAATGTTTCCTTTCATTTGAAAAGATTACATTTTGTATGGTCATTAGTAATTTCACTTATCATTTCAGAAAACTAGTTTTACCTTTTTGCTCAGCCCAATGCTCTAATTTAAAAAAAAAAACAACAAAAACCTCTACTTGTTGACCAAAAACCAAAAGTATAGTAGTTAGTCCGTAGTAAATTTTTAGCCCAGGATTTAAGCAGCTGAGATGTGGACTGATGGCTGGTGCAATCCTAGTCCAGAGTGGAGCCAAACTAGGCAGGTAGGGTTTCAGTGGTGTCATGATTTGTCATATGTCCTTTGCACTGCAATGGGTTGGGCGGTGCTGTCAGCTAGTCAGCCTTTGCTGTAGGCGATTAACTTCTTAAAGTTACTGATTACATGCTAATTATCATATATATTTGGGCACCGTGCATGTTGGAGCTCAAGTCCCTTCTGAAGCATCATTTGCTAACAGCCATTTTCTAAAGAGGCATCGTCTGGGTGCCAGGCAGTTTGGAAGCATGATATAAAAGGTTGTCAGTGTGTATCTGTCTTCATTTTTTCAATAGAAACATTTATTGTGTGTTAAGGAAGATATAAAACAAAGATAGTGGTTATCAGCTCAAACAGTCACCAAGCAAATTCCTTTCCATGCTGAAGGAAAGGAATGAAGTAATCTAATGACAGTAAATCTTGTGCATTAGCATTGAATATCAAGATAGCAGTATGGTTTCCAGCCTATCTTGCCAGACATTTAATATGTTGATTATTTCAATCCTGTGACAGTTTCACATGTGGGACTATATTTACATGATATATATGACAACTAAATGTTCACTAAAATGTAAAGCCTTAGAGATCTGTTAGCTCAGACATTGAAGAAAATCCCCAGCTGGTAAAAGCTGGCACTAAATTGACACCATAAAACTCACAAGCATAGAATCTGAGTCATTATATTTTAGAACATAATTCTCCAAGCTATGCAGAGCATTTTATATATGTTGAGAAAGACTGATGGGCTGAGCAAAATCAATTCAATTTTCCTTTGAGGAAAGAACACCTCAAAGAATTATCATCACTTAACATACAGTTTAAGAAGGTACATGAAACAAACATTGTTATATCACTTTGTTTTTTCTCTCCAATTTCCATGACACTCATGTCTCAATAAGATGACAGAACTGCAGGGTAGGCAGAAACCTTTCAGACCAGTGAGGTCTCATTAAAAACACATAGCAAGGATGAAGATGTAAATCCTGTAACCTGCAGCGTGTCAAGCATTTTTCTCTGTCTAAAGGGCAAATCTGCCACTCAAACTGAATTTTTCTTGGTACTAAAGACTTTTTAATTGTAATTGCCATATATGCATAATAACTTAAATAATATGCAGCTAGACTTCATCTTCATGACCTCACCTAATTTAATAATAAGAAGATATTATCAGCTAAGTCAGTCCAAACATATTTTGTTACTACATCCCTGTTTGTAAAGGGGGGGTGACATCTTCCATATTCTTAATATAAAACCCAATATTTATTTAGGTGATTGGGGTTTTCCTTCCCTATTTTTAATAAATAGATACTAACCCAAAATTGCTAATGACTCATAATGCCTTCATCAGTAATTTTGTACATTAAACAATGAGAACTTTTGTCTCCTGTAGGTACAGATCTTAACAGCACACAGCAGAGAGAAGTGCCGTGGCAGGAAAAGAGGAGACAGACAGAAGGTATTTATCATATTCTGAAGGGTTTTGAAGGATGAGGAAGGGTTATAAGATTTTAGCAGCTGGAAATCGTAGCTAACACCAGGTGCGAACACAGCTATTCACACTCTGCCTTGGTCCTGCCATGGTGCCCCCAGCTTCCCTTCCTGTCCCGTCCCTCTCACCCGTCCCTCTCTCATCCCCATCCTCTTTGCTGACCTTGGGACTTTGCTGCCTTCACTGAGGGAGAAACTTTGAACTTTGGCTGGCAGGCACTGCCCACAACTTCAGAAGAAGCAAAATTTATATATAGGAATGCAGATTACAAAAAAGCATGACAAATCTTGTAGAGATTTTTCCCCTCGATGTTTCAACTGACCATAGTATTTAAGTTCTATCTGCCCATGTGTGTCTTTGTTTTTCTGTCTGAGTCTTAAAAGAGCTGTAAGTGAAGGAAAGCTATTTGCATGTGAAAATACAATTAGTATTCCCCATTGAACTCACAGGGGTGTGTTAAACCAACAGCTGGAACCCACTATTGTTATATTTTTGGACAGTTAAGTAGATCATGCTAAGCAGTTATTGTTCTCCAAGGAAAGAACCACTGAGCATGTCTGCACATGGCAAACAGGCGTGTCTCAGTTCCAGGCCAAGTAAATTGAATTTTTTTAAGGTAATCTATGCTGTCCTTTCAAATACAAAGACCTTAATTGCCTGAAATCTCTCAGAACTGTTTTTTTTTTTTTTTTTTTAATTAATTGATTCTTTGTTTTGTCAATGAGGCTTCTCTGTGTGACATCCACAAGATATGGTTTCTTCTTTATATTGCATTTACATTCAGCAGTATTTTGCATTAATCCATATAATTACCTTTTGTAGATTCGAAGTTGCTGTGTCTTTATTCTTCATAATTGGTGAATCTATTAAGCAAAAGTGATATTTTCCTGCTATGTCCTTGTTAATTATAACTCTATCCTTCATTTACATAATAAACTTTTTGGGGCAATTTCTGCAGTAACATTTCATGCCTAATAGGAAGCAATTTACTTTCCTTATTAAGTACATTAAAACTTCATGCCCCAGACATCATTGACTGTAAACATTTGATTCTGCTCAAATTTAATGCACCAAGGCATTTTGCTCTGCCATATTAGGTTTATTTATGTGCTATGTTCTGGATTGTTAGCTGCTAATGAGACTTCAGCTCTTATTGCTCTAAGGCCTGAACACTAACCTCATTTTAATGAGTTCATTATTTGCTGCCTTCTGAATGGAAGACAACAAATTTTTCTTTTAATTAAAGGTCAAAACACCTCTGGCTAAGGAAAGTGAAGAGGTTGTCAAATCCTTAGAGAAGGTAAAATAATAACTTTTTCTGATTTTGATGCCAAGCAGGGGCAGGGAAGGCTGAGGTAGAAGGTACTTCTGTGGGGACCAAAACTCCAAATCTAAGATAAGTGATAACAATGCTAAAACGTGTTACTAGTGTTCCGAAGACACTGTAAAAAAAAAAAAAAAAAAAAAAGGTAACCCAAAAGTCAGCCAAAGTAATTAAAGAGGCTTTACTCCTAACCCGAAGGTCTGTGTGGATCAATACTACTGCTAAAGCAAGAGCCCTTCTTTGCATGTACAATGACTTGCAGGGTGCAGAGGACAGATGCCAGATTAATAGAGCCAACAAAAACTAATCCCATATTTCTTATCAGGGAAAGTGAGGCAAATGTGATCAATATTGAGGGCTGTTTGTAGTGAGACAGAGGTATATGCAACTATGTGTTTGTGTGTGTGTGCATATGCATGTAAACAGGGTGATCCCTTCCTCTGAAAATACAGAGTGGAGACTTTAATCCCTTTTTTGGTTTGACTAATTAGAGGAATTAATATGTAGATCCTTGTCCTTTGACTAACATTTTATACTTGGTCACCATCTTAAAGACGGACTAACAAGCGTCATTTCATGTGCCTCTCATTCAAGAAGCTGCTCACAATGCATGTAATAGTGTTAGAGATGGGAAGAGTATTTGTGAAAGAGGAGGCCAGCATCTGTGAGGAAAGCTGGTGAAAACTTAAAATCTGTTTTTGATGGTGATTCCTAGCAGTTTGTGAAATATAGAAGTTGTCATTATCAATTTAAAAGAATGAATCCTGTCTGCAGTTACTAACCTAAAGATGCGTAAATCCTTTCAGTTTTAGGTCGGTCCGACAAAGATAAAGGTGACTTGCAGAACACCTGATCAGAGAGACTGACCTTGCAGCTTCAGACGTTTTGAAGCGTGCTTGATTAGTTGAGTCTTGCTTTAACATATATCTTGAGGCTGTTGGATAAAGTGTCCTTCAGTTGAACACTGCTCATTATACGCTAAAAGGATTATGTAATGCAATATGCAAATGTGTAACCAATCGGCTCTTCATGACTACCCTGAGTGTGATAAGATTTTTTATATAATGGCTATTACTTTTATTTCTGGTATGCTGGCTTTATTCCAGCATCCAGCCTTGCGCAACTCTGTAATAAATGATATCTCATCTCTGTGTGCTAAATTTGGCTAATTTATATGCACACCGAGTAAAGAACCCTGGTTTTGGGACAATATAGACGTTGTGTAGCATGAACACTTAAATTACCAAATTGTCCTTATAACAGCTCTAAAAGTTATTTCTGTAAAACTGAGCCAAAATTTGTGACTGTTCCGGATGTTTCAGGGACCTTCCCAGAAGCTGCTGAATGTGTTTGAGAGCATCACAAGAAGCCTAGGATGGATCCGAGATTTGCAGGACTCAACATTACCCCAATGTGGAGTGGGAAGCCAAACATTTTGTTTGGGCTCCTGGGCATACATATGGCCTTCCAGAAGCAATATTGTGAATGTCAATTTTGGGAACCAGCAAAACCCCAAGATCTTGGAGGTTTCTGTGTCTGTGGCAGAGATCTCTGTCATCAGAGTGCACAGGGTCCTCTGCCTATGGGACGCTCCACTAGGTAGAGATGCCCAATATGACCCCAAGTTACTAGATAGCCTGTCCGTGAGGACTACGCAATGTGGAAGATATATGAGAAAGGATATAGCTCTTCACAAAGTTTGGAAGTACAACAAGTGAAGGAGGGGACGTTAGATATTTCTGCTTTTCAGTGTATCTATAATGTGCTGTCATAATGAATTATTTTATTTCCACAGACTCGTTCTAGGAAGTGCTTCTGACATGGGAGGATGTGCCAACATCTGGAATCCTAGGGCTACATGGTCAAGGTTATGTGGCCCCATCACCATCTGAGGGATATAACTGAGATTCTTGTCAAAAATGGACTAACTTGCCATTACTCAGTCATCACTCATGCATCCTAGTGCTGTGTAGGGATTCACTGCTGCAGATTTTTCTTTTTTTTTTTAATGTGTGTGGACATAAATGCTCATTATATACATTTTGCTATTTATTTATCTATACTGTAGGTATAAAATATGTGCAAATATATACATGTAGATATTCTTTATAGTAATTCTTTCTATAGATGATGTTTATATACACTGCTTAGTAAGTTGGACTTTGGGACAAGTTGCCCAGAGACGCTGGGAGATCTCTGTCCCATCAGATACAAGAAACAGACGTGAACAAGATCACCCAAATTATTTTAACATTTGATTAAGATTTTCCCTGTATTTTTTCACTTCAAGGCAGTTTTCTCAGGCTTCTGTGGTACATACGTGTTATTAATGTCAATAATTCTTTTAATGCATTTATTCATTTTTGTTCCCAACACCTGTCCCTAATGCTTTTGAAGCTATATAACTCTGGGGTTCATTCCCAAGCTGTTCTGTGCAGCAATTTGCTGGTGGTCTGTAGAAAATTGGAAGACTACAAAGTAGTGGTTTCGCTTTTGGTTTCCAGCTGAAAATTTGTAGAGAAAAAAAGAGCAAAGACTATTTTCAGCAATGTTTCTTTCCACTGCAGGCAGCTGCCATCAGGATGTGATTTTTGATTTCTTCTTCCTGCTCTTGTTCACTTCCTGAAATCTACACTAAGAAAAAAATCTGACAGTGACTGATGGAATCTTGGCAACCGTCACAGCCAGAGCAATCTTCATAGGACTACCATGAAATAGTAATAATCACAGTAACCATCATAAGGCTGGTGTAAAATAGCTAGTCACTGTTTTCCTAACAGGAAAAAATGAATATTTTTTAAAAAAATTATGTCTAGCCTGATGTTACTGACAGGGTGACTGCAAGACCAGGACTTCAAGTTCCTTAATTTCATCTTTGGTTTGGAGCACAACTTCAGGCCACAAGGGGGGCAATTAAATCAGCTGTATCTGCACTTCTTAAAACTCCATGATGAATTTATAAACCCAGTGAAGCTGAATCATCGATTTCTGTGTGGTGAGGATTTCAGCCTGCTTCACATGCTTATAATAGAATTTCGATAGAAAATTCTTTAATACTATAGCACAGAGATTATGAAGAATCCACGTTATTGACTTATTGGCTAGATTTTGAAAGGAGTTTACCGGTAAAAGTTAGTCAAATCCTTAATGGGATTTTAAAATCTCTCATGCTGTTTACCCTATGCCAAAACTGATTTGAGTAGCTGTTAACCAGGCAGTGGATCAATGGGCAACTGTCAACCCTCACGGCCTTACATTCCCTCTTAAGACTTTTTTTTCACATAATACATTATACAAATGGTGTATTTCCAAGTATTGGCTGCAGACCACTCACCACACCCAGCAAGGTGAGCAACACTTTGCCCATTGCTCTGCCTTACTGATTTTACTACTACTTCTTTTTGTATTTATTTCTGTGAAGTACTATGCTAATGTATAGTGCTATATAAATAATGAATAGGAAGGTCTCTGATGGTGCTGAACACAGCTAGCTCTGTCTGCAGATCTATTTTTTATTATAGAGCTATTACTTGAGTCTGTTCAGCATTTCCCTTGAGTAGCCATCTTAATGTGAGGTCTGAGAGGATGTGTGGGTTTATTTGAAGCAAGAAAACAGTCATATTGTGCACTCATATCTAATATGTTTATTACATAAGGAAGAATTTATTTTTTCTTTGTGAGTGGAATACTCAGTTTATCAGATCTAATTCTGATGCTATTTTGTAACTCCTTCCTAACATCAAAAAACTGTCAGAAGCCTAATTGCATTTAATTCAACAGAGGAATGCATCTGTTCCAGTAAAGGTTTAGCTGTGTTCAGCTGAATGAGTGTGCTCAGGCTAACTGGCTAATAACATCACTTGAGAACTCAGGAAGTTGTTTTTGGTTAAGTGTATAGGAATGATGGTGCTATGACAGTGACACAGATACTCCAGCACTGAAAGAGCACCGTGGCCAAACGCACCCGTGTGTGTGTGTGTGTGTGCAGGCAAATAAATAGCCACGGCAATTGTTCAGTCTCTGTTCTTGAAAAATGAATTTATAGCCAGCCATCTTGTACTTGTTAGAAGATCTTGCAACAAAAAGCTCAAGTGAAGAGCAAGGAGACAGTTTAGCATGGCACTAAAAATAATGAGCTTCAATAAAAGGCAGGGTTTATTTTAACCAGGACCACATAGGTGAGTCAATGCAATTCCTACCAATTCTCCAGCAGCAGATGGCTGGGGAAGACCAAAGGCACTAGGCATGGCAGTAAGCAGCCAAGCGACCTGTTGCTGGTACCGGAGGAGCAGGGCATGGCTACAGCAGTTAAATTCTGTCAGTGATTGCTGCTTTGGGTCAGTGTTATCTGCAGGAAAGATTTACAGCCTATTTGGGAAATCACTGAGGGTCTTCAATCTAAATCACTACTGATTCTGAAGGATTTTTTAGGAATACTACCCAAATCTACTGCCAAATCCTGGAAGAGGAAAACCAGCACGTGCCCAAGCCAAGAAGGCTTGACTGGTCCCTGTGGCCATGGGGAGGGGAGAGCTTCCTGACACTAGCCCTGCTGCTGACCAAAGTCCCTCCCCATGGGTCACATGCAGCAGGGACAGGACCCTCTGCCGCTTCGAGCAATGTAGCGAAGAGGCTTAAAGCTTCTTTCTTATCAGTTCTCGTTTTTGAAAAGATTAAGCATTTTCAGCAAATCTCTTGAAGAAAGGCTATTCAGGCTTGGGAAACAGGAGAAGGTAATCTGCCAGCTGTAGATGAGGCATTTTTGGTCCAGTTTTTAAAACAAGCAGCATGATCAGGAATGTGGTCTAGCCTAAACAGATCTCCCACCTTCTCTCAGGCCACCTGCCCACTTAATGGAAAACTGTGGTATTGTGTTCTCTGAATGAGATTATAAACCAAGTATGGTGTCCTTGCAAGGGCATAGCCCCTTCTTCCTCATTTGTAATGTGACAGCGATATCAACATTAGCAATGTTGCAACTAATTGTTTATCATTTGAACCAGAATTCAATGGCTGTAATAATAGCTCAGCTTTCTGGGAAGGAAAGGAAGAATCTATGTATTGTCCAACAACCTTTCCTCCTCCTGTTGTTGCAGAACATGCTGGAAGATATGTTGAAATGTGAGATTTCCCCACTATGTCTCTCTTCTAATTTGTTCAGCTTCAATGGTTTTGATGCCTCCAAGCAAAATCAATAATGGCAGTCCCTCCTTCAGAGATGCTGGTCTAAAAAATGGGTTGAGTCTGCAGCTTTCTCTGCTGGTTCCTTCTCCCCTTGAACACAGGGGTCTATTTGTCTTGTGCCTGGATCTTCCTCTGAACTGGGGTCCTATGCTGTCCCACCTCAGCCTTTGAGTTCATGGCAGATTTTGGTGGCAAGGTGCTGCCCCATTGCTAAGCTGGTTTCTCCAGCCCATAGCCTGCAGCCAGTGCAGGCTTGGAATGATAGTTTGGGGAAGGAGCTTGTCTGTGCTTCCCCCAGTGTGGATGTGGCCAGCCCTGCTGTGAAGTGAAAGTGCCGTTACCCTGCCAAATGAATGTCTTGACCCTCCATAGAGATGAAGGCTGTTTCTCTTTCTAGTCTGATAATTTTGCTGGCTTCTGCCTGGAGAGCACAGAGTACAGCCTTATGCTGTTTTCTGCTGTTTCTTACTCCTTTCAGAGGCTGCGTGGTCTCTAGAGAGCAAAAAGCCCCATCTCCCTATGGCTGCAGGTCTGCTTGCCCAATACAACAACTGCACAGAGGAAAGAAGAGATGCATCTTACATCTTGCCCTGTATCTATGTCTGCACGAGGCAGCGGGAGTTCATCCTTCTTTAATTCTCATGGAGTGCTGGCATGAGAGAGGCCAGAAAGACAAAGGGAGAACCATCATCTAGCTCTGATTAATCAGAAAAAAAAAAAAAAAAAAAAAAAAGAAAATAAATATTGAACAGGAAACCATCTCAAGGCTTTAAAGAGGCAACATCAAGATTAAAATAGTATGTTAATAAAAAATTAATGTGCACCAAACCTGACCATGTTGCAGCATATTGCAGGAAACTCTATTGTTGTCAGTCATTGTGCTGTATGCCACTAATGGTAAAACACAGACTGGTATTTACAATTCCTCTCAAGTAAAGTTTAGGCTGTGCCAAAAAGTATCAAATTCTCCCCTTCTTTGGCACAATACAAATATAGTAAAGGACAAGTAACGTTAACAACTGCATTTTCTTCTGGTTGCATATACTACCTTTCTTTGGTTTTTTGGTTGTCCAGAATTGCTTCTTTAAGAAAAAAACAATACCCCAGGCTGTTATAGTTGGGCACTCTGTTGTTATGAATTATTTAAGGAGTGGACTAATGGAGGCTGCCTTACTTACATTCTTTAATTTATGGATCTGGATGTACTAAGGTTTAATCAGAACGGTTTTCTGCTCCTTTACTGCCCTTGGAAATCATTTATTTGGGTAACCTTGTCATAAAAATAAAAATTCCCTAAAATTCTAATAATGGACATTTATCCATTTATCTCAAAATTCTGGA
The DNA here is from genome assembly GCF_036013475.1 of Columba livia. Taxonomy (NCBI): domain Eukaryota; kingdom Metazoa; phylum Chordata; class Aves; order Columbiformes; family Columbidae; genus Columba; species Columba livia. The sequence goes on along the minus strand of NC_088605.1, from coordinate 68,934,876 downwards.
CTCCTACCAGCAATCTCAAATTTCTGCTTTAGATTTACTGCATACTAACTGATGTATATGCTTTGTGGTGGAATTAAGGCTGTTTGTTTGTTTTTCAAACACACATTCAATCAAAGAGGAGAGATTGGAACAGAGGTGATACATTCAAAATTGTGGTCTGTCGTTCAGTTTTCAAAATGGGCGTATTTATGTGATGATGGATTTAACTAGTGGCTTCTAAGAGGGTGTACCTGTTTAAATGAAGGGCTTCTAAAGTTTTTGGATGGAGGTGGAACAAGAAAAACAGAGCAGTCACTAATTTCTCTGTTCCTGTTGTCAGTGGTAAAAAATGGGAATGTCCAAAATATCTAAAGGACAGAGGAGAAATACATCTCTCCTGGGCAGTTCTTTGTCTGTGAACAGATAGGTTTAAACTCACACGCTCAGTGCAGTCTTTTTCAATTTTGTTGTTTTATCATTAATTGCTATTTTTCCTTATAACCCCTTCTAAACTAAGTAATGGGAATCTCGCATTGTTCACTCAAATAATTTCTACATACCTTTCACATCACTTCTAGCAGCTATAAACCAGCTGTGTCTGTGGTCTGTTATTTTTAACGCCTTTGAAAGTCTGTCCATTGCCACCCTGTCTGTAAAGTCAGAAACCAGGGAGTCTAAATCGATGGGATACTGGGGAGCAACATCCTCAGGGCACAGCAGCTGCTGGGCAGGCACAGCACTTCTGTCAGCAGCTACAGAAACCCACGTCCCTGCGAACTCCATAAACACCAATGGTTGTGCTTAGATGCTCCCAGAAGCTTTGGAGATAGATGGGAGCAAGAAGAGAGATGGCAGTCATAGTCCCTTCCTAGTCTAGCCTTGCCCACCTATTTCATTGTGCTGTATGTGTGCAGAGAAAGGAAGATCCTGGACAGGCAGAAAATGTAATTTACTTGTAGTGTAAATGAGAGCATACCTTGCAGCAAAGTGATAAAACATTTCCTTGTATTCTATCGGGGCAAAGTAAAAAAAAAATGCCTTAAGAATGGGATGGGGCTGTCTTTAAATTATAGTATGATATTTCTTAACCAAGTTAAAAGTAACATACCTAAATCACACAGTCTTCTGTCCATTTACTTGCAAAGATCTAGGAATGTTTCTATTTTACAGAAAGCCCAAATTGTAGTTAATCAGTCTGTCGGTATTATAGGTCCCCTTTTATCCCCAGTGGACTGCAATTAGATATCTGGCTGCAGTCTGTAAAAAGTGTAACTGGGCTAAAACTGGCGTCCCTAAAATTCAATAGGCACAAGGTTTTTCTTTGCTCTGGAACAAAGGGACAGCTCACGAGGAAACTCCTATCAACCAACTTTCCTTGGTGGTGCTGTGGAGACTTGCATGGTTTCGTCGGTTATTCTGAAAACTGAGTTTGCAAAATCTTGACAGGTAAGGATATGCACTAAAAATCACTAGGATTAAGTGTTGCTTTTTAATACTTTTGAGATGTTTGATACTTCTGTAGCAGAGCTTAACTTATCTGACCCTTCTTCATGATGCTGTCTTGCGTTATCTAGGGAGCTCACTTCGGTGTTTTGATCGTGTTTGTTAACTGGTATTGGAAGTTTCTGTAAAATGAAAAAGGGGATTGCAAGGCGAATGTTCTTGCTTTGTACCACTCTCATCTCTTTTACCAGAGGTCAGACTGCTTCTACTGCCCCCACGTCCTTCCCGTTTAGAGTAGGGGAAGTTAAAGCCTCTTTTGCCCTTGAGGATGAGTTCAAAATCCCTCTGCCCCTGATAATCCTTGTGCTTGCCACTGCTTTGTTATCACTCCCAGTACTTGAAGACAGCACTGTAAGTTGTCCAGAGAAGGGAGCTGGAAGATCCAAAGCAAAATGGCAATACCCATGCTAAGTTTCTACTCAATTCTCTCAAACAGAAACATCAGAGGCCAGTAAGTTCTCGAGTAGAATCAAGCCAGTTCACCAAGTAAGGCTGACAAGTTTGAAATCAACAATTTCAGAAGTTCCTGTAGGTTACTTTGTCATAAAGCTATTTTAGGTAAAATTGAGAACAAGTCTCTGTAAGAACCAGAAGAGATGGTTCAGGTCATAGATGTATGGTTATAAAGTATCACCGTACCTTTCCAAAGAGTGTGAAAATTCTACCCAGAACACCAGAACAACATGGAATTACTGCTCTTGTTCAGACCACTCTCAATTAGACATTTGGGAAAAAAAAAATAAAAATCACCCTTCTTTTTACTGATAAATCCAAGCAGTATGATGTAACGGTTGAAAAGTATGAATAATTCTTTCAGTGCTTCCAGTGACTGTTGAGGAAGAAACTTCTGATAACAGCGAGCCCTCCAGGCTGGCACCACAACCAAAGGCAGATCTGGGGACAGCAGATGAGTCTAGGCTTCTGCTGCTTGTGACAGATGAGGCTGGATGAGTATCTACACTCTCTGTTATTTAGGATGTCACATCGAATTATCCCAACAGTCCCTTCCTAGCTTGATTTTATGTAGGTACTCATGGCAAGCCAGGTTGTCTCAAGGTAGCTGAGTGGGGAAGAGGACTTGGCTGGCTCACTGGGCTTTGGAGGAGACCCTGAGCAAGGACAGTGGCTGCTCCCTCACCCTGTCAGTGGGAAATCTGGCAAGGAATTCCAGCCACCAGTGAGAAAAAGAATATTTGGGTGAATTTCCTACTGTCTGATGAAGCTCATCCCTTTCTAGATACCGCTAAATCATTCTTGACAGGGATGACTTATCCCCAGGGCTCCTAAAAATTCTTCTGACAAGTAACCTTTTTTGGTATTGGAATGCATTGAATTTCCCCAAGCATCGTGCATCTTTGAAGTATTTCCTGTTAGGAAAGTATGCTTATGCTCTTTTCAAGATCCTCATCCCTGCTTTTCTAAATTGCACAGGATGAATGCTGTGCTATGCCATAAGTACACAAAGTGGATTATTTGGAAGGAAGAGTAAACATTTCCAGCAAGCATTTTTTTCTAATCAGTGTTGACTTGTGTCTTTTACTACACTACACTTTTACTGCACTTCCTTTCTCCCTATGGATTAGTCTACTATAATATCAACTCTCAACATGTGAGGGAAGAGAAAGGACATCCTCTTATCCTTCACAAAACCTTGGAAGCAGAGAAAAAGGGTAACTTGTCCACAGACAGTTTTACATCCATGTTTCATCCAATATCTTCATATTTGGAAATTTCTAAACCTCCCTCCAACATCTTCCTATACACGTGAAAGCAAAATGTATATTGTCAACTCAAAATGTTTCCTTATATTAAGTAAACAAATGAAAAGGTGTCACTAGTTCCAGACTTTGCTTCGTATTGCTGAGCGTTGAAATGTACCTGCTGCCTCAAGGCTGAGAGCAAACCCCTTCCAGTCTAACAGAGAACTGCTCTGTAACACCCACCTTGCGATATGTACAACAGTGATGGGTACCTTTTATTTCCTGATAATGTACCAGAAACATGTTCCCAGTTACAAGAGAAATAATAGCGAGAGCATACGGGAAACCTTATTCCCTTTCCTAATAACAAATACAGTGGAAATACACTTTATAATACCACAGACATATTTGTTTATGATGCACATAAATCTTGGCATATGTTATTGGGAAGACACATGCAGAGATTTTATATTAAAGAATTCACAGTCTGCCCCTGAACCTTTTTTTTTTTAGAGAAAGGCATTATTATTATTATTATTATTATTATTATTAACCATGCAGAGCATAGCCTCACCAGTTCACACTATGCCTGCAGCTCCATTAAAGATTTCCTAATTTAATAAGATTATAGAGTATTTAGTCTATATTAATTATAGAGACATATAAAGTTTATTTTTCCATGTATGTTCAATTAATTTCCAACTATTTGTGCTAATTTGTTGACATACCTATAGTAAACATTATTATGAAGGATATTATCAGTCTTTACAGCCTTTAGGGATTAAATATTACTGGAAAATAGAGAGACTGTAGTCCTGATACAGGGTCTGCTTTGATACTCCCTGTGTAGCATGCCTACCACCTCCCTGTGGTACAACCTCTTTCTCATCTATGAATCTTGCGTTTCTTCTCTCCTCATACATTCACAGCAATAAAACAGGCAGAAGCAGCATCTCTGTCTTCTCTTCTTTGCTGGTAACTATTTTATCTGTGCTTATCACTACAGGAGAGAAGGCGAGGGGAGCAACCATGCACCCCAGGGGTGACCAGCTGGGGCCTCCTCCCTCTCCAATGCCCCAACATCTCAGCTGCAGCTGCTCTCGCAGACAATATTTCTGAGGTCAAATCCTCTCAATATTGAAATCAATATCAAAACTTCTCTTAACTAAAACGAACCTGATCTTGGCTTTGTGTTGACACTTTTAATGAGCAGGCTAATGTACAGACCTACAGGCTTCTGAGGAGTTTAAAACTCCAGGGAATGGAAAATTATACTGAAATTTACCCTGTTAAAACAATTGGACCCCAACCAAAAAAGCACTTGTGCTTTCAAGAATCACTGACACTTTTAAGAGCCAATATTTCATGGGTTTCAGGGAAGGCAAGCAAATATGGTATGCTGTCAAAAATGTGAATTCATACATTCTTTATACAGCCTTTACTTGAAAGTCTGAGTTTTGCGGGTGAAAAAAACCCATAGGTCCTTGAAGCCTATGACTTCGATTCAATCTGATTCAATCCATGCTGTTCAGGTACATTATTGAGACAACTTTTCTAAGTTGCTTAAGTGTTGATATTTTGGGTTTAGTATGTAATGTAAAAGTTGCATTAACAATTCTGGCTTTTGCTTAAAATGAAGAGGCAGTAAAGAACTCACTTATCAATTTCCTGGGATATTTTCATATTTAAAAAGTCTCTCAGCAGAGAGAATTATTTGATTTTTTTAATTTTCTGGAAGATCAGCAATACCAAATCTACATTTAATTAGGCACTTTTGGATTTAAAAATTATTCTTCAAACTGCCCACTTTTCCTTCAGCCTGCTGGAGTAGGTGAGCTGGCAGAATGTAATTTTGTTTAAATCACCTGCTGGTGGAACATTTTTCACTTAATAAATCAATATTTTGCCATGGGAAACTGTTTCACTGCAGCAGTCCAGCTGATTGAGTAACAGGAATATGAACTTCATTTTCCCCTGTCTTGCCACATTGCTGCTTTGGAAGGATTTTTCACCCATTTAGTCCAAAGATAAATGGCTAACAAGTTGGAAGGAAAGGAAACTAAAATTCTAACCTCTAAATCTTTGAATTTCATCATACTTTGATCAGAAAACATTGAGAAGATGGCACTACTTTAAATACATTTCATTTGTGACTTTTAAAAGTAAATGCTAATTAAATGTCTATATAAATCAAAAAACTAAACTTTTTTGGATAGCTATTTCAGCCTTCTCCAATCAGAAATGTTAAAAACAGCATAGATGTCATGTGCTAGAGAAGCTGAGTGTTTATTGCACCATAGATCCCACTTCTGTTTGAGTGTTGTCTGGGTGGAAAAATGGACAGTAGAATAAAAGAGCACTGGTAATATGAAGAAAGAACAAAAATGTAGAAAAGTGAGTAAGGCTTACAGATACTTAGAGAAACTGTCAGGCCTTGGTAAATGGTATTTATAATTTGTGCTCATGAAGGGACTGACCAAAAAAAGGAAAGGGAACTAACCTCTGTGGCTTTATTTCCTCAGTAAAAGATCTTATCAGAGATTATCAGTACAGTGATGTTTTGTTAATACAGTGTATTTGGGGACAAGGAAGCATTAGTTTCATTCAAGTGAAAGTTAAAGCAGCCAGTCACTGTTTGTGTTTTTCTAAAATGAGCCGGAGCTGGGATAATGCCTTTACTGTTCAAATTCAGTGGCCACAGAAAGGCACAGATTATTGTAAACTTTGCTAGTTGTGCTAGATCTAATTGCTCATTGGACAAAAAAGGATAATTTTTTTAAAGGAATCCAGGATTTAGGATGAAAAAAAAACAAATTAGGAAAAACATAGAGCTTCTCTCAACTTTATTTAATTTAAATTTGTTTAAATTGAATTTAAAATTTAAAATGGAATTTAAACTTGTTGAAACTACTTTCTTCCCAAACTGTATCCATGTGTAGCTTAAGGCATCCACGGAAAAATGCTTGTGAGCTCTGTGGACTTGGATGACAGACCTGGGTATGAAAAGTCTGGCCTCTAAACAGACAAAGTCACTCTTAAAGAAACTCTCAGATTTGAGGGACACCACATTGCCTTAGCAGTCTTTCTGTGCCAACCATAACTTGAAATGAAGGAGCTTTTTATCTTATGTTATACTAATGCTGGAATTTTAAATTGGGAAACTTTAAAACATGCAGTATGTTGGAATAAATCATATCCCAGTGTGCAAAAATACTGTTCAGGACCAGAGTGTTTTTACTAATATGCTGTTTTGGAGAAAGTTGTGAATGACTTATTTTATTTTATTAATTTTGAAAATGAAGTCCTATTAAGGACAAAAAAGTTGTTTGTTGGTGGGGTTTTTGCGTGTGTGTTTTTGTGTGTGGTGGTGGTGATGTTTGTTTGCTTGTTTGTTTTTCCATTCTGGCATTTGTTGAGAAAAAATCTTAACCTTTATAAAATATTTTTTATAACATATTGTAGCTGTTGAAATGATAATTTATTGTACTTAATTTCTCTACTATAATTTTAGAATTTTTGCCCACATTAAATGACATGTTTAAAACAGTAAATAGCCTTACATGACACCAAAGAATTCTTGTGTTGTTCATTTGGAGAAATATATTCTAGCAATTAAAAAAAAGAAGATTTTTATATGTTGTGGAACTAGTAAGGGTTTTTTTAAATGTCATATTCAATAGGAAAAAAAGAACGGGAAAGAAATATGATTTTAGTAAACGAAAAGACATTTATATTGGAAGGTCCTATGCTGATTAATCACATAGGTGGTTAGAAACCTTGATTTTAGGACCACTGTCTGTTCTGGCACTGATAGAAGGTTAATTGTAAGAAGAAGTATTACTTCATTAGGGCAATGTTTCCAAAATAAGAGGTTGCCACCACAATGTAATGTGTGGAGGCTTCTCTGTGGGTAATGGTGGTCTGTGGGCAGCACACTTCAAATTACTTTTACTTATTGTCTCTTAAGAAAATCTCTGGAGAAACATTGCCTTGTGCATTTGGCCCATAAGGAGTGGAGTTTTATTCCTCTTGCCACCTGTATTTATGTAGTAATTGTGTTTGCTGCCTGCAGAAAATGAATATAGTTGGATACAAAGTGATGCCACATACATGTACAGTCCCTGGGAAAAGGTACCACTGTGCATTCACAACAGGCACCATGAAAGGGACATGTAGATAGTAGTGCTAATAAATGTAGGGATAAGTCACTTAAAGCCACGAAATGAAAGTAAAGGGTAAGCTAAAACTGGTGTTGGCATCTCACTGCTGAACTGGGAATAACGGCAATGATGAAGTAGGGGGATTTACTGGAGAACCTTGTTGCTGCCGGAGTGTGTGCAGCAGTAAACCAACGGGAGCTCTCCAGGCCTGGCAAGTGAGTGATCTGTAATGGCAGCAAAAAGGCTTGAAAGCAGTGAGTGTACCTCTCGGTGATCGGCTTCCAAGTAGCAGTGTAGCAAACAACTATCTCTGCAAATGGAATCAGGGGTGCGCCGTATAGAGAAGTGGGGGTTTTCGTCAGAGACATATTAACATCTAACCCCCACCAAGTGTTTCCAGGCATGCATGCATCTCACAGCAAAAAACAATAAAACAATCTCATAAAATTCCTAAACAAGGGTAGTCTGGGGGGGTCTGTGAGAGGGGAAGATTTTTCAGGAAGGTCCCAGTAGCATAGTGTCCATATTTTCACTGTTTTGTAACTTCTGCAAGCATGGAAAGTTTCATGGGTGCTGTAAACTGCTAACCCTAAATAATGTCAGTACTGTACTGTGTCTTGGGACAAATCTTTCCAATCAACCCTATTATGGAAACAACAGAGGAAATTGAAAAAAAGCTTTATCCTTATGGCTGTGAGCACTGCTCTGCTCTCTTAAGCATGGAGAATGGTCTGCCTCTCCTGAGACAATGGCAGTGGCATGTTCCTGTGGCATTTGGTGGTAGAGAACAAAGCGATCTCCCACATATTTCTGGTTCAGACTCCTATATAACTTGACAATGACAAAAAAAACACTAGAACCAGCTGAAACCATAACACATTGGAACTTAACAATACAGATTAATGGATCAGCATTCAGTGTTGCTGGTGCAGCGCTAAGCTGGCGTGTACAGATGTCAGCTTTATCCAGGAGACAGGCATCTGGAGTGCCAACCACTTGCAGTTTCTTACCATCATCCTTTGAAAAGCAGAACCATACTGCATTGCCACAGGGTCTGGTATAAAGCAGGAGACTAATAGACACAATTTGATGCCCAAAATTGCCAAATGTGCACATATTTACAGGAGATGGCATTAGGGCTATGAAGAGCAGGTAGCAGACCTTCACCAGAGATCCATTAAACACTAGCAAATAATGCCTTTGGTACTCTTGGTTTCAAGGGGGGGAACTTTTATCTGTGTCCCCACAAAAGAACGGAGAGTTGCCATGCCAATGGTCATAGGTTAAAAACTGACAGTCCGTGAGGTCTAACTGGTCAGGATCTGATGGAAAACCACGATGCATCATTATAGCATTTTATTGCAGCCAGCACTTTCACGGCAAACCCTGAATGTTTTGCACATTTTGTCTTCTTTTGCTTGTCCAGTCCACATGGACACAGAATATTACCTGGTGACATAAACATAAAGTGCAAGATGTTTTTCTCATCAAATTTGATTCTTTGTGTTTGTGCTTATGATCATTGCAAAAAAACCCCAATAAACTCTCTGATGCACAGAAAACTCCTTCAGCGGTGAAATAACTGTATCAAACTGTCACAATTCCAAATGTTCAATGAAATAATTCATTGTTTATTTATTAAAGTAGATGCACACAGGCCATGTGAAATTTCCTAAATAAAACAGTTTCCTGCAAAGTGAATCTCTGTAGACAAATCAATGTGTTTGTATGCAAAGCACCATTGCCCAGCAAACTCTGCTGAAAGCAATATTGGACTCATTCTAACTATTCCGAGCAATACATGTTGAATAATGGAGTGAGAAAGATATTTGTTCTTACGTCTCTGTAAAAATATTTGGGCTCTGTATATGTCCAAAGGAAAAGGAAACCCTTATGGAAAGTGCCCAGCCCTATGGGGAAAGCCTACATCTTCCTGTAGATGAATATGCAGCCCACTAGAAGCAATGGTCACATCCTCCATTTTGACCAATGGCTTTTTTTTTTTTCTGAAATGAAGCAGGAGGATTTGCTTGAAGATTATTCTATTATCTCATATCACAATCTGCTTGTGATTTATAAGTTTTAAAGTTTCACATGCGGGCATGTGATGTTTACATTCGGGAATGGCAATTAATGGACAGCATCCATCTACTAGAAGGCAAGTTTGCACTTGAAAGGGACACTGAGCCCAGTGTTTGAGGTGCAGCTCTTGCTAGACTCTTATTCTGCTTTCTGTATAAACTGGAATTTCATAACTTTCACTTAATTGCCCTTGCACTATTCTACCTGTATGGAAAGAAGACAAGTGGAGATGTATAACGTTATAATGAAAAGTGTTAACTGAAGGGGTCTATGGCCATATTAATAGAAGAGACAAAGAACACCAACTTCATTTTGTGTGGGTGTGTATGTATATATGTGTATGCACATATAGATGTCTAAGAACTTGAAACCAGGAATAAATGAATTGTTATTTTCATAATATATTGTGATACAGAGGTGCCCAGTTAATTATTATAAAATATTTTCAGTTTCAAAATTCTCCTTCTCTCTTTGAGATCTTCTCTGTTCTCTCATCTGCTTGCCCATCCTTCTACCCTTTTTCTGAGCATTTTAAAATTATTTGAATAATGCTAATGATATTAAATTGAGCTTTTGCTCAGTTGTTTCTACTGCTCAAATTTGGATGACAAAGGCATATTTAAAGTTACTTAAGTAACACTGCTACCAAAGTAGCTGCATTATACATGACATTCATTGTAATGTGTTCGCTACTGCATCAAGTGCTTTCAAGGCAATAATTATGACTGCTCTTTAAGTCTGTGTTGGCTACCCATTCTAGAAGGTATTTGATAATTTCATAGAGTGTTATTTTTCTTTACAAGAAGCAATTGTTATCGCTCCTTTTAAACTAATATGCATTGTTTTAAAACTCAGGTTAATGTAGCCCTCTTGAGAGGCTGATATAAAGCAGTCAATTTTTTGGCTCCTATGGGTTCCCTAAATGTTATGAAAATGTTTTGAATTAAATTAAATTAAGCTAAGTTAAATGGAGTACCACATATACCCTGGAAATATCCTCCAGTATGACACAACCTGTGACTTCAGAATTATTTTGGAGAAGGTATTTGAGAAATCAATAAAAATCCAGGAAATCAGTAGAAGTGAAAACAAAAGAATGTGTCACAAGACAATGATACTAAGCATAGGCTACAAGCACTAGATAATGCATATTTTCTGAATTAGACCAAGAACTAAAAACCTTTATTTATTTATTTTTTCTTTCTTTGTGAAAGGTCAAACTGTTATTTTCTTGTGAAAAAAAAAAAAAATCCCATTTGTAATAAATCTGTGGTGCTTGTACAAACACCAACAAATTGCACTGCTTGGAGTCTTGTAATAGCGCAGACAAAAAAAACCCAATATGTCTTCTGCAACAGGAGAACACTGAGAGAGTGTTCAAACATTGAAGAAAATCTTGCTTAGACCATGTGATAGAGGTAGCCTTGTAATGTGCAGGACACATAGAAGGAACATTATTGTCTAAACTGATGTCATGACAGAGCTAGAAAATTAGAGTCACCAGAATTTGCTTTCTGACGGGACTGTATAAAACACTGTCCAGACCTACTGTATCTTTATTGGGAAACCTGGAAAATAAGAGAACCCCGAATCTATTACAATTCAGGCAGGGTACTCAGACAAATGGTCAATTCTCAAGGCTGCCAAGGAGAAAAAGAAATGTTTTGCTGATGGCTGATGGCAAAGGATATTTTTTTTAATTATATCAGTATTGAAATTCTGAATGAAAGAGCAGTTTGTTTTTTTTTTTTAAAAAAGACCCCAAAAACCCCAACAGTAGAAGTATGAAACATTTTGTGTGATGTGTCTTGACAAGACACTTGAGCAGTATTCAACACTCAAATTATTGCAGAAAGAATTGGGTGATTCAAGAGAACTGAACAAGGAAAATATTAAATGATCTGTCATCTCTGCTGAAGCAGAATGGAGTAGACACTCCCATTTTAAAAAGGTTGTCTGATTATTAATTTTTTCTTATAATGTATCTCAGCTGCTTTTAAAATTCATTTTTAAAGTCTTTAAGACCATCCAAAAATGGGAAAACCGGATTTTCTGTTCATTGTGTCCTTCACTGCTGCTCTCAAGTGATTTAAAAGGTGACAAGAGTAAGACTTAGCCTATAATGGCCAGCACTTGGCTGCCTCCTCTAACTTGCTCTGCTCACACAGCTTCTGTTCTTAGTTTCTCCCTGTGTTGTCTATTGATGTGGTTACTTTACTTGCAGGAGCTTATTATTATAAAAAGTCTATAGGGGTAACCGTTGTATCTCACATTACTAGCAAGGAAGCAATTGCTGTTCACAGCTTCTGCTGAAGGAAAAAGCCACAGATGATTTTTTTTTTTTTTTCAAGTATATATATATATTTGTTCCTAGTTCCTATTTGTAGCACCAGGAGTTTCAAATTTTTTTGCAGGCACTGGGGATTTTGGAGGCTGATACTGAGTACGTTTGGATCTAACTGGATTCAGATTTAGCTATTTGGTTGCTGTAACTTCCATCATAATCTTCTCTAAAGCTGCATGTGAGTACAGTAAGAGTACAGGAGAGCACGATATCCAGAGAAACTCTTTAGAAAATTGAGTTATAATCCTCCCTGACTCTTAATTCTGGTCTTGACCACAGCTGACAAATTTCTACAGAAAACTGGGTATCTTCTGTGACTCTACAAGTTAAATTCTGTGATGGGATGCAGAAATGTGTTATTGTCCTTTGTTAAATAAGTGGTACCTTAACCACATGCCCATCTTGAGTCTGCACCACCAACCCCAAAAAACAAGAGCCCAGCAGAACCGAAGTAGGAATGAGCATTGATCTACAACGGTTTATTGAATTCCTTCTTTCAAAGAGCATTTAGACTTTGCATGGTTAGGGAGGAGGGTTTGCAGACAGCATCACGGAGAGTTTTGCCCACCCGCAGCTTCATACTGACTATCATTCTGCCACACCTGATGATGTGGCCCTGACATTTCTAATTATTCCACCTGAAAGCAATTGTACCTGCAGAAAGATCAGAAAAAGCATATACTGAAGAGATTCAGTTATTGAGTTCAGCCTCCCACTGAGCCAGTACTCTTTAATTTGGAATTATCAAAAAAGATGCAGTCCAAAGTGAATTTTATTTTTTAAAATACTAAAATGAGCAAGAAATCACACCTTTTAAGTGTTCAAGGCATGTTAATGACGGTGAAGGTCAAAGACAAAGTGCAGACTTGTGGAACTGAGGAGGTGTCAGAGACTAATGTAATTTTTATTTCCACTGAAGTAAGTGGACTGAAGCTTAGGGTGGAAGAATGGTGGAGAATGCAGACAGGCTGTTTGGTGCTGCAAGGAAAAGGAGGGACTGCAGTCAGCAGTAACACAAAGGACACTCCCAAGCACTGCTCTGTCATTCTGTGGTATCTCAGAAAGCACAAGGATGCTCTTGCCCTTATGGTAGCAATTGAGGGCACACAGAAAATGGAAGCGTGGCTTTTAGAGGAAGGGGCTTTGTGATATGATGCTGCTGGGATGAGCAATTTCTCTTTAATTGCCAGCTCCAGCTGGCAGAGTGGGGGAAGAGAGGGAAGCAGGTGGCTCCTGAAAGGGTCCACCTGGAAGAAGGCTATAGAAGGGAAGCCATGCTACAGTACAAGCCCTACATTTAAAAAAAGTGTAGAAAGTGAAACGCTAATGCTTTTTTGGTTTATGTATTTGTTGTTAAAAAGAACCTTAGCATATACTATGGTCTTGCAGGGTTGTTTTTTTTTTTTGTGTGTGTGTGTTTTGAGTTAACAATAACTTGCAGAAAAGAAAGTGTGTCTGTTAAAGGTGTTGAAAAAGCCCTGATTGCTGCATTGAGCTTTTCCTGGGTGAGTAAATATTGTACTAGCTCATACTACAGCAACAAAATAATAAAAAAGAGAAAGAGTTTAGGAAGTTCTTACTACCTGTTTGAGTAATGTAGCGCTGTTTGTGCTCAATGAGAAGGAAGATTTAAAGTTTGTTGGTTTTTTCTGTATGCTAATCCCAGATACAGTTTAACCAGACATTTTCAGTTCTTCATCCTGACAACAGTGATCTTGGACTTGTTGTGTGGCTAGGAAACCATATAATGTGCAAGTACATGAATTCAGTAATTCTGCCAAGTAACAGATAAGTTCTGGAGTCTTTCACCTTCTAAAATCAAGCAGTGAGATAATATATTGGCAGGAGAGAAAGGGAGAAATTCATTTGCAGAGGCTTGCAGGGCTCAAGATAGATCTCCACAAAGCTCAGGAAAATAGCTTTCTGTGGCTCTGCTGAGTTCCTGTTTAATTACTTAGGCAGATGTGACCTTGCACAACTTCTATAATACAAGGGACTAGGAGATCTTTTGTGGCAAACAGAGCCAATAATAACTCTGTTCTCTCATATCTATTTCTCTAGCTGATGCCACCATTTATAAAACTATATCTATATATACTTATCCCTGAAGCACCTAATTAAGAAATGGCTTTGTGAGTGAAATAAAAACATTTGAGTTACAGGAAGTAATTACACAGAATTGTGTTACTTGTCTGATTACTGTTACGTACAAATATTGTTATCAGAAGACTCATTTCTAGTCATGTGTCCTTTGGGTTGGCAGTTATTATACATTCAGTCACTGGAAGAGGTTGAACAGAGTAATGTTATTTAGTTGTTTGGAGTTTTTGTGTTTGTTTGGCTGGTTTTTCTTTGTAATATGGTTTAGAAAGTGTGTAACTGCTCATTGTGATGTTCTTGTTTGAACCTGGTAGTCTAATGTGTATAGAAGTATTCCCAAGGGATACAGGTGTGCATGGCATCTCAGAAGAGCCTAACTGGGAATCCTGTATAACTCTGTAAAGTGATCTATGCTGCTTTTATTAAAAAATGCAAAGAACTGAAGGAACTGGAGAAGTAGCGAGGTGGCATAATGCAGTGCATTATACTGTGTTGAGAAATTGTTTAGTTACAATCCCTGGTGATGTGGTGGGGGGTTTTGCGTTTGTGGTTTGGGTATTTTTTTGGTTGTGTTGTGATTTTTTTGTTTGTTTTGCCTTTAAAAACCTGTATAAATAACAAAATATATTAGTCATATTGCTCTTTTGAAGTTGCACTACACGGGACAGGATGAAATGTGTTTTGAGGTGCATGACATTAGAAATGTGGCCTGTGGGGGGTTGGTTTGTTTGTTTTGTGCTAAATATACATGTACTATAAAGTTCGGGAAAAAAAAGAAATGGTCCAAATTCTGCCACATTCTTTTTGAACAGCTTACAGAGTCTGTGCTAATTTAGTTAGCTATCTGAGCCATTCCTACGTCCATCCTTATAATGCACCTACAGGACAAGCACAACCTACCTCAAAATTTCATGGTGTCTCTGTGTGTCAGAAACACCATTGCACCTGCCATGAAAACACAACCCTCTCTGAGCAGCTGGTCACAGCAGTTGTTTCAAAATGCACGGCACCACTTTGACATCACTTAAATATTGGCCTTTTAAATATTGTTTCCCTTTGTTATTTTGCCTTTCAAGCAAAGAAGCTGCTCAGCCTTACAGGGTGAAGGCTGGCCCACTGGTTCCTAATTGCCTCTTTCCCCAAGTGACTTGGGAGATTGTTCTCTGACTTGCTGTAATTATCCTTTACTGTAAACGAACCAAAGTACACTCTGATTTTGGTGTTATGTTCATTAGCAAGCATCCTCTTTTTGAATGTTAATGTATTCTGGGAACATCCAGTATATAAGAATGGACTGATTTGTGTAGCGTTTGTGAAATACCCTGAGGATCAAATCCTTACTGGGTAACTGATTTGAAATGAAATGCGCTGCTTTAAGTACAGAGTATCAATGGATGGTCAAATTGCAGAGTGGCTTTACATATGAACATAATGTAAAAGGGAGATAAACTTTTTATTGTCCTCAAAAGAGTGTTTGATGGAAAGGCTGGTTCTGAGCTTGTGCCTGCAAAGGATTTCTCCCACGGTCAGTGTTTGTGGCATGATTTCTTGTTTAAGGTGAAGAGCAAATTTATGCCATGGGTGGCACTGCTGGTGGTTTTGCGATGGAAATGGGCTGCTAATTTAGCACTTGAGAAATGCAGAAAGAATGAATGCTTCCCTCCATATCTTAACTCAAACATAATACACAAAAAGAAGACTCACCACACATACCTCTAACAAAACTATTTAAAAAAAAATTCTGGATCCTAGCTTTCCTTTGTTATTTTCAAGGTATTCAGTGGTGTGGATTGCTTGGTTTTCAGATAGGTAAATGTGTGACAGCATATAAAAGTGATGCTGAATGCTTTTAACAGCTTTGGTTCTGCCATCCAGCTCCTACTTAAGCCCCTGGATCAGGAGTTTCCTTCTGTGTCTCCTATAATGAGCAATGAAGCATGGCTGCTCTGCCAAACACGGGTGGAAAGGTCTGCCTAGTAAGGTTGCTAATTTCTGGATAGTGAAGGAAGTGACTTGGCTTTTTTTCTGCCTAGTGAGATTGAGTCAAAAGTACAATTTGAATTTCCAAGTGACTCTGTGTGGGCACTCTTATTAGAGTAACAGGGGCTTTCTAACCAATGCAGAATAATAAACTTCCTTAGCGGAGCAAACCACATCAGAAAAAGACACTCAAAAATCTGTGAGTGGAAAGCTATTGCTGAAAAACTTGTTCCACAACTGGCTTTTCAGTTAATTTCCTCTTGTATACAAGCCTTTTCTTGGAGCATTTTGCTATATATTTCCAGAGAGAGCAAGCACTTGATCATTGAGCTTGTGCACAGTGTTCAGATCTCAAGATGACAGACACTTGGAGTGCTTGGTGCTAGAAAACAGTCCTGATGAGCATTTGTACACCTGGTTTGGCTAATATAATAGAATTACTTGAACATTTCTGATGTGCAAAATTGTTTTAATTGTATATGAAACTGCTGCTTTTGCTTGGTATTTCAATCTCTCTCTTATTCACCTGCTTTCTCATCCAGATCATTCTAGAAGTTGTAGAAACGGAAATAAGCATTAAGGAACAAAATAGAAATCTGTGTTTAAAAACAAAAGGCTTGCTTATGAAAGCATTGGGGTATTCAAAGGGGAAAAAAAAAAACCCTCTAGAATAAAGGCTTGAGACTGTGATGTTGCATGATTAG
Organism: Columba livia; assembly: GCF_036013475.1. NCBI lineage: Eukaryota > Metazoa > Chordata > Aves > Columbiformes > Columbidae > Columba > Columba livia. Next base: position 68,918,324 of record NC_088605.1, on the reverse strand, counting down.
GAATGTCAATGTATCTCTGAATATGACAATTCCTATATGTGGAAAATTGCAAAGAGATAACTGTCTGGCTATTGAGTTGTCTATTTTTCCCAAGTTTCACACATCTGTGAAAATTACTCTGAACAATTCTAATGGCATCCCTGCATACTATAGACTATGAAAATAAGTTTAAAAGAGCCTCCAAAGAATAGTCTGGGAGCTTTTCACCATATCAGATAGTTATGTCTTTTGCTAAAGTGTAGGTTTTGCTTCCATCCTGTCACTGCTAACTTTAAATACTTATCTGCTAGCCTGCTAATCAAAGTTATCCTGTTAGTTCTTGTAAGTCAAACTGTGACTGCAACATTTTCATGGCCTTTTTTTTGTTTTCCTTTGCTCTTTTTTTTTTTTCTTTTTAAATTTAGTGATAAATAGGAGAGATTTAAAACGGCAAACACCTTCTATTGTTCTGTCCACTTCTCAGAAACAGTGGAAGAAAACAAAATTTCTATAAATGGTATTTATAGACATGCTACTACATGTGTATGTCTAGCTGCATATAGGTAAAAACAAATTAATGCAGTATAAGACTTGTGTTGTTACCTAAAAGTTTGGATATCTCGGCAGCAAACTTGTTCCAAGAACAGAGATCCTCTTATTTTAAGAAAGATCTCCGTTGCAGGAGGTATAACAAATCTCCTCTGCTACCCGGGTACTCAGGATGAAGCCTTTGAGCAGGTCCTATATAAGAAAGAGGCAGCCAGTACATTCACTACGTACATTATTGTGTGAGGCCACCTTTATGTATCAAAGTATATACGCGTACCTCAATTCATCTCTGTATGTATGTGGGTAAACAGACTTTTAAAGTAATGTCAGGTTATGGTTTCTGTATCTGCTAGCTACACTTGCACACTTCCAGCCTTTACCAGGAAATGCAACCTGCCACCTTTTCACAATTTGTCTCTTTTAAAATACTCATTTGCGCATACATGTATCTGGGATGGTATTACCCGATGCTTGCCTTACCTTCACATCGTCAATGTTCATCCTCGTTCCCTCCTTCCCAACAAAGATGTCATCTATGTCAACCAGAATGTACCTATCCAAGGACAGTCTTAGCTTATTCCCTGACAGGAAAGAGATGGCATCAATAAAGATCAGTTTGTGCAACCAGAATGCCAGGTTGTTTCCAAAAAGAACTCTTTGTATGCCATCATGAAGCCCCAAGTCTTGGACAACGGTTGCATACACAGCAGCCTTTGGCAATGCCGTAGGAGGTGGTCTGGAGGTCTGCAGTTCAGTTAAAAGCACAGGTTGATAGGTGGAATGATTAAACTGGAAAACTGTCCAGTCTTCACCGGGCAGTGGACCTTTCTCAACCCTTGGTGCTTTGGTGATGCGCAGCAGGGGAGACTGGGGGTTTACCACACAGTCTTTGAGGGCTACATTATTATAAAGATGTAATGGCAATCCTTTCAGTTTTGTACTTGGGGAGCTGTTCTCATTGGCTTTATGAAAACCAATTATGCTAACACTGTATTCCACACAGTATTTTTCCAGAAGCTCTCTATTCCATGAGTCCATGGATACATACTTTAAAATATTCTCATATATAACAATTGTATATTTTCCTCTTCCATTGTCTGTGAGAGGGGGAATATCCCCCTTGGCTGGTGCGATGACCATGTGGTATTGAAATCTGCTGGACTCAAGGATGGCTATGATGTCTTGCCCGAGCTGGGAGTATTGGCTTTCCACGAACAGGAGGACAGTGGGGTCAGTTTTAGATGGATCGATTGGCTTGGCAGTCTTCAGCTCCATGGACCTGTAAGGTAGAAGCTTGAGATCTTCACACTCTGCCTCTCCGGTGGTTTCCACAAGCGCCATTTCCTGCTTGTAGCCAGTGTAGAGGTAATAGGCAGAAATGATGATACTTGCTAAGCAGAAGGTTGCCAGGAGAATGACCAGTGTTCTGAAACTTCTGTGGAGCTTCACGGTTAGATTCATCTTTTGCAGGACTTCCAGCTCCTGTTGTTCTTGCTGCTTTTCTGTTTCTCTCTTCCTAAAGTGCCATAGTAACGAGGAATTGCAGAGGTGCTGATTCCTCTTCTGAGATGTTCATGTGACCATTGCAGTGCATTTATGAAGCTGTTGGGGAGGTTATAAAGCTGTTGGAGTGGGAAGTCAAAGGATCTGGAAAGCTAAATTGAAAGAGGTTTTCTCAGAATGCAGCAGCTGCCAATAATCAGTGAAGAGGACTCTTAACATTATCTGCAACAAGAAGTAAAAGAAGAGTAAATAAAATCCATGAAGCAATTAAAACCAAACATTAATAAAGACAGTGATGGATAATGGTAATTTGAGTTACGAGGGAAGTTTATGAACAGTTCAAGGAGCACTCAGTATCACTTCCTTTCTTGATGTATTAAGATAAGTTGCATTAAACAGCTCTCCCATATTCTCAGGGTATGAAAATAAAGTATAAACATAACTTTTTGAGGACATGTATCTCTTCATTCATGTGAATTTCATATCTAAAAGGCTTCATTGATATTACAAATGGGAGTGACTGAAGATTATAGGGCAAAATTAGGACAAAGTAAATATTTGTTAAATATTGGGCTCCATGTCAAGCTCATACTTTTGCAAATAAGTATTTTGAAGGGGATAACCAATTCTGTATTGGACTGTGAAACTAATGAAGGCAACTTGAAAGACATGAGAAGACTTTGAAGAAACATTTGCAGGACTTCTTTCTCACCAGTTTCTATTTTGTACCTTGAATTTACAGTCTGTTTAAGGACTGTCTGGAATGAGAAAAATTATGCATATGGATTTTTCCAAGTGAGCAAGTAGGCCACTAAAATTACAGGATGCACCTGTGCATGCTCCTGCCTCCATCCTCCCGGGGTGAACAGGGGATGGCATGGGGCAAAAACAGCGTTGGAGCTGCTGAACCACAAAGGAGCAGTCTAGTGGGTGCCGGGTGGCCATGCAGATGTGTGCCCTGGGCTGCGGCACCTCTGGCTAAAGGACTGGGGGCTTCGGTCCATCCCAGCTGGGCTGTGTGGCTGAAGCACGAGGTGCTCAAACCAGACTGCTTGGCCAGCTCTGAAGCCCTTGTGCAGCTCATGGTAGTTCTACCTAAGCTAATGAAAATTTATTGTTGCTAACAATAAACCATGTGACTCACAAGCAATTAAAGTTACCTAAATAAATAGGCCATTCTGTTCTATGGATTTAAATAGGAATTAACATCTTTCTGAATTATTTATATTGTTTGCCTGTCGGAACCACGTAAGACTGTAAACAATGGATGAGTTTTGAACTGCAAGGATGGAACACCCTTTCCAGGCAGATACTTGTCAGTTGACATGTCTTTCTCCATTAATTCACATTATGATTTTCAGTTTTATTCTGAAAACTATTCATTCATTTTTAACCTCACTTCTAAAAGAAAAAGCTTGTAAGAAAGGTATTTTTGTTTTTATATTTAATGACCCTAGTGTACAGTTCTAAGAAACCTATTGATTTTGTCAGTTCAGGATCTTAAAAATACTAGTGAAAAGGTTTAATTCTGTTTTAAATGCCTCATAAGCCACTCTCCCAGTATTAAAGTACCATACTGCTTTTGGGAGCTTATCAAGCAATGAACATAATGCTGAGGTAATTGTGAATTAATAGGTCTATTGCTCATGAGTGGTTTGTTCCTTCTCTGGCAGTTTAGAGAGAGGGAGCTGTTGCTGAGGCCATTTGTGAGTTTGCCAGATTCAGGTTTTCATCTGCTTTACCTTTCTCAGTTGGAAGCTTTCTTGGAAATTCATACTGCTGTATGATGGGCTGCTCCACCAGGGACCCTGATGACTACATGGCGATTGACAAAAAATGAACAGGGAAGGTGGTTTGTCCATGGAAGTGAACAGAAGTGAGAAAAGTCTTCTATATTTAGTGATGTCTTATGTATGAGAGAAGAAATACAAAAGAAATCTCAGCTATTGCTAGGAAATTAAAATATTTCTGGTAATTGTAAGAGTATTTGCCCCACTTTGGTGCTTTCCTTGTTCTGCAGTTATGTCTGCTTGTCAGGATCTTGCTTCTTATTAAACCTCCAATTAAGATTTTACCAAAAGATAAAACTGGATCAAGTGAAGCATTCTCTGTGAGACTGCATTTCAGTTTTGGTGACGTTGATGAGTCACTCAGCCCGACGCTGAGGGTTTATCGGATGAGGAGAATTGGTCTCCGTGGGAAGAACAGCCTTGCTGCGTGCATAATCTGCCCACAAAACAGCTAATTGCAACAAGCCTTAGTTTTGTTGGCATCAGATATGCAGGTATCTTGGAAGCAGTAATTAAAAACCCCTCTTGGACTCTGCATCCTCTGCTTGCTTTCGGCACTAGAGGGCAATATTTTCTTGCTTTTCGGCAGACAGCACCTGCTCTCCCTTGGACTCAGAGAGCCCTGCCTGCGGTCAGGCTCTTTCTGGAAGAGTCTCGGAAAAATCAGAGCAGGCAAAACACCTTACTTAAGACTCTTGTGGCCAATAAATTAATAAATAAAAGGACTCCTGTTATAAGAAATCAGCTGCTGAATCACACTGAATGCTTACCAAATGTCTCAGTGCACATCTATAGCACAAAGGAATAGCACAAAAGGAGACCCAAAATTGCACATTTTTCCTCACTGCTCTTTCCTGCTGGATCTCCCAGGTACTGGTATCATCAGCTGCCAAAATAACATGCTTTGCGAGCTGTATCTTTGCTGCTACCCTATCTTGTATTACTCAAAGATGAGAAGTCCTTAACTTTCTGCTAGACAAAATAAAAATACAGTCTTCATCCCAAATTATTTTATTCAAAGAACATTGGTAAAATCTTTTCCAGTTAAAATATTAGCAAACAGGCTTAATGGAAACTAGAACATAAGTTTTATTGCACATGTTATAGGTGCAAGTATTTACTCCAATCTAGCTGTGTAAGTAATAGAATAGGTAAGGAATTAAAACTTTCATATGGAAACCTGGCATTGGAGCAGATCCCCTTTTTAGTTTGTGCATTGTGTTTGAACTGCTCTGTTGAACTGATTATACAGTTCAGTAAAAAAAAAAGTGTGAAGTAATTAAAGTTTATGAAAATAAATCAGCTATATTAGCCATTAGTGGGACATTTTCCAAGGCATAATTGGAAGTTAACTGCCACTTGTGCCTTTGAAACTCTCCCCCTTAGAGTTCAACAGCTTCACATTCACTCAGAAATTCAAATACCTTTGGAGTATTTATGGGCTATACTAATTTAAAAAAAAAAAAAAAAATTGAAAATTGGCCATATTTCATGATTAGTGTTACTAATGTAGTTTCATTTTAGAAACTGGTGTTTGAGGTCCTGTGGTCACTGGTCAGAATTCATTGACTCTTCAAGGGTAGAGTCTAAAGTTGTGTGCATTTGATCAAGGAATCCAGGTTACATTCATCCAGAGTTGATCCTTTAGTAGATCTTTAATCTTTTGTTTAGCCAGCTTCCTAGATGTGGGGCTGTTCCCCAGACAGAGCAGAAATCTGCAATGTAACTGTTGTGATGCTATAGGCACCTGCAGGAACTGTAATTTTTTCTTTAATTCAGGCAGCCAAAGAAAAAGAGAGGTTTAAATATTGCTGCTGCCTTGCTAAATATTACCTCCTGCTTTCCCTACAAATGGATTTGATTGAAGATCAAAGCATACTGATTTTGAAAAATGATTGGTTAGGAGGCTAGGACTCAACTATTTAAGACCAATAGCACAATAGTGAAAAGAAAGAGCCTCTTATTAATACAGCTTATTAACACTGCATCAGGAATTAAAGCCGATTGTCTCATGATCCAGTTACTATACACAGAGCTTCTCACAGCGCTTAGTGATTTAACAAGCATCTTGACCAAATTAGATGCAACTAATCAGTAAGGGAATACAGACGCTGCAGAAAACAGTTACATGTTGCAAAGGTAGCTCTTAATTGCCGATGAGGCATAGCTGAAATAATGAAGTTATTGCCTGGGTAAATAAGGAAAACTCCATTAAGAGTGGGAGTTGCTGCCTTGCGTCATCCGTCGGGAGAAATATGTGACACATGAGCAGTTTGGCTCGGGCACAAGGACGGTGGCGAGTACTTGGTGCTTGGGTTGCCAGCCTGAGCCAAGGGTTACAAGCTCTGCTCCTTATCTCTCCTTGTAGGCTCAGAATCTCTGATCTAGTTCAGCTTAGGAGAGCAGGGATCTCAGTGTTAAACAAAGAGTTGTGTTTATCCACCCTACTTCACATCTGCAGCAGATTAAGAGCATGTTGCTGGTTACAACGCAGATTAGAGGAGCAGTATGCTTGTTAATTCTCTATAACACGGTCATTTCTGATCGCCTGCCTGTTCTGGAGTGCAGCACTATGTGGAACTCTCTGCGGGTAGTTCATCTGGAGATGTGCCAGAGTTTTCCTCTCGTCTTATTCCCGTATAAATCAAAAGTCATAATGCCTTTATTTTCCATATATAAAACTTCCCTTTAGGCTAAAAAAATTAATGTAAACTCTTTCCTCTTTTCTTTCCTTTCTAAGTTTATATGACCCCTGCCATTTATTAGCAGTCCAATGATCCATGATACCTACTTGCTGCGCCTTACATATGACTGCTCATTCAATACAGAGACAAGCAACCTGATTTAAGTGAAGAATGACTCCTGTTGACCATTAGCAAAAATTCAGGCTTTCTGTTCACTGCAAAGAACAGCTTTTTGTCTAAGAAAGGTTTCAAAGAGGTTTTTTAGAGAGCTCATGAAACATGGGTACTTCTTGAAAGCAACATTGTTTTTTTTTCTTCTTCTTCAAGCTTAATGAAGTTACAATGTGTTTTGTGTTTATAAATTTGGCTTTGCCCACAAGTGGTGGCAGTGCCAGCTGCTCATGGCTTACCTCAAGGCTTTACAAAATGCATTTAAATGTTAGAGACAGTTTCTCAGCTGACTTTGTTCTAACTTTCTCTAGTCATTTCTGAGTGGAAAAGCTGCTCAGCACTTTCACATCTTTTGTTTGTTTTTAATGCATAATAATCTCTAAGTTAAAACACCAGTTTTTCAGTATTTTCAGCAATTTGATCAGTCTATAGTGCACATATAATATTGTGTGATTCCAGAAAGCTAAATGATGCAAGAGGTTGAAGTTGATAATCAATGAAAATAAAGCAAGATGTTTCAGATACCTGAACCTGTGCACTCAGTGAAAGGTGGCATGATCTTCTGCGTGAAATGATACTTGAAAGGTAGAAGTCAAAGGGGTCAGATAGCTATGTTTCTTTGGCTTTAAACTTTTCCAGATGATTTCAAAACTTGGAACTTTGAAGGAAAAAAACCCTCCCTGGTGGAAGGGCAGCTATAGGTGTATTTAGCAATAGATTTTAAACATACACATACTCTCACATATGTGTGCATACACACACACAGCCCTCTTACTATGTATATATGATGGCTGGCAAATGTAGTGTAAATGTGCTTAAGAAGTCTGCAAACTCTTTACTTGATAATCTGATAACATCTGATTGCTGCAGGCAGATTCATGCGAAGCTAACAGTTTGTTTCACTCCAGGACCACTGAAGTTGTTCTGTTTTTATCATAGTTAGTATTGTCAGGTGTCGTCTGAAGCATACTAGTGGAGGGGTTTTATTTGTTTTCAGTGTTTTCCCATCTTTTGACAGAATAGGGGAATTGTGATTAAAGAAAGCCTTGTCATAATGGTCTCTGTTCCTTCCTTTAGGACCGTATAAATGTAGTAGTTACATTTAAACAATCCTAAAATGACATTTGGTCCTTTGAAGGCAACCGGAAGGCTGATGTGACCCCTGGTGAAAATGAGTTTGACATCCTTGCTTCAGTACTTCCAAAGGGTGTGTCATAGCCACCACTAACTTGCCACAAATCTCATTTTCTTGAACACGTACAATAGCTGTACTGTCATAACAGCAAGTAAGCAGATATATTTTGTTATTGTTAATTCATATGTGATCTGAAGTTGCTGAATCACCAAGTGTTTTCTTTGTTATTGATGCTTTTAGACAGGTAACTATAATCTCTGCTAGTGAGATCCCCCGCAAGATATTCTGAGTTTGTGGGATGCTTTTATAAATGTGAACTAATGAGACTATAAGGAAGGTATTGTTTTTTCTTCTCTTGCATAATTGTTGCCTCCTTTGATTCTCCAGCCTGTATATAACGCTTCAAGTTGGTTAACTCCAAGTAGAAATTTATTCTAAGTCTTAACTAGATGACACTTTGAATGTTGCATGATCAGCCTCAACACTTCTTTATTCTGATCCATTAACTTCCAATAGTCTCATGGTTCTTTGGAGCACCCAGAAATGCACATAAACATCCCATTGTGATGTTTCAGTCACCTTTCCTCCAATTGTCACTGTTTATCAGTACCTAACGCTTCAGTGCTTTAGAACAATAAGTACTTGTAGTATTTCCTCAGAAAGCAGTGACTGTCGTCGTGTTGTCCCCCGCCCCGCCTTGAATGTCGGTTGTGGAAGCTCCAAGAAATCAGTAACAACTTCAGTATAATGGAGAACCTATATATATATATATATATATAAATCTCTTGTTTCTTAACAGAGTGGCTCTAGTCACCATCACAATGGACAGGTGTTAATGACCCTGCTCATCTTTTGTTCATCTTCATGTGAGGCAAAAATGTTATGTAGTGATACCAAAATACATCACTTTATCAAAATATACATAATATTTTGATGTCATCAGGCAAAGCACCTTAGTTTTGTGGCCCGATTTAATTAAAAAAAAAAAAAAAAAAAGCAGCATTTTCAATGCTGTTTCCAATAAGTGTTCATCTTGCCTGAGTGATGGTAATAGAAGCTAAATATTGTTATTCTTGGGCAGAGGCCTGACTTGTCTGAAGTCATTTGGCAGACCCATAGCTGACCTGGAAGGAGTAGCGACTTGTTCTTACATCATGTTTTTCAACAGATAGCTGTCTTTACAACCTTCATAACATCTGTAGGAAGTGCACTACCAGGATGAAAAGAAGGTTTTGAGAGATGATCTAAATGGTAGAAGCTTACTGATTAAGCCATGATGACAGAGCCAAAATGTCATGGCAGGAAGTTGTGGTGGTTGAAAATACAGCAGAGAATCCCATGGTGCAAGTTGTGTGTGACCTACAGGATCAAATCCTTGGAGTTGATTCTTTGCTTTCCCAGTGGGATTAATAGAGATTGCAGATGTAATGAACATTCTGTGATTGCCCCAGTCCTTTTGAATGGAGCTGATGAATAAAACACTTCACGTGTTTTCCTGAGGCAGCCTGAAAAACATTGCTCCTGACCTGATGCAACAAATCTTATCATCTCACTTGGTTAATGGCTCTTCATCACTTTTCAATTCATAGTTTAATGCTTCAATGGAAGCCAATTTGAATTCATTTAACTTTTCAAATAAAAATTTTGTGAGATGCTGTATCAGATGTTTTATTACAATCCATCTATTCTGTTACTGTTTTCTACTTTTATAAGGCTGTCAATTAGCTATCTAGTTTCAATAGAATGATTTGTGTTGTGAATTCAGTTGAGAGAAAACATTGTGCAATAGAATGGTTGCCTAACTAGAACTCCTTAAAGTCAATCAATTCAATAGTCAAAATATGTATGTCTTGTTTGATAATATATAAAAGCTAAGACAAAAAAAATCTTTTTATAGTCCTATTAGCATCTAAATAACTGCAGATTTTCTGTATGTATTTTGTAAATTTACCAAGGATTACAGATTTTCTGGATAGCTATTGAAATCTTACTTTTTGGAGGTTTCTTACACAGAAGAGTTTAAAAGCTCTCTTTAATTAAGAGGCACCTTGCCTACAAGACATAGTCACAGGCTCTGGAATAGCTTGTTAGATGCTAAACTCTTTGGACTTCATACTTTTCTTTTTTTTTTTTTAATAGTTAATGTTTTCTACACTTTGTTTTCCTACTGCTTTCATGCAACCTAAAAGTGTTTGCCACCATATAAGATAATTAAAACATCTCCTCCCTTATATCAATGACAATATGTTTCACTGAATAACATGTTTTGTGGTGTCTGTATCCTGTCACAGGGACTATTTGTGAGAAAGTCTGATGTGGTCACATCTGTGATAGGAATTAAAAGGAGGCCACTAACTTATTTTGGAAAGACTACTGCTGTCACGTAGTAATGATCTACTACTACTGCAAAAGAAGTCTATTTAAACCCAGATAACAAAGACTTTGTACTTAAATCATTAGAACAGCACATTTATCACATGAAATTTAAACAGAGGTATATTCTGAATTTATTCAAGCCAGGTTCCAGCCAGCCAATGACAGTTTTCAAGCTCTGAGTACTTCAACAGCTCTCTTGTGTTTATTCTTTAAGTCAACTCTACTGGAGTCCCCTCTCCCCATCTTCATCTTTGTTGGCTGAAGGGTTTTGTTATCATTGTGAGGATTCGGTAGAAAAAGGTGTAGAATACCTAGTGAATCTGGTCCCTGCAGCCTCTGGTCAGAGCAGGTGTGTGGGCCAGAGCATCATCTAAGCCACTGGTGCTGGTCTGTGCTGGGCAGGATAATGTGGCAACCTGGCAAGTCTGGCCAGCAAGAAGTGGTAATGTCCATTAATAGCTTTCAAGCAAGGACGTGTGAGCAGAGTGAATGAAGTCATGCCTGTGTGTATATAGCTTCTTGGACTTCAAAACAGCATTGTTCTAAAAAGGAAAATTCAGACAGTCACTTCTACCTTGCTTATAAAATACTTTCATTTATCACTGCTTTATTGCATGACAGTTTGGGGGCAGAAAGTTAAGTTTGTAATATTGATCCTGTCTTTACTATATATATTTGAATTGCTTAATTTGGACTCCTAGCCCTACACCAGGTTCCAGGCAGTCCTGCAGAAAATCCTGGGTCTTCTTACCAGTGCTTAAAAACAGGAGAGATTAGCTTTTTGTGGGAACCAATTATGACTGCACATGTTATGGTTGTCAGTAAAACTAATCTAGACAGAGAAACTTCATCATGTACTAAAAATACTACAATACCCAACAGACTGTATCTCACTTTATTGTATTTAAGTATTTCAGACACTGCCAAGCAGACAAGATAGTTAGTCCAAGAAAGTTTTATGGAAGATGTTATTACAAAATCACCTCTTTTTTTTTTTTTTTTAAATCTTGAAATGATTGGATGGATGTTGTTTGCATATCAAGAGGAAAAAATTGCCAGTGATCAGAGGATAAGACAGGGAGATGAAACTTTGAGTTGTGTCTCCTCCTGCCACCAACATGGTGTTTTGCCCCCTGGGGGCCACTGGTTTCTTTCAGTACTTCAATTTTGCTGTCTGTGGTGTGGGAGCAATACCTTTTCTACCTTTATGTGAACATTATCTGTAAAATGTTCTAAGATGTTTCATATCTGTGTGTGCATTTAAGAAAGTGTGAAATCCTTACTTCTGTTTGCACAGCCAAATATATTTGCAGTGCTTCCTTCATTTTTCCTCTTATTCTGCATACCCTGGTTAGATTTCTTTGTGTTTATTTCTGTCACTGTTTTATGGGTTTTCTCTGAAAGAAGTCACTTTGTCAGTCAAGTAGAAGATCTCTTTTGAGATTTCTGGTGTGTCATCTATGACCTATAGGTACAGTTTTTCTTTCGGTTCAAAATATAAACAAATGCTTCTTTTCAAAGCATTTATTCTCTGTTTGCTTAGATGAAGCTCAACTTAGAAATGCCACTAGTAGGATAAGGGTCCTACTTGGGAATTCAAGGGATATTTTTGTTGAGTCACACTAAGCTCGGAGATTGGAAGACTTTGGGAAAAATAGAACTAATACTATTAGAGCTATAGGATAGAATTAGCAGGGGTTTGACTAACCAGCTGTTTTTGTGAAAAATCTCTGCTTATTGAACTACTCAGGCATTAAATTATTCCCTGCCCCACGTCCCTGTTCCCCTCAGCCAAAAAAAGATTAAAAAAATCAAATCCAACCACTTGCCAAAATCTTTCTGAACATACTGCCACTGCACCAGCCTAGGATTATTGTTATATTTCTTTATATTCCTATTCTCTACTGTGGACTGGGTGCACAACTATACCAATATGCATTTCCAGGATGCGTCTTGGAAGAGGAAATCCAGCTTGGCGTTCTGGTTTATTGGAAGGGGATTATAGCCAACAAATGGTGTCTCATTAGTTGACAAAATGATACATTGTAATCCATAAAGTTTTGTATTAGGTATTATATAAATAGCTAGATATTTAATTTTCTGCCTCTGTTCCACGGAGGATAAAACATTTTCAGAAGTACTTTTGTTTAAAATACGAATATGCAGAATGACTGCTGCTGACTCATGCTGGCACATGGACCTTGCTACCTCCAAAACTGATGTAGAGTTAGTCTTATGGGAGTCTGAGTGTCAAATGTTTTGAGGCAACCTCTGCCTGCTTTGCTTCTCATGTGGACAGTACGTACCACAGAGGTGTCCTGACCTTTAGTTGTGATTTTTCAGGTACAAATTACAGTAACATTCACCCCTGCAGGTAATTTAGAAACAGAAATGTATGGGGAAACAAGACTCAGTTGATGTTTTGTTAGAAGATGGAGTTCCAGGATTACTGCTTTTAAGTTATGAGTGAAGTAGACCTTAAGAAGGAAGAGTGGTCACTATATCAATAAAAACAAAACAAAAAACCAAAAACAACCTAGACGTTCACTTACAGTATTTACTGTTTTGTGCAGTGCTCTGTGCAGTAAGGGATTGCAAACTGTGTGTACATGCATGATTCCACCGGTTGTACGGGAGTAGAATAGTGAAACCTTTTTAAATGACACAACAAATACGGTCTGCTGACTAGTGATGAATAAAAATGCCCTAGCCTGTTATATCAGCTGTTTAGGTAGGGAGAATACAGGTAGTCTGGCAAAAGTGTCGAGGCAGATGGCCCTACTTTTGTTTAAATTAAAAAAAAAAAAAGTGACCAGTAAGTGTAATTTCTATATCTTATCCAGAAAACTAGACACAACTGTATTTTCCACTCATATCTAAAAATTTCTCTGTGAATCAATGACCACTTGCCCTCCCCTCTGGTTGTTTAAGAGGTGATAAATATCCCAGTGAGAATAAGGAATCTCAAATAATACCCCAAGGCTCTGCACATTGAGCTCTGGCCTTCTCCTTGCAAAATATGTACCATGCAAAAGGAAGGGATGTTGGATTAAACATCCCCTGAAACTGGAACATAGAGGTGGGTGCATATTTCATGACAGACTGTTTTAACTTTCCAAACAGTCACCTCTTTTATGGCCAGCAGCTACTATTAATTATTTATCAGAGCACTTATTTATACACTAAAAGCTAAATGCAATCCTTTCGATGGAAGCCTGGCAGAGTGCGGGTTGAAATAAGTAGCTGTGGATAGTCCTTCAGGAGAATGTTTCATGCACAGTTCTGCTCTGGGAAGATCCTGTTCACATTATTCTATCTGCTGTGTGTCTCTAATGATATATACATATGGGAGATTAAAACCCAGCCATTAGTAAAACTCTATATATGTAGATGCATCAGCCCTGGGCACTAGCTATTTCTCGGTGCTCTTGTGGGCTGTGAGGGGATGGCAAATGCTCTTCTCATCCCACAGCTGCTTAAGGACTAACTAAAGTTGCAAGATTGTCCTGGCCAAAATTCTGCAACAGCAGCCCTGGGTGCAAGAGCACGTGCTCTGTAAGTTTAGTTATATTGTGGCCTGGGACCAATGTGTCAGCAGATATATGCGTACAGATTTTAAATGGCTGTTTACATTATTCTGTTTGCTTTGAGGCTGTGCTATGGGATACCTTGTATTCGCATGTTTTTGGAAAGAAACCTGCATGGTAGGAAGAAACTTGCTTTGCCTCAATGTGACAGAAGCAGCAGGGAAAACAAAGACTTCCCTAGGTTGCGAAAAACATCTGAGAGATTCAACAGGTTTTCCCTTGGTCAAGCTAAGTAAGCCAAGTACAGTTTTCATTTCATCAGCTTCCAAGGAAGAAGAGGAAATCCTTTTTGCTGCTTTTTTCCATGTAATAAGCCCACCCTGCTCTGCCTTCTACTGTATTTGCTCTCTGCAAAACACATCCTTATAGCAGATGAGAGAGGATTAATTTGCTCCACTTGCTTGCACTTGAGGAAAACAGTTGTGACCCCTCCTGTAGGCAGAGGGAAGGAAATAGGTTTAAATACTTCTCCGCTTCTTTCAAAATTGAGTTTCAATCATCTAATCACAATACATTACTCCTGCTGCCAACATCCTTTCTTCATCAAATACTGACATGGTTTCTACACTGTTGTGCTGTTGCCATGTGATTCTGGTAGCATTACTGCTTAGATAAAATATTATTAATTTTCTATGGCAACTGTTAATTTCAGAAGAATTTGTGATTTCTTTGTAATTATTACTGACAGTATTTGTAATACATGGTTTGAATTGACGCACATGGTTTCCATTTCCTTCCAGCACCTGATTTTTTTTTTATAGTTCAAACAATTTTTCTGATTTACATGTCAACATAAATGGAAAATAAATTCTGTATTTGTATCTAGCGCCCTTCTGGATGGCTTCCACTTCAGGAGGGGCATAGCTTCGACATCTCAATAGGACAAGTAGACTTGTTGATGCCATATGAACATTCTTCAGCCTGTCTCAAAATGTGAGACAGGACACTGAATTCTCCAAGCAAGTTCCAAAACAGAGACCCTCCTTCTCCCATAGTTTGACCCCTCAAACCAGGCTCCTTACCAGGCGCTGCTGTGCTACTGATCTGCCTCAATGGTCCTCATCTGCATCCTGGGCCTGAGAATAAGGGATCTGTTAAGCTGCCACCCTACACTACTTGCTTGGTCCTTGCAGAGGGTTTCAGAACCAGGCTGCCCTCACCTTGGGAAGTGTGGAGAGCCCTTGGCTCATCTAAAATGCCCTGTTCCTGAAATGACCCCACAGACTGGGGAAACTGCAGCTTTCTGCACAAGTCCGAGTTATTTCCTTCAGCCACCCAGGCCCCAGCTTGAAATGCTTTGCTGCTCTTAGCCAAGGGTTTGCTTTGTTCAAAAAAGCCCATTTTGCAGGTATGCAAAACAGTTTCTTGGATGCACCTATAATGCTTCAGCTTCTTGAAAGCTTTGCAAAAGCAAACACTTGATGGAAGCAAACATCAGTCTATACACGCAGCTGAAGTTCATCCAGCCCTACAGTCATAGAAGCAGTCAAATCAAAATTGTTTGTGGGCTAAATTGGAAAGATTTGGAACACATTTTTTTTTTTTTTTAAAATGATCATGATATTCTTTCTTATTGCTTCTCATAAAATGAGAAACACATCTCTTTCTGGTATGTGGCTAAACATGTTTTTCTGTTTGCCTAACTGAAAAATCATAGTCGTGACTCCCAGTAACTCATGAACATTTTCTTTGATCAGTATAGCCCTGGGTTTGCAATATGTGGCCATGTTTTCTGTAAAGTATCTCATTATACTTCTGAGAGAATTCCTGTACTCTAAGGCTTCAAAAAATAATCTTTACCATTAGCATATTTTCCCCCATTCATACTGAATGATAGCCGAACTCTACAGTAGGTCATGCTTCCCTGCATACTGCCAAATCAGCTAAGTCTGATCAGTGCCATTACAAAGAGCGATATAGCAGATACCATAACATCCATAAAGTTTTAATAGGACTTCCAGAACTTTACAGTGTGAGTTAAGAGCGTTCAGACTGAAATGGAAGTATATAAATGTATGTATATATATGTGTATGTGCAAGTGGTCAGTCACCCAAGCATCCTGTTCTGTGCTTAAATCTAATATTTTGCATTTCATTTACTCCAATGAAATGAAAGAGAAGTGGTTCTCCAGCCTCAAAAAAAAAAACAGCGGTGTCAACAGCACATCAAGATAAACCTGCTTTCATTTCTGAGGCTTTCAGATGTTATATATTTATTATGAATCAAAAACGGCCATGTTCCGAGGAAATGGCACAAAAACTAATACACTACCCTAAACTTCTGCAGAGAGCAATGCCATTAGGAACATCTAATCTAATTGAGCAAGATCGTGTTATTTGGATTGATAAGATTCAGAAGAAAATTGGAAGCCAAGAATTTCCTTAGTTAAGTGCAACTTGGCATTTTTCCCATCTCCCCCCTTCTTGAAGGCAGCAAGTCAGCTGCTCAGCAAGTCAGACAGTACAGCTTGGCTGGTGGTAAAACGTGCATGATGAAAGTACACAGACATGATAGGGCAAGACAGGGAAGCACCTGGCAACATTGGCAACTGACTGAACTTTATGAACAAGGAGATTCTGCTATTCTTCCACAAGCTGAAAATCTTACAGCAGGAGAAGGATCATAATTATAAACTACTGAAGAAACTGAGTAAAAATTACTTATCAATATATATATATATTTTAATGTTTTGGTATGATGACATTCAGGGGTAGGAAAGGCAGAATAACCGGCTACACGGGGTAGGCCAGATTCTGAAACATTTATTTGCAGTGAATCCAATCAATGTGATTAAGAGCTGCAGAAGTTAGTAAAAAAATTTCATGGTAAATTCCCTGGGGCAAAGAGAACTTAATGTGGTTTTTGTATGTATGTGTGATTGTATTAGTGTAGTGCTTGTAGGAAGACACTTATTCACCTCTAAACATTTCTTCTTCAAGTGTTTATTCCCAGCAGCAATGACTTGGAGACTGCATGTCAGTCCTAAGATAAAAACGCTGGGCTGCCTCTGTGCTTTGACTCTGTAGTCATCTGAAGAACAAACACTGATTTCTTCAGTTTACCTCTTACTACCTGAAACAATCCTTGCTTCCACACTATGAATGATGCTGCTGTTTAGAAAACAACAACAAAAAACAACAACAAAAAAATGTTCCTGACCGATAGAGAACAGATCTGCAGGTCTTGGCTTCCTTACTGTACAGTTACTCTTACTTTAAATAGCGCATGCTTACTATAGATTCACAGAAAGCTTCTATGTTGTCATTTTAATACACTAGTTTTGCTTAACTTTGACAGCTAGATGGTAGCAAATGAAAGCAAAGTATATGGAATAGACTAAAGAAGAATTGCAGCCTTTTTCTTTTTTTCCCCCATAACCTCCCATGCTCTAACTTCCGCGGTCTTCTATATATTTAGTCAGACAACTGTTTCTCCTCAGAGGATGTACATGTGTTTACATTGAGGGCACTTGCATGCGAACATGGTAAAGAAGATCTCAAACTTTCGAATAATCCTTTGAATGCCAGGCTCTAGGCAGCTTTCTGAGGTACTTGCTATACATAACTAGCTTCTCGGCAAACCATTTTACAAACCATGTGGATATTATACTTGTTCAAGAACTCTTTTCTTGTCTGAGTACAGATACTGTCTATACAGTTGTATGAATACATAACCAGAAGCATAGCCTACTTTAGCTATATGTGCAGAAGCTGAACAATTGCTTACCTAGAGAAGAATTTCTCTTCCTAGTGCGCAGAAAAGAGACATCTGCTATTCAAATCTCTTCACATGGCTTCAGGTAAACTAGGGAGAGTTCTCAATTGATAGCAGCTGTCTGAGCAGCATCCCGGGAAGGTTCCTCTTGCTCCAGCCCCAGCAACTGAACTCTACCGGCACAGTCACATCTCATTTATACACAGACTGTCCTTTTCAAAACAAGCAGCCAGCTGGAATGATTCAAACCTCTGTTCAGCACACCGTTAAAATGCAGCTTCCTTCTTGGATGTGAGGATTACACCAGGGAGCAGCCACGCTACAGCAAAAAGGCTATGAGAACTATTTAATCACCCAAATACCAGCTGCTCCTGTTACTGCCGCCGGTGCCGCTGCCGCTGTGCCTCCTGTTTGCTGTAGTCAGCCTCCCTCTCCCTCATATCTACACAAGTATCAAGGCGGCTTTGCAGGGTGGTGATTGGCAGAAGCGGCCAATTCCTCCAGCTAATCAACCCCCAGACTTTCAAGGACTCGGAGCTGCTCTGATGTCATTCCAACGGGGGGGATGCTTCACACCGGGACGACGCGACGGAGGCTAATTCGGAGATGAGCTGCGTTCCTCTCCCAACGCTGTGATTGATGAGATGCTCCGGGAGGATTTGCATAATCTGTCATTGTGCAGTTGGACCACCTCCCCTCCTGCCCGCCCGCCCGCCCAAAATGCGGGAGGGAAATGCCACTTGCAGCTTCTGATTGTACACCTGGAGCTTGCGACCGAAAACCTAGGAAAAAGGAAAAGTTGAACGAGTCATTTTCTGGCACAAGAATGCTGGAGGCAAGTGTGTGCAGGGGGGAGCCCCCAGCCCATCCCCAGATACTAAATGAGGCTCAGGAAAATCACAATATAAGACTGCTCTTGTTAAGTCACTGATAAGATCAACTGGTACAACAAAACATTGTTTTAATGCAACAGCATAGCATGACCAAAATCAAGCAGGAGTCACCCAGCAAGCTGGTTACAAAGGCTCTCCCTGAGACACCCTCTGGGGGAATACCAGCTAAAATGTGGTGCTCAGAGGTGCGAAGTATTTTTCTACTGCATGCAAAACAAATTCCACCGATTTGTTGCATAATATGTTATTAAAATCCTATATCTCCTCCAGCTAGAGATGAAAACTACATCCATAGCCAAGAAACATGATTGTTATGCGACTTTAAATTATATTACAGAGGTAAACCTAACTACTTTCTATATTTAAAAAAATTAGATTTTATACCAATCTAATTTTCAATATTTCCCCACTTGACACCTTTCACTCTAAAACTGTTCTTGATACAATGCACCTTGGAATTGAAATTCAGCCAATTCTGTGCAGCAAATGTGAGGAGAAAATAGTTTTGTTCAAGGAGACTGGAACAAACCCATTCTGAGATGATGAATGATGCTGTAAACTCTGATTTGAATCATAGGAGGGTCAGCTCAACCTTTCTTGTTTCCAAAATACTGTAAATAAATGGCGTTCCATGAAGTTTACCTTTTACATCCTTCAGCTGGGACCTTCTACATGAAGAGATATTTGCTCTCTGTGAATATCCATGTTTCAAAGATGGTGGGTATTCCTAACTGGGGACTGATTTATTCCTTCTGGCTAAATTAGAAACTGAGGGAAAATTAAAACTCAAAGTATGTCCGAGTAATTTCCTGCAATTTCTAATTACAGAGCACTCGCTGGGGTCTTTTAAAAATGCCTTACACCTATGGCTGGCTCTGGATTTGGGATTTGTTTTCCTAAGACTGTTGCGTAGGTGGGGTGTGGGGTTCTCATTGGAGCTGGGTGGTGAGCGGATGCCCTCTTGCACCCCCTGTGAACACCAGATCTTGTGTCAGGCTATAAACTGAATTCTCTGAATGAAGTGAGTTTCTTCCCAGCATAAGGAAGACTTCTGATGCAATTGGTAGAAAACCGCAAAAATGCAAGAGCTTCCTGTTGCTAATTGGCTTGCTTCAGTTCTGTGGAAAGATGAAGTCCAGTTGTTTTGTTCCCCTTTCTACTCGTATACTTGACTCCCAGCTGGACTTCACCAGAAACATCCCATGGGTGGGAGGGTTGGGTTGTGGGGTGCGAGCGTGCGGCAGGATGGCTCTTTGCTGCTGCCAGATGTGGTGGGAACAGTGGTCTGTCCCTTTGAAGCCACAGCTGGAGCCCCTGCCACAGATGTTCCCAGGGTGGGCTGGTGGCCAAGTAGTTATGCATACTGTTGAGGGTGTATTTTAATTCAGATGCTTAAGTGGCTCTTTGAACTTAAATCCTTAGCTTAATAGCATGCCACATGAGATGAATTCAACATGAAGAAGCGTGGCCATTGATTCACACTGCCTCTATCTGTTTGCTTTGTTACTGATTCATTTTAAGTGGAGTATCAGGTGATTTATTATGGTTTCTTGCCAGAGTCTGCCCTTATTAGAAATCAGTGTGGAAATCAGTTGTCAGAATTGTTCCAACTCCTTGTAACAAAAAGCACACCAACCCTTGGGAAAAAGGCAGTACAATTTGAATTTTCACTTCTCTCTCCTTTGGGTAGTAGTGAGAATTGAACTCTTCTTGCTCAGACACAAATGCACTCATTACCTAGAATGTCCTTTCAATCATGGTATTATTCTCATGCTTCGCTTTAGGAAAAAATATACGGAAAAGAAAATAGGACAGCAAGAAATAGAAATGAAGTATGGATGAAGAGAAACAGTAAAATGAGGGGAATCCTAGTAATAAAATACCATACTAGTGAGGTACTGTATTTATGTGTTTATCTGGGTCTTACTTGGGACATGGATTTTGCATTAGCTTGTGGAAATTCTGTATTGGTTAAAACTTGTGTGATTTTTTTTCCTCCGTATACAGGTAGGGAATCTTGACCACCTAGCCTTCCTCCCTCAGTAGTTCAAAAGTTATAGATGAAACCTGCTAGTACTCTGCCCCAAACTGGTGTTATCTTTCAAAAGTGTGAAGCTCTTTTTAAGTTTGGGGTTTTTTTTTGTTTGTTTTTACTTTCAGCTCCATAATACAAGCATTGCTCTGTTCCATCCAAATGTTCTTGGAGCTTACACACATTACAAGGCATACAAATGTTTTACTTTTCTAAACCTAGTGCTTTCACATAGACTCTCTGCTTAGCACTGTGTAAGTTAACAAGATTTTGAATCAGATTTATTTTTTAAAGGGGCATCTGCATTTACAATAGAGGCAATAGCTGAAAATTCAGCATCCCACTATTTAAATCCTTTAATGCAGACTCTGATGTTCATAGTTATCTCTAAGTACTCTACCACCACTATTATGTCTGCACATCTTTTTTAATGTATTTTTCTTCACAGCACATTATGAAGTAGAAAAACACAATTCCAGCAGTTCTGAGCTTAGAAATATGACACAGAGTAAGCAAATACTCTCAGAAGTTAGTAAGTATAGTATATATCTCCCTGATTCACCCTTCTAGAATACCTGAAGACTTTTACAAAAATATTTGGATTGCTGTTGTGCTGTGGTTATGTAGAGCTTGTTTTCTGTGTCTCCATTTTTTCCACCTGTTATTACAGTTCTCTGATGTTTTAACAAGTTCTCCCTACTTCTCTCAAAAACTAGGTTGCAACATGAAGGCCAAACTTCAACATCTAGTTGACTATGATACATATAACTGTCTCTTTCAGCTAAAGACATCCTTACAGTCTTTATTGAAAGAAAAATGGCTTTTGACGTTAAGTTCATAATGAGTTTAAAAGAACAAAAAATGACTTGCTGAAAGGACTAGGTTTTACTTGAGCTGTGGAGACTTCTTCTGAACTTCCCTATAATTAAACAACTGTGTGTCTTTTATTAAACACAGAGAGCAGTTGCTCAGCTAGTGTAAATTTTCAAAACATCCATTGATTTCAGAGGAACTATGACAACTTGTAAGAGTTACAGATTAGCCTCTAATTCTTTAACAGCTCCTCAAGATATGCAGAACTTAATTATACTCACATCAAAACTACAAGAAACATAAAGGCATAGCAGAACGTGCTTTTTTTTGACTATTCAAACATATATTTAACTTTACAAGTCTGTCTTGGGTTTATTTTTTTTTCGATGCCTCTATAAGTTTTTGGGTTTTTTAATCTGAATATTTTGGCTCTGAATCAAAATGTGTTAGAGCTTTTATATGCTCAGAAAAGTAGAGATGAAATATAGATACACTTGGAGCTGAGTTTCATGCATCACAACTCAGTTGAAGCATTCGTGTCTTCGGAAAGTGCCTGCCTTGTCATGGGTTATTATTATTTCCCAGATGACAGTGGAGAATATGCTGCTAGTAGTCCACTTAAGCATGAAGCACTGATTTGAAACAGCATCAGTGGCAAAAATGATGCAAAGTCCTGCAAGCAAAACAAAATAAAGAAAAAGGCAAAAATATGAACTAGGTTCCCTGACTGTTGACTTTCTTCAGCTATGCAGTTTTTATTCAGCTTCTGTTTTACTCTCCAGTTTCTGTTTGCTCAGTTCTGTGATGATCTTTATTTTAACCTTTTATTCTTTTATAAAACAACTCCCATATCTTAGTATATTTTTGTTACTGTAAGTCTTTGGATGTATTGGTTTCTGAGAGTGCGTTGATACATACTAATGTTGAAGTATCTGTTAAACCAACATACGGTCATTAACATTGAGCATTAGAGATGCTCCACATCTGTCTAATTATGTTACTGTTTTATGTTTTAAGTGATTACTCATCTCTAAAAATATGAACTCTGGTCTTTTAAGTACTGTTATCAAGATACTATCAAAGCTAAAAATGAGTTTGTTAATGCACAGTCTGATCTGTGTCACCACTTCCTGAGTTTTCAGCTCATTTTGACATTGAGAGAAGAGTTCATGTTGTGTGAGAGAAACATGTCTTTGCATACCTGCAAAGCCTTTTGGGTTCTTTCCCACAATTTTTTTACATAGTACTTCCTGGGTTCAGATTTGGCCCGAAGTCAGCAGAAAGTTCCTGTAAAGTAAATGGGGGTAGGACTGGAGTTTAGAAAGAAAAGAGCTTTTTCTCAAGCCACACCTTCATGCAGTGGGAGAGACCAAAGCACTAGAGATGTTTTATGTTCTGCCCAGCCCTGTTGTCATTTACATTTGAACCTATAACACCTTAGACATGTACGGTACGTGAGCTTTATCTCATTTGGTCTGCTTTCATGAACACTGTTCTTGCTGACAAGTAAGTCAATCTCTATTTATAAATCCTCACAGGTACTAGACTAAAAGTTGGTCCAATTCGTTCAATGACTGCCTTGCTCAGAAAAAGCTCATGGCTTCTGCAGCTGCCACCGCTGCATTGCAAACTGTCACAAATATGGAAGTTGGCTGATCCAGAAATTTCAGTGGTGCTCACATTTCCACTGTCTGTGAAAATACGAAGAATAATTTACTGTATTTCTTTATCCTCTGTGAATCACAAATGTTTTCCTTCATCGCAGAGGATTGTATATTATAGTTTCTTTCATGCCTACTACTGCAAACAGCAGAAGTGCTTTCATCCTGTTGTACATCAGCTATGGTGCTGTTCTCCAGTGCTCACCCACAACCTGAGTTCAGGCCAGTGAAGTGACTTCTTTAAACAGGTAACATATTTTGTACAGAATTGCTTTACAGCAGCTTGAATTCCTTACAAGAAGACTGTGTAGTACTCTTCTCTGTACATCTGTGTAGTACATCTTCTATGACATGAACTTTAGCAGACCTATTTACCATCTGCTGACGATCTCCAGACAACACAAAATGATTTGCACCGAATGGTGATTTCCATAAAATAGAAAGAATCCACCTGGACCTGAAGAGTATATGTTGCAATAAGAACCAGGTAAAAAATGTCCAATTCACCTCTGCCTGCAGCGAGGGAAGAAACTAACCAATAAGACCTAGCAATGCTGCTGGTGTAGAGGGGGACTGGTCCCTGATGTGCCACTCTTCTGCTGAGGCCCTTCAAGCCTTTCTGCTTTCTCCCAGTACAATCTTAGTGGGCCTCTTTTTGGAAAACATAGAACTAAGGGAGGAAACCAGAATGTGCTCAAAGGAAAGGTCTCTAACTTGGCTGTTGGGAAGTGATATATGTATGCACTTCCTTCTTCTTCTGTTGCAATTTAAGGAGCAATTATATAAAAAATTACCATGTTATTTTGGGAAAAAAAAGAGAATTCATTCTTGCTCTATCTCAACACTTGGGACGATGAGAACAATTATCTCTGTATAATATCAACATTCACTTGTCATGTGCCAGCTGCATATCTGAGCCTTGGTGACTAAATAAAAAGAGAGTAATGGGCTTACATCACTGCAGCATGTTGTTTTCCTGATGGATAAATTAGCAGGTCAGTTATTTGAAGATCCAATGGGTAACAGCTCATGCAAGAGAATGAACAGTATAAACAGTGAAGTTCAAACCAACTGTTGGCAAAGCCATTATCACAAAGAACATCATCCATGAAACTAAGTGATAGTGAACAAATCTTAAAACTAAGTATTTCTTCCTTGATTATTAAACATTAAGAAGCTTGAAATCTTGGTTTAATATCTTAAGTGATTTAAAAAAAAATACTTGAGTGGGAGATTTCATAAGGTAACTTAATTAGATTATAACTCCAATGGGAGTCCCCTTTAACATGTCTACAAAGGCTCTCTAAATACTCTAATCCACTTCTGAATAAAAGGTGAAACCAGGAATGATATTTTCAAAGGAGAAACTACAAAGGGCATTTATCTTTCTCTTTTTACTTTTCTGTCCTTGCGATCTAGATATCAAGCTTCCATTACATTTTAAGGATTACCTTTTCTCTAGGCTAGATCTTACAGGCATAGCTTTTTATATACTCTAATTTGAAACTAAAAAAACCCCCTCAAAGTGGAAAAATCCATTATCAAACCACTTTCAAACTGGTATTCTAGCTTTATTGTAATAAATAAATCCTGTTGTACAGAGTATTTTGTTTCACCTCTTAGGAAATTTCTTTTATTTTAGACAATCCCATTATCATTTGCTTTCTGTTTCATCTAGCCCTATAGGAGGAGGCCTCATGCTTATGAGCTACTTCTGCTAATGCTCCAGGTGGTGTGGGAAATCTCAATACTGAATGAAACTTTTGTAAATCACTTTCTGTTCTTTTTTGCAGCTTTTTTGTTTTCTTTTCAAATTAACCACTGGTCTGAGCTAGGGCCATGGTACTTGGAGAGACTTGGTCTTCCCTCTTTTAACTGATTTGGTCCTAGTGATTTCTGGATACATGAACGTTTACACTTGAAAGGTCTCCAGAATGTGTCGTACAGCTTTTTATTTTAAGGTTGGCAAAAATATGAGGGAATTTTATTTGTCTTTAGATGTGTGAACATGTTTGTTTCCCCAAGATAACTCTGCTAGCTTCAGTGGGATTAATTGTGTAAATAAAATAAATACTCTGGGTACAATATTTTTACATTACAATAACCACTAGCTGTTCATTACAGGAACAGTTCCAGTATCATAACTTTCAAAACTATGCAGGGATTTTGGCATCATCTCCAGCCTGGCAGACGCTCTACCTTATGGTGGTACACTGGGAGTGCTCTTCTAATTCCTTTTCTGGGATGCAATATGTTACACTGGACTGTGCCACTTTACAAAAGCCACCTCAAACCATGACATGTGACACAAAACCCTAAAAAAGGAAGATCAAAGTATTCCCTCTGAGGTTTATTTTAATTTAATGAAACTATGCTGTGCCTTAATGTTAAAACAACAACAACAAAACCAACAAAAAACACACAAACCTAAGTTCAACAAAAGGGAAGCTAATGTACTTTAAGAAATTGTAGTCTGACAAAGGAAATCAAGATAAATATTTCATGTTTATATTTACTTTCTTTAGAAATATGTAATGTCTGTAAGGAGGACAGAGTTAATAAGGTAAAGAAATGTTTTTAATGTCTGAGTATTATTGTTTAATTTCTGTTGAGGTAGAATTAGACTTCAAGCAGTGCTCTCAAAAAAATCAGTAGGGTAACAGAAGGAATTTTTGGGGGATAAGATATGGTACAGTTTAGCTTGAAAAATGCACAATGATCATTACTCTTCAAATAATCACCTTTGGATTCATATTCCTTTTAGAAATATATTTTTATCTTGGGAATAAAATAAAGGTTAATTAATTAAAATAATAAAAGAAAATCATGGATGGGAGTAATCAAAAGTAAGAGCACTCCAAGTGAATAAGCTCTTGATAACTGACTTAACCACTATCCTTGTTTGTCATACTCATTCCTTCTCTTCTCATGCCACTCAGCAGGTTACATTTAAAAATACGTGTTTCAGTCTATAATGATGTTTTGGAGTTAACTCTTTGTTTTCTGAAAGCTCCTGGACACTTTAGAAATAATGTTTAGTATTCAGAATGGTGTTTGGCTATTTATACCACCGATGTGACTACTTGGTTGTGTGCATTTTGGTTTAAGTGTTTGGTTTTTGTATTTTTTTTTTAAGTGTTGGAAAGGCATGCACACTTTGAGCAGTGACTCTGTGGACTGAAATCATGATATAAAAGCTAAACAACAGTAATAGAGGTATTTGTTAGAACCTGAAATGTGGGCTCAAAAGAACAAGAATAAATGATGAGAGGATACCAAGCTGATTTTCCTGGTGGCTTAGAGCCACTATGTTAAAGAGAAAAATGTTTTAAGTAAGTAGATATTATACTTAAAAAAAACAAAAAACAAAGACAGAACAGCAGCATGCTTATTTCAAATCTGTTACATCTTGTGCTCCCATAGAGGGCAATATTGCATAAAAGATCAGTTTAAGCCATGTATTAAGGACCTACCGATTCATTTGTGCTAATATACTTTAAGGAAAATTGCTGTTACAATAAACTTTATGCTGCATTTCCCTTCGGTCAGGCTATGACTAATACACACAATAATGCACACAAAACCACATAAAATAACCCCTTTAAAGGTGAAGGAAATTAATTTTGTAGATTACCTAATTGTAGGTTGTAATGGGGAAAAAAGAAGTTACATTTTGGCTTACAATTTTCTGTTCAGTAACTGAGTCACATTAAGTACTCTCTTTTAAAGTTGATTGAACAAACTCATGAGAAAAAGGACACAGGTTTGTGTTGTCAGTTCTGGGAAGAGGATTTCTAGATAGATATGTCTTGAGTACAGTGAAATCATCAGCATTTCTGTATTTTATCTGGTATTTTTTTTTCCTGTGGGTGAACTTATAATAATGTTTTAATTTAGTCTGGTGCTTTGGTGATTTTGATGTGCTGCCAGCACAAGGCCCTGGACTTAAGTCTTTCCCAGATGATCTATGCTCCTTTAAAATGACCTCATATATTCAGTTTCTCTCCTATTCTTATTTGCCTGATTCACAAGCACTGTTGTATAGTTGTGTCAAAATGAATTGTTAAAATTGTCTGCAGTGAGTGTGAGGGTATGGAAGTCCAAGTTCGCGTATAGTGGTTGGACAGAGGTGAGTTCGAATTTCAGGAGAGTGGAAAAGCCTCATAGTTGTATGTCTATAATTATGAATTGTCCCCAGTGTTTCAGGTAACATTATTAAAATTATTGTGGAGAAAAATCCTTTATAAATATCTTAAATAATTCAGTTAGATGGGAGATTACTCAGATTAAGTCTCAAGAGGTGATATGTTCCCAAATTTTGACTGAAATCAGATTGGTTGATGTATTGATGTAAGTGTCCTGAATTAAAGAGTAATAATTATTGTTCTAAGCAGTATACTCTTTAGCTTCAAACCTCCATTAAAAATTAATTTTGTTTAATGGGAAATATTTACTTATGTTCTAGGGGATCTATACTTTAACTTCATTGCACTTGACTGGCTTTAGACAGGAAATGAGATGTCTTTTTTGAAATGTGTGTAGGTCACTTAGGACCATGTTTCTGCATTTTTATTAATGTTATTAGCATGTAACTTCTCCTGAGAGTAAAACAACCAGCTGAGTCTAACATGTGAGATAAGTAGACATCACCTCAAGGTCCTTCATCATTTGGATAGAAAAGCCTGTGGGAGTTTGCTGGGTTCCTTCTCCATCTCTGCTCGTGAGTTTTCATTCAGTTGAGCTCACCGTGTGTGTGTATGGGGGGGGATGATGGTCCCTTGAGTGTCAAATAGGCATGAGTCTGTGATACATCTGGGGTGGGTGGGGCATGAGAAGGAGGCATCGCAGGAGATGAACAGAAGGGGCAGATTGAATGAAATGCAGAATATTGTGTGAGAATCGACTACTAAGTAGAGCTCATCAGCAATTATGATCTTCACACGAGGCACTCCACGTGGTGTCAGAAAACAAAGGTACTGTCAGATGCAAGAATACTCTGTTGAGAATGCAGGGAAAACAGCAAGTCTGAAGCGACTTCCACCAAAAATGTGAAAAAAACAAACCTCACATCTAGTTTAAGGGAAAGTTAAAGTTTATACAATAAATACTACTGCTATTTAGTGGCAGTAGTGCTAACAACTTTAATAAAACTGAATCTAAGATGTTTAGTGTAGAAATCTAATAATGATAGGATAAGTTTTTTTTAATTATTCTTATTTCTCTTTTCTTATTTCTTCTTTATCTTCATATAACATCTACAAAGTTCAAGGAAACTTGTTTTTCTACAATGATAAGTGCCAAGATTAATCCTGTTCCCAAAAGCTGGCTTGGAGACACCCTAGAAGTACAATCAGGAGTGAAAAAATCCTTTATCTAGAAAATGAATCTGAGTTATCAAATATTTTGGCATATAAATGAGCATGTTTTTATTCTGGATTAAATTTCCACCCAGATCTTGTATTTAAAGCCTGGTTTCCACCTGAGGGTCCAGATGCAGCTGTAGGGTCCCCACTTGCTGCCATGGAAGGTGCACTGGCAGCCAGCACCTTCTCTCAGGAGCCACCAGCCTCATTTTCTGCCCTCTGCTACTTCAGGAATCTTGAAAGAACGGGTTGTAGCTGTTTGTACTAGATAGACTCCAAAAACAGGTAGATTCAATGATAAAGAAAATGTATAGGAAACTTTGCAGTTCATATGAAGGTCTTTGTTCTGTAAATGACAACTTTCAGCTGTTAACTAATTCAATATTCTGGAGATTGTGTTTTTCTGCATTTCTGTAGCGTTCTTGTCTCATGAATTTGCATGTTCAATGGTTATTTAGAAGTGAGTGAGTTAATGACATTTTGTTGCATTTGTATCTATCAATTTATGTTATCCTTAGTTAATATAGTGGAGTATTTCTGTATGATATTGCATCACGTCTTAGAGTTGAATATTTATATGTTCTCCATAGACAAATTTTTATACACTTGTTTAATAACTTTATAGTTTACAACTTTTTATAAATGCAGTAATAAAAACATTTGCAATCACCCCTCCGCCTTAGGAAATATAAGAATATATTTACATTGGATTAAAAATCACAATTAAAAAATGAAGTCAAATTTATTCAAGGCTTTCTTAAATGACATGTTTTAATGGTCATATAGAAAGGGAGGATGAAAAAGAAGGAAGCTTTGCAATTATAATTTTTGTTCTTTTTAGGGCTAAATTAAGGCCTGATATTTCAAATGCAGTGTCACTAATGAAATTGCTTCCAACTGCACTGGATTTGAAGATGGCCTTGACAGAAAATTTACATTATCGCTGAGCAACAGGTAGTTCTAGCATTTAGTTATGTGGGAGAAAAAGAGCAAAGAACTTCCTGATTTAAGAAATCTCTGCTTTCTTTTTCTTTCTTTCCTTATTCCTGTTTGTTAAATGGGAGACAAGAATAAAGTGTCTGCTGTTTTTCTCTGACTCAGGTTCTGCTTTAAAGGACTCCAATCAGCCTTTCCCCTTCCTACTTTAGACTGGGCTGTAGTTGCTTTCTGAACCTCTTCCCTTTCTCCCTCCAAGAGTTATCTGGAAAATGTAATAATCTATGAGAAAATCCCCAAAACTATGTAAATATATGAAGTTGTTCCTATTTTTTGACAGGATGCAGATCCTAGCAAATTGCAGCTAATCAAAGCATATATTTTTTCAAGACAGATTTAATTTGAAAAATTAATTAGATAAGTAAATCTTATAATAGGAAACATCAGCTTTAACTATAGAACTACTGACTCTAATACACTTGTAAAAAAAAAATTAACACATTTTTAACAGCATATTTTTCAGTAATATTCCAACAGTGTTGTAGCTTTTACTGCTAAGAAGTCATCAGTGATTGCATCCCAATGCAAAACATAAATGGAAAATGAAGACATATATCAATTGCATGTATTTAAACATTATGTGAGTCATAAATAAGAGCATTAATTATGGCAGTGGATCTATCTTCCATCAGATAAGAGTGAGAGGTGGAGTAAAGATATTAGTATTTTCTTCAGAGCTCTGCTCTGCATAACTTTGCCCAATTTGCATAACCTCTGGGCTTTGGATAATCCTGCTGTAATGTGGACATAAGAATTTTGGGTCCATTGCAAAGCTCCATAATTTTAAAGGCTTTGCACAGGTTGGTGTGAAATATTATAGTACCGCATCTACAACAACTGAAATGCCGCCAACTGAATTATAGTTGAAAGAGGAAAACTCAAAGAGAGATTTGATTAGTAATGGAAAACTACGTAGTAAAGTGTGTCCTAGAAGCTTAGTCATGCAAAAGATTCACTGAAGTTGTAAGTTGCTTTTTTTGAACTCGTAGCAGGTTTTTGCTTCAAACTGATGGGGAAAAAAATCTCTTTAAGGACTTCTAATTTTGCCTTGCTTTTCATGGAAAATCAGTGCTGGAAAAGTTTGAGAGAGAGAATAATATTTGTATTTATGGTACAAGAATAGAGAATTATTTTCGTTTTATGCAAGTCTGGAGGCAGAAGCTCATTTTGGGGCATTGCAGAAACTCTGTCCTGGCTTGTGGCCCTGCCAGAGGAAGAAAACCACCCGTCCTGCTGCCATTGTGTGACAGCTTCTGCCCATCTGGCACAGCTGTGCTGTGTGACAGCAGCAGTGACAGGGGACATCAGGGTGTGATGGCCCTGGAGTGGCCCTGAGCACCCTTGTCCCCAGCTGGGGCCCTGCAGGCAGTAGGGAAATTGCGTGGGGTCAAGTACAGCAAGCTGTCAACTCTTCACCCTCTCATCCAAAATCCTGGTGGCTGGAAGCCCTCCAGGTCCTAGAGAAGTGAAGCCATCGGGTTTAACAATCAGAAGGTCCATTCAGTTATTTCCTGCCTTTTTATCCTCATTTTTGCCTTTCATAGGCACTGGAATACAACTGACAGAGGCCCAGCTTCCATGAACGAGTCCCTTCAGCCTCACACATTCCCACATTAACCAGGAACACAGAGGTGTCCAAAAATCACAAGTCCATCAAAATACTTCAAATGTACTGGACACAAGCCAACACAATTGAAAAATCTGCAAAGGCATATTTGGAACTATTTTTTCTAGTATATATTCAGGGTCCTTCTCATGTGTGTTTGGGAGACTGACAGCTTGGAGGAAAGATTGAAGGGAAATGCAGATAAACCTGACCAAAACCTCACCTGTCATTAACTGCAGTGTGGGGATTGTGAGATTCCAGTTTGGTAGAAATTGATTCATTTTGGGATAAATAACAGTCCGGGGGTGCACCTGGTATAGTATACTTTCTACAATTCAAATATCTTTTGTGTCTGTTGCAGCTAATATACCAGCAGGAAAAGTTACCCTAATTAAAAATATAATAGAGAATGCAAAATTATTGAAGATTAACTAAATGAAGATTCAGAAAAGAAAGAGTTTAAAAGCCTTCATTGATTATTCTCCACTGCTTTTCTTGTTATGTGGCTACACAGACATGCAGATGAGATGTCACTGGCAAGAGATGTTACTTAAGTCAGCATTTCACATCCACTTCTGCAGACACCAAGAACTTGTAAAACAAAGATGCAAGTTTGAGGTGAGTCACAGCCTTAAGCCCAGTTCAGGTAAACAGAAGAAGTCAACAATGTGGTCAAACATGGAACCCTCAGTCTTACACCTGCCTGGGCAGAGTTCACATTATTGTAAAGACAGGGGACACACAGCCTTAAACCAGATTTTAAAAATCACAGTGGCCATTTCTTGGATTTATTTGATATGATCACTAAAATTTTCCTGAGTCAGCAGCCGAACAGAGGTTGATTCTCATACCCATCCTGGAAATCACTTGTGTTTCATACCAAAACCCACTTCTATTTCAAGGAAATGTTAATTTAATTTAAAAACTAAATGAATTCCTGACCATTCAAAATTCTAGCCATCGTTTGTTGATGGCCAGAGAATATTCACAGAAAACAGGCTTATGTAATTCCAATTCAGGACTGCCACACAGCTTTCTATGCTGAAAGAATTAAATAAACAAAGTCAACTGAAATAGAAACAGGTGTTTCAAACCCAGCAAGAAGATATGAACATGAAAGCTTTGTTATTAGAAAGCAAAAAAGTGTTTTCTCAGCGTTTAAAATTTTTTGTGGTTGCTATGCTACCTTCTCTGCACCTACTTTATGGCACTTTGAATCATAGCAAAAAAAGCCTTTTAAAAAACCAAAACCAGACCTGCACTAAACTGAAAACAAATTTGAGACCATCATGTAAAGTTTTTATAGAGGATAAAACTTGATATTCATCATTATTTAAATTGGTCACTCTGAGGAATCAACCAGCCATTTCCTTGTAGCCTGGCAGTCAATAGTTGTTTTTCCCAAAACATTTTATGTATAATATCTTTTGCTAAACTTATACCACCAATATTAACATTAGTTGTTTCAGCATATATGCAAGTTGCAGCTACTGATAACGGTAATAGCTATTATACACTTTAATATATGTGAAAACACATCCAACTCTCAGTAAAAAAGATAATTTGCATAATAGGAAAAAAACAGTCTGCATTCAGATGATATATCAAAAGAGTGCTAGGCAAGTACTCTGGTATTCAGAAAGCCAATACTAGGCAAATGGTCTTAAAGATATTCAAAAGCTTTAATAAGCATATTGGTGAGATAAAATATATGGGAAAGAAAGCACACCCTTTGGAAAACTAAAAACTGCAGTCAGCTATGAGCATAAAGTTGTCATGATAGATCCCTTTCAAGGACATGTTTTCAATAACCTCTTTAGGGAATAAAGGTAGTATTAAAACAGAAGGAAGGACAGTCACATGTGAAATGATGAATTCCACACAAGGAGAAAATGAAATTAAAAGACTTGAGCACTGGGGCTGAAGAAGACTTAGAAGACAAGGGGATGAAGCTTGTAATGGACACTTGTGCATCTCTGGTCCTGGTTCAGCCATGTAGTGTTGTACTGAAGCACAGCAGAGCTTCCCTCATGGCCACACACTGTCAGATCATGTCAACCTGGGCTCAGTCTCTAACACAGGGAAGCTGGGGAAATCTTATTGTTTAAGGTTTGTGTAGCCAAATGCGGAAAACACGAAGCTTTATTGTGCAATGCTGAATGGCAGAGAGGTGGACGAGATCACCACATGTGCCTTGTTTCAGTTCCAGATTGATTGTTTCTGTGAAGTGAAAATAATATCTTATGCTGATAGATACATCTCAGTTCTCTCAAAACATCTTAAAAGAAACATCCCTCAGAGGGGAATACTAGTCATGCTGAAAACAATTTCTCTTTTGCCTTCCTGTTTTACACACTTGTGTGCATGCACATATGCTTACACTTGGGATTGTTAATTCCTCTTTATGCCTTTGAAAGTCTAATCCTTCTTGATTGTTCAGTTTATCAAGTGGATTTACTGTTTATCATATGGCTGTCACTTCTATGCCTCCATACTGAAGCAATTAGGAAAGAGTCTACTTGTCTATAATTATCTAACTATAGTAATAATAAAGATGGTGAGAAATTATTGCATACTTAAAAGATGTAATGGGCTGAAACTAGAAAAAAAATTGTTATGCATTAGAAGAAAAAGGTGTTCTTGAGGTAAGATTAGACTTAGATGGGAACAATTTATCTAGCCAAAGTTCACCATCACTACAGAGGTAAGATGATGTGAATATTAGGTGTGGTACATGAGACAATAGAAAGGTATAGAAAAATTAAATGTTAATGAATATTTTGTAGAAAACATGAGTGCACTGGTGAGTAGATGAAGGCAAAAGCCAAGTATTTCTTTTCTTGTACGTTCGCTATTTAAGATTCTACTCCTGTGACACCAGCATTTGTTAATAGCAATAGGAAAGGAGGCAGAACAAAGTGATCTAGGAGGTCCCTTTCAGCTTTAACATCTACAGGATTCATTCACCTCCCTCTTGGCACAGGAGTGAACTCTCCCTACTCTGATTTATATATCCAAAGTTTTTATTTTAATACTCTTGCATGGAGAGGAAAAATATTACAGCCTGACAGGAACTTTAAAAAGTTACTTGCCCTGTGAAGAAGTGCCTTCTTACTGTTGTCATCAGGTATTGCTTATTTTCTACCCACTGGCCACAAGTGCATTAAACACTCAGTAATGGTAACACTAGTAATAAATAATTATCGTAAGCTGCAATATATACTGCGCAAAGACTTTTAGCAATCATAAAGATTACTCTCTGTACTGTCAGATTTCTGTACTGTGGAATTACAAGGATTTACTGTACTGAAAAGAAAAAGCTGTCTGCTGATAAGATCACATATCAAAAATATGCAAAAGTGTTCCCTTTGCTTTTGGCTAAGGTAGACTGCATTCTTCTTCTGCATCCTAATTTGGAGACCCAAAAGTTATAGCTGTGCTAATGTAGAGAGTGCCTCACCAGTCTGCTTTTCTTGCAATCAACCAGATAGGACCATCACCTACATATTGCATTCATAATGCGCAAGGTGGATAGGATTAGTTTTTATATAGGACCAGAATGTGCTGCTTTGAACTAAGATGGGTGTGCAGCCTTGGGTATTTGCCCATATCTGGAACACTGAAAGTCAGGCAGGAATAAAACCTGACCTCTCTCTTTTACTCCTGATATGCACAGCGAGTCAAATGAGGAAGAGAGTAGGAGGTGGAAAAAAAGGCAGTGTGTCCCTCTGCCTTTTCTTGAACAGCTTTGTGGAGCACACACATTTCTCAGGGTTGAATCCCTTACCAGGATATTAAGAGAAACTCTTTTCCTGGGGGATGAGAAGTACATGTTCTTAGATTTCAGCCATATAAATTGAATGGACATTTTTCCTGCTCTTCTATTTTTAAAATTGCCATAAGGTAGAGGTTTGGTCACCAGGGAGGCATGTCATCAGGTGTTCTAAGTGATCATAGCTTCATTGACTGTATTTTATGGAAAGGAAGGATATGCCCCAGGGTTTTTGATCTCCCTGTGCTTTCCAGACTTTCCCATAGGAACCTAAACAGCAATTATTTGCCCAGTGCAGCCAGACGCATCCAAGATGTTAAATTTCCAGAAAGTGCAAGGCAGCAGGTGTGGATAAATGTTATTTCCTGTTTATTTCTGGATTTCAGTCTTTATTTTCCCCAAAAGAACTTTCTTTTATGCTTTGTTTTCCTCAGTGATACACAACAATTCGTAAGCTTTATCTGCACAAAACAGATCATACTCTGTTCTACATTGTAACATCAATATACTTTTCTCCTCTTTTAAAACTTAGACTGACAAGAATGCATACAATACAGAATTTTGAGGTCCTTGAATAGTGACCTTTATATCTTATCTCTTCATCCACCTCTCTCTAATCCCTGAACTCTCTACCGGCTTGTTACTTTATTACACATTCCTTTCAAATTTATGCAGGTTTCTCAAATTTCTTCCCAAGTATTTGGTAGAAAAGCCCAGATTAATACACTTCAGTCTTAATTTCTTTCATCACTGACTAAATATTCACATCTGGGACTCCTCTTTTTTAACTTATGCCTTTTCACCTGTTTTTGACCCCAAGTTGTAGGACCGCTATTTTTCAGGTGACCCAATTGTTTTCTGAACTCTCAGTCCTCATGTTCCAACCCTCCTCCCCTTTTTTCAAAGCTGGTAATATTGATAAATTCAGACAGGTGATCTCATGACATTCTCTGTATATAAATACACCTTGAGGTTTCTCTGGAAACAAAACTGCTACTTGTTTGGTGCTCTTGATGAAAGTGCCTTCCTGCCTTGAGCAATGTATAGGTAATTAATTAGCAGCAATGTGCTGCCATGGGGAGGGATGCTGCTGTGCTTGCCTTAAGTATACAAGTAAGCTCCTTCTCCCTGGAAGGCAGGCCCTTCTCATTTGGAAATGCTGGTGTTTAAAAATTTAGAAGCTTAAGAGCTGGTCAGGAGCAATTTGAAAAAATTGAATACAAATGAGGGATGAATAAAGCAAATGCCGGGTCTGCATTGCAACAGAATGTGTAAGTGGAGACATTGTCAAGCCTTTTCAGTGAAAGAGACAATGAAAGACGTGGCAGATTCAGTAAATTGCTTTTGTAATCTGCAATTTTACAAGGTTTTAAAAGTCTCGTTTTCTGAAAAAATAAAATTTCAAATGTAATATCAAAGCTCCCATTTCACTGAATTTCCCATTTCACTTTTCTACGAATTTGTTTTGAGACCATAAGCTTCCCCCCCCCCATTGACTTCTGGTAGGCACTTTGGAGCTATCAACACAGTATCTCTGTGACAAAACCACCACACTACCGGCTAAACCATTACTACCATCAATTGCATTATATGTAATGTTACCACACTACATTAAGTGGCAGCTGCCACTCTGAGCCCATTGTTGATCCGGAGGACTGTCATGGTCTCTCCATAGCACAACAGCTGTACAAACATGGAACTTCCCACTTTGAATCACCGTCATGCTCAAGAGCCAACAGAGGCTTTGCTATTTGTGTCAGAGAAGGATTTGAACTTAGACATGGGCTGGATCCATGCAGCTTCCTCCACTCTTAAATCCTAGATTAGAGAGACCGAAAGCCTAAGGGAGGTGGGAAAGTGAAGATATGCTCTTGCTGGTTGTTCCCACCATCATCTTTTTCACTGAAATTAGGAGTGGCCTGGAAAAACCACATCACTCTCTTCTTTGGGGAGACATGGAGCACCACCAAGGCCTTGCCTCCCGCAGCTGTCCCTCCTGAACTCCCTGGGTGCTCTGCTGCTCCTCAACTTGTCCTCTACTGATGTACTGCTGCTCCCTGGGCTGAGCAGCCTCACTCAGATGCCAGCGCATATGGCAGCTGAAGGCAGCCTACTCCTTCAGACTGTGTGCGGGTCAGGAAACCTGCCAAAATGTCCACATCGACGTTATGAGGGAGTTGAAGGGAGTAGATATGACAGCTTATACATATGTGTTCCTTAACTATAGTTACTGTAAGTAGGTGTAAATTGCCTACATTTTGAGAACATTTTCTTGTTTTCATTGACATGCCAGTGAATTTCTAGCAGTTTTCTTAAACATGATAATTTTGCAAAAAAAAAAAACAGGTCCATCAAGGGAACCTACACATCAAATGCAGCTTAACTTAGTGTTTAAAAATTCATTTGGCCTTTATCATTCTTTTTGTTCTGTGTCACAGTGCATGTCCCAAGAGCAATGGCCAAATTAATTTAGCAGCATTCCTAGTAAATGTAACTGATGCCTCATTTAATCATGTTATATGTTGTCACCCCCTTTAATTTTATATGGTGTTCCTCTAGGCGGAAGCCCAGCATCTTGTTTGTGAGTTCATATTCAGTTCTGAAATTAGCTTGTGGTTCTTAAAGGTTTTTCTTTCAATGCTCCTTCAAAAATCTTTCTTTGTCAGACGGCTTTCAGCAAACATAACAAGGTTTTGATTTTTTGTTCCTAGGCCAACTTTATTTTATTCCACATCGTATGAATATATCCCAGGCCAGGCCCATAGAGTTACGAAAATCCCACTGAATCTCATTGGTTTGTTCCTGTTCTTCTTTGTGAAAACTTTCAGTCAATTAGACTGAAATTATCAAATGAAGTAAAAATCATGTCTTCATTACAATGGTCTCAGCAATCAACAGCATATAAAGAATGAAAAATCTCCAGGAATGTGGGGGCATCCTGTACAACCTGAAGTCTAAGCATCTACCCTTTTCTAAATACAGAGAGAATGTGAAGTGCTAATGATACATTGCACATAGAAAACAGACACCAGCAGGGGAATTTTTACCTGCATTATTCCAACAGGGCTTTTGAAAATAATTATGCCTTTTTTTATACTATTTCAATAGATCCTCACGCCTACCGTGTCACTACTGTGCAATTCTAAGAACAAAATCACTAATTAAAATGCATTCACAGCAAGGTTATTTATTGAAATGGAATAGTTGGGGTGGACGCAGAACACTCTTGAGGCTAAATTAGCCTTTCATCTATCAACACGGCACAGTGGAGGTGGGGGGTTGGGAAAGAAAGGATCCTGATGCCAAATTATTCTACTTTCCTTGTGTGTTTGAAGAATCATGGGTGAGAGAATTATTTTTCACTGCTGAAGAGCAAAACTATTTAATGAAAATTTCACCTTTCCACCAGCTACCCAGGGTCATGTTCATACTGGAAGTCTCAAAATGGAGGGAAAGGTAGAATGGAAAAAGGTAGAGACAGTGTTGAAAAACATTAAGCTGAGAAGTTGCTGCCACCTTGGCTGTGAGAGGAAGCAATCGCCAGAGGACATACCAGTGGGCCACTGGGGTTTGCCCTTTGGAGTGTGCTTGCAAGTGGGAAACACAGTAAATGGGAGAGCAGAGGGAGTACAGCTACAAATGAATCTCCTCTCCTGTCTTTGGAGTAGTTGGATGTGATATCTTGTGCTGGTCCTGGTGAACATGACCCTGGGACTAAGGAGGGTTGCATTTTCATTACAAGGGTCTCTTCTCTTTGGTTTGGCATTCCTTGGGAAGATCGTTACTGGATTGTTTAGCTGGAATAGAAGGCAGTGAGGTTTGGTACTCTGCTCAACCTATAGATGTCATTGCCCTAAAGGGACTTTACTCATCAATTTTTCCAGGAGAAAATGGGGCTAAAGTAAAACTTCTTCTGTGTGAGAGGGCCTCTAGCTTTAATTCCAGCTAAGGATACAGGTCCAGCTTGACTGATTTGGTTATTTAAGCTGCACCAGTACTTTAAAGCAATCTTAGACTTGGGAAACTAGGTGGAAGGGTTTCCTGATAGCTCATAGCTCTGGCATTTAGGGAAGCTGCCAATACAAACCTTCAGTACTTTTTCAGAGCACATTTTAACACTTTTTACAGCATATTGTCCTTTGCATGTATGTTTTCTGATAGCAGTGTCTTCTGTAATGAGTCTCTTATACATAGGTCCCTAAAACCAAATAAAAAATACCTCTGTCATTTTTATAGTCTTCTCTGGTCTCATACATAATCCACTAAGTATTGACCTTCCATTTCATCTTTTTAAGGCTAATAAGTTTGTGTTGGTCACTATGAAATAGTTTTGAAGACTTCAAAAGCATTTCAAATAACAATAATGCTCTCACAGTGCCTGTTACTTTGTTGAGTGTGAACAGGGAGCTGCTATTTCTACATTACCTGTGATTGCTTTTAGATATTTTCCCAGGCAATTAAATTTTAAGAAAATGTTGGTTTCAAACTCTTAATCTCATGTGAAAAAAAGACTGAGCTGAAATCCTCTTGATTACACGCATGTCTAAAATATAATTTTTGAACAGGCTGAAAAAAGACTTGAAATCAAATATGATCAAATGTATTTTTTCTCTATTTCCTGAGAAGTGGATAGCATGTCTCCTAATCACATTTCTGTATTTCTGTTTACCAAATATTAATAACCATGGGATACAGCAGGATGATCCCATGTTAGTAAATTAATGTACCTGAATACAAATATCTGTGTACACGAATGAAACTTCAGAGCAAGTGTTCTTCAAGGTAATTGAAAGACTCTTTTTTTTTTTCATCAGAATTACCGATGATTAAGATATACTGGCTGTCTACAACCATATTTTTTTTTTCAGTCTTTCTGCACTACACATTTCGGTTCTTGACCTTACAACAGGAAAATTGCAGTCAGTCTTCTGCATCTGTTCAGTCTCCTCAAAGCAACCTGGGTTCTGCCCAGCCACACTGTGCTGTTACTGAACGTCAACTAAACTGACACCTGAAAAGCTGTTCCTGGAGGATTTGTATCTACACTTAGGACTGTGCACATCCATCTAGCAGGTAAACAGGCATTTCCAGGGATATTTTAGGATCCTATTATTCTGCAAAAACAGATACTACAGCTCTTTTATGGGTGAAGCTCAGAGGGGTTGTATAAGTTTTTTGCTAGATGCTAACATAAAATTTTCTAAACTTCAAGAAACACATGTAATGTTCAACCATGTGACTAGTATTTGTGCAATGTTGACAGAAAAGCCTATGGGTGTACCTCTGAAAATGTAATTTTCAGTTTGCCTTTGTTTACTGGCACAGAGCAAGCTATGCTTTTTTTCTCTTCCTTTCTTTTTCTCCCTCCTGTTTCTGTTTCTTTTTTAATGGGTGTTAATTTGCTTTCTGGCACTTGAACACTTTCTGTGTGTCCACCCATTCACTATTCTTGCTGTGAATATGTTCTTAATTAGCATTATAAAACGTGAGTTTATAATTATGATATAGTGGTAGGAGAAGACTGAGGAAAAACAGTACTAAAAGGGAATAATTATATTCAAAGGAAACAAAAGAAAAAATGAAACTTCAAATGTTCTCACTTTCCATTAGGTTTTACCATTGATTTCTGTATTAGCTCATTTGCAGTGTTTCTGAGTTTAAAGTTAAAATATGTTGTCCATTACAAGTTGGGAGCTTTAGACCTCAGTTCAGCAAAACAAGTCTGCCTAAATGTTTAAAGTTAAGCATGTGCTTGATTTTGCCTTTCAGCTAGAATATTAATGGGGTTGTAGAGTTTCACAAGAACAGGATTTCCACCTCAGTTTCAACCCTGGCATGGCTTTGCCTGGCCTAAATCAAAGAATTTTGGCAAGTTATGTCTTAGAGAAACCTAAAAACAAAATCAGCAAACAAACCATATGCAGCAATATTTTCCTTTTGGAGCTGATTTGGGAGTCATATAATTTTGGTTAATGATTGTGGCTATGTCAGATAACTTTGCTCAAGTTGAAGAATAAATGATATTTGCAATGAAATAAAAATCTTGACTCTGGCAGCATAAAATCGGTAATGGCCTATTGTGAAATGCAAAAAGCAGACCTTGGACTGCTGTGTTGGTGTATGTAGTATACATTTGCTTCCTAAAGCCCAAAGACCAGTGTCTGAACATAACTAGTTACCTATAGAAGAAGATGAAATCTGATTCCACACTGTTCTTTAATAAAGGACATAAAACCAAAGCAAGAACTACAGCTGAAATCTGGAGCTCACAAAACTCAAATACAAGCTATTGAATACACTTATAAGACTCCAAGTAATCATTTTTTTAACTTACTTGCAGAAGGATAAAGTGTCTTCCCCTTTGCTTAATGTGTCTGAATCAGATTAGTTTTGCAAAGGTGCACTTTACTGAAGCTATTGATCTCAATGCCAAATTAACATTATACAGGAGCTAATACAATTTTGTGATGATGGTTCCTGCTGCTTATAGATCCATAAACATGACTGTACTCCAAAGGAAGATATACAGTATTCTTCTAAGTGATTAGATGACATTGTTTCAGCAGAAACCACAAGTATTTTCTGGAAGAAAAAAACCCTAGACTGCCCAAAATGCTGCTTGAATGAGTTTTGTGATGTTTATGTTCTAGTCATAGTAATGAGAGATAAGAAAAATAAAACCAGACAACCCTTCTGAGTAAAATTAGAAACAAGAACCATTCTGAAGCATATGAACAACTCAAAATGAAAATAACTGCTTTTCTGGGAGCATGGTTACTGACTTAGTTCTTATCTAAAAGGAAAGAATGTGGCACCCTGATAGATGGCGTCCCCCTTCAGCTTCTTACCCACCAAGAACAAGGCTGTACCAGACATTTATTGATGAGGAATTCTTTTGTACAGTTGCTGTCTAGATTTATGTAGAAATGAACCCTACATATTTTCTGATGCAGATCTACATTTTTTTAATATTTTCTGCACAGACCACAGGGCTATATCTAAGCTGTGTTTGCTTTCAGGGTTGCAGAACCAGATGTATTCAGGTACACTCACAGAGGTTTGAGGGACACAGATTAAGCAAGAAACAATGTCACTTCAACGTGACATAAAGCCCATAAAGCCAGTTTATTTTTCCTTAGAATGAGGCAATAAGCCAGAACAGAGACTCTATGGACACATACTGTGATACTGTGATCAGGAAATTTAACCTTCAACTGGAATTCCTGTCCCCAGCTCTCCAGAGAGTAAATAGATGATCCCAGAAGACCCTGTTGAAATTCATGTATCCGTTTCTAAATGTCACAGGACATGGAAAACAATGCAGAAGGCTATAGTATCACTGTAGTATTCTAAACTGGTAAAACAAGGGAAAGTAAACTCAGTTTAAAGTAATACCAAAAAAGCACAGGATGTACCAAATTCTGATTTGAATTATGGGAATCTGCTCTAACACTACAAAAAAAGTGGAAAGATAGAAGCAGAAGAGGGAAGTGTCTGTGGTTTACTGGCTCATCTGCTCAAATGTAAACTTCATCTAATTTTTAATTTGATATTTTGAACAGAAATATTCTGAGCATTTCACTAAGTAAAACCTACAAGAATCCAGGTGGTAGCTGGATTTCAATCTGGATGTGATGAAAGATATAAATTTAGATGTCCAGAGTAGGCTGGAATGTGATTTCTTCCATAAAGAAACATATTTAAGGTGGGTGCTGACAGAAACACTAATACAATTGATGCTGCCAACTTACCACCCAACAAAAGCAGAAAAAACACAAGGAACAAGCCTGCTGCTTTGAGTCATTTGAGAGAATGAATCTTCTTATTACCCAGATACTAAGGCTAAAAGGAAAAAACAACAAATGTGTTTTATTTTGATTTTATCTGTCTGGGTCTAAAGCTGTTGTTTAAACAACATAGCCTTCCACACAGTATGCTTGAAAAAGCAATGTTTGGTTATTTAGTCTCTGGCACAGAAGCATGCACAGCGCAGAAAGTTTCCCTATGTCTAGCTGCAAGTGCTGAGTTATAATATATTCACTTTGGAAGCACAGATGAGCCAAGGCATAGTAATAGATTGTGTTGAGCTGGAAAGAATTATCATTCAGTATTTTTCATAAAGATTAGTCTATACTATGTTTTCATCTAACAGGTTTGGTAATTTATAGATTTGCAGCATTTAAGGTTGTTGACTCAACCTTTCCCTTGGTTGTTGGTTCTAATGCTTTACTTGCCCTTAAAGTTAAAAGTTCTTCAAGCTTACATAGAAATGACTTGCTATAATGTTTAATTTGAAAACCTAATCTAATTGGCAAATGTAACCCAGGGTACTTTTTTATCGGGATGGAAAAATAATGTCAGGTAGGCTCTTTCACAAGTTTAAGGCCGGCCTATTTTATCTGTGGAAATAGCTTGGTTTTCCTAGGTGAGCTCTCAAGCAGTTGAAATGCCTTCTAAATTGTACCAACTCATCTTTTTGATTCCTGTACCAACCAGAACAGTGACCTCATTGCCTGGACTGCTGTGGCACCAGCCTGACTTTCAGGAGCTGGATTTTGCTTTCCCCAGGGCATTTATTATAGCTTGAAATTCAACACAACAGCTATTCAGTCTGAAAAAAATGTATATATTTTAGGAGGATTTTTGCTTCGTTAGCTGTTTAATTATTTATTTGTCTAAATCTGAATCGTGCTTGATTTGTGTGATTAAGGTATGTTTATTTTTGTGGAAACTGTGTGAATACACCAACTAATTTTGCATGCAAACCCCTAAAAATTATAGGCAAGCTTTATAAAACCTTGGGATATGCACTGTTTATTTGCTGCTCAGTGAGATGTCCTTTGGAATAGTGACTACACATTAGGATGCTTGTCCATTTGCTGAATTGATTGACCAAAACTGAAAGTTCTCCCTAGGCATTGATACAGTTTCCTCCCAGCTATTTCTGTGTCAGGGCTTGCAGCACCTCTCCCCATGCTGGGGAATTGACTGCAGGGCTTGGGGCCACCTTGGTGCTCTGGGTTGCCAATCCTACAGGTGTGTGTGTGTAGGGAGAAGTTCCCCAATTGTGGCGGAAGTGTCAGTAGGAGGAAGTGTCACAGTGAGTTGGTAGCCTCTATTAACTCGATAACCAGGCACCATCACATCATTGCCAGAAAGTAGTCCCTGACTGGCCAATATGGACTATTTAAAATAAAAATGTTGATGCTTTTAGTGTTTGGACTTTTTAGAGCAGCACTATCTTCATTCATGGAGAAATGGGAA
The DNA here is from genome assembly GCF_036013475.1 of Columba livia. Lineage (NCBI taxonomy): Eukaryota > Metazoa > Chordata > Aves > Columbiformes > Columbidae > Columba > Columba livia. The sequence continues at coordinate 68,874,435 of NC_088605.1, read as the reverse complement.
AATACAATACAATTATTTAGGGATTTTCTTTTCAGTTATAGAAATGAATCACAACCACAAAAAAATGGATCAAGGCATTGACTTCAAAAGTTGAATGCAGCCACAAGCGAAAAGTAATACATCAAATTCTATAGTTCACAGATTCTTTACAAGAGTAAATTTAAAGACAAAAGAGAAGGACAAAGGAAGATCTAGTACAAATCTGTGGACTTTTTCTCAGAAGTATTCAGAACTCATCATATTTGTGTACATACTGACAGTGCTGTGTGGATGTAATGGAAGGTAGATCTGATTTAAAGGGACTAAAATTACATTGTTTAGAGAACAATGAATTTTATATTTCAGTTGTTGGCCAGGAAAATGGATCTTGTTGCAGACACTCAAATGCTTGTAGGTTCTGAAGAGTACTAAAACAACTTAACCTCCCACAAAATCTTTAACTAATTATAAATAGCATGCAACGAATTTTAAACAAATCTAATGTTCCCTAACATTTTAAAGGCACATTTAAGATTTAATTGCAGGAATACAAATAGAGAAATTAGAGTGTATGTTTACATTGCATTGGAGACTGTTTGCGTCGATGCTCTTGCTCAGTGGTAAATGTGAAGTGGTGTATATTGTTTTGAAGAACCTTACAGTTTGTGAGATCAAAACAGAGGAGAGTTTGATCAAAGCATTCTTATATGAAAGCAAAATCATAAATATGAAACTTCTGTTAAAAACAGAACTGAAACCACCCTACTTACAAATGCCATAATGTATTAATAATGGGAATTCATGAGAAAAAGATGGAGAATAGTTTCTGCTTATCCATGTATACAATGTAAATCTTCGTGCCTTTTGGCCTTAGAGCCAAAGAAGGGAAAGATCTGATAGGATATTTAAGAGTATGGCTTTGCAGGGGACTCTGAATTGACCTTTGTTGTAGTAGAGTCATACGCACATACCAACAAAACTTTACCACTACCTCAGACTAGCTTCACACTCTTGTCAGCAAAAATTGCATCCTAAATACTAAAAGGAAACACATAGAAGGGAGAGCTAATCTAAAGAAATATACCAAAAGCAAGAAATTAATATAACACTCTTAGGGAGAACACTCAGTTCAACTTTTTGTTTTTCTTGACTAGATATGTTGGCTCCAGATGTGGAAAAATGATAGCAAACTTTCTGGTTTTCAGGAAAATGTAGAATTTATGTTGCTATAAATGGCAAAAATGATAGTTTTCCTTACCTAGAACTATTACCTTTTTGGATCTGACCTGAAGGAAAAAAAAATTGAGAGATATTCCAGTGGAAAGTTGTCTTTAGTGCTGTGTAAAGTAACAGAGAAAGAAATAGGCTGTGATTCCTGGAAACAACATTTTTCATAGAGACAATTTGCTGCCTCAGTAAGACGCTCGGGAAGACAGATGGTTTTAAACCAAAAGTAAAAAGGCCAGATGTGATTCAAGTCACCTTTTGATTCAGAAAAGCATATGGTTTACTTGGACCATATGGATAGTCTTGTGTCTTCAACAGTATGAAGATGAAGGAGTTACATGATTTTGCAGGTCAGGAAATTTCTTCTAGTTTCAACATTTTGAACCATTCATGAAAACCCTCTGACATCAGATAAGTTGCGTTCTTCCAGGGTAATGTAGAATAAAACCGTTCTTCCTGCTGAAGCCTACTGGTCAAGCTGAAGTTAAACAAGTGTATGGGTTATATTTATTTCATGCACTGACTGGAATATAGCTTCGCAAAATTCAGGCACTATAGTTGCAAGAAAGCTGCTACTGTTCTCATATATATGACTAACAGTCTACAAACTGTTGGAGAGGAATAATATTCTGAGTACTTGGACAAGGCATGACATTTCAAAGCATATCAGAAAAGTTTTTTTTTCTTTGTTAGTCAACAAAGTTGTTCTGTTTCTAGAGCTAGAATTCTTTAGAAGAATGCACACAGTTGGAATTGGGAATTAGCGTGGCCTTTATGGGATCCCAGGCCTCCTCTGCATGTTGATATGCAGAGAAATTTCAATTCCTTCTTCTTCTATTTTGAATAATTTTATTTATGTGTAGACTCCTCAGGAATAACTGTGACAGAATCTAATCTTTAAGGAAATTAATACAGAAAAAAGATAAACCTTTTTCCCTTCCTTGTCCTAGTAAGTGGCCCAATCAAGCAACAGCTGACCTCAAGGAATCTGGAAAGAAATTGTGTCTTAGTAAGACGATCTTTATGCATCAAGGAAGGGTTCCCAGTCCCACGTTGTGTTCTGTCTTTTTGCAATGGGCAAAGGCATATGGAGTCATGACTTATCTTTCTCCTTCTCCTGGCCACTGTTTTGGAGATAGGTAAGTACAATCAGGTCCCTGGTCAGGAAGAGTAGCTGTGTTTCTCAACGTCTTGCTCACAGCACAAAGGCCATGAGCAATCCATTCTTAAAACTGGGAAGCAAAATGTGTAAATTTGGTTGCCCCCTATTTTTTTTTAAGCTCCTTGTGTCTACTTTTTCTATCATGTTGTTCAGTAATAACTAAATAGAAGTTCTGCTGATGACTTCTGCATAGAATATAGATTAACAGTCTAAAGCTAGCATGAATAATTATATTTTGGTGGAGAATAGCCATTACCTGCTGCTCTAGAGAATAGAAATCCTTATCCATAGTTTTTTGATGTTGAGGATTTAGTACATCATTTTTCTTAGGTAAAGATGCTGGAAACGAGGTTGCCCAGATTCCTCTAAATTTTCAAGTAGTCTATGATTGTTGAAAATGTGTTAGGCAGCCTCTCAGTCAGATAAGGAGAGAACAGATCTATTTGTTATAATAGTCAGTAGATCCAAAACTGACCTACATAAATTTTGCAGCTATTACATTGGGAAGTTTTGTCTGTGCTTTGCCTGACATGTGGCTCTTTTATACATTCATATCAGAAAAAAAGACTTTGGGCTCATCAATTTTCTGCACACTGTTATTTTCAGGAACACCTCACATATAGTTAATACCCCTGAATGATTAGCTGTGAGAAGTGTGTGGACATAGTTTGAACAAAGTACAGTATTTATTATCTTTGGCATCAAACTAGGGGGTTTATTTGCTGGATACATTTATGAGGTCATGCAGTGCTCAAAATAAACTCTTCCTACAAGATTAAATATAACTTTTAATTGTTACATAGCTGATATAATATCCTAATCAACATCTTATCTTGGTTTTATAGAAACATTATTATAAACATGCAGCTTTAACCTTCACTGATTTCAAGGACTCTGTCATTATCCCATTTTTCAGGGTGAGGTGATTTCTAATTACTGAGCATTCTGGTGCTTAATTTTATATGATAAGCCTGAAACTAATGGATAAATGATCTCACTTCGTTCTGAGAACAAAGCATTTGTAGAAAATAGAAAATGGAGAGAAAAAACATTTGAAAAGCAAGAAAAGACAGTACCTAGAAATATAAATTTTGCAAAGCAAAATACAATTTTAAAAATGCTTGCCTACTATTAGGCCACCAAGAAGTTTCTTCTGTGTGATTTTTTCATCACTGTGCTAAAAAAGCTCCACCAAAGAGGTGATAATTTCATCTTTTTAGCCAAACACCGAACACAAGGCATGATGCACTAATTGGAGGTTCATTATTCATCGCGATGTTTTCTTCGTACCCCAGGCTGTTTGCTTTGAAGAAGACATGTGGATTATAATTTCAAAATGCCTATTTTTTGTCTGTAATAGTACTGTACCTGCTAATGTAAGCTACCTACATAGTCCCACAACGAATATTCGCTCTTTTGCAGCTGGTGTCAAACTTCTTTACTACCCTTTTTATTGCAACATTTTCCTAGGGTGTTTTAAGAACATGCTAAGTGGCTTACCTACCCTGAAAATATTAAGCAGGGGTAAAGATACCTGAAGATACCTATCTTTGATGAGATGGGTGAGAACTTTGTAGTAACCCTTCATCTTATTGAAAACACATACAGACTCTTGTTTTTTTCTATAATCAACAAGATCTTTTAAGGATTTGGTTTTTGCAAGATCCGTTTTACAGCACAGGCATAGCCAAAAATGGGCTCTCTCAAAGCAGGATTGTGTAGCCCAAGTCTAACCCATCCACCATTGCTATTACAAAGGCAACCAAGTGTCATGTACTTAGCTCATGCAGTACTTATTACTGCCAAGTACACATTTTCATCAGTGAAAAATAAAGCCAGATGAACAACTATCAAGGCTTTTTGTGGCAGTTGAAAAATTCTCCCTTTTTCTTTACTCTCTGTCCATGAACAGCTATATTTAAAACATCTGGTCAGCCACAATGCAGCCTTGAGGACTATTTCTGTCATTGCTTTTCATTCTAACGATTCAGCAATGTGACTATATTGCAAAGTTGGAGATGCCAAATTAAAAGTAAATTCCTGTTCTGACTTGATATCTCTGCAGATGTCAGCCCTTAAAGAACTACACTCTAACCTGCTCCACTCCTCAAGTGCCTTGTAATCAAGAGAGTGTCATTGATCTCTGTCCCATCTCAGCACTGACTGTGTGACATTGCAGAATGCAGAATATATAGTGCCATGGCTCAATGTGGGTCTAAATGGCAGAGAAGCACATAAGAAACAATGAAACAAATGAATTTGATCTATGTATTATACACTCTGTTGTACATGAGCTTAACATAAAAATAATGAGCCACTCTTGCAGGAAAATCAGAAAATCCTCTGACAACGCATCAGGCTGAATAAATTTTTTGCCTAGAAGAAATACCTCATTATAAGTGACTCTGTTTTTTGTAAGTCAGTTTTTGTCTATGTCTGTGTAGGGCTGTTTTCTTTGTTTTTGTGTGAGGTTTTTTTGTTTGTTTGTTTGCTTTGTTTGTGGTTTTATGTTTTGTTGTTTTTTTTTTGTTTGTTTTGTTTTTGTTTGTTTATTGAGTTTTTGGGTGTGTTTTGCTTTTTTTTAAATTAATCTCTGTATTCATCTTATGTCTTTTCTAACTGTATCTTTCTCAAGATGGTTTCATAGTATTTCAATGGAATTCTGTAGGCAGCTTGGACTTAGTTGGAACATCAGCAAGGAGCCTCTTCTATTATAATATGTATAAAAGAAACTCTAATTCCAGACACATCAATTTAGTGGGAGCTCCTGGAAGATACACCAACATTTTACCAGCTGGTAAAAATATACCATAGGTATATGTACATATCCTTGAACTGTCTAGATGAATTGAAAACATTTGGAATTCCTTTAGTAAGAACAATAACACACCCTTTCTGAAAAGAAATATCTTTTGATACAAATGATTTTATCCTTTGATTCTTGTTGTTGCATCACAGGAACACAGAACAGAAACCAAACGTGCAGTTCCTAGATACCACAAAGAGTTCTGGTTTTGTTCCTTCCCAGCTATCAAATATTTCCTAGGTTTTCTATTAGTGGTGTAGGACACAGACTCTGTGATCAAGATCAGATGTTTTGCTTCAGCAAGAGAGAGGCTTGTTATTTCCTGACAGGTAGCAGAGTTACTACTGTGGCTTGAGGGGCTGAGAGAGAGACAGATTCATTCCTGTGTCTGTCCCTTGATATTCCAGGTGTGTATTTAGTGTCCTTCAGTTCATTACAGAAAGAAAAAACAGCAATGGAACTCAAAGTGTTGTGAGTCCTAAATGCTCAAAATAACTTGTCTGGCAAATTATGTAATGATAACGATGTGTTGATAACAGTCTCCCACTGATGTTTAATCTGTGCCAACCAAGAACAGGAAAGTTAGTGACGGATAGTTATGTGAGCCATTCCTTTAGCTCAGAGGTTGATGGCTGAATGCTTTTTGTTGCTGAAAGTCAAGTAGGTGATTCCTGCTGTGCCTGATACAGGTATGCATACAGTCAGCAGCTGCTCACTGTACACATTTTCACTTGCTGTACTCTTTGCATATAATCAATTGATGTTACAGAAACACAGACCACTCACAGAAGCAGTCAAAATCCTTTTGTGCATCAGGGCCACGCTCAGTATAGGAAAGTGGGGGTGTATGTGTATCAGCAGAATCTCAAGCATGACTTGGATCTGCTATTAATCATCAGTCTTTGCATTGACTCTTAAAAATGACTTAGTCTTTACAATGCCTTGTGTTTGGGTAGTGGACCCTTGCTTTAGCATTCAGAACCCATGCAGGTTGTCCAGGCTTCCTAGACAGTGCAAGGTTACAGGGAGGATGTGCCCGTGCTGTAGGAGCAACGTGAGCTTGAGCTGAGCGCTGCAGTAACATGGTATCTGGCTGATGGTCTGAAGGAGTTCAGTGTAGCCAACACCCTAAGGAAGAAGTACCAGTGCACAGTTGCTGAGAGCTATCCAAAGTACAGGAGACGCTGAGTTCTGTTATGTTGAAGCTGCTCTTCAACAAAGTGCCCCCTTCCATTGACGAATTTGGATGTCATCTCCAGAGGGATGAGATGATTTCACTAATTTCTTTGTAAGGCATAACTGCCAACAGACAAGGATGTGTTAAGGAACTATCTCTCTTCTACTCACTTCTTTACAGTATCTCAATAAGGAAATCAATTAGGCACAATAAACAGAGAGGCATTTTTATTTTCTGCTTTAGGTTCTTAAAACCTTCATGGTTCCCCATGCTTGAAACACAAGGTGCTAAGGTTGATGTTGAGAAAATAACCAAATAACACCACCCAAGTTTTACTTCAAAATTATTATTATAAATGAGGCAGAGGGCCACTACAGGAAAAGCAGTGTTTAGTGGTTCTGGTAGAACTATCAATGGATCACATAGCAGTTGGGTGACAATTCTTTTTATTGACTTGGTGTTGTTATAAAGAGCCATAGATTCAGTAGTGAATCTATCCTTTCAAATAAAAAAAAGGTGTTACTTCTGGAAACATCTTATTATCTGTTTCCATATGTATAGGAAGAAAATTCTATATCTGCATTTCAGATATGACTGAAGTGATTCTTGTGTATAATATTTTTAGCATGCACATATAAGCACACAGAAGCATGTGCATACAGATAGTAAAGTGCTTCAGGACATTCTGAAATTAGGTTTATTTTACTAACGTATTGCTAGCAAAGACTTTGTATCCTAATGTAATTTGTACACATCTCATATTTAAGTAATGCCTTTAGTTTTCCACTGTGATTAAACTAGGTGGTTATTTAACTACAGAATGGCACACTGTTAATGCTCAGCATTATTTATTATAAAAACATGCATATGCATATATAGCTGTAAGTGCTGAAGTACTGCATTTAATTCTTGTAATGTGCAACCCAGAGTTTGATCAGAGCTAAAATCTTGAACACGGACTCAGATTTTGATTAGTGACACTTACACACTGAGGCAGAGACATTTGTATATTACATGATCTGCATTTTAACTCCATTTGGCATAAAGATAAAATCTTTTTTCCTTGCATAAAAAACTGCAAATCAGATAAGAATTGATTATATTTGTCGGTTTAATGAAGTAAGATAGTGGATTTCTGACTAATGCATTGGAAAGTATTTATATAATAGAGAGTCCTGCCATCATAAATTACTTTGTGGTGAATGCAACAATTTTTTATTGGAGGTCACCAGACTTAGCAGCAAAATCAATTCAAATCAAATCACACAGCTGCTATATACATCAGAAGACTGCAAAGGAATTAATACACTTACATATTTGTTCACCGTCCATGCCTAAATTAATTATTAACAGTTTGCAGTAAGATGAAGATGTCTTGCATTACGGACAGTTAATATGCATTTATGCCAGGCAGCCCAGGTACCTGTTCAATAGAGACTGGCTGGAGTTTACATTTGAAAGAGCAAACTCTGTCCTGTTGGCTAAAGAGTACATGAATGGTGCTTTTCCACTATAGAGACCCCATTTGAAAATGTGATTAGTTGCTCTCACAGTTAAATAACTTATTTTGGCAAGAAAAGTTCAGTTCTGAACTTTTAAACATTTTTTAGTGCTTTCTACATTAATACCACAGAGCAAAATTGCTGCAGTGGGTGTTGAAGCCATTTCTGCTTCCTTTATAGCTCAAGTTCAGAGACTACTATCTCATAATTACATTTACTGAACAAATTGTAAATCCAAGAATATTTTCCTTTTTGTTTTGTTTTGACAGAAACTGGTACAAGGATACATTGCTCAGACATGTAGAATGATGGGTCTCGAAGGTCTTGAACATATTTTTTTTTTTCCAATAAAAACAGTTATCTGAAACTGAAAATTCTTATGCAGTTATGAGGCAAACACTAAAAAAGCCTGTTTATTCTGATATCCTTATTTTCTTTTATAAAAATGAAGGGACATTTACTATTCAATTCATCCAAGGAAAAGGATCATAATGTATGCTTGCCTTTTCTTCCCTCTTTCATCTTCTTTCAGGTAGTAGTGATTGATGCAAATTCTCAGGTATGTTTTTTGGCAAATTTTACTGCTTCTGTTTGAAATTACTTAAAGTTTCTTACATCTGCCTGGACTCAGGAGTCCAGAAGAGATGATCACGTTAGAAAAGTAGCAAGATAGAAGAGTGGAAGACCTGTGGGACTGATTTATATCCTCCAGGATCTTATGGTTAGTTCATATACCAAAGTATTGGTGAATGAGAAAGAACATAGGACACAGAATGGCAAATCTCTGAGCAAAACATGAAAACATCTCTTCAGCTGCAGAAATACCACTTAGTGTGATACTGTAACGGAGAAGACTTCCTCCAATATTTATGAGTACCTATTGTGTGGAGGATGGCCCTAGGTTCCTAGATGTGCAAGAGGGAGTTAATTTATGCAGTGTATCTTATTTACCACTGTGACACAATTTTATCAGTATTAAGGGTGAAAACTCCATCTCTGTTGTGCTGAGTTCAACAGCAAATGTGGTTGTGTTGTCCATATTGATGAACACCAGAACAAAACAAAACCCCTAACCATTTCCATGTTGTTTTTCATCAACTTGTTGAAAATTAATTTAAAGGGCTATTGTTGTGAAGGCTACATACTGAAAACAATCTAATATGTGAAGCATTATTTGACTGAGAGAAACCTGATGAAAGACCAAATCTTATCAAGAAACCTCGTACTAAACCTCCAGTGTTTTCAGGAACATGCAAGTGGTTTGTAGCTCTGCAGTACCAGCCTGGTATATTTCTGCTGCCTCTGCTGGAGATTAGTCAATGGCTTCCAATATGTGTATTGTCAGAACTTAATTGCTGGTTCATATATCATTAATATTGTAGACCTTCTAAACTGTTATATATACTTGGTTAACAAAAAGGTCTCTGAACAGTTATTGTTCTGCAGTGCTCTGTTCAATGTATAAGCTGTAAGCTAAATGACAGGAATAATTATAATGTCAAATAGATTAATCATCAGTCAGTTCTTGTCCATAGAACTACAGGACATATTTAACAAGCAGAAACTCCACTTAAATGGACTAAATTTAAGTATTTTCCTGGGTTTTGAAGTTACAAAGGAGTTTTCACTTGGGGAATTAAATAAGGCAAGAACTCAGTCCAATTTTCTTACTCTTATTTTTGATAAATCAACTTCAAGTCATGTAGAAGGGACATTGGAAGCAAAATCCTCTCTTTATTTACACCCATGTAGCTCCATTTGGCCCTAAGCCTGAAATTACATGAATGAAACAGAACTACTTTTCATTGGGCTGTGGCCTGACAAGCACATTAACACAATAATATGTGAAGAAGCAATATAAAACTCGACGAAGGAAATCTTAAACCCATTCCTGAGACCTATCGACTAGTATGAATTAAACAGAATCCTTTTCATGTGTTCTAGGTCCTTCCTTAGGTTTCACATCACAAGAGATACACATTGTCATCTATTAATACCATAAATAATTTGAGTAAAAATAGGTCAGGCTAATTTTCAAATTTCTGAGATACCTAGTAATAATGTAAATGAACTCTTAAGAAGCTAGAAATGGTCCCATCTTATTATAGGAGTTATTTAAATAAGATTTCAACACCAACACATGATAAATGTGGATGTTTCACCTTAAACAATTACATTGGGTATACCTTTTCCTCCAGTTATTGTTAATCCCTAAATTCCTGTTTTGCTTGCAAATTGTGATGTTCTGAAGGCTGAGAGAACTTAGAAATATGTTGTAAAAAATACTGTAACACAGGAATAAACAAGAGGCCTACTGGGAGCTGACTAATGGAGTGTTTCCTTGCATATATGAATACCCAAAGCAGTGCAGGCTGAATTCTAACTATTGTACATCATACCGACAAAAAGCTACTTTTTAATGCTAGAATTAACTTGATTTATGTGAAACATTCATAACTTGCAATCTTCTTTTTCGTGTTTTGCTGGAAAAGCCATGCCTGATGTTTTCTGCTGTAACACATTAAATTTAATGTAGCTGAACTTGTTTCTGCAAAGTGGGTAGGCAGTATTTCCTGTGCTAAATTTACCTCTAACAGAGGTTACTCAGACTCAACCAACAGAACTTGTCATACGATGCATTATTCACGGTAGTGGATTTATTCTTAATCCCATCAGCTGTATCTCCAAAGAAATGGGATGGCCCTTTTGAGGAAAACTAAACATTTGTAAAAATTATGCTAGTAATTGCCATGAAAAACATTGACTGAAAGTATGGTAAACCTTTCTGGCAAAAACTGGGTCTAGTTTTTCTCATCTTCACATAACACAATTCTCTGGGGTTTATTTGGGCCTATTTAATTCTCTTTAGTGTTTCTATTATAGATTTTCAAGATGGAAATTATGGAAACAGGTAATGATTTTCTTTTCCTCAGTGTGCATAGCACTACAAAACACAGAGTACAAAACATGCCTAATTTTGCAGGGTGCAAAACGCTATTAAATCCCACAGACTTTATTAAAGCTATGAGACTTTTTGCTGCCTGAATACTTCTCATTTTTCTCAGAGTGGATTATCAATCCCCTAGCAATCGGTCACCACTAGCTCCACTTTAATTAGAGATGATAGTTATTTCCAGGTTATATGGGTAAGGTAGTAAGATTCAAAATATTATTATTATTAATGACATTATGATGTAAGGATCTAGGAAGTATGTTTCTATAAGACTGAAACAATATGAAAGGTAGTATGTATTATATGATAAAAAATTAAGTTCTGAAAGAATCGGGCAGTGTCAGTGTGCCTGCTACACCAGATAATTCACGAATATGGAATGCCTGAAAACACATTTGTATCCCAGATAAGGCAAATTCATAGATACCCTCAATAAAATGGAAAGTAACAGGAGAAAACAGACATTGTCATCAGTACAGGGAAACTGTGAGCTGGTGTGGGGTACCTTTCTGACAAACCTGTTCCCTCAGCCTTGCCAAGCCCTGACAGTCAAAGGTTTTTGGGACATAGGCGATGGAGCAAAGTCAGGTACCCAAGTATATACTGTACTCAGACAAATCCAAGACTGAAGTTGGGCATGGGCAACAAAGGCAGCATAGAAATTCTTAGTTTTCAGAAGCTGGAAATTGGCAAGGAACTATGACAAAGTTTTAGGCATGATAGAAAATGTCCCTGAAAAAACTGAGTGTGATTTGGAAAATTATGTTTCTAGAATAAAACATTTCAGAGACAGATATCAGTGGAAAAGACAGACAAAAAATATCTGTCGCATTGGAGGAGAAAGTGTACTCCTTGTATATAATCTTCATAAACTGAGCAAATCTAAACACTTCATAAAGGAACCAGGGATTGATGAAGGTCACTTTAGTCTTCTGAGTACAACAGTAAATGTAAATTCTTATACTGCTTTTCAGAATAAGAAGCATATTAAGAGTTGAGTGCAGATAGCCAAGATTGTGTGGCTTGTGTGTGATTCATATTAGTAATTTTTTTAATTGATAAAAATATTTATATGATGCTAGTCCTTTCCTGGGACAGTTGTTTGAGCACTTTTTTGATCCTCCCTTTTTTCCTACTGTGATCTAAAATAAGTCTCTATTTGCATTCTGTTTTGATTTCTGGAGTCAGTTCTTTTTCGTGTTGATGGATAGTCAATGAATGTGTCAGTGTGACACCATGGAGCATATTCTCAGTATTACAAGAGTTATGCATGTTTACAGGTTATGCACATTTATGTTATATTTGCAGGGAAAATAATATCCCTTTGTAAAACAAACATTCAGATGCACTTCTTCAGATACAGAACAGTGTAAGAAACATTGAAAATCGACTGTCATTCTTGTTAATATTGCATGAGACTATTTTGCTGGTGGAACATATGTGTTTTGCAGTGAAGAGTTATGTACCCTGAGCTGTACAGAGTCTGAAAGCTGGTCTGTACAGTCTCTGGACAAACCCCAGAGAATATGGTGCCTTTTGTGCTTAGACCAGCTGAACTCAGAGCACTGGCAATCCTCATGTGAGCATCAGCACTCAGCACCAGGGCTGTTACTCACTGCAAAACCTTCCTAAAACGATGGGCATAGAGCAGCATTTGTTGACATAAAGCACATTGTAAAGACCACGCGCATTTGCAGAAACTTTCCACATTGGCTGTTCCAGATCAAGTCACTTGGGAAGCACAGAGGCTTAAGGTATTGTTTGAAATGCAAATAATGCTTCTCTTGTCACAGCATGGATTTATTTTCCTCTCTCTATGGCAAGGAGGAGCAGTAGTCTGGGTAGGAGGCTGCTGAGGGACCTGACAACCACCTGCCCCAGCTGTGGGATTCTTATACCTGCTCATCGGTGGGTAATCAGGCAATTAGGAGCAGCTCCTACAAAAGGGCTGGCGGGAGGAGGGTCAGCTTTCTTAGGAGGAATGTAGTGCAAGTTGCTTGGAGGAGAGACGAAAGATCAACGGGATATTTCACAATTCTGAAGGTATGTGTGTTTTATTTGCCTGGTAGATGCGTGTAGGGGCTTTCAGAGCTTTTGGGCAGCCTGAGCTTTGGGGACAGCAAGTTGGGGTGTCTGGGGCACCTGCTGTGTTGTTATGGTCTCATCTCTGTGGTGTTGTCAGCTTCCCTATCACCCAAAGCATGATTATTGATTTTGTGGTGAAGCCAATGGCCACCTCCTTTCTTGTTCCAATGTGTTTCTTAATAGCATGTGAGTATGTCAGAAACATAACTACTTGTGTATGAGGTATCAAACATACTAAGAGGGTGACATTAGTTTGCAAGCTTGAACAGTCTAGTTGGTTCTCCTTCCGCCTTCTGGGATAGTACAGGCTTCTTGTACATCTTTCATTAACGGGGCAGCCTGCTGTCTTTTTTTTTTTCCCAAGGTATCTGTGGTCTATAAAGTACGTAATCAGAATGTGCATTAAATATGTTTGAAGAAGGTGACTGAAAGGACTATATAATATCCTACTATACCTGTCCAAGCTGGGTTTGGTGTCTTCAGCTTTACCATTGGAGTGTTTGTGTCATTGTGAAGGTGACACATGAAATGCATACGAATGCCTGCCAGGTGTTCTCATATGAACCTAAAATAAAAGTAGCTCCATGCATACACAGGCTGACCTTCCTTCTTATGGGGACATGGGGCTCTGGGCTACTTTAAGAATTATCTTATTGGCTTCTTTATTACTGTCATCTTAGTTTCTATCATGTAAATTTGCATGGTTGTATGAACATATTTTTTAGAAATACTTTCATACCTAACCAAAATAAAATATTCTTGAGAAAGGGTAAGGCCCGTAACATTAAATAATTTTTGACCTCTTAGATGTGTTGTCTTTAGGCTTTTATCACTATTTTAGATCATTTTGAAGCAGTTTTGGGCTGTCTTGATTACTTTTGCAGCTGACTTCTAAATTATTCTCTATAAAATGCATGTTGTTTTATCTGCATGCAAAACCTGAATTGCATCTGTCTCAACTGAGTAACGTCATATCTACCTTTTGCCTGTTCCTTCCTCTTAGGTACATACTTATCTTTAAGGCAAGTATTTACAAACTATTTACAGGAACTTCTGTGTTTTCTGTAAACTGGCATACAAGTTTCTGCTTAGGAATACTCTGTTTTTTTTGTGTTGCCTCAAACTAATGTGGTAAGAATTAGGTCAAATGTCATAACTACAAAAAAATAAGGAAAAAGGGAAGAAAGGAAATGAAAACTAACCTCTGGCAGCACAGACAAAATTAGGTTTCGGTATTGGTAGTGAGGAAGATATAATACTTTGTATGATGGCTGTACATTTTTTTTTCTTTCAAAAAAAGTCAATGTTACAATATTTAAAGTAAATATAACTGTTGCAGTTTGGGTCACTGAAGTATATAGTAGGGGGAAGGAATTAATGAAAAAAATTACAGCAAGCTTTAAAAGTTTTAGTACAAGCAGCTTCCTTTTTTTGTCAACAAACCACTGTCCTGGAGCCTTGAAATACCTGAACCCTGGGTTTTGTAATGCTATTTCACATCCCATAAAGGCTTACTAACTTCTTTGTAAATACATGTCAGGGAATTTCCAAGTCAGGTTTGCAAATCAGTTCAAAAGCTGTTGGGGAGGACCCTTTAAGATCTGGGCTGATCAGGCTCACAGGCTCTCAAATGCAACAGGTCTCATGGAAAGCAGCCTGGCTTCCCTGTGGACCCATCCATTACAAACCAGGCTTTGTGTGCATTCTCAGATCTATGCACAGTTGGGACGAGGCCTCAGGTTTGATGTAGGAAAATGAGTCTTTATCTAAAGAAAACATATTTTTCCCTTTTGGAATAGTTTTGAGAGACAGAATATAAACTATTGACTAAACTGAACCAATTACAGGTGGGGACAAAATGTTCCAAATCCCTGCTTGGGAAAGCTACTAGAAAAAACTCTTCTGTCTCTTCTGACCCCTCCCTTCCCTTTGGTGAGAGGAGTCAATATAAGTAGACTAAATCAGACTGTTCTTTGCAAAGAAAAACTCCATGGATGGGAACTGATAGCTCTTTGACCATATTACTGAAACAATACCCCTAATGGAGAAAAGCATTTCATGTGACTTTGAGTGTTTCCCATTTCAAATAAGGGTGAACCTATAGATTTTCCTTAGTTGCCCTGATGGAACAGAAAATGACAACTGTTTCTGTTGTGGAGGGAGATGTACTTCATTGTTGCCTTGTGAATTTGGCTAGAAACTCATGCATCAGTGCTTGTCAATGGTTTAATATAAAAAAATAAATACAGAGGAGCCCATACAGAATGTCTGTCATGACAGATCTCTCCTGTGACAAGTTATCTAAAAGCTATAGTAACTAAAAATGTAATGATCATTGTGGTGTAGAAGACTTGGTTTCAATTACGCTGGGTTTAGCACTTAATTAAAAGTTTAAAGGAGAACCACTTTCTTTATGACTTTTCTACAAATGTGTATGGAGTACTCTATCAGTGGGTTCTGGTATAAGCAACAGAAGTGAAATTTCTAGAGAAACTGGATACAGATGATTTTAATTTTCAAGTTCATTCTCAATTAGTCATCTAGACTGCTTTTTCCTGAATATTACAAGTTAAAATGTTAACTATCTGCCTATTGGAAAGTAGGGGTGTGGAGGAGAGAAAAAAAACTGTGTGTGAGAGTGGAATGAGTGGAGGTGCGAGGGCAGGGAAAGGGTGAGGGAAGAAATGGGAGGAAGAAATGAGAGAAAACAGAGGCAGTGAACTGTGACTATCTGTTGCTTTGCAGGATTACTCAGACTGCCTTCCGCACATTGAACGTTTTTTTAGCACTGATCAAGTCAGTTACACAGATGTTGAACTGTAGGTGAACTGGATTGCTGACCTCTTTGAAACATCTAGCTGGGAAGCGTCAACTAATATGTTTTTCCTTTAAGCCACTCCCTCTTGTTCAAGGATCAATTCCAAATAATGTTGATTATCTATGAGATTATGTATGTTCAGTGTACATGACTTTTTTAAAAAAAGCTTAGTGAGTAGTGAAAGTAGACTTAAATATTCTAATCAAACAAACAGCTTTTCTGAATTTAAGTGAATGCTTGTAGGCATAAAAACTAATTTAACCTATGGGTAGGGGGCCGTTGTTGCACATCATCATGCTTCAGTCCCTTGTGCATGCATAGGGAAATCAGATGATAGTTGAATAAAAATAGATATACTTCAGTATGGAAGAAACAAAGTTTTCTTGGGTAGGGGAGAGAAGGAAAGGAGGTGAAGAGAAAAACTTGATATTTCTTGAAAATGACAGGCTGTTCTAGCTAGAACTTCAAGCTGAAATACTGGCCTGAGGCACTTGGACTATCACATTCCAACCAGTTTAGCTTTTGCAACGCTATCATCAACAGCAAGCACTGAGAAGTGTCAGTCAGTATTAGCCACAAACAGTAGTAAGTGCTCTGGTTAAAACGCTTGCACATCCATTGTTATGTATAGAGATAAATGAAACATTTCTTTCTTAGACATATTTTGCAGCCCCAAAGTTTGGGATCATCAAGTAAAAGCATCTTTTTTTTTTTTTTTTTTTTTTTTTTTAATCACCTATTTTGCTGTCTTGTCTGTAAGATTTGGTCTGGTCTGGTACTGATGTCGATGGTTATACATCAGCATAGTACTTAGCACGAGATTAAAAGTGGAACATAATATTAACCTTACCCATTGTTTGAGACTGAGAAACTACTGTTGATTCAGCGTATAGTCTTTGGTTGATGACAGGTATTTAAACTCACGAGTATTAGTGTTCTTCCACAGCAACTAGTCAACTGAACAAACCCACAAAACAGAAAACCCAACAAAGTAAAACCTCTACTACTAAAAAAAAAAAAAAAACCAAACAAACAAAAAAACAAAAACAAACAAACAAAAAAAAAACTGAACAAAAATAAACAAAAAAACAAAAACCACCAACCAGAAAACAACAACAAAAAAACCCTGGAACAAGATTAGAGACCAGTGTACATGCAGAATAGTTGATAGGGACGGTATGTCAAATGATTGAAGGATAAACAAGAATTAAAGAAAAGCAGTGCAGAACTAGCAAATGTCTTCAGACAGAATGCTTATTCTTATGGCAAATATGCATGCATTTCACTTGGATACATTGAAAATGGAGTATATGGAGTATTAAAATGATTAATGCAATAATTTCCATGGATTTCTGTAGCATTTAGTTTTTTATAAACTGAAACACTGACACAACTATTTCTAACAACAGTGCTTAATATACATTGTCAGCTCTTGGTGATATGATTGCAACGGTCCAATATTGCTTATTTTGGAGAGGAAAAAGAAATCTGTTTTTGCTGGAAGGAATTGCGTTGCATATTAATAGAGGAAACAGTATCTGATGTGTGTGACGAGAATCTGCAATGCAGCATAACTATGAAAAAAGTTCATAGAACATCAAATTCTAAGTTATTATTTCAATTTTATTTGCTCTTAAGAAAAGTCACTTTTCAGTAGAATGGCTTTTCACTTTTATCTGCTCTCTTATCTACTGTTGACTTGTTGCAAATCTTGCAATGAAAGTTTTCATCCTGACTTCAGGCCTAATGTTATCAGGTCCTCACCTGATGGCAGCATCTAGTATTTAAAAGTAAGAATGTGCCTACAATGACTTAAAGAAGCCTTCAGGTTAAAACCCATAATGCTTGATATCTTGCTGCTATTAATGTTGAAGAAAACCTGAAGGCAGAAACAGACTCATAAATGCATTTGAAAGTATCAGCCTGTTGCAATTGGTAAGAAAAGCAGGTAGCTAGTCAAGGATTTTTGACTGGATAATGCTGTAACAGCAGTACTTGACTGCAGTAGAATAAAGAGGTTGCCAAAGGATGAATGCAGAGTTCAAGGGGTTATGTGGGTAGGATTTTGTCCTTTAGTAATTAAGGAATCTGACTTTTGACTGTAGAGGAGCTTTACTTGTAACTGAACAAAAATCAAAAGCAAGAGAAAAGCTTTACCAGCAGCTCTGCACAGCTGCTTCCTTCCCAGCTGCTGTCCAGTGTTGCACCCTCTCCCTCCCTCTCACCTTTTCTCGGTTCTTTATGACACTTCTGTTCAGTTATTCTTTTGTTGTCTATTTTGGCCTTCTATCAGGCACATTTTTCTTCTCTACTTACAGTGGTCACCTGTACTTCCATGTATGTTGTATTTTTTTTTTTTCCCCGCTATGTTTTCATTTATTTCTTCCACTGGGATCATCAGAAAAGCAGAGCAAGAGTTACTGTAACATGTAAGTTCTTCTCTGTGCACTAGAAAATCTGCTGCCCTGTGTGCAGGGGTTGGAACAGGGGTTGGAATCATAGAATCGTTTCAGTTGGCAGAGACCCTCAAGATCAAGTCCAACCATAACCTAATTCTAGCACTAAACCATGTCCCTGGCTGGCTGGTGTTCCAGCAGCAGCTCTGCTATGAAGAGTGTAGAAAATGCAGAGCATGAGGAAGATGGAGTTCAGGTGAAAAATTAAGTAATTTGATGTTATGCCCTAGGAAAAGATCTTCCCTGAGAAGTTCAGTCACTGCTCAGCTGTGCAAGCAGTAGTTTCGATATAAACACTAGAAACCTGTCTCTACAGTAGGAAAGACATCGAGAAACTCTTTTGGAGCCAATCTGATCTTTCCATGCCCAGCTCAGAAAATTGTTCAACAGCCAGAATACCACTGGTTGCAAGGTACAGTATAATTTGGTTCCAAAGCAGCAGTAACCTTGAAGGTTTATGACAAAGTTAAAGGACCTGCCATAGTAAAAGGGATATTCAAGGTCAATGTTTTTCCTAAGTTTCATTTAAAAGAAAAAAAGTGTGAACAACTCCTTTCAAGTTATATTGGTGGAAATTGTTACTGCATTTAAGAAAAAAGTTCATCAGACTTGCTTCTGCAGACATCCGTGGATATTTTGCTACAAAATCATTTTCCTTAGTAATGAGAGAAAATTATTTGGCCATTAT
This sequence comes from Columba livia, assembly GCF_036013475.1. NCBI lineage: Eukaryota > Metazoa > Chordata > Aves > Columbiformes > Columbidae > Columba > Columba livia. The sequence continues at coordinate 68,855,582 of NC_088605.1, read as the reverse complement.
CAGTAAATAGTGCATCTTAGAAAACTTGATGCTTTTCTTGACAGTTTAATCTCTTTCTATATCCCAGAAAGCAAATAGCATCATGTTTTTTCTCAAAGCATTACTGAGATTTATTTTAAACCCCCACAACCAAGCCATGTAAACAGGTGTTAAGTCCTTTAGTGATGTCTCAACAGTTACAGAGCTCTGAAGTAATGATAATTTTTTTCTGTCAAAATGCTTTTCATCTTATACTAGGATTATATGAGTTTCTATGCCTCATGTAGGATTAAGTTTTTAACTGTTGAAAAGGTTTTTCTGAAATTATTTGCACTTTTTGTAGTCAAGAGTCCATATGCTACTGGCTCATTAGGTAAAGACCATCTCCCTAACAACTGGATGGTGCAGGGCACAGCTTTAAGCTAACTAAAGACTTTTAAGTGTGCTAATTGTAGATGTGGACTGCTTGAAGCAGTCTGTTAAGGCACAACAATATTTAATAACTTGGGTCTGTTGTCTTTATTTCAATGTGTCTGTATAATACTATAGGATTGTTATGCATGACTTAAAATATTCAAAAAAGAGAGGAAATTTTACAGCTAATGTAGTTAGTCAAAAGATAGGCAGAAGTTCTAATGAGAATGTTAAATATTTTCTTTGGCATCATAGCTTGGAAGAATCTTGTATAACTGGTATAAATAACTACTGTATAAATACTTTATAAATAACTACTGCTACATTTATACAGTCCTAAAATTCCATTTGGCCCTTTAAAGGCAACCGCAAGGTTGATGTGGCCCCTGGCAAAAATGAGTTAGACACCCCTGCTCTACAGTCTCTTTGCTAGCTATATTTCATTAACTTTTATAAACCTCTTGCCTTCAATAATAGCAAATGAAACTCTGGCACAATGTCTCCCTCTAGGCCACAGACAACTCCAACTTCCAATAATTCAGTGTTGGGAGTTGAATAAAAGACAAATTATTCTGTCATGTGTCAGTAGCTACAATACATCAAGCACTAATACAAGGTACTTACTGTGAAAGAAGCAGGGATATTGTCAATTACTGCCAGCTACTTAATTATCCATGGTGCAGGGGTGTGTGAAGCGGCGCGACTTGTTGTGTTGCACAAAGCACCGCTTCCTGTTTGGCTCCAAACCCTGGGTTTCCTGTGCTAGGGCACATGGGACCAGAAACAAAACTTGAGGTTTCAGTGGTTTTTTATGTTAGTTTAAGAAAGTACAACATGTGATGAACTTGGGACTGTAAAAAAAGGTTTTACTGAGGGGTAAAAAGAAAACAAAAGTATACCTTCTGGATAGCATGCGTTTGTGTACAGCAGGGCTGATGATGAGTGGTGCACGGCAACCGCAGGCACGCTAAAACTTTTGCTTTCTTATGAACAGACTTTTTATGATCTTCCTCAAAGCAAAACAACACATGACTTCCAGGCAGCTTGATATAGTAGTATACTGATGTTCCAGTGATGCCTTACCGGCATCTGTAAGCAAATACATCCCAGTCTTTTTGATTACATGATATTGCCCACTTTTGCATCCTCATGTAGCTACAATGCTTTTGGCAACATAACCCCTCAAGTAGCCAACATACAAGTTTGTATTATGTAGTACAATATGTAAACACGGCCTGAACTACTTGTGACTAACAACTGTTGCCTTGGAGAGGATGGCACAGCTAAAAGAAGCCTTTGGGTTTCTTGAGCGAGGTCTTTTGACCAGAGCATCCCTTCATCTATCAAAATGGTTCCTTAAGGAGCAGGCTAAAACTTCCCTTTCACAGAAAGTCCCTGATCATTTAGTATATGTGAAGGTGGGGAGAAGTTCTGGTAGTCTGTCTCCAGCCTTTTTTTGTTAAGTATGGACCTTGCATATAGCCCGTCTGTAAGTACTGAGAAGCAATTCCACTGGTCAGGCTGAAGAGCCACCCTTCTGATTAATCCTGCTCTAAGGAGTGACAGAAACAGTGTGCTGGTGGTGTCCTTCTCAGGTGGATTTACTGTCTTTTACCCTCTTGAACTGCTGCAGCTTGTTTTGTTCCCTACCAAATGTTTGGGGTTTTTTTTCACTGTGTAAGACTCCAGCACCTCATTATTTCTTCAGTTTGGCAAAGACTTTGATGCTGAAAGGCAACCTACTATAAATTAATCTCTAGACTATCTTTCTTTTTTCACCATGGAAATAAAGCAGTGTTTTTACATGCTTTCCTTTTTATTTTTTTTTTTTTAAAAAAAACAAAACAACAAATGCTGCAGAAAATTGAGTTATTGTTTTGCAGAATTCTACACAAAGTATATAAATTCAAGTTTCTAAAATGGGATTTTTATCTTCCTGTAGGCTTAGATAGGAATCCTGATTCAAAGTGTTTTTTACAGACATATGATATTTTCAGGATGGTCTCTCGAAGACTTGGTAGAAGACTGCTATTTCACATAAATAAGTCAGAATTGTATTCTTCCTTAGTTCATACTTTTTTTCCTGTTTGCTCATGTGCTTGGATGATATCTTTGAGAATTAAAAATAAGAGATGCTCCTTTAGTAGGGCAGGACTTGCCTAGAAGGAGAAGGCTGAACCTGAGTTACAGAGACCAGCCATCAGAGAATGGAATGGTAGCGTCCCAACCACTTTGCTGGTGGAAATGATTACCCAAGAAACCTCTCTGCTTGGACTTTTGACTGTTTCTGAAGCAGTGGCTAAACAAATTTCAAAGACTAGATTCAATACTCTCCTAGAAATGTTTTCTACAGAGCTTCTCTTAATTTAGAAAATGACCTCCCTTACAGGCAATAAAAGAATACTGGCACTTTTGCTACTGCTTCTGTTCTTCTCATCTTTCTACGTTACTGTCAGTGAGTAAATATCTGTTTTTTGCTTTTGCGATTAAGTTCCTGGAAAATATTAAATTACAAGCAGTTCTATTTGTCCAAGTACTCCAAAATACTTATGACCTCAGTCAGTACAAGTTTTCTCTATCTTTAATTCAGCAGTGAAAATAAAGATATTCTTTATGAGGCTTTGAGTATATCTGTGATTGACAGTCATCTTAAGAGACCTTACTTCAAATAAAAATGTCCCCTGTTGATGAGCTTTTATATAGCAGGAGACGTTTTAGAAAAAGCAGTGTCAAATCATATTTTCTTTTTCAGACTACAAAGTGTTACTTCTCACCTGACCAAAAAAAAGGCACATGAAAGTGTAGCATTGCAGGCACATATGAACTTAGTGTGAGTGGATTAGTATGTAAGGATTTATTAATAATCAAAATTCTTGAGTAAAGGAGAGGTTGATTTTCTTGACATAGTTTCTCTTGTTTTGGGGTGTCTTTGCTTATTCAGACTTTAAAACTGAAAACACCTTGTTTCGTAGGTGTTACTATTATGCATATATGTGTGAGGTTGTACTGATTTTGGCTGAGACAGAGTTAATTTTCTTCATAGTAGCCTGTATGGTGCCATGTTTTGGATTCATGACAAAAAAGGTGTTGACAACACACCAGTGTTCTAGCTATCACTGACCAGTGCTTACACAGTGTGAAGGTGGTGGACAAGAGGTTGGAAAGGGATGCAACTGGAACAGCTGGGCCAAGATGACCAAAAGAATATTCCATATGATATCATGTCATGCTCAGCAATAAAATTAGAGGAGGTGAGTTTGCCCAGGTTTGCTGTTGTTCAGGGACTGGCTGGGCAACAGTTGGCTGGTGGTGAGTGATCGCTTTTTCCATCACTTGGTCTTCTTTTGTTTTTCTTTCTTCCTCTTTTACTTATTAAGCTGTCTTTATGTCAACCTAAGAGCTTTCTCACTTATGCAATCCTGATTTTCTGCTGCCTCCTGCTGAGTGGGGGGGAGTGAGGGAGCAGCTGAGTGGAGCTTGGCTGCCTATCAGGGTTTAACCCACAACAGGGTCATGGCCAATTCAGAAAAATTGCATGGGTACTAGAAGATAGAAATTACCTGATTTAATGCTGTCGGTCCTTAACTTCTAGTTCCCAGAATTATACAAATCACTTCCGTGATTTATTGCATGGCTGGTTATCAGGAGAGGACAAATATATTTCATTTTGTTAAGTAATGTATGCATGTATGCCTACAACAAGCTACTTTGTCAATGTCACATTAATTATCCAATAATATTGAACCTGACTCTTGCTGTAAACCTGGATGTGCATTTCCTTGCATTGTAATAAATTATGTGCTAAACCATACCTGTTTCTGCAAAAATGTTTCTAGTAAAGCTCATCCCTGTCAATTAGCTGAAAAATGAATAGCAAAACATTTCCCCGTCTTCTATTTATTACTTCAGGTATTATAAATGTTCTCCTTTGGTTTTAATAGACAGACTTTGCTGTTTAATAAACACCATCATATGGTAGTTATGTTGCAGAAATAGCAGTCAAATTAGTAGATTCAAATTTTCCTGACGTAGATTTCAGTCAAGAAAAGTACTGTAACCATTGCATATAGTTTCCCATGTCATATAAAGTAGTGTTGGTGTGGGCTTTTTTTGTTTGTTTCATTTGAAAACTATAAAGCCTAGTTACCAGCTTACTATCAAAACCACTTAGATTTCTCAAAATTATATAGTCTGAAATAAGAACAAACCATTGCATCTAATGAGCATGAGCATGGAAAAGAAAATCAGGTTAGAGAAACAAAAAAGAAAAAAAAAAAAAAAAAAAAAAAGGAAAAATACTTTGTTTCCTGGCCATTTCCTCACAATATACTGTAGTACAGAAACGGTTCCCTGTAAATTCTCTTCATATGACAGTGATGGGAAATCTTATGGCTTGTGTTGTAAGCTATCATTTTTGTTCAGACAAGAGAAAGCTTTGATATGACTGCACCAATAAGAAACCAAAAAGGTGATAGGACTTCACTTTTAATTGGCAGTTTTGTATTTGCAGGCAATGCTGATGAATAACCCAAAGCTGTCATTAAAGATTTTGGGGCAGCTTCTTTGCTGCACTGAGTTTTTAACTCATTCAGGAGAGATAGAGGGACCATCAAGGTATGATTTTTAGTTCTTAGACTGTCTAGGCCCACAATTGTTTAAAACCATGCATATGATTTCCTAACACCAGCAGGTACTTTTCAGGAGTTTGTCAGATAACTTAAGACAAAGACCAGTGGGCAGTGCCTTCTATTCCTGTGGCTTTAGATGCACTGTCTCAGGAGTCAAGGAAGCCACAATTCAAGGGGGGTTTTGTGTGTGTGGTGTGTTTTGGTGTTTGGTTTTTGGTTTTGTTTTGCCCCCTCGAGAGGGAAGAACACTCACTAAACACAGGCTGCTTTCTCTTTCTATTTTTGGCTGCTTGGTTGAGTGGCATAGAAAGTTCTTAAATTCTGAAGTGATGATGCCAAGATGTATGGTCTCCTCTCCAGCTACTCTTTCCGAGGTGTGAGACCACATGAAAGGATAAAGATTGGAGGGGTATGCTGTGTCCTGATAGAAGTCCCGTTTGCAGAAATTATAGAAAATTATTTAAAAGGCTAAGGCAAGGTTTTCTGTGGTTTCTATGGATTTATCTGCAATGTGAAGATAATGGCACATTGTGCCCTGTGAACCAGTTCTCTGGGGACTGGCTACATCTTACATTTTGTAAACTTCCCTTCATCTGGGGAAGTCCACCCAACAGAGGAACCCAGATTACTCGATCCTACGTGTGGGTTAGTATAATGTGATTCTTTTCTTCATAATGGCACTCACACAGTGTAAGGCAGGATTTGATTAGTGAGAAGACATATTTTTTTAACAATAGTTGAGATCCTTTATGTCCGCCAGTTATAATACAAGGAAATAATCACAACAGATCTGACAGGACATGCTTCATTCATCTCTTCAGGTTTATTATCTGAAGAAGTTTACAGAAACATGTCAATGAATGCCTTAAGACTATATTAGCTCTTTAATCATGCAGTTTTACCACAAAAATAGACATAAAATGCATTCATTACTTCTCAAACTGTTAAATTTGTTGGGATTTTTTTTTCCTAACTAATGCTGAATGACATCTAATTTTTTCAAAAATAACACTCATTTTGCTTTGGTTTTTCAAAATCAGCAAAGTTTTAACAGACTAATATTTTGAACAACACCTTGTGAAAATATAGATTGAGCTTGAAATTATAAGTCAAATTATGTGCTGAAATATTTATTCTTTTAAAATGGAGCTAATTAAAGGTTATTTTCCTGTTATTTTACTATGTGGTATCACTTTTATAGCCAAAGAGAAGTCTTATAGAGTAAAAGTTACATAGTTTAGAAGATGAGGGATAGAGAATGAGGAATGTAGACCAGGTCAGTGGTTCTTCTTTTGAGTCATCTTCAAAAACATGTTTCAATTTCAACTGGTTTCCTTTGAAGCCAGTTTACCTTCAGTATCTCACCAGGAACAGTAAATAAGTTTTATTAAAGGCAGTAATGGGGGGTTGTGCCCTTAAACACTGTGAATTTATCTCCCCTTTTCCATGTACAAGCATTATAATTGTTACAACCAAACAAAAGTTAGTATCTCTCCTTGAAAACACAGCCTTTCAAGATCCTAGATCTGTAGACTATGCTAGTTGCCAACAGATAAAGTTTAAAAGCCCATATGTAGAGCAAAGAATATGCTGTGAACTGATAAGCCTTCATAAAAAAACAACTTTGCTTAAATGCTTGAGGGATTTTGGTGAATCAGTGGGGCAGAGCTTGGTGTCACTTCTACACGTTTTATTTTTTAGCTAATATTTGAAAAATTGAAATTTTCCCTGAGAAAATTAAAATCAGTGTAGATAACATACAGAATGAATACAGACAAAAGTAAAATTAATAGTAATGATACAAAAGTGTTTACTAAGCATCGGCTTGAAGACATCAGACAATCATCACAGGGTCTATAAAATACAAATCAGTTGCCCAGGCCTTGTCATTCATACTCTGTGCAGACCTCACCTCAGTGAAGTATGTAATCTTTTTGTCTTTGGCTTAAATGAAATGTAGGATTCATTCTTCTGGCTTTTTACTGTCTTTATGGGATTTCTTCCAACAGCATATTATACATTTAATGGAGCTCTGAGTAGCAAAATTTAAAGGGAAATCTGTTTTCATGCAGATTAATAACAAATCTCTGATGTTGAGAGTACCAGGAATTTACCCTTAACATTTATCAGAATCAACCTGGAGCTGGAGAATAGAATAAACAGTGATTTAGGCACATGTCTGGTTCGACTGGTATAGATTGGGGTGTCAAACTCTTTCTTACTGGGGGCCACGTCAGCCTCGCCATTGCCTTCAACGGGCCAAATGTAATTTTAGGGCTGTATAAAAGTAGGAGCAGTTATATTTATACAGTCCTAAAATGTAGATCATTCTGCTGGAACATCACTCTATGAAAATGCTGGGGTCATCAGTGACATTGGAGCTTCAAATCTAGGTTAACAGTTTACTTGGCATTGCTTGCTAAGAAAAGATGTAATTCCATGTGAAAAGCAAACTGTTTTAACCACCAAAAATGAGGACAAGCATATGCACTTTCATCATAGTGAAATAAGGACTAATACTGGCAAAAAGCTGGAACTCATTTATAAATATATAATATATAGAAATGTTCTCATTTATGTTTTTCTTATGAACCTAGAGAAACATTTCACTTAGTTTGCTGCTTTTGATGATTTATCAGTTCTATTTTCAATACCGGTGTTCTGATACTATTTATCAGACTCTGAAATAGGTGATTCTGGCTCCTGCCTGATAAGAGAAGCTATTTGTTGGTCTGCAGTACAACTATTTATGAGTTTAGTGACAGAAAAACAAAGGAAAATGTGAATGTATTGATGTCTCCCTTTGGCTTTTTCTCCTGTATTCTTTGAAAATAAAATCTTTCAGTGCCAGAACTGTGGAGGGGTGAAAAGGACCAGGGGAGTATCAACTGTGAGAGCAGAGAATGAAGAAATAAAAATGAAGTGACTGAAAGACCAATAGGATTTATTTTTTTTTAAATCATCCAACCTTGATGCTGTAAGATTAAAGACCCAAAAGAAAAATAGAAGCAAGAGTAATGGACAGAGCATAGCATTGGGAATTAGCCAAGGCATTAAGCTATGTTATTTCCAGTGGGTGTAGGGGGTGTGTAAATCTAGTTTTGGTATTCCTGCCCAGATTGTGGTCTCTTCTGTCCACCATTGATTCCTGCTGAGAATGAAGGAGAGTTGTGCTCTATACCTCTGAATACCTGTCATATCCCATTTGGATCTCTCAAGTTTACAGGACAATGTACTGTCCAAATCAAACTTTATATTGCTTAATGAACTCATAAAATAACAAACAAGACAAAGAAGGGTTCAATTCCCTTTACACAGACTATAGTCTACCTGTGGATTTACTTATTCACCATTCAAGTCGTAAGCTTTCATAACTTATGACTCACCGCTCTGAAATCTTGAACCTATGAGCAAAATTGGATACCCAAGCAACTGTGAGAGTTCTCATCCTTCCTCCATGTGGGCATCCCCTGTATCACACCAGCCTCAGCAGTCCAGCTGCTGTTGGGTCTGCTTCAAAACCTTTTTGGGTAAACTGAAGTCTTGATCTTTTCCAACAAGGAAGTTTGGTTTGTCTGATTCTGACAAGACTGCAATGCCTCTGCACAGTGTTGTTGTTGTGATGTTCCCCATTTTCTTTAGGCGGCAGGACATATTAACAAGAATTCAGACATACAAAAATTACCATGTATTAGTGCCACTAGGAGCAAATTTAGATACTTCATGGAATATCTGTTAAATTAGTGTACACTGGAGATGTATTCTCATTATACTAAGGAATTTGATAAAGGCAGTAAATATCCTCCATTTTTTTTTAGGTTCAGGTGGTTATTAAACTTGGTCCAACTTACTTACATAATTTTTACTGTTTCACAGTAGAAAGCTGGACTTTTTCTAATTTCCTCACCATAATGAAAGTGTCCTAATTGTTTAATGATATTATCCTATAAATTGCTCTGTATTCATCAGAAAAGGCTGATGATACTCATCACTTTGTAGGCTTTATCAATACAATAAGCAAACACTGGTGATTGCAAGTAAGGAACATGTATGGTTTATGAGGTAGTCATGCCTATAAACTCTGGCCTGTTGCAAGACACCAGCTCCGTGCTGCTACTTTCAAGCTCAGATGAAAGTTTTCTGTACTTTGATGTTGATTAATACTTAATTTTCATAGACTCTGAATTCATAGTAATTTTATTTTTGAAATAGGCATAATGCAAGCTGAAGGAGACTGATTTATTTCTTTTATTATTTTTTCCTTGTACAAAATGGAAAGAATTCTGAAAAGCAGAGATAATCACTGTACATTTGTATGTTAGCATTACCAGGTAATCATCATGAAAGACTGACATGATTAACACCTTGAATCATAAACTACCAAAACCGTACAACATTTGACAGGGAGTGAAACATCTACTACAAGGTGGAAACATCTGGCCAGGAAATTGTTTTCCAAACAGTGAAAATTATAAGCAATTATCAAGTATTTTACCTGACTATACACATAACTCGGTTTTAGTGACACTTTAACTGATATTATGCCTCATTTCTCAGCAATTTGATTTTTGGATAATCACCCTAGATCTATGATTTATGTTCTTTCCTCTTCCTGCTTGATGTGCATAGCAAATATTTCTGTAGTGTACTCTAAGGGGAGCAATCATGGCTGGAGATGAAATAAGACACCGTTGTGACAAGTGAAAGGAAAGAGCTTAATTTGGGAATTCTCATCAGTGGGAGATCTGACAGGCAGTTCAGGTGTCCCTAAATCGACTTGAGCTAAACTTCCAGGAAAGTGGGCTTGCATATGTCAATTTTCTTAGCTTAACCTCGGTGTTATTTTCAAGACCTTTTCTTGAACACACAACTGTGGGAAGTGGCAAACTGCCAGAATGTGGTAGCAAATGCATTGGCTAATAATAGCTTGGGATGACACTTATCTATGACATAGCTACCAATCTGTAAACCCTTCATGAAAAGAAAGGACAACTCCATGCTTTGCATACCCATTTACACTCAAATACAAGTTTTTTTTAAACGCATTTTCCCAGACAGGAAGTAGAGTAACATGAACAGATTCAAGAGATGCTAGGCTTCTTTTGACTCTAATAGGTTTCTTTTGACTCCAAAAACATTTGTAGCTCATAAATCCGAGTACTGTTTCTGAGTTCAGAATATGGTTGTGAACCATTCATGATTTTTATTGTGCTAATAACCCTCTTCCTGTGGCTAGCCCCAGCCATTAAGTATAAACTGCCTTTTCATCTCAGAAATAGAGCTTCCTATCTCAGATCGTTCCAGGACATATCATCAAACTGGCATCCCTAGTGACTGTTTCCTCATCTCTTAGATGAAAGTTGCAGTAAGAAAAAATGACACTCTGTCCCTCAGCGGGAAAGTTCAGAATAGGTCAGATCCTGACATTCTTACACAGCTCTAGCAAAACAAACAAACAAACGCCATTGCATTCTATAGCATAACTACTCACAGTACTCAACCAAGCAATGACTTGTATGTGAACCTCTTAACTTAGCACAGTATGATGGGCCATTTGATATCAAACATAACATACAAGTTTAAAACGCTATTGGCTTTCATTTTAACTTCAGGTAACATGACCTCTTGGGTGGCTATCTGTTCCTAATCTAGTATTTTCATCGTGCCATAAAACCAGATAGTTTCTATGTTCAAATTGTTTCTTTCTGCAGTTTGTGTTTTTTTTTTTTTTTTTTTTTTTCCTTTAATATATGCAGGTTGAGGAAGTGTTCCTTTATTTTGTTTGTTTTCTCCAATTATAATTATCTCATTTTATGAGCCGGAGAAATAAAAGGGAAAAGGGAAATTTTCAAGCTATTTATTGTTTTCAGTCTGAAAGTATGCTGAAAATTCAAAGTCTCAAAATATTTAAAGGAAAGGCTCAAATAATGTTTTCCAAAGTTCATTTTATTATTTTTCACTGCAATTGAATAATTCATATCAATGCATACAACAGATTAAAGATAAATGAAGCAGGGGAATTTGAAAGGAGAAAAAGAAACTTAAGATGAGGTAGTAAAAACAATCTGAGTTCTGCAATGTTCTGACTTTTTTTTAGCAATTGATTGCAATTGGCATATTCCACAACCATTCTTCTACTAATATAACAGCATTTTCTGTAGATGATCTGCTGGAATTTTTTTAAAACTATGAAATACTTAAAATATATAATTTCCTTCTGTATTGTTTGACAACTACTTTCAGACCTTATTTGCCTTACTTGATCTGTATCTGCTCTATGGCTTCCTTCTTTAAAATGGTTTCAGAAGAAGGAGTTCGAAGATCTCCAAGCCAAAGGAGAACACATTTTAGAATCCCTTGCATCACTTTAGGTGAAAATTATTTGGAAAGAGACAGCACAGAGTGAGACTCCTAATGGTGGTGGACTTTCTAAGTATTTGTACTATACAGAAGGATTTATGTAATGGTCTTGCTTAGGTTTTTTCCACCTGGAGGTTCCACCAAGTTCCCTAATGCTGGCACATCTGAGGGGTGACCTGCTCCCGAGCATGCTGGCCCCACCAATGATCTCAGAGAAAGAAATTCAGTGCCTGCAGTGAAATAAAAACTATCTAGGCTTGGAGGCAGCAAGTGACTTAGTGCTGGACAGTGGCCAAAATGCTCCATTTCTTACAGAGATGTGTTTTGTTGTGTATTTTAACTTCCATGCTGCTCAAGTTCTGATACAGACATAAAAGTTGAAAAGAAACGAGAAAGAGTTTTGGAGGAGAATATTTTAAACCATGCATCAAAACAAATGAGTCATGCATCTGGAGGGAGAGAAATACTTCTATATTTAGAAATTTCAGTTTAAGAAGTTACTGTGGTCTTATTTTTTATTTTCTCATTCATTAATTGTTAACATTATAGAGGAAGCATTAGCAAAGTTAATGAATTAACAGTTCTGAATCTGAAGAAAAAAAGTGCTAATTTAATTAAGAATTTGCAAATGAGAAGGCTAGTTTTAAGTTCAACCAGTGAATGTGAACATTGAATGCTCTAAGGACCTGGCCTGCTTATACTATATGTCATTTTTCAGTCAGATTTGAAAAGGGTCAAGCACAGGGAACTGGAAAGTATATGTGCTTCTGAATATTCAAAACAAGCAAAAACCAGGAGGAATAAAGAAGACTGATTGGTATTTGAAATGAAATATTTTCAAGAAGTGTTTGAGTATTCATTATTACACTTTGCTGAGTTAGGAATATAGTATCTTCAGCTAAGTCCATGACTAATTCTGAGCCCCAAAAATCACTTACAATGTTTCTATCTATAAGAGTTTAAAATCACTGCTTCATATTACATGTTCAAAACGTTTTCACTTAATTCATACACTCCTATAGTTCCTATAGATCCTATAGCCTCTTTAAATCCACCAACATTCTTTAGGTATATCAGATATATGGAAATGGTTGCAAATAAAACAGTCCACTGGCGAGATCTCTGGAGACCTGATTTTGGTTTTGTCTACCACTGGCTAGGTGGCTCTGGAGAAGCCACCAACATCACTCTTCCACACCCTTGGTTTGTCTCTTAGGAGCAAAAAGATAATATTGTTGACGTTTATAAAGTATTTGAGATCTAATTGCTTATAGTTTAGGTAACATTACAAGATTGGTAATATAAGTACTAGCTGATAAACTATTATCTAAGAGAATACTGCAAGCAGAGTAAGTGAGGAAGATGTTAATAACAGCCTCATGTTTAACAAGAGGACCCAAAAAAATACATGGCCTTTGGCTCTCAAATATTAGTAGGATTTTCTGGATTCTTCAGCTTCTCACTAAAGCTGTAAGAAGCAATATTACTTTATTGCTACTACCATCTGTGATTATTATAGAGAGTAAAGAAGTTAAAGAAGACGACTAAGGACTGTAGCTGAATCAGAGGGTGGTGGGGACGAATGGGGGTTTCCTTTGGGAACCAGTTCCCTTTTGTTGACCAAGGAGTTGAGTTTTATCACAGGTATTGGAGGATTTATACACTAAGAGGAAATGATGCACTTTGTTTTCTTGGCTCAAAAAATCAGTTTGCATAAGATAGAGCTAAATCTTGTCAATAGTCACAAGAAATAGTGGTCCAGATTCTCCACTGTGTTATACTGAGTGAATCTAAGAGTAATGTATTGGAGAATCAATGTTTAACTCAGAAAAATAGTTTGTGTGTCAAGGTTTGGTGTCCACTTTATTTCAAAGCTAAGTTTCAACAATGACATTTACGGGAATGAATACAGTCATGATGTAAAAGCTTATTTGTTTTTTGTTGGCGAAGAGAGCATTTTTCCTCTCATTTATTCATAGGTGAAATCCTAGCTTAACCAATGCTTAATCAAAAGCACATGGTGGTTTGAAGAGGAGGTTGGAGGCAAAAGGTGGCTTTGGCCACTGAAAAAGTACATTTCATTTACAGTAGGTTACATTTGTTACATGTAATGATCTAATAGTAATGGAAAGATTAAATCTCTTATTAGGTTTTCATTGAATGAGATTGTAAAAAGTAGCCTTAAAGGCTCTTCATTGTAATTTGATCCAATTGAATGTCTTGTACTCACATTGGACCTTCTCAAATTCTTTATTATGAAGATTTCAGGAGTTTTGACGTATTTATAGTGCTGAACACTTCGAAAAGGTCAGTAGGTTATTTGATTTCTCTTTTTTAATAAGTTACAGTAAGCAGCATCCATATTTTTGTACAGCACAGCCCTATTGCTCTTTTAAAGAGTGTGCTGACAAAACAATTTCAATATAATGAAACAGCTCACTGCAGCTTCTCTGGAGAAAATAAAACTGAATTTGATGAGCTGGTTGTTACTGACAAGACATTTTATCATGAACACTATGAAGTTCCACTTTTCTCATTATACTAAGAAACAGCAAAATATCTAATATTTAAGTTGCCTTATTTGTTCTTAGAGTGAACTTTGTGTTGCATGGTGCATATTGAAGTAAATAACAGAAATCTACAGAACTCTGAAGCATTGGGTTTAATGATAATCTTTGACTATAAAATTTATATTAATTTAGACTTTCTAGTCAGTTGCCTGCAAGGTTGGTTATATGCTGTAAAACGTTTATACATTAGAACATAGTGAAAACCCAAATATTTGATTGGTATGGTGTATATCCAGCCAACAAGGGTATTTGTCTAAGTTAGTATTCTAGCTGATTCAACAATGGAAATTATGAAAAATAAAAATACAGCAAAATAGAATAATTCTGGTTATTACCTCATACTTTTGAAACTCTGCCTCGTGGTTCAATCATTCAGCATGGGTAAAGCCTAGCAAGCAACTTTGTATGGTCTTGTTTATGTTGAGTATTTGCATAGGAAACACACTTAGGAAATCTTGTCTATGTGCTCAGCTAAAGCATTTACTTTCCTGAAACATGAGTTTAGGTGTTTACTTACCTAAGTAAATAACTTTGACTTTGAAAATTCCAATAACTCTCACTGAAATTTTCTAAAAATCACTGACTTGAATGTGTGAGTTTGAAGTAGATTAAAAAAAAAAAAAAAAAAAAAAAAAAAAAAAAAAAAAAAAAAAACAACAGCAAAAACCCCAGCAACAACCTCCACAAACCATCAACCCTAAATATTGTAAGAATTATACTTGATTTTTTCTTCATCTATATAGTTTTAAGTACTTGTCTGCTTAACAGTTTTGCGGAGTTCAGTTTTCTGTATTCCTGTTTTCATTCAGTGATAAAACTAGAGAAAAATAAAAAAGGAAAAGGATGCTTTCATCTTGGATGGGAACTAAGTCTGGTAAGAAAGAATGTTATGAGTGTTCTTAGGGACAACAATGAACTAGGTTTCGTGATTATTTTATTTTATTTTTTTTTTTTTAATTTTGGCCCTGGTAAATACTATAAGGGAATGTTATTAATGTCACTTATGGTAGTTTCTGCATGTGTGGGATGCCATGCCTTGGTATGATGAGTGTCTGCATGGTTTTCTAGTGGTAGAGAAATTACATTAATGAGCTACTCATACTTTATATATTTGGAAATAGACTTGAAAAGAGCACACAGGTACACGCTTTGCCTAACATATTCACAGATCTTCAAAGTTAAAAGCAGAACAAGTTCACGTTTATAGCAAGGTTTGTTCAGTGGTTTCAGACTACAGGAAACGAAATAAGAAAACACAGATCACCATAATCAACACTGTGTTTATCAGGGTGGTTTGAGCTTTTGAAAATACTTTCTTGAGAATCTTTAACATGCTGAGTGAAGAGTAGCTGTGCTGATTTGATATCCCTATGAAAACACAGCTTCTGAGGTCGGCAGGTAGCTTTCAAAGCTCATGTAAAATGTAGGCTTTCAGTTGAAACTGAATTTGAACAATAAGAAAAAAGATCTGGTGCCATGGTGCACTGTCACTCTGGGGAGAGTACTTTATGCAGAGGACCTAGATAAGATGTCTGTGTCCATGCTTCCTTATGTTTGTCATAGCTAGAGAGGTATATGAGGAAGAGAGAAATATGAGGTTTTGTAGGCAGAGGTAAGGAGTTGTAATCACAACTTTGGGAAACAAAGAATTGCTATAATAGAATCATTTTGGTTGGAAGAGACCCTCAGGATCATTGAGTCCAACCATAACCTAACTTTAGTGTTAAAACATGCCCCTGAGAACCTTGTCTAAAAGTCTTTTAAAAACCTGCAGGGATGGTGACTCCACCACTTCCCTGGGCAGCCTGTTCCAATGCCCGACAACCCTTTCTGTGAAGAAATTTTTCCTAATATCCAATCTGAACCTTCCCTGGAGCAATTTGATGCCATTTCCCCTCATCCTATCACTTACTACTTGGGAGAAGAGACCAACATGCTCCACGCTACAACCTCCTGTCAGGTAGTTGCAGACACTGATAAGGTCTCCCCTCAGCCTTGCCTTCTCAAGGCTAAACAGCCTCAGTTCCCTTAGCTGCTCCTCATAAGGCTTGTTCTTCAGAGCTCTCACCAGCTTCATTGCCTGCACGAATGTGTTTGTATAATTTTTCTCATGCAAACACTCCTTAGACATGGCCCTCCTTCAGAATTGTTTTCTTTCTGAACTAACATTTTGATCATTTGGATCACTATCCATCTCTTTGCTATTAGATCAGGCTCAAAGTGACTAAAACAGATTACTCTGCTTCTGCCCTTTTTGGCAAGGGACATTGTCACTTGCATCCTTGTCTTAAGGACTGTCTGTGATTTGGGCATATATAGCCTCTGTTATCAGGTTTTCTTATGTTGCTCTTTTCAGGTGCCTCTAACCATTAGAGATTCTTTCTGCAAAACATGTTTAAGATGTATGCTCTGCTTTATTGCTCCCTGAGCTGGCTTTCAAAACTTAATGTCCCAATTTTTGTAACAAATTCATGTATGATTTGAAAATGCTGCCAAAAGATTGTGTACTGTTGGTGACTTTGACCGTTTTTACCTTCTCTTTATATTCTTCTGCAGTCTTCCAATTTTATTTCACATCAAACATTTTAATTTCACTTTCAGAGGACCTTGCTTCCCTTTCCACTTTTCATGCTGTCATTTACCCATAGGTTGAATTCTGCTGTGGTCCATTCTCTTCAACTAGGCAGAAAAATGTTGTTCTACATTTTTTTTTTCCTGTACCTTTGTCCAAGACAACACAGGGCATCTCACAAAACATTCCCTGTCAAAAAAGGGATTAACAGTTCATGATGATTTATTCTCTATTAGCATTAATTCAGAATGACTTCAGTAATTTGGGAACAGAGTTTCATCTGGATGGTTGAACTGCACTTAAGATGCTTGGCTGATGTTTCAGTATTTATGATTTATGTAGAACGTTGGATTTGCTTGTTGTTCACCCTGATTTTACACCATAAGAATTTAGACCAGGATGTGGCACTACCTTGATTTTTTCAATCACTGATTGAAATAAAGATTGTTGTTACTTGGCATTAGACAAACAGAACACACTGTACATGCTGAGTGGTTGAACCACTGTGTTGCATAGGTGTTTTTATGTCTTGGTAAAATATAGATGGAAAAAAATTTCTGAAAGTTTAGATTTTAAAAAAATAATTGGTTTGTTCTTTTCTATGTTCATGTGCATTGTCAGCAAAATGTTTCACTGAATCATTAAAATTCAATGTGGAATCCATAGGCACTGCAATCAATAAGCACTGATTCACTGCAAATGCTTTGAAATTGGGTCTAGATTATATTGCTTCAGTTTCATGTCTTTTTACTGCTTATTTTTCTGCTTTTTTTTGCAGTGCTCTTTCATAGTTAGGCTTTTTTTTTTTTTTGTCCTTTACCAAAGGCGCTAAACAAGGACAATGCTTTCTCATAGTCTTCAATTCTAGCCTTAATTTTGTACTTTTTTAGCTATTGTGGACTGTAAATCAGTGGATTAAGTGATCTTGGTATATGAAGTCAGTCAAACATTTTAAGTTCCTGTGGGAGAAAACTGATAGATATTACATATTGTAGCTTGACTAGATGGTCATTGTAGGTCCCTTCTGACTGAAATATTATGTTCTATTATTTGAAATATTCTACTGTATATTATTACCAAGTCTTGCAAACAGTGGTATTCAGACCATTGTGCACTATTAAATACATAGAGGTACTAAAAAGTTGCATGAAACAAACTATAAAGAGAAATAATCATATGAATCTTTATTCTATGAATCCTTTCAAGAAGGATTCACAAAAAGCAGAACTAAACCAAATTTGGAGTATATAATTTTGTTTAACATAACTGATTCTACTTGGGGGAGGGGGAATTTGGATGATTGCCTTGGATGTTTCGATACCACAGTGACACTGCTGGACCACAGCACCTTTACTTAGCCTGGGAGGCAGCTGCTCACTGTTTTGTCTTCTGGAGTCCCATAGCTCTGGTTACCCACTGGGTGTTGGTCAGTGGGGTTTGTTTTGATTGGTTGATTTTTTTTGTTTGTTTGGTTTGGTTTGTTTTTTGTTGTGTTTTTTTTTGTTTGTTTGTTTTTCCACTAGAAACCAGGGTCTGTGAGGACAGGGCAAATACCCATATCTTGACAAGAAAATAGTCCTGGCTGAGAAGCTTTGGATGTACATATTACCTGTATTGTGTGGTATGTGTGGGAAAAGTGAAAACAAGAAGTTGGATTAGTATCCTAAAAAAAACAAAAATACTTTGGAAACATTCTAGCTGTCTTGAAACCACTTTGGATTATCAAAAAGTTTACATTTTTTCAGCACCATTAATATATTTTTGAATGAATAATTAACTAATTGGATGTATATTTTACTTTCTCTGCAGCCTAAACTTTTATAACCCCTAACCTGATCAGAATACTTTTTCAAATCCGTTTTTAACATTTCTTATGATATTCTGTGGTAAGGATAAATTTAACTGTGTTTCTGATACCTATTTTGGCTTGTCTTTACCTATGGTATCATCATCTTAATTAGATGTATACAAAATGATAATTCAAATAAATAACTTGTTTTTCTACAACAGAAAAGTTGAAGACAAGCTAAGACTAGAGCTTTTGAAAATGTTTTAATCACCCTTGTAGTATGCTGGTGGGGTATAAGAAAAGCTGCTATTTAATTTAAAATAAATCCAACTTCTGCCTAATGTGTGTGGTGGGCAATTTGCAATTATTATCTTCATGATGAGATTCCTCCATGAAATGAGAGGTGTGTATTATAATTTAAATAGAGTTGTAGATCTGGTTGATTTTAATTTGTGACCCCGGGGTCAGTAGTTATTGGGTAGAACAACCCGATGGTAATGTGATTCTTCAAGGCACTTTTGTATAATGAGAAATTATACCTAGTTATAGGAAGCGTGGTGATTATTTTTGTCTTTGCTATTCAAATATGCTGCTCTATCAGTCTCCATTTTATCTGATTAAAACTCCAGTTACCATGGGGCTTTTTGCTACAAAAATTTCAGAATCTGTTAGCAGCAGCTGATTTACGCAAGTTTACACATTTCTATTGCTTTCAGCATGCAGCCATGTTCCATTGTTTAGTCTGAAAATTCAGCCTTTCTTGTCAGTGGTACTGCTAGTGGTTGTGATTTTGGTGCATTTCACCTTTTTGTCACTGCTCCCTCTTCCTGCGACTTGTGTCTAGTTGGTGACAGTTCTATTAACTTAAATGAAATTACAGACTTAAATATATATATATATATATATATTTTTTTTTTTTTTTTTAAATACATGGAGACAGTCAAAAGCAGTAAGAGGTAAAGAGCTACTTGTTCTTTTCAGCTAAGCATTTAAATGTGTCTTGTGCTGACACAGAACTAACTTCATTTTATCCTGTTGAGTACTCATGCATCTGTCAGGGCTAAGAGGAATGACAGCACTACTTTAATGTGCTTGCATGTATCTGAGGAAATCCTCTTGTTTTCAGTTCCAGCAATAACAACACTCTAGCAAGACTTCATTCTTTTTCTTTGTTTTCACTTGTGTTGGTTCCCCAATACTATTTCTGCAGACAGCTTGAGCTTTCTGCAGGATCAAGCTGAAGGGAGATGTATCCTGCAGAAGACTTGGCCCGGGGCCCAGTTGGAGCCCATCATGTCACACTTTTTCCTCAAAGGCACCCTGAAAAGTGAGACCTTGTGTCATGCTGCATGTGGAGCCAGGCCACTGAGGAGTGTCTGGTCCCTGTGCTCAGGTCTCGGGGAGTCTGGAGCAGTTGGAGCAGTCTGTGTGTGGGTACTGCACCCCGGTTTCTCTGACGAGGGACAGATGTCTACGCAGTCTCTTGCTGCTCAATATCAGCTTGCCTGTTACTCCAGGCTGCTTAGAAATGTCAAACCTGCTGTTAGACCAGTGCTGAGTCTGAAGGACAAGCTTGTATAAGCACAGTGATTTAGTGTGTTATCAGTGTAATATTGAATGCAGTTACTCCACTTTCAGTGAGCTCAAAATGAGGCCAGGTCTTACTTGCACATGTCCGCATACACCTGTGGACACACAGAGAAAGCTTTAGAGGCAGCCAGGGATCAATGCTTTCTCAGCGTGGCTGCAGGTTTGCAGGAGTAGATACTGCTATTATTGTTTGAAATGGATATTGATTGCATCTGGAAATAGACATGGGATGAGCTACAGAATAACATTGCATATGCTCCAATTAAGACACACATGAGGGATTGTTAGACAATGTCCCAGGCAGCCTTTCAGAAGTGCTGTTGATGAAGAACATGCTGCAGTCTGCACAGAAAGCGTCAGGGGAAAAAATAACAGTAACAACTCCTACGAAAGACAGCAGGCATTACTCTTTCTTCACCACCTTATAACCTTATTGCAACAGCTGATCCAGTGAAATATCAGCAAGATGAGCTTATATTTACAAATGGGCTTTCAAACATCTGTACTGCACCCTTGACTGTTGCATGCCACTTTGACAGAAGTGGCCACAGGGTTAAATGATATTTTAAAGTAATATCTATACAGTATCTTTTTCTTTATTCATAACAAGCTTGAGATATAAAGAAAATCTAACCATATTCTCAGGCTTTGGACTGAGTTTAGTGTATGCACATTGCCTTTCAGAACATGAATGTTTTCAAACCTGGATAAGGAATTATTTTACTTTACTACCATTTAGCTTATATCATCTTGATAAAATAAGTAGTACCCATTGAAAAATTAATGGCCCTACTTCATTAGAGTTAGTGGTGGAGACAGAAATTATTATCAAATGAAATTTTCCAATTACAATGTGTTTCACAGATCACATGCAGCTGATGTCTTAATAATGAGTGATTTAAAAGTAGGCGAAGGATGCATTTAGTCAGGTCTACCACAATATGCTTTCATGAAGAAGTATTCATGGAGTCAGCTTTTATAGCGATGTTCTCATTTTACCTTAACTTACCAATTATTATTATCATCAAGCATTCTTAAAGAGTTTATAGACAAAATTCTTAAATTCAACTGCACTCAGCAGGTAAAGAAATAAAACTAAAGTAACTCCCACTAGTGTATAAGGAAAGTATTTTTCCATTCCAGAAAAAAAAAAAGCAACTGTACTGAGAGCAGTTTATTTAAAAAAGAAAATGAAAGCCAGAGGTCACATTTGCTGTTCAGGTCAGGTTTATCTTATGTGAAAAAAGTAATCTTACTACTCTTCTTGTGATTGACTTTTACTTTTTAACCCCATGGATTTTTTTAACTCTGTAGGAAAGGTGTATTGGCTACATGCCACTCATCAAAACTGTGTTTATTATTTATATTAATGTCTCAGGACTCTCATAGAAAAAATGCTGTAAGAACACCAAAAAAAGCAGTGATTCTCCTTGCAAGCTCTACAATGCAAGAACAAGTGGATGTGTTACATTAAGTTTGCAGATAAAGCGATATAACGGTATAATAAAGTTCTAAAAGTAGGTTCTGTTTGCACAACTTTTGCCTCAAGTCAGCAGCCACTCTCAAATCTGAATTCACATCAGAAATTCAATTCACATGCCATTTGCACCTCAAATAGTTACCTGGGGTCTTGCATGGGATTTTTACCAGGAAATTACCTCGATAGAAAGAAGTAGCTCAAACATGTCTTCAAGTTCTGCTTTTTGGTGAATTACAGAAGAGCTGAATGCTGCATTTGCAGTGTCTTCTCCTGATGAGGTTTTACTTGTTAATTTCTTGGTGACATTAGTGACAGTATCTTGGGCATGACCATAACTGGTCATGACACTAGTGAAATATGACTTTTCCAAAGAATATCTATCAAATATTTTTATTGCTGTTCAGCAATCCAGGTTGAGGTCTTTATTTTGAGTTTTGTCATAAGTTAACAAGAAGCCTCTGCAAACAAATTAAACCTGAAATAGTTTAGATACACTAGAGCAGAGGTAGAATGATTCTGATCTCAATATGTTAAAGGAGATCAATGGAGCAAATTCAGAAATAAAACTAACTAAAAACTAAAACAAAACTAGTAGAAAGCCCAGTATAAGTTATAGCCAGTTAATAAGTCTTTAAGCCACAAAAGATGCATTAATCTTTTTAATGTAAGATACAGATTTAATTTAAATTTCTTCTTGCTGAGTTGGGGACTACCCTCTACACTATAGTTTAAAGTTGAATGTGTGTCAGCTACTCCAGGCTGCTCTGATCACATCTGGTGTGTGAGGGATGCACCATGTCTCCCACCTCCTCCACCAGACTCTGAGGAAACTGGGCTATGGTGGGAAGGAAAAACCTTTGGTGTTGCCCACTGCGTTGGGGGTGATGAGAAGCATGCGGTCTCGTGTGCCCATTGGAATAATGTAGATGTTTGTGCAGATAGGCAGTGATGGGTGAGGGGAGCAGGAGGTGCTGGGACAGAGACTGGGAGGAGGAAGGGACACCTGGGAGGGACCACTCCTGCCTGATGAAGTGGAAATGGTCCTGCATCCTGCTAAGTGAGTCTGGTTTTTCCATTAGCCGCTGACTAAAAATCAACTTATATGTGTAAAACCTTCTCCATTTGGCAACTTAGTCTGACATAAAACATGCCCTCTTGCCTGTGCTGAAGCTTGCAGACTGTATCAGCCCCTCCTACTGTCTGCCTTCTCTCTCTTTCAGGTTCACTAAATATTTTGCATCGCTCCCTGCTGCATGACACCAGAGGCCATCTCTGGTGTTCTCTCAAACTTTGACAAAAAAAATCCTCTTTTCCTCCAATGTTGTAAGGAACTAAAATGTACCATTTGACCCCCTTTTGACTCCATAAGACAAACCAGCTGTCTGCTGGAGTAGTCCTACAGTGACTTCTACAGACAAGTGGGGTTAAATGTTAGAATGGGAGATATTTTTTTAAAATATCTCTTACCCTCTGCTCTCTGAATACTCATGTTTTATCCTTTCCACTCCTTTACCTTGATTAGTTTTTCTTTCAAATTATATTGATTTTTTTTTTTTAATTATATTACATTGAGTTTTTCTTTTGTCACTATTCTCTCCCTGGTAGTTCTAGTTTTTCATTCGTATTTCTGATCACTAGCTACTTAAGATGATTGTTTTTCACCACAAAGCATGCTGCTCCTTGAAACATTTGTCTTTTTACAATATGAGACAATATGCTAAAATTAACAAGGGAGGCAAGGGAAAGTTGTTTGGAGACACAGATTATTAAACTAATAAGAATATTGTGATAAATGTTGCAGAGGAAGGATATTACCAATACTGTAATCAATAAAAAGGCAAATAAATAACGAGTTAAGAAAATGCCTTTTAATCACCTGTTTTCTTGTTTCAACACAATAAATATTTAATACACAACAGACTATTTGTCTATCAGGATGCAAAATAAATACTTAACAAGTAACTTGAAAAAAATTAAAAACTTTACCTGTTCAATGTAATAATTTTAGTTGAACAAGTTTTAAGGTCCTAAATTTCAGCAGGCCAATACTTTTCTTGTGCTGACTTCATATCTTATTTCCTTGCTTAAAATTAATATACCACAGACTTTTTTTTCTGATGGTATATGACTTTTGGGCTCCTTAATTTCTCCCAGTCTTCAAGGTGTGAAAATGTGTGCACGAATGTTTGATAGCATCTTAAGGTGCTGTTTTAAATGATAGCTAAGTACTTGTCTCCGTGCCTCTGCTGTCACTTCTTTACCTTGTCTAGATTAGGGGTATATTTGAATAGGAATGTCAACTTTATTGCTGTTGCTCATACAACTGATGAGAACTGCTGTGTTGAGTTTCCTTATTTCTGTGATCCAAAAGTAAGTTTTCTTCAGCTTTAGCCCATAGCTTTATTTTTTTTCCACTGACTAGAATGGCTTTGTGTCCTGCATTTAAATGCTCAGCATGACATGACATGAATTCCTACAGAATACAATGCTGCTTTTCACTGGAAAGTTTCTTGAAGATGCAGTTCCCTGCATCTTCCTTCCAAGGCCAGATAACAACAAAATATTAACATCTCAACATTTTAAAAATGTATAAGCAGCATACAGAATAGCAAAGCTCTAGTAATTTCTGAGGTATCTGGTGTGATGTGTGGGTGGTAAGCGATTGGGCTGTTAGTACATAGCATCTAAGTCTGCATATTCTCCTGAGACTTCAGCTTCACTGTTGTCAGGCAGTAATACGATGATTAGTTTGGTTTTGATCAGGGCAGGGCTCTAAATCGGTTCCCTGTGTGGTTTTGTTGCTTCTCACTTGTTTGTCAGTTCTCCTGGGAGTTTTGAGCTGATGTCACTTTGCTGCTCATAGTGTCTGACAGATTGGGAGACAGTTTTGCAGAGCTGTGACTGTCACAGTAACAATCTTCACAAACAGTCTTGGTGTCATAAGGGCAAAGATGCACAATGTTGTGGTTGGTTGGTTTGGTTTTTTCTTTGTTGTGTGTGTGTGTTTTTGTTGTTGTTTGTGGTTTTGTTTTTTTTGTTTTTTTTTTTTTTTTTATTTTATGAAGTAAGAACGGCTCTCTGGATTTCATATCAAGTGTCTTGTCTTGCTGTGAGTGTTCTCTTGGCACCTGCAACCCTTCATTGCTTGCTCCTCTAGAAGGCAGGGCCTAGGCCTGGCTTACTCTGGCCACAAGGATCATGTGCTGGCTTAACTGAATTCAAGTCTTGCCTTCCTGTGCTGGGTCGCTCTTGTACTATGTGTATTTCTCAGTCTCATTCATGAGTTTTAGAGCATTTCTCACTGATTTCGCTTGGGAGAGAGTGATTTACACTTCATGCCAAATTCCATTGGGGTCCTTCAACAGTTGGGCAAGGTATTCAAGTGCAAACTCTTCTCCAATAAAAAATTTAGTGCTCTAAACTGTGAGATTCAGATGGTCACAAACTCTAGTTTCAGTATCTTCTTACCTTTACAATGGAACCTTTGATTTCAGATTGCTCTTTTTAAAGGAAGTATGTCTTCACATTACTGACTGTTAGTTTGTAACAGAGGTAATGGATAAGTAGTGAAGATCTCATAATCATAAAAACCTGGTTTTAAGGAAAAGTCTGTACCCTTCTTGTCAGCATCTGGTGTGCTATACTGAGAATAAAAACTGGTTTATACTTTGAAGGTGCTATAGTGTATGTATGAAACAGGCAAGGAGGCACAAGGAATAAAATACTGTTGATTAGCAGGGTGGGAAATGAGATCTGCATGTCACTTAACTATTTTGGGCATTGGTGGGTGGCCAAATGACATTTTAGGAATGTGTAACTAAAAGTATATATTTTTAGGACTGTACAACTAATATGGACTGTATATATTAGTTATACACTTGGCCCTTTGAAGACAACCACGAGGCTGATGTGGCCCTAGTGAAAATGCGTTTGACACCCCGACATAGGGTGAGACTTGATTAACCTCTTGCATCATAATTCCCAGTGTCAAATTTCTGAAGTATTGGTGTCTCAGATATGCTCCCTTCAAATCTTCGACTTAGCTAAACCTCTCATTGACTTCTTAGCATTCTTGCAGCATGGTTATGGACATTTTTTTTTCTTGCAGCTTTGACAAATTAGAAATCTTCAAACTACATTGATTTTCAGATTCAAGTGGAAAAACAAACAAAGCCAACCCTCAGAAAAGATTGGGCTGCACTAAACATGTATTGTAAGCTATAACCAAGGCTTTCTGCTGTACTCCAGTTGCAGATCAGAGCTACTCTTTTAGGCCAGATTGGTGGATGTGGAGGCAAAACCAGTAAAGGCCTATCCCATTTTTTTGATATGACCTAATACTGTGTATTATATACAATATATTTTATATTGCGTATATCACCTATGAACAAGAAACTGCAATTCAGCTGTAGTGAGGGCTGTTTACAGACCAAATATATAAAGGGTTAGTTCAGGAGAGCTCACTGGCTGATAGCTCCTCTTGTGTCATCTTTCATAGCTTCTTCCCTAATACATTGTTTGCACCGATCCTTCATAGCTTTCTATATTAGCTAATTCTTCTAGCTAGCTCTCCTTTTTCTTCTTTTTTGTCTGAAATAGCTGGGAATGTACCTTAGTCTTTTAGAGTCCATACTTGAGGGCTTTAATCTTTTAGGGCTTTCACAGAAGTATAGGTTGCTTGAGTTGCTGGTTATACTTGTAAAGCCCCATTTTTTTTCTCTTATATGAATGCAAAATAATGCTTGTATGTATACTACAGTGGAGAAGTAGAGTCTTTTCTTATTTTCTACCCACTTGAAGATTAAGGAAGAAACTGCTAGTTTTCTGGAAGCTACTGCTTACAGAGAGAAGTCAGCCTGGGTAGAGAAGGATGGTCTTCTGACCAGAAGCTTTAAAAAAGGCAAAAACTGGATTTCCTCTTTCAGTTCAATGTGCCATTAATGAAAAGAGCCAGAATGAGTAAACCATACATTTTAAGAAGGGGAAAACTAATCCCCCACATTTCACAATGGAAGGGTGAAAACAGTAGCAGAAAGGTCACATGCAATAAATCTGTACAATTCTGACCTTGAAGCTTATACCTGAGAACTGTGTATAACACTATTACCTCATTTCCTGCTGGACCAAAACCAAAAAGGTGGCTTGCAGAAGTTGTCAAAAAATAAAGCTTTCAGCAAAATGGCACAGTTACATAATGTATTTTCAGATATTTAGACTGAAATAAATGAAAAGGAAGTAATGTTGTTGAAAGCCCTCACATAATTATATAGGATGTGCTAGGTTACCACAAGACAGTACTGTGAAAGAACAGAGCATTTTACTACAAAGTTGTGAAGAGGAGTTTAAAAAGGCTCACCAGCATTTCAGTCAACTGTATTGAACTGGTACAAATAAAGTGCTCTGAAATATTGAAATATAGGTTCTTCAAAACAGCTATGCTCTACAGGACTGGGAAATACTTTGTCTGCTTTGTTAAACTTCAGGCTTTAAAATGTTTTCCTGTTCTACATCAGGAAAAAACAACAAAAGGGCACACAAACAAAAAAACAAACCAAACACCTTATTAGTCAAAGCATCTTAAAAGAACTAAAAATACCAAAAACCAAATGAGTAAAAATAACTATTTTTGCACTGTGGAGCAGAAGTAGAACAGGGGCTTAAACTTGGATTTCCTGTGCTTTCTCCATAAGATCTAATTCTGAAGTGCTTTAGAACCAATATTCTTGTTGTTTGGGACACTGTTCCTAGGAAGTGGCTGGCAGTTTTTTGTCATTACAGATAATTTCATAGACAATTGGATATTTATCAGGTCAAAGAGTCCCAGCCTGGGAGCTCTGATACATGAAGCTCCTGGGTTAGTGAAGTGTGAAGCTGAGTCAGCACTTGAATTCAAGTTTTATAAAAACCCAAATCCAGTAGCCCATTGACACATCCATCCTGCTTTTGTATGTGCCCATGTTAGATAAGTACAAAGCAGGCATAAAGAGAAAATCTGAGTAGAAATTGTAGACTCCTTCCGGAACAAAGTATGATGTACTCTTGCCCCAAAGATAAATGTTCTAGAACATATGAAGTGGGTGACAAAATGCACTGAAAATCAGTGCTAGCTAGTGCTTCCTTGACGGGGATTTGCACTTGGCACTGAGTAGTAGCTGGTGGCTGAGTGAGGAACTGCCCAGCTCTATCTATGGCATGAGAAGAACAGACACATTTCTCTAGGGCATGGGCCAACCTGCTGTCAGCAGTTCAACAAAGGCTGATGTTGGGCTACTAATGATGCAAATGTGACTACTTGAGAACTTTGTTTCCACACACCCAGAAAAACAACAACACACCCACAAAACCAAACCAAAACAAAAAAACAGGTTCCCAAATACTTCCTCTCTCCTCTTTAAATATATTTTTGTTTTTAAACTATCTGTGGTTTTAAGGAATCACTATTAAAATCCAAGCATTTTATATTATTTTACACATGGGTTCATATAACGGTTTTCCCTCAGGCTACATGAGCAAACAGTAGTTATTTAGAAATTGCTGTCAACAAGAAAGTAGAAGAGTTTACTAAGAAACCTAACAAAGCATTTAAGCTCAGTAACAAGCAGTTTATTGAAACTAAATACTGCAATATATCTGTAGTAACTATGTTGTGAAAATCAAGTTAATTTACTGAAAAGGCCAAAACATTCAGTTGCATCAGGATTGAAGCTGTAACTCACCTAATGTAATTGACCATGGAGGTTGATGAACCTATTTATCTTTAATTTATTTCATCTTGGAAAGTATAGTTTGTCATCCTTGAAATGCATGTAGATACACTAGGTATATATTCAGTGCATGAATAAACCCCAGAGAGACTACATTGAAGCAGTACGTATATACACCAAAGTACCTAAACTTTTTCTTAGATAAAGTATGTGTTTTTTATTCAGGGTATAAATGTTGTTAGTGCAGCCTTGTGCTTCCTGCAGGGTTGGGTCTGCTGGAGAGCCTGTCCCCAGTTCACCCCTAGAATTGCTGCTGCCACCAGTGTAGCAGCTCCCCTCCCTACCCTCAAAATCAAGAAACTCCAAAATCAAGAAACTGCCCCTTCTTTTACCTGGTCAGCCTGAAGTGTTAGCTCCACTATTTTCTAGGTTTGTAGGCAACAGGGTGATGGCTACTTCTCTACAGTGGGAGGTCTTGAGAGGGCAAAACTGCAGCATCCAATATGTGTTGAAAGCTTATCTGTCAGACTCCTTTACTGGAGCCCCTCTCAGTGTTTGTAAATAACAAGTTGATTCACCAGTAAAGGGCACACCATCAACAGTTAATATGCCTGCAGTCACAAGGTGGCAAGGAGGGTACAAACATTCATGTCCCCTACTTCCTCTGAGTGGCAAAGTGCATCTTCTAGTGCTATGGTCTAAAAACCAATTTTATGGTTTCCATGGACTTTAAGACTGCTGCCGTAGACCTAAAGGCAGTCAAGACATGATCTCTTTCAGTACTAAATCCTGCTTGTGACACTTCTATCACATTGCTGCACTGATTGGGAATGCCTCTCGAATGTCCTTAATTTTCAAAAAGAGGATAAGAGGTTAAGGAGAGTAAGGTCAGTAGGAGAAGAAAAGAAAAATGGGGGGGGGGGGTGTTTAGTTTTGAACTACAGATTTTCTTTGTGTTTGCTTTCAAGAGTAGATTGAAATCTAACATTTAAAAATGTCCAGAACCTTTTCTTACAAAATAACCATACAGGCTGTAAGTGAATGCCAAGAGGACATATGAAAATTTCAATGCACATTGTTAATTATTATTTAGCAGCACTTTGCAGCAAGACATGCCATTGGGAATCACTGGACTGAATGCAGTGTCCCTGGTGGTACTACTGGTAGGGCATTGTTGTAAAATTCCTGTTCTCAGGGTAGCCATCACTTAATGTCCACTGATTTGCCTGCCTCCAACATTAGCAATGGTTCTTCACACACAAACATAAATGGAGTAGAGAAGATATTGAGACAAACTCTACATTGTAATCTTATTAATTATGAGAGACTTTTGCATATGTTAGCAAAATCAGCAAAAAGCTGGAAGAGATTCTATATATACAATCATAAAGAGACATATTTAGAGAATCTAAAGAAATATAAGTTAATTTAAGTTGTGGGGAGAATACACTACTGCCCTCCACCATTTGGCAGTCATTTTTATCCTATTATCAGTAGCTAAAAGTGTGTAGTTCAAGTTGGTTTTTTTGTAGTTCACTAAAAATCTCTTAAATGGTTTATCCAAACACTGCTGATGTTGTTGTCTTCTCTTGGATTGTCTTACATAGTGATATATAGCAGTTCTTGCACACCACACTTGTGTGGCAGCCTGCTATGGGTTTCTTCCATATGTATCTCTTTCTATAGTTTCTTAAGACTTTTTTTAAAACTAAAAACCAAGTTTCACTACCACATACTAAAGCATGTCATACATTTTACCTTTGTTCATGGGTAAGAATAGCCAAGCTTAGCAGATTGATTTGCTTATTTAATTAATTACTTGCATATGGCATGGTATTAGTACTTTACAGCAAAAGATTGCCGTTGTAGCAGCCTTGATTACTATTTTTTTTTTCCTATAAGGTAGTATTTTGATAAAAACTTTTATAGGGAAGAGAGACATGAAAAATGTGTTTCACATGGATATGCACATGCACTTTATCAAGTCTTAAAAATTGTTTGATTAAATTTATTTTTTAGAAAGTCTTATCTTTGTGGATCTTTAGAGGTTATTTTCCAAGCTCATAAAAGCTACCAAAATATATGTAGTATTGCAAGTACCCATTCTCAGAATGTGCAAAATAGAAAGGTAATAACTGAGCTCACAAGGCCAGATTTTTTTCACCTGACTCTTGCATTAATATCTGCATTTCCCTCTCAATAACAGGCACCTTGTTTTCTAGTGTAAAAGAAGCATTTTTAAATGAATTCTTGGATCATACATAAGTAATGTGTCTGCCTAAAGACTGTGCAGAGCTTAGGGAGTCCATATCTCACAGAAGAGTTCTAAATCTGTGTAAATATTTGGTTAGGAAAGAAGCTCCAAAGGTTTGATTTGATTAATTTGAAATAAAAAAAAAAAAAAAAATACTTGAGAGCTAAACAAATGGAGAGACTAACCAGGGCTTTCTTGAAGTAGTACTGCGATTTATACTCTCTTACTGGCTGGAGAGAATAGTATTATATTGCAAAGCAAGTCAGTCTTAGAGTCGATAAGAAATATGTATTTATACATTTATGTGCCTCCAAAAGGCAACAGTAGAAGCAGTATGTATTTTCCTGGGATTACTGCATGTTTACATTAATACACATTTATATTTGAAAAACTGTTGCCAAGTTGCTCTGTATTGACAAAACCTTCCCCCCGCCCCCCCCCCCCCCCCCCCCCCCCCCCTTCTCAATCTCATAAACAGAAGCTAGGCTGTGAAATAAAAGTAGAATCTTTATATATGGAAAAATCTTCACAGTTAAGTTTCCATATTGGTTTACTTCCTACCACGTTACAAGTTATTTATTTGCATTGCCTATAATAGAACTTGCTAGCTAAATCTCTTGGTTTAATATAGCAGTGACATGGAGCCTTTTCAAGCTGAGGCAGTGGTGGAACGGGAATGCTTCTCTGCAGCTGGGAATTCCTCAGGAGAACTATCGACACTACAGAAATGCAGACTCCTCAGCTCAGAGTAGGAAAAGGAGTTATTTGAAGGGGCTACTTTAATAATATATATTTCAAGTGTATACTGCACTTCGTATCTGGAAAAGATGTATGGTTGAAAAGTCTCTAGGAATCTCTCTGGGATTTGGGAGATCTGCTTCATTCAGTGTTTGTTCCAACTGTCTGTGAATTGCGTTATGTTAGTCTCAAATGTACAGTTTTCCAGTCAAACTTTGCCATAATGACAGTGAATAAATGACATTATATAACACAACTTAGAATATTTATAACTGCTGCTTGAGTGCACTGACAGCATTCCATCCCTGAAATAGCTTGGACTCCCTTGCGTTATCAGTGATTTGCCTGGGGGTATCGCATTTCTCCCTGCTCTGAGAGTCATCTCTTTATCCAGCTGTGACTGTACAATACTTGTCTGAGGGCTCTCCTTAGCATGACTTCCAGCCTCCCACTCAGAAACAAGAGGAGCTCTTTTCCACTTCTCCATATGTCTATACCTCATTGGAGAGTGAATGATCCCCTCTGGGTACCACAGATGTTTGTCATAAGTTAGTTACTTATTACACATTTGAGACCAAGGATATTGTCACTCTGAGGAATGGACAGTATCTTAAAACATTGTATTTGTTCTTCAGTGGTGACTTTTGCCTTGTCTTTAACAAATTTCATACTTTCAGCACCAGTTTCAACTATCATGAACGTGTTTGCTCTGCCTTTTCTGTTAGATGCAGGATCAACAGTTTAAAAAGGCTGTTCTTCACTAATACTGCTAATTTCAGTGCTAAATGCAGGTTGTATTTTTCCATTATTTGCTTAGTATTTTGAGACCTCGCTACCAAACATTTAGACAGTTTGGCTACTGTCTCTTGTATTAACATACAAGTGTCTTTTCAGTTAAATGTAGCTAAGACAAATATTTCTTACTTCTTGACTCATTAACAAAAAACCAACTAAACAACAACAACAAAAAAAAACAAACCAAAACAACAACAAAAATATTCTCTGCCTACTATACCCTAGAAGGTTTTTCTTTGTTACTCATACATATTCTTTCTTGGCATCCTGTTTTCCAGCAATCAATAGAGAATATCTATTGTCCTTTTCTAAAATGCGAGCTCTAAATAATATTGAAGCAGTTACTTTTCTGCGATGCATACAGTATCCAGGTACATTTTGAGTCTGAGAGCTCTCCTGTGCATTGATTTCACAGCTGAAATGTTATTCTGGCTACTTTTTGGTCAACATAACCCTCTATGAAATGCTGTTGTCATACATGCAGTATCTGAGATCAATCAGTACATTTAAAAAATTTTGAGAGGTCTGTTGTGTATGATTTTTAAGCTCTGAATGTTATTCTTCTGCATGTACATTTATATAACAGATGATAAGCTTAGCCACCATGTCTCTGGTGGCTGTATTGCCCATAAGTTTGAACAGGCCTCAGTTTGAGCTGAAGTACTTTTTTTCTTTTTGTCCACAGATGTGCATTTTGATGCCTAAGAACTCTGGCAAAGTGATATAACCTGTAGCACTTTTATCTTCTGTCTTTATGCTATCCTTGTCTTGGCTTCTGTCAATTGTAATTGTTCATCTAGAGATGAATTCTGTTATTATTTCACTCATTGCTGACCTCTGTGTGCTTTTCTAAAGTTGGTGCCCTGCCTGCATGTTTTGAATTCCCAGCTGTGCCCCTTAAGCTTTGCTCTGAGTTGGGTGCATCCTTCTGCCTTGTCAGTAGCTACCGTCAAATTTCCCTTTAATCATCATCTGAGGCTGGTTTAAATTCAGATCCCAGATCTGATTCAGTTTCCATTCAAAGATTATTCTTGCCCCTTCCACACAGTTTTGTTTTGTTCTTATGTTAATAAGTTCTCTTCCTGTGGTGTCTGTTCATTTTGTGTATTCTGATATTTATTTATTTTTCAGTTTTTCATGTCTTTAGATGTATTGTTTTTAGGTCCAGGTAGAATTTCTGTTTCTCTTTATATTAAAATTTAATAATTTAAAATATGAATGCAGAATTCATCTGAATGGTAAAACAGAACTTTTTTCCTCTAATGGACCACACAAAGAGGTCAACTTCTCACATGTTTTCATTGTGAGGAAAGCATCTTATCAGGCATTGGACCACAGGACACAAGATTTCTCTCTTATGTCTGTGGTATGTGCTCTTTAAGCTGTGGGTGGACTCAGGAGGAAGAGATCTTCATGCTCTCAGGGTGTTTTGTAGTATTTCTTAGCGTTTCCACTAGTTAATTTTTTGGAGAAGCTACAAAGCAGCAGCACCATCTAGAGAAAGGTGGTAAATGGATGAATCTCTGGAATGAGTTACCTAACAGGAAACAGGGACTAAAGGAGGTCTTCTGTCTTCCATGCTTCTACACCTACTGGAGCTTTCAGGCTTTCATTTCCACTCAATGCTTAGTATATCACCATTTATTTCTTTTAACTCTGGGTAACATTGGGTGACTGAAGAATCTTCTTTCTTATTGCTCATATACATTACAATAGAGGTACATTAACATAGGGAGG
Organism: Columba livia; assembly: GCF_036013475.1. NCBI lineage: Eukaryota > Metazoa > Chordata > Aves > Columbiformes > Columbidae > Columba > Columba livia. The sequence continues at coordinate 68,821,972 of NC_088605.1, read as the reverse complement.
TACAAAGAGTTAGGTAAGTGAAATCAGACATGTCAAGATATAATTTATTTCAAAGATTCAAACCTTCAAAACCTGGGAAAACAAGTTTTAAACTCAGGAAAAAGATTTATCTCACTGCTGAAAGATAATAATAAGAACTGTATGTTTTTGTTGCTACCCCTACATATTTTTAGGTAACATGTAACTTGCTGTATGCCTTTTCAAAAAAAAAAGAAAAAAAAAAAAAAAAAGAGAGGAGACAAAAATACGTTAAATTAGAAATGTACCTCTATCACATGCCAGATGTAGAATGTTTAAATATGTGTAGTATCTGCAAATGAAAAAGTAGGGAGGAATAGATACTTTCAGATTGTACCTATATCTTGGGCAAGGTGAAAATTAGGCCACGAAAAGAGTAGAGTAGGAAGCAAAGTGGTACAAATTGTTTTAAAATAAGTTTGATTTGAATTGGCTCCAGGAAGGTAGTGTAGATGTTAAAGTGTGCATGTTTAAGTCTTGGATATGTAGAGAAGGTTAAGAAAATATTTTGGTTTGCTAAAGCAAAAAAGCAAACAAACAAAAAAGAGGAAAAATAATTAAGCTATTGATGTAGACTTTTATAGGTACATTAATCTGAAAAAAAAAAGCTGTTTCATTGTATTTTGCAACCTTAAGAAAGAAATAAGTGAAACGGCAAAGCGGTTTACAGAAGCATTTAATGGGGTGTGCAGTTCAAGAAGACAAGAACTCTGAGTACTGGCAGCATTTTAATGCAACCCTCCACTCTTGTAGGAGGGTTGTCCTTCATGACTATGTGAAGATTTGATTGTGTAACGTGTTCATGTGTTTTGATCTTGATGCTTTAGATTTCTGGACAGATTTAATCAAAAGTAGTATATATGCAGTTAGAAACTCAGCTAAGCAACTTGTATTGCTTTTAGTCTCCAAGAAATCAAATGGTAATGTGAACAGTGCTTCAAACAATTTTTAATTTGATTTTTGCATTATATATATTGAGCAGTAACACCTATTAGTATATTTTTATTTTGGCTTTTGGTTGTGATGTCCATTACCAAGCACAGACAGACATCAACACAAGTCTGCATAATCCTGTTTTCAATAAGCTGGTTTTGGTGGCAGATGACTTTTAGTTAGCTGTTGAGAAGCATATGTTAGATTTTGCTATATGCTATGGATCTATTACCAAGGACAAACTCCTATTGAAGCTAGTAGGATCCTGGCTCAGATCAACGTGAGTTAATGGGTAAGATAAAGAATAGAAGAAAAAAAACACACAATACGGTTATTTTATGACTCTGTAGTTGTCTTTGACCAGGAGCATTTAAGTATTTAGCACTTATTTTGTCTGTTCACACTGGGCAGTGAACAGCAATATTCAGCAGTAACATGACTGTAACTTGAAAATATGGATTTATGTCATTACTACCAAAGCAGGTTCACAGAGTAGTCTTAATTTATTTCTGGTGTCTTAGTCTGGTTGAGTGGATTTACTGTGTTCTTTTGTTTGTTTGTTTGTTGTTTGGTTTGGGTTGTTTTGTGCATTTTGGTTTGTTTTTTTGTTGGTTTGGTGTTTGTGTGTTGTTTGGTTGGTTGGGGTTCTTTTTAAGAAATACAAACCTTGCCAACAATACAATTTCTGCTGGTTGTGTATAGGGTGTATTTTTTTTTAAGAGGGCTGGTTAGTGGCCTGGTACAAATAAGTACTATGGTTTCTGATCTGAAATGAAGAAGTTACGTTAAAAGTGCTTGCATTGCCAAAAAAGTTTTTTGAAAGGCTGGGACAACCTCCGTGGATATGCTTTTATTCTTACTCTTGCTAAGTTGTCATTGTCCTGCATTTGGTGCTGCAATTTCATAATATCATCAGTATGCATCACAATCTGAGTTACCAGTAACACAAGATGAGGATTACTTTTTCCACTGCTTTGAGCTTGAACTGAACAAGAAAAGCAATAAGATTATACAAATTATTTTTTTTCTCATAGTTTATTCAGTTGTAAACATGCAAACTGTTAGTGTAGTGCATTCCACACCCTGAGAGCACAAGGCTTCATATACAGGACATATTTCTGCAGGTGAGCTGATCGGGAGATTCTCCTTCACCTCATGAGAACAGGAATGTGTCTTAAGATAAATGGACTTTTTGCTTCCATGGAATTAGAGCTGAGGAATTTACTTAAACTTTTCTTAAAATGCAATGATGGAGAAATTACGCTTCTAAAAAAGTCTTTTTATTTTTCATGACATATTATTCCTTGATTAAGAGAAGAAAGTCTGAGCAATAAGTCTTAAATTAGATATCTATTATGCTCCAGGCAAGAAGGCTTTCTAAGCAGAAGAAACTATTGATCCCATGTCTGGCTTTATAACACATGAATGCAGAGTGCAATCCATTGTAAAGTGAAAGCAAAACCATTAGCCTCCTCAAGCATTCAATTAGACTATTACTTTATCTACCTTAATTGATGCTGTTAATAGTATCGTATTTAATTGTTTCATATAGGCAGAAAATATGCCTGTTAGTGAGTCTCAGCTAATTCACAGGATGACATTTAAGCAATAGCAGCCGAGCTGTAGGTGGGTTCCTGATCAATGTGTGAAACATTGACTTAGTCTTTCACTGTGTAATCTAAAATGGTTTGTATTTGTTTCAGATGAATTCCAGTATATGGCAGCTTACTTGCAGGGTAATGAAAGTTTACTTTCAAAGGGATAGTGCTTTATCAAATAGCATCACTATCATTGTGGTAGTTATTGAATAACTGTTCGTTAATGATGTTTCCTCATGTCTGTCAATCTCTTCCCAAATGTTTTCATAATAAATTATCTATGGACCAAGCAAGATTTTCTCATCAGAACATATATATGCATGTATGTATGTGTATTAATATATTTAAAATATATATCTCTGTGTTCATATATAAATATACACATTTATTTGTGTATATATAATAAATATGCATGTATATATATAAGCATTTTTGTCATAGATTGAAGGAGGTCTGTTTCAGATCCAGAAACTCTGTGTTCTCAATAAAATATCTTCTTTCATAACTCTTAACTTATTCATCTGCAAGGGTGTATCTAACAAGTCAAAACTGAGTCAGAAAGTAGGGTAACAAAAGCCTCCTGAAATCTGATTCATTTTATGAAAAAAGAGAGAGAATAAAAAAAAAAAAAAAAAAAAAAAAAAAAGGAAAAGTCAGTGAAAGTTCATGAGATGTGACAGTGACTGCAAACTCTTGCATGCATTCTGTGTAAATATTTCATTCCTTTCTACTAAGTAGCCTGTTCTCCATCTCCATAAATACTTGCAGAATTATTTTGCTTGAATGCGTATGTTCTGAGTTTGTTTGTAGGATCTTTCAGCTGATAAAGCTTCTGGTCTTCACTGAAGAAATGAACTTGTACTATAACATTGAAATTGCTTAGAATTATTTTCAATATGTGCATCACATTTTAGTGGTTAAAACTTGTATTTTAGTAACATCTTCTGTCTGGAAGCTCCTTTAAACACTGGTAAAGACTTTGTCAACTTCAAAGATAAATACAAGTCCTAGTTATATTTTTTTTTCTTTTTAGTAGTTATTTTGTTGGAAGATTCAATACTCAGCTCAGGTCTGGGTTACTTAATAGACCCTTACAGTTTCAGAAACTTCTTACTGATATTGGAAACAGTTTATTATTTTCCTGACATGAAAGACTGACTGACTCCCTGGGCTTGCTACTTATAGTGGGCTGGTAGTCTTCACAGTCAGACTTGTACTGTGCATTGATTGTGGGCACCTGGGCTTTGCCTTCTTTTGCTGCAATAACAGAAATTCCTGGGTGTAGAGAGTTGCAGTACCCCAGTGATCACTTCCATATCACTGTGTTGGGAATAAGCTAAAAGGGTGTCATAAACATGTACTGCAAATCAACTCAATACACAAGGGTAAGCTTAAAATGGCTGAAGAATTGAGTAGGGGGGTAGGGAAAAGCCCCAAATACTTGAAACAGTATTTTTTTCTAGTGCCAAGATGCCATGTGTTTCATGAATTTGCATGTTCTAACAATCTTCATTTTAGTGTCTGGGAAGCAGACTTTTTTAGATTACATTGTGAGAATGGTTTGATACTCAAATGAGAACAATAGCTAAACTTAAATTTTACTTAGCTTTTGACAACTCTTTGGTTATCTGGATGGCTGATAAGACTATTTTAGTTAGACGACTGACTGCTTCTACAATTTAGAGAGGAGTCATTATCCAAAATTAAAACAAATCTGTATGGAACAAATTTACAGGTGTTTTATATTAAAAACAAAACAAACTAAAACACACACAATCACAAAACCAACCAAAACCTGAGATAATGTCATCTTATCCTGGTAGTTGTTTAGAAAGTTAAAAGTAATGTGAAAAAGTTCTTATTAAAATGATTCATTGATGATGTTTAAAGAAAATCAACCATCTTCAAGGATTCTGTGTGAAAATGGAACAAAACATGTTTTTGTTAAATAGAATTTTTGAAATAGCTAAATAGGTTGACTTTTCAATTTTGTGTCTCTTTAATCAGGAGTAACCAGGGTGTTCATCTTGGACCTTAAATATCTTCAAGTTTGAAGCTTTCTCAAAACTGATATGTCACTGAAATGTTCTGATTTTGAAACCAAACGTTTCAACAAAGACAGATCTTACACTGCTCAGAGCTGTTACGTTCTCTATCAGTTTATAACCATTGTATGCAAAGGACAAATAAAATTTAAAAATATTTACAATATACTAAGCATTTTATCATATGATGCTAACTACATATGAGTGATACACAATAGAAGTTTTATGTTTATTTACAATTCAGTAAAGGAAAATAAGCTAATGAATTTCCATTTTATTTGTGAGTACAATTGTCCCAACCTGTAGACTTCATTTTTTTTTTTTGTGTATGCTTTTTATTTCTCCACTTAAATCAATACTTTTTTTTTCTTCCTAGTACATAAACACATATAAAACAACAAGATTGTGACATAAGAAAAAGTTATAGGAAAATATTAAAATAGCATGTTTGGAATTCCATAATTTATTTTTTGAAAATTGTCAAACTACCTTTCCTTCAGAGGTCCACATATTTTATCAAATGTTACTGCCAATTTGTACAGCTGAAAACTTGTGAACATTCAACTGCATTTTATGAACTCCAAGTTTTAAAGCAGGATTATGTTACTCAACTGGAAAATAACAGAAGAAAAAATTGGGAGAGAAAAGTCTATTTTTCAGCTCAATAAGATCTTGAACTGTTACATAAATTCTAAACTATACAGCATGTTATATTTGAAAGGCACTTTTGACTTGAACATGAGAGAAGTGGTTTTGTTCTTCTATTGCATCAATTTTGAAAGTCTAAAGGACATTTCAAACAATCAAATGGCAGCACTAAACCATGAGAATGTAATTATCTTTCTACAGCTAATCTTAGCTTCACTTTGAACAGTTTGATAATTGAATAAGTTTCCTACCAATTTGAAGTCAGATTCAGAGTCTACATCATTGTGTGATGGCCTTTATAATTTATAAGTTATTTTGTTTAGCATCTGAGTTTTTTCTTGCCTGTATTCTTTCATACCAATATAAAATACAAAGCAATCCTCCAGCAATTTATTTGATTGCATTGCATATTTTCTTACGCAGTTATAATTGTTAGGTGAACTGGCATCACAACGACAACTTCTAATGACATAGAATTTGAATAACAGAACAGAAATTTGGTGTTTGGAAAACATGCTTGTATTGCACCACTATAAAGTCTTTGCAGAAGGAAAGTGCTGAGATCAAATGTCACAATAGTGATATAGTCTGATTTTTATCTGAATGATTGCATATTAATTTTTGTCAATACTTCAAAACACATTTGCCATGCTTTTAATTTTAATGGATGCTGTTAGTAGGTTGTTCTTGTAACTTACTGCTATTATTGCACAAAGTAAGGGAATTAATTTTTATAGCCCTCTAGCAATGGTGTGAAAGTACACATCCTCAACTAGTGGGCATGTCTTCTAGATGTATTAATCAACTGCCATCTATAAATGATTGACTGATTTGTATTTACTGCAGTGTATGTTTTTTAGCAGCCAGGAGACTGAAGAGCAAGTGCAAGCACTCTGCCATTTCAATTTGTAAAAAAAATAAACTGACTAAGCCTGTTTCCATGTTCTTGTGTTATCTCCCCTGACCAGTCAGAGGTGTTTACATCTTTCAAACAGCACGGTTCACCAGGCAAGTCAACCAACCTTTTATGTTGCAAACTTACCTAAGAGGCGTCATTTATTGTTTCAGGTGTTTGGGTGAGGCACGCGATGTTTCCTACAATGAAAGCGTTGTTCCTAAGTGTGCCACTTGTAACAAGATAATATTTTATTTATGAAATGTCTTGTAAGGTAGGAATATTGCTTGTATTTTACACAGCAGTTAAAATCATATTGGGGATATTGAGCTTCTTGGATAACAAACGTGCATTGTGTAAAGGATATAGCTGTGAATGCCTTGACCTATAGCAGTAGTAAATAGTTAACCTCTGACACATGTTAGTCATAGCACTAACAGACTTTGTTTGTGATGTGGCTTGTGCCTGATTTAGACCTATTAAAACATTTTTCTAATTGCTAATTGTGTTGATATCCAAAGAATCCTCCACTGAAGTCAGCAGTATCCTTGCCAATGGACTTGCCAGGTCATGCAGCCCACACTGTTCTCAGCAATAGTTTTACACCTTTTGTAGGGTCATGTTCTCACTGAGAGGGGGACTGTCCCTACCTCTAGCTCCTTGGGTCAATTCTTTTATGTATTTTTTTCAAGTCCGTCACTTTGGTTGAGCTCTTAGCTTTCAGTTAGTGTTGCTTTGTTACACTGAAAGTGGTTGTGCCAGTTTCAGCATTAGCCAAGTTTTGTCTCAAGTGTTCCTTTTTTCATTTTCTTTATTGGTGTACCTATACCTAGAAATCTCTTACTTGCACACAAAATGTTTCCATTGTGTGGAAGTAATTGATCTTGTGAAGCTGCAAATAGCCATCACAGATAAAATTCCAAAAGCAGCAGAGCCTTACAGAAGTTCTAAGTCATATTGACTTTCCTGAAGATGTAGTATTTATCCCATTTTCAAAGTGTTACTATGTGTGTATCTAAGGAGAAACATTTTATTCCTGGGAGAAAAAGTTGCATTCAACCTACTAGCTTAAATCTTTTCTGTAAGGATTTGCGCTTTTAGTTTTGAGCCATGTCTTGAGAATTTCTCATACCTTCATCACTGTCTTATAAGTCTTGCCCTTGTTTCCAAAGTGATAGTGAGCTTTATTAGAAGTTTCTTTCATATCAGGCTGGGTTCTGAACATGTGAAGGTAATATTGGAAGTGTTCTCCACAGACTATATTCTAGTAGACTACAGTCTGGACAGAAGTGTTCTACCACCTTTTTCTTTCTCTCCTTTTTTCTGCCATCATTGTCAGCTCTTTTCATTAACTACGTCACAATTTAAATCAGCAGCTGTTATTTCTGTCAGGAGCAAATGTTTTATATCTGTACATTAGGTATGAAGTACATGCCATTCTGCTACACATAAAGAGAGCAATAGAATTGTAGAATGGATTTTATTAAAATTATGGTAATTTTTTTTTTTTTTTAAATCATTATTCTGTTGACTTTCTTGGATTTGTGACAGGTTATAAGTGAGAACTTTATAGTAACAAATGAAATTCTACTTTTCATTTGTTTGGTTAAGCTACACTGTACTTAACTGCCACTTGTGGAGTGATTTACACCAAAATGTAATGACCATATTGTGAATATTTTTAAAATATTGTGCTTTATTTATCCAACTTGTAATATGCTTCTCACTTTGGTTTAACAATATTCAAACATCTGAGACAGCTTCATTAAAAAAAAAGAAATCAGCTGTGTTGTCATTACCTAGGGGGGAAATTGAGTGATAATCTTTTAATTTATAGCTTTAGTTAATCGATATATTGTTCAAATACTGTGCTAATGGGATCTATTATAAAAGCTTGAGTAGATTGTAAATTAGCTCTTGTGGGATTAGATTGAGGGTATTTTTGACACACGTTCTCCTCAATAGAAAAATACTGTCCCGAAATAATTGCCGAGCTGTGTAAGAGTGAGAGGGTCTTTGTTCAAGAAAAAGACAAAATAGTTTTCTCCTTTATTCATGATATAAGAACATATATCTCATCTTTCTTTCAGATACAAGTGTTTGGAACAAATGTAATCTAATCAGACACCCTGACCCATAGGCTGACAGTAGCATGTAACAACATTACCATTATTTCCTGTTGCTGATAATTCATTTTGTGCAAAATAAGCTCTCCTTGGGGATCAGGTGCTTCCAAAGCATCACGTGATCACTGCCACTGTGTTGCTCTTACTCCCTTTTACTCAATTGCAATATTTCTCTTTTGTTCCACTCTGCACAAATTAAGACTCAATAGAGAAAACTATCTCAACATCATTCAGGAATGTCCATCAAACTTATTTTTAATTTACAAGGGTTACACAACTTTTTCTATCCAATGATTTATGTTGTAACTCAAAAAAAAAAGTTATGCTAACTTGTCATTATTCTTTATTTTCACATTTAGTTTTTGCTAGCATATGCAGGAATGCATGTATCAAACTCCACATACTGTGCCATTGTTTCACAGTTTGCCTTTGTTCTACCTTCCACACCTGGTCATAGGCTGTAGCCTGAGAAACAGTACTCAAATCTAAACCCCTAACTTCTAAAACTTTTAGTAAGAGTTTTTTCTATCTGTGTGGTTCAGTGAGATGTACGTTTAGCACTGGAGGAAGAAGGTTTATTAGTAAATACCATCTTTTCTTGTTACAGTATCAGATTTTCTTTAGTTGTTTTTTCCAAATGTACTGATTTGACCCATCCTGCTTAACACAAAGTCTGATAAAAACATGTCTTGATAAGACACATGATGGTTCTTGTCATCGACTGCACACCATGCAGTCCAGTCCTCCTTGGAAGTGAAGAGTAATTCTCTTATCAGCCTCTTAATAAAGCATGAAATCCTCAAGAATGGATTCGAGTCTTGATTAGCTTAGTCCAGAATATGACAGAAAAAACAACTTCACTTTCTGCAAATGTGTGGAAGACTTTGGCATCCAGACACTTGTTACTTCATAATTTTTGGCAGATTTCTAAATTACTGTTGGGGAATGACAGGCATATAGGTACTAAATACAATAACATTTCACCAGCCTGTTATTTTATTGTTTCTATTTAGTTTGCTATTTTCACATCCAAGAAAAATGAGGAGGAAAATTCTTCCCTGCTACTGTCAGATATGTTGTTAGGCAGTGATGAAGGGTAATGGAAAGCTTGAGCTTGGGGCTGTTGGGAGAAGAGGGGACCCACCAGTGCCCTATGCTGGGGGGGCTGCTGCCCCTACCTGAGGTCATGGGTGATGAGGTCAGGCTGGTGTAAGGGCGAGAGGACAAAACAAGGAGGGGTGCTGGCTTGTCGTCTTCTGTAGTTCAACAGATGTTGCTTAGACAAGTGAGTCGTTTTTACTGACTGTGGCAGCACTAGCTGGAGAAAGAGAAGAAGGGCTGACAAAGTAAAAAGGAGAAAGGAGAGCATGACTGTAAAACTCTTCCCAGTTCATTGCAAAGAAAGATTTGAATCTGCTATACCTGTCAGCAAAGCCATAAAATAAGATGGACAATTTTATTTTAGATTATATGGCTCTGAGTTTTTATGATTTCACTGACAACCAAACACCAAATTAAGATTTTTCTTCTCTTCCAATGTACATCAGGTGTTTCATAGCATAGCTGTCTCTTTTCCCCCTTTATGCTATTATCTCTCCATGCTTGTTATGAAAGTCCCCACCCTTAAATCTCTCCTCATTCCTCCTTCCATGTAAATGTGTCACCTCTTTGCAACATTTTCTGCTGAGTATTCTAAGATTTTTAACCTTTTTATTCTTTTCTCTCTGTGTTTGTTTTTTTTATGTTTTTTGTTTGTTTGTTTTTGTTTTGGGGAAAAAAAATGCTGTCTTCAAGGAGAAATATGTAGGTTGGTGAGAGGTTTGAGGCTATACTGTATCTGGTAGTATAACAACAGATCTACCTGCTGCCGCAGCATGCTCAATTAATCATGGCAATAATTCTGTGATTTTGTTTGGAGATATTGTTATGAGATCAGGACAGTATCTAGGAGTGTGTGACATACCTGCAGTCAATCACTGGGGTTCATGTTTAAGTTAAAAACGAAGTTTTAGCAAAGTTTGCTATTTTCTCCATATCCACAGCCGTGAATTCTATACTTGGGAACATCTAGAGCTGATTTATATGTGTTGGTATATGTATTCTTTCACCTGCTCTTCAGTGAAAGCTTCTGATATTAATTCATTCAACTTTTTAAAGCACTTTTTAATTAGGTACAGAATTTATAATGGCATACCTAGGGGAAAAAATACAGTGCAGTTGAAATCATAATTACTTATACAGGAATTAAATATGAACACTAAAGAAGGTTCATTTAGGAGAATAATTTGAAATTTATTCTCACATTTTTCCCCACCTTAGTGTTATGTTATGCTTGGAAAATAATTTTTGCCTATTTTGAGTTAAGAATAGGGAGAAAAAATGCAATAGAATATCAATTACTTTTTTATAAGGAAAAAGTTGCCCTAATAAGACTCTTCAACGAAAGCAGTAATAAGCCCTTGAGAGGGTTTGCTTAATTAAAAAAAAAATCTATATTAGTTCATTCAATATGTTGGCTTAACATGAGAACAAGTTTTTTATTATATCTCAGGTTAGAAGCTAAGGATAGGTAAAATGACTTTGTATTTTTGTTATTAAGCTGTTAGTGTAAATAAATCTTCAGTTTGTTTCATTTCTAGTCTGGCATAAAGTTTTTATATTTGTCAAATCATGGTATGTCATAATCAAATCTTCAAAAAAGTCTAGCAAAAAAAAAATATAATGATGTGAGAAAGCCAATTAATTCACTGGAAAGACAGATAAAATGAAAGCACAAAACAGAAAGCAAGCCTCATAAAAATGTTTACATTTTCTTTTAAACTCTTGTGCATGGAAGTAGAGAATTGCTTTCTGAATTCCAGATATATGCTCCCTTGAAAGGTCTCTTCTTCAAATGCATTTCAGATCTTTTTGAGATAAATGCTCCTTTATCCAGGAGAGAAAGAATTATTCAAAATGCTTTCTATTAACCTACTGCTTCCCACAGACACAATTTGTGAAACTCTTAGCATGACCAGAGGTGGATCTGTTGGTAGATATTTCAAAAAGCTGCATCCTGCATCTGGCAGTGTTTTTGCCCTTGTGAATGGACGTTGGGCTCACTGTGCCCCACATGCTCTTAGCCATAATTTCACTTTCACTTCAAATGAGATATGGTGAAATAATTTGTAGTGTTGTTCCTATCTTCCTACTGGCATTGGTTGGACTTGTCATCCAAAACCCAGTCCAATCTTAAATCAGGATTGCAGGTCTGTACGTTTGCGTCCAGTATCCTGGCAGAAAAATCTCATTGAATTTGGCATGTGTCTATTATGCTTTAAAAGAAAGTACATAAATAGAAATCACTGTTTCTTTGCTGTCACTAATCATGGTGCCTCATCTATGTACTCTTTTAATGGATGAAGTTTTTTGTAACAAATACATTTCTTTGATAAGGTGGCCCCAGTTTAACAGGATCATTTTGCAGCTAACTAGCAAACAGACAAAAACCACAAGGACTGTCCTTGTCAGTGCTTTTGCATCCTGTTTTCTTTCTGTAAATAGACTCCCCAGCTGTAATGACAATTTCTACATGCACTTGCAACTAGACCTTGTGAGATGCTCATTTACACATGGTTGAATGCGGTTATTTTCTTTCCACGTAGATCTTGTTGGTGACTGGGGGTAAATCTGCTTTCTCTGATAGGAAAAACTCAACCTCAGAGTCTAAAAGACTATTACTAAAGAGACTGTCAGGAGCACAGCATAGCATTGGCAGTACTAACCCTTCCTTTGTTCTTGTCATAGACTAGCCACACTTCACACACTCACAACTGTGTGTGCTGGTCACTCAGCTGATTACCCCACAGCATGAGTGGCACCAGAGGGTCCTCAGCTGTGCTGCAGTATTGGCAACTAACCACTTAGCGAGATGTGTCCTGGAATAGAGACAGAAATTCTCAGTAATTACACAAAATGACATCTGTACCACTGATTGTGATACACAGCAAAAAGAGGAGCTTGAGAAATGCCACTTGAAATTCAGGGCCAGCTGTTGAGCTCTGCCGGCAGCCCTTTCTGAGGGTTTTCTGCTGCAATGGACAGGAATGGTTTTCTTTTGGTTACAGAGAGAAATCTTAAAGCTAGCTGAATTAAAGATACCAATCTTTGAAAAGGAAAAAAGGTTCTAAATAGTTGAATACTACTAAGAAGTGTGGTTCTAATGGCTATGCATGAAACTCCAAGGCTGTCCTTCAGATTACATGTTGCATCTCCTCTTATGATGAGGGTGCCTACCTCTAATGGTGTACAGGATCGGGCAGGAGTAAGGTCCGTGGGTATTCCTGAATCTAGTTACTTCTTTTATTTCAAATCTACTTCTTGTAACTGTTTTCTTTATTTACCTAGCAGTATCATAGTTTTATGTTAAAAAAATGAAACAAACAAACAAACACAAACACCGAACTGAAACAAACTCTAAAAACTCCATTGTAGTTATTGTCTTATGAAAGAGATATTTAGAAACTGTCTTTAGGCCTTGATCATCTAGATAATGTCTCTGATACATGGCATTTTTCACAAAGGATGATGTTGCTGTTATTCTACTAAAAAATTTGCTCTGGATGGGGAGAAACCTGATACTAATATAATATAAAATACATATAGCAAATGTAAAAGTCTCTAAGTTGTGATGTATGGGAGATCCTTGTGTGCCTGAAGTCTGAGATTCACTGAGTCACCTAAAGCAAAATTCTTCAGACTTAGTCACCTGAAGCTGGAGAGTTATACTTTTTAAAAAATGTAAGTGGGTACTTTGATCATGTGGGGACTAAGCATGGGAACCTAATTTCCACATTTTTGAAACCAGGATGTTGACATGTAATAAACTCAAAGAACTTGGAAGTTTTTAAATAATTAAGAAAAAAAAAGGAAAGAATGAACAAAAGTAACCAAAAAAACCCACACTACTGTAGTATTTAGACACAGGATAATGAGAAATAGCAGTGAAACTCCTTTCAGTCTGCTGTGTGAGGTATCCATATATAGGTGTGTTTCAGGAACATGGGGGAATATTATACTTTATGTCAGTAGAGAACATTATCTTTATGGAAATTTTGATACCAATTTATTTCAAAAACATCTGTTGAAAGTTTCTTCATTATTCTTCATGGCTTGGGTTTTAATTTAATGTTTCTTGGTTTTCTCTGTTTGTCACTTCAACTCTCTTCTCTCTTTTAATACTTTGGCAGCAGCTGAGCTGCTGAGGTCACAATTAATTTTATATATCCTAACATTTTTCTCTTGTGTTAGTCTGACACAGCAGATGAATCTGTGATAGACTCACCAGCTGATAGAGATGATAAAATACCAGGTTATGATTCCATAAATAATGTTAAAAAAACAGATAATGTTCTGACAAATAAATTGAACCCATTTGAAGCAGCACCTCGTCAACTCTCCAAGGTGGAAAAAGCTGATGTGTCTATTCTTGAGCCTCTGTCTCAATGACAGTTGTCACAGTCTAAAACAAATGTGACTGCTTGTGTTTTGGGGTGAGAAAATAAGGTGTACTGCAGTGTGTGAGCTAGAAAATACCCGCTGGTCTGTTCAAGGAGGTCATGGCTAAAGAATAAATTTTAAAATTTGATTCCCTGCTGATTAGCTCTGAAGCAGGCAGTGTCATCACACCATCGTTGCACAAAGCGTGCCACTGCGTGGCACTTTCCAAACTTTCCTCACTGTTCCTCTTTAAATCAAGGAGTGTACTTCAGATTTCAGACATTCCCAATTGCAGCTTTTAATTATGACACCAGGTCACTTCTTTATAGATTTTTTGACAATGTTGATGTCTTTGGCCACAATGTGACCTTCCTGGGAAAGCATCTTTTTGCATCTTGTTTTTAAACAAAGGGTTGCATGTTAGGAACTTGAGCCCAACTTATGAGACACTTTTAGGACCTGCATGAATTGTCTAGGAAGGACACTGACCTTTCATTGCTGTGCTATTAAATGTGAGCTCCATGTCAGCTTTCATAATGCTACCTGTACTCCCATCCTATTGCACTGCTCTCTCCTCATACATAGCAATGCACCTTTTGTTTTCTTGTATCTGTAGCTGTCGGTTTAAAAGTTAGATTCTATATTGCAAAATATAAGAATTAGCTTTGGGTAGGATTGTTTAGATGTGAAACCACTAGCAAAGAAATGCAAGGGAAGAAAATACTACCTAATTAAAACTTGATTTGTGTAAGCTTTGTTGTAGTTTGTTTGGTGTGTTTCTGTTTTTGTGTGTCTGTTTTGTGGGGTCTTTTGTTTTATTTGTTGGTGGCGTTGTTTTAACAGACTAACCAAAGATCAAGCATCATTGTTCTACTTTATTTTTTTTTGTCTTTTACTTAGTGACTGGTTAAAAAAACTACAGTGTCATATAAGAAGAGTTTATTTTATTGTTTTGGAGCTTCAAGATGTGTTCTTGCCAATCCTCTGTTAAGAATGATTTTGGGTGGTCATCATGGTTTGTGTAGTTATCGTTCATTGATGTTAATATTATTTCTTTTTCATTCTTATTATTTTTTTTTTTTTTGGACTTGAGCATTGCAAAGCTCAAAACATATCTCCTACAGTCTGCCACAGTTTAGCAATGGGCTTTCTTTGTGGTTCTTGGGGTTGGTGTTGTAGTTCTATTCAAATAAAGAAATACACTGAATTGCATCCTTTGAAAAAGGACATAACACCTCTCTGGTCTTATGTACAAAAGAATTTGTGGTATAACTTTATAGTTAAAGATGTTCATACTTTGTTCTAATTCCTGTACACCTTTTCAGGTCATTCCTTTTGCTTTAAAGTAATTAAGTATTTAATTCCTACCCCTATAAAGAGTATACTTTCAGACTGATATGTTTGTTGTCCATGTGGATGACAGAACATTCAGTGATACATGAAATTACAATAAAGCTATTTACCACATTATAATCAGCCTAGTATAGGAAGATGTTTGCCTTCCTACCCTCACCCTTTGTTGTTATGCTGTGAGTACTCCATCATTATACTAGTAGAAATTTCTCTTCTCTCCAGCACCATAGCATCTTTCTTACGAGCCAGCCTGGCAAGGTATGTTCAGTAACAAATGAATGCATTAGTTGCATCTTCTTTTCAGTCCATCTTTATCTAGGATTATGTGTAGTTCTAGAGAATGGCGTGTGTAAATGAGACTTTTTTTTTTTTTTCACTTTACTAATGAATCATTAATTAGAAGACACAAATATTATTGTCACTAGGAAACAGTCACTGGGACCAAAATTCCTTTTGGTAATGGGAAAGACAAGGACTTTAAGAGTAACCTAATTTTCCAAAAAATTTTAAAATATCTGTCAAGCATAAACATATCTTAACTGTCAAATAATTGCAATAGGTAGCTGCAATGCTTTCTATGCACCTGCAATTCAGTTAGAATTGATAGCTGTTCTGTATCAAACTTCAAACCTTTATGTTTTACTTGCCAAAATATCTGTCTCTTCTTTATGTTTCTGAAGTTCCTTGTACAATACCTCCAGTTGCATAAGGTTGTCTCATGCACAGTGGGCAGTCATTGAATTTTCTTTTTTTCTGCATTTTTTTATCATTCTGTTTGTAGTAGAATCAGACTTTTGATCCTGGAACTTGGGGTCATAGTGATTTGTTAATATTATATTTTAGCCTCTTCCAGCTCTGGTTCTGAACTCAGGGTTAGATCTTTTCTCTTATCTTCACTTCCCTTTCTTGTGAGTTCATTGTAACCAAATACTGAGCTACTAGGGAGGTTTCACACTTTAATTTTCATGTTGGCCTCACACGCTTTAGAAAGCAGCTCTGGCAGGGCTACATTGATGGGGTATCCTGCAAATCCAGCCTGGGCTGTATGGGAAGTATGTGCAATATGCAACATTGAAAAGTGCAAATAAAAATAAAAAGTGCAAATAAATTTTGGCACCAAAGAAACAAACGCTCACAGATTGATTTAAATAATTAAAATGTGTATTTTGCAGTAATGAGCATACTACCTTGCCTGTGTTGCACAGCAGGCATGTATCTGTCATAGCCTGAGGAGACTGCAGTCTCCTTAGCCTTTTGCCTCCTGCTGAGAATGCTGCTTAGTGCTTGTTGTGGTCATGGCTTTTTACAGCTTGGATTCCTGCCAGTTGGAAACTTCCTGAGACCACAAATCCATTTCATTTAAGCCAGTATACATCCATCAAACACTAACAATATATGCTCTATGCTCTCATTTGTTCCATCCAGTTGCCATTTGTAGAGACATTTCGGATGGAGAAGCGCATTGGTCCAAATAGGGTCTACCATTCTTTATAACATAAACATTAAATAAATAAATATATATATATATATTTATTGCATCGAATAACCTCTCCCTCAGGCAAAATCATTGTCAGGCAGGAGAGTTGAATTGTCATGAGTATCCATATGCGTCAGGAGTCTTCAGTAAATGCCTAGTATGTGGTTTATTGAAACTGCTGTTAACTGGAGGGCAGGGCTCTGTATCTTATTTTTCAGGAGCTGCAAATTTGTGCTGGTGTGGAAGTAATTATTGATGTCCTTTTCTCATCCCTTTCTTTATCTGGTCCCTATGACTAGGGTACTTTATGGATTTGACAAGCAAAATACCGATTTCCCAATTACAAAAAAAAGACAGACAGGATGGGGGCAGGAGAAGCCAACATAAGAACATACAGATCATAGTTTTAAATGTACCTTGAGATGCAAATGATTATCAGATAGTATTTTGCAAAATTCCTATATGAAGCAATTGTTGTTTTTCAGTAAACTTCATATTTTCAGGGATCTGAATTCTGGTGTATAGATGACATATCTACTAGACTCTACATTGTCCATGCTTTTGCTTTCAGATTCTGAACTGTGTTCAAGAGAAGATATTCACAAATGTTCAAGTACCGGGTTTCTGTCAAAATTATTTGCGTTTAAGAAGAAACATTATTTCTTCTTCATAGACTAGATATGAAAAAAGGTGCACTAGGTGCTGTAGTGGCAAAATCAGCTTTTTAACTTGCTATGTTGGATATCAGAGACCTAAGAGATTCACAGCAATTCAGAAATATATCTGCTCTTAAATTATTAACCTCTCAATACTTCCTTTTATTGATGGCATGAACATACATAATCCACATTAAATGGATATTTAGCACACTAACAATTTAATGGGTTCTGGTTTGTTGTGTTTTTTAACAGATGTGATCACATGTGAGATTAGGTTTTGTTCCTCTGGGGTCTGTTTGGGCTTTTGTAGGTTTTTTTGTTTTGGTTTGTTTTGGTTCGTTTTGGTTTTGTTTGTGGTTTTTTTTCTTTAATGACCCATTATCTGGTCATCAAAATGTGCAGATCCATAGCTTTTAGCCATCACTCTCAGTGAAACAACATGCAATGCAGGATCTTCCTTTTGATAGTCTGTTCTGACCTCAAGCCCTTGTACTTGAAGTGCTACAGCCTACTTGTGTAACCAGTCAAATTATCTAAATCCCCCACAAGTATCAGCCTTTGATGTACTGATCCACAGAGGATCTGTGCAGTCAAGGGATAATTGTGGGGTCCTCCCCTTCCATTTAAAAAAGTGGTTAAATCAGCTAAATCTGCTTTCTTACTCATGCAAAACCAGTCATTGACTTCATTGGTAAAACTTGTGTAAACAATCAGGGTTTTGTATAAACACCTTCAGGGAAATTGGCAAATAGATTTCTATCTGTGAACTGAAAGCCCACCAAGTAATCTGAATTTCTGATTGCTGGGAATGTACAATACCCTTTACTTAGAGGTAACCTGTTGAAAGTTGGCTGTGCAGCCTGGTATGTAATTTTTATTGGGAAAGCTTAAAAAGAGAAAAGGTAAATGCTGCAGGACTAAAGTCACTTATCTCTTAGTGTTTGTTAGGTTAGGGTTTAATTTGAATTTTTATGTTTTACTTACTATAACCAGGGAAGGTTACGGGTCTTTTGCAAAATAAAGCGAAACCAGAAAAGAGCTTCTCAGACCTTCATTACTTGCAGTCTTCTGCTGTGGTGCAGTTACATTGTATCTGCTGAAAGACAGCAGTGCAGGCCTTAAGTGGGTATATTATTCATTATTCAAGCAAATTACATTGTAATAACTCAGCTTTAAACTTCTGGACACAGGGGAAAAATTACTACTTGATAATGTGTTACTACATGTAAAAAACTTTAGCTGTAAACTCTCAAATTGAGGGTGGGGAGTGGGGGTATAGGAGAAAGAAGGAAAGAAGTGTTCCTCTTTAGACTTGTATTATAACAGCCATAGCTTGGCCCAAGGTAGCTCACAGACTTGCTGGCTCTATCTATGATTCATGTTCTATAACATTGATAAAGTATCTTGTACTACTTGCTTCACTGACACATTTTGGGTTACATATTTTAGGAAAACTCCATATGCATAATTTTATACAAGAATAGCTCCTCTACATGTTACTGCAGAAATTTTTATGGGGTTACACTGAATTATAAATTAATAGTGTGGCAAAAAAAAAGTGGAAAAATAATAGTAATAGAATTTATAAATTAATGGAATTAACACTCTTTGATTTGTTCTTTTCTAGTAACTTCAGTTGATATCTGTAAATAGTGCAATAAGACATGGCATTTTCTACAGGAAAGATGGGATTTTTTAGAAGATCTTTTGATGTCACACTTCTGACAAAGTGTTAATGCAAATTTTCAGGAAAGACAGTAGTACTTGTAGATGTAGCTGACAAGTATTTTTTCCAGTTTATTGCACCTTTGTAATTTTCAGTATGACACAGTTTTATGTATTTCTGCAAGTTCTTACAAATGTGATTCAAATTGTGGAAAAACCTGACAAATAAGGTGATAGCCTTTTTGAAACAATTTAAAAATCAAACCAAAAACTCACTCTCATACTGACTCTTAAAAAAAATCTTTTCTCATTTTTTTTTTTTTTTTTTTCCTTTTGGGGAAAAATTAAATTAAATTCTTTGAAAATATTTAACCTAAGACAGAGAACAATGCTCAAAAATGTAGTGAAGAGTTTCAGATAGTTTATAATCAATTGAATAAAGACAGTTTGTAAGGATAATCAATCCCAATAAAAACTGTCACTGTAACTTACCTATAATAACCTGCTATATAGAGACCTGTCAATACCAATCTAGTTTAATAGCATCCTCCTACCAAACAAGAAGTATTAATACTGAGTATGTTAGTATAAAACAGGTGAAAGACTTTGTGATTCTATGTGTAAACCAGTGGATTTCCATTAATTACATGGATTTAATGACGCATTAACTACATGTCAGGGTGTCTACCTGTTTCTGATGTATTTTCATCACTTATAAAAGGAGGATTTTAAAGTTAGAATGTATTTGGTATTTAAATTATGCCTTCTTCATGATACTATGTGTTTGTACAAAGCTAGAATCTTATCTACTGCTATCCCATACATTACTTTAGTAACAGAAATTTTACTGTGACGTGGCTATTTGTTGTTAAACTAGTCTTCAGAACACGTTCATTTAAATGCTATTCAGTTTCTTCTGTGTGATGTCTTTGATGTCTGGACAAAGTATATCCAAAGGGAAGCATAATCAGTATCATTGTGTCCAAGTAAGAACTCCTTGCAGTAAAATTTCTAAGCGATCTCTTAATACTTTGACTTACTACAAGATACATACATTACGTGATAAACATGCACTACAGACACACAAATTTTAGTTATGATTTTTCATCTTCTTTTTATGTGTAACTTGTACCCTTTATTTGAGGCTCAAATTGTGTGCTTGAGCACTTTCATAATTACTGTAGCTGACAAATCCCTTTTAGGTAACTCTTCCTCATCCTCTTTCAGAAATTTATCTGCTCTTACAGAAAAAGGAAAAATGAAACTGTATTTTCTGCAGTCCTCTTGGTAATCTTCTGCCATAGGGATTCTTTATAATGTAAAAGATGAATAGAAAACTTCAGACATTGCCAGGGTGGAAATTACACCCAGTGTACAAGGACATGATTAAGGTTGTGTTATCAAGTGCTAGTAGGAAATAAAATTGAATTTCGTATTTAACTTTCCAAGTGTGTATGGCAGCCATTTTTATTACCATTGGTAGTAAGTTCCATGTTTATTCCAAGTTCCTGTGGAAGTTTGCTCTTCTAAACTTTCAAATTTCATTAACAGTTTTGGTTTTTAACAGCATAAACTCAGGATCACCTTGAAGGCGAGTTCTTTAAGGTGGCCTGAGTGAAAGGAAACTAAGTAAATGGGCATTTTTACTGTATGCCAGCTCAGTCTTAAGAATAAACATATGGCAACAAAATTCAAACAGAAAAAAAATCATATTCCAGTGAATCAAATCAATGAGTCTGATAAAAACACAGGGGATTTTTCAAATAAAACAACATTGAAATGCTAATTTAGCAACAACCAAACATTCTGTTTGGTGGAAAAGTGGATTTTTTTTTTTTTTTTTTTTTTTTAAGTGAGAGGGCAAATATTTATTTGCTATATGACTTCAACACCTTCAACTGAGTGGGTGCATTTGTTACACTAACCTAGGTTTTTTTTTTTTTTCTTTTAAAGGGAAAAGGCTTATTCAGGGTGTATCTCTGCTATGTGGACTGTTATGCTGCTGAAATATGTATAAAGCAAGTGCTTTAGTAATAACTGGCGTGGTGAGGTGAAAGCACATGGAGGAGGTGAAGCAAAATAATTGGGCAGGACAAGATGACTCAGATTGGACAACAGCTGCAGCCAGTGCATTGGCTTGTGTGACTAGCACAGCTACTAAAAGTTACTGGATAACCCAAACAGCAGGAAAAATATGCAAGAAATGCTGTTAATAGGACTAGCTAATAGCAAACCTAGTTAGTGCAAATAAGGGGAGACAAATTCTGTTACTGTAAGTAGGTAATCATAGAATCATTTCAATCGGAAAAAACCCTCAGGATCAAGTACAACCACAACCTAACTTAACTCTAGCACTAACCCATGTACCTAAGAACCTCATCTAAATGCCTTTTAAACATCCCTAGGGATAGTGACTGCACCACTTCCCTGGGCAGCCTATTACAATGCCTGACCACCTTTTCTGTGAAGAATTTTTTCCTAATATCTAACCTAAACCTCCCCTGGTGCAACTTGAGGCCATTTCCTCTTGTCCTGCTACTTGTTACTTGGGAGAAGAGACCAACCTCGTCCATGCTATCACCTCCTTTCAGGCAGTTGCAGACAGCAGTAAGGTCTCCCCTCAGCCTCCTTTTCTCCAGCCTGAACAGCCCCAGTTCCCTCAACTGCTCTTCATCACACTTGTGCTCCAGACCCTCGCCAGCTTCAGCACCTCCTCTGTGCTCTCTCCAGTACTTCAGTGTCCTTCTTACAATGGCCCAAAACTGAACAATGGTAAAATGAGCTAGTGAAAAGTACCAGCCAGTCAGCAGTAATGGGTGAAGTGGACAGGACACAGACCACCTAAAACTGGGGTGGCCTCAGGAAATGCAGATGTGAGTAATGCAGCAGCTGTCAGTCAAAAAAAAGTTAGGGTACATGTAAGAACATTTGCTTCTATATTCCTGGGGAGCTATTAAGATGGCTCATCTCCTCAGGGATATTTCTGTTTTCATAATTGTTACTGTGTTTTCTTTTTCTCCCTGTTCCAGTGAAGTTTTGCTCCATCATGACCATTTTATGATTCAATGGCTGTGGGCTGGGTAGTCAGACAATGTAATTTAGCTCCTCAGGTTTCTAAGAATGGGCTCACAGTCATGGTCTTCAGGTGTTTTAACTGGGGTCCTCTAGAAAGTGAGAGCACACAGTCACATGGTAGAGGTAATCTTTCTGAAATATACATCCCTGTACGAAAGCAGTGATACACAGTGATTTGAAGTTTTAAAACTCCCAATATTTTAGTAAAGTTTTTACTTGAAGAGGCAGTCACATGCTACTTTTCTTATAGAAAATAAAATCAGTCAATAGGGACTAATTGTCCCAATATTTGTTAAATATTGACACTTCCTTAGGGTAAGCACTGGAATATTTCCAGACGATAATTTTAATTTGGCAAATAATCATGAGGAAATTTTAGGTAGGAGTACAGGTAGGTTTTGATTCTCAGGTTAACTTCATAAAAAGTTATAAATATAAAACCTACATTTTATTCAAACAATATAACTCCTGATTGTTTGAAGAAGCAGGACATATGGCGTATCTGTAATCAGTCTTTAGTGGGACTTTGGATATAGCTAAAGACTTTCTGTAAATTTCCTCATTACTAATGGCAGCCAGACCCTTGTGTCATGCCGTTGACAAATGATTTTGTTTCAATGCTGGTATTGGCATTTTGTCAGTCCTTCAAACAGGCTTGAGTAATGCCTTCATTAGTTTAATAAGAAATACATTTCCTTTTTTTCTCATAAAAAAAAAAAAGATAACATTCTAAAAACAGTTCTTATAGTTAAGTTGCTCAAGTATTTAAAAAAAATATGAGCAGACGTGATAAGGCATTTGGTCAAGCTGGAAATACTATATAATTCAGTGTGTATCTTAATGAATGTCAGGTATTGTAGATAAATGTGCCTTTGGTACTAATAATTTGAAAATGTGTACTTGCTGTATTTCTGCTGAAACACATTTTTAACATTTCTTTTCAGGTAAAATGATTCTTTGAACTACTTGTCAAGAGTATTTTAACATGGCTAGCCAATCTCATTATTAAAAGCAAATATTTAAACTGTTGTCATGTACCTTGAGTAATAAGAAATAGAGGAGTCAATTTCAGGCAAACCACCTTTATTCTAAAGCACTGGGACCAGCCTTGTTTTATGGTACATATAAAGTGAATAGAACTTTTTCAATAAAATGATGCAGCTGAAATAATGACCTTTGATAATTGGGGTACCAGCATTTGTTGTAGTTAAGAGATGTCTTCTGTGACATCACAAGTGATTAGCTAAGGCTGAAGGTTATAGAAAAACTTAACCAGAAATATAGAAATGTCTCTCCCAGCTGTGACCTAGACTACATAAATATCTTGTGTAATACGTAAGAAGAACAATTAATAAAGAAAAGAACAGAAGAAACAAGGTCTAAGCCTTCCATTACTTTATATATCAGTATTGTAATGAGTTTAGGGAGTGTTATGAATTAATAAAACACCCCTTTAAATTGAGTCTTTACATTGATTTTAGAAGGTTTAGAGAAACATTGCAAGTTTAGGAATAAAGATGGTAGTTTAATGTTTCCAGGACTGAGACAGTAATTTCAGAAATCTAAAGCAAACTGTGGTACTAAGAAGAAGAGAGAAAAACTTGCAAATAACCTAAGAGATAGATTGTGTTTCAGAAACAATTTGCAGGGAATCATGTATCACAAAATATTTCCAAGTGGTGATTCAAACAGATAAAGCAGAATGAAGAGCATTTTGGTGGGAGTGAATTTAGTAGCCTGATGTGTAAGTAGTAAAGTAATAAAATATGGTTTTGTGCTGCAGTACTTAAAATGAGACTGTAATGGAAACTTGTGCAATACTAGAATGACACCACTAGAAGCACTCAAATATTATAGGTTTATATTTATTTTTCAGATTTACATCTCATTAAATTTGTCAATGATAATACTTTTTAACAAGAACAATTAAAATATTTGTTCCCTTACTTGAGTGCAGTCATTTAATAATGTAATATTTAAAAACTTAAAATTCTATGAAAATCAGCTATGTGAATTTTTTGCAAATTAAACACAACTTTAGTGCCTGCCTAATCATGGTAGTATTAGTGAAACAGTAAAATCAGTTCCTCAAGACTATAAATTTGAAAGACATTTTTCAGCCTTGAAATGATAAATGATACTGGAAATTATAACAACTTGAAACTAGAACAAAATTTTGTTCAGAAATATGTCCTCAACCAGTGAGATGAAATTGAGGTTGGGGAGAGTCCTCATTGGCACAAATATTCACAGATTTACAAGTGAAGAAATGTGTAGAAAACTGCTGAATCTTCAAGTGATGTTGGGAATTGGTAGAGTTACATATGGTCACTTTTGACCGAATAAGTTTTCCATTTAATAAAATATTAATAGAACTTATTACAGTACAAATATTGGTGTAAAGAGGTCAAACTAATCCACAAGAACTGTTAACAAAACATGAAGGTCAAAGTAATTTTTGTGGAAGAACATATCAGCATTTCTCTGTGTTGCAATAGTGTACATCGCAGCCTCAAGAGGCTTTTACATACTCTGCCAAAAAAGAGTCTCAAGGTGGGCAGACAAGATTGCTGCTTTGATATAGGTGTCCAGCTGCTAACCCTCCTGAAAATCCATCAGAGACATTCCTTTCCTCTCTTACATTGAGCCCCTGCTCTGAAGACCCATTCCCTAATTCTCCTCTGAGTAATTTGGAAACAAAGAACAGGCTCTTCCTTTGCTGTATTTTTATACTTTTCTTGCCCTTTGTCTTGTGTACCTATATAAATATATCATCTTGAGCATATGTCAGGCTTCCAGAGGCTCCAAACAACCACCTCAGTCAAACAGGTCTATAAAAAGGCAGCTTGTGTTCTGCTAAGCAGGACCCACAGAAATGGGGGCACACCACTGACTGAGCATTCAGTTTTTGACATGGTAGAGGCTTTAGTTCTAAACTTCTAATTCTCTGTATTAATTGTAAAGTTTTACGCATTCTAATACCTTTTTCATGCTAGAGAATTCAATTAAAGGAATTGAACTATTATTATGGTTTTGTACAGGCATACTATTAATATTGAATGTATGATTCTTAGGAGAAAAATTCAAATATAGTAGGTGATTAGGGTGGCATTACTGGCTGGCAAACAAAAAATTACTGTAAGCTGAATAGCAGGATAGAAGGATATTGTGGTGAATTATAAAAACATTTGGCACATTGTTAGTTTCTCTCTATCGTATTGTGTTATCTCATTTCAAACCTTGTAATTAAAATTAGACAAACTTTCAATTAGTGTAGCTGAGGCTTATACAATTTTCCTCTGTCCTTACTTTGTGTAAGAGAGATTAAGAATAGTCATAATTTCACTCTTGGGCTGCTTTGCTGCAAGCTGAGTTCAGCACTCAGTCTCTGAGGCCAGCAGACCTAGTGCTGACACCATCTGCAGCTGAGAGCTCCAGTGTGGTGTATGGGAGGGTCCTGAACTGGGAGAACCTCATGAGAGTGGAGAGACCCACCAGGAGCCCACAGCTCTGGTGACAGTGGCTGACAATGATGACCAGGCCCCCTCCACATCTATAAAAGAAGCCCCTGTGGAGTCCTAGTGACCTTCCCATGGTATGGAAGGGCACCGCAACTCTAGGGTGGCATGCCAGTGTTTGAGGGACAGTGTGCTAGTGTGAGGTCCTTCAGTCTACTCCACAATGTGCTGAATATGCTGGAGCATGTTTGAAGTGTCCCTGTACATATCTGCACAGCACCCTCGCTATCTCAGTGGAGACAGGGGATGGAGATCCACACAACAGCAAAGATGCAAGGGTTGTTGGAGTGTTAGAAGCCACAGAAACACCTGAAAATTGTAACATGGGAATTAGGGCTTCTCACCAAAGAAAGGTGGCAGGATCAACAACCCAGCTGTAGTGCATCTACATCAACACATGCAGCATGGGCAATAAGCAGGAGGAGCTGCAAGCTGTTATGCAACTGGAAAACTAGATTATTATACTTGCAATCATGGAAACATGGAGGGATGACTTACAAAACTGGAGCACTGCAATGGATGGCTACAAACTTCAGAAGGGATAGGCAAGGAAGAAGGGGCATTGAGGTAGCCCTGTATGTTAGGAAGTATTTTGGCTAACTAGAGCTTGATGATGGTGATGAAAGGGTTGAGTGTTTATGGATAAGAAGAGGGGAAAGGATAACGTGGCAGATACAATGGTGCAAGTCTGTACACCACCCAACTAGGATGAAGAGACAGATGTAATGTTAAATAAGCAGCTGGGAGAAGTCTTGCAAACGCTAGCCCTTGTTCTCATAGGGGGCTTCAGCTTATCATAATAAAATATAAATGGTATCTATAAATAATATGATCTATACATAACTTTTTGCATCTGTTTTCTTTTTCTGCCTTTCTTTCATCAGCATATAGCTAAGAGAAACCTTGCAAAAGTGTCTGGTGTTTTTCTGCTATAGAAAAGCTACAGCCTTTGATAAAATATGAGCACCTTATATTTTTGCCAGTTTCTCATTTTTGTTGCTCATGGTATATATTCTATCCAAAATATATTCATCCAGCTTACCAGGGCAAGTTTTTTTTTTTTTTTTCATTTTTAAGTCCTAAGTGGGCAACTAGAACTGTGAAAGTGTGAGAGCAATAAGGAGGACTTCTTGCTATGGAAGGCTTGTATGAGAAAAATCAATTTGACATTCTTTGAAGATGACAAAGAAATGCTATTCATATAATGAGTCTCCAAAGTATCTGAAAATGAAAACCAGCATGCTATTTCTTCAGAAGCTTCTTTTCCTGTTTATTAGAGATTTTTTTGTCATCTTATGCAAGATCTGCAAAGCCTTGAAGTCAGTCATGAAGCTGATTATTTTTCTGCAGTGCCTTGTCTAAAGCTGACCTTTTCTTAATTTTTGTTTATTTTTTTATTTTTCCAAATGCACTGCTTGAGTAATGTTAGTGAAGATATGGACCCTTGGTAACAATAAGCAGATGATTAACTTTGCTTCCGTGACAGTTTAAAGAGTAGATGATGATTTTAGCTTCTCTAACTGCACAATGATCAAACAGAGTTCCCAAACTGTCCATTATTGACTGGCAAAAACTTGATTTCCCCAAGGCTGCTTTGACTAAATTTATAACGTATCTCTGACAGAGAAGGCTTTATATTTAGATTTAATTTATGTTTGTGTAACAGTTCTGCTGCTTCTGTTGCCTTCTGCCTGACCAAAATGGTTTCTTTAACAGGGTCAGTGGAGGTTTTTCCTACATGCTGCTTTTCTTTTGTCTCTGTTGATCCTCTTGAGTAAGAACAAAATCTTTTGTAACCTCAGGAAGGAGGTTACACTGCTAAATGTACCATTTTACAAATACTTCCTTAAATACTGGATGTTAATTTCCATAGTTAAATTACTCAGTTGTATCTTTAAGAATGTGATTTCATCTGGAACAAGGAGATAATCACAGGATCTCTACAAATTAATGCATATAAAAAGAGTATTACTAATACATTGTTATTTGATTTTTTTTTTTTTTATTTTAAACACTTAAAAATACATCAATACAGTAAATGGCAGAAAAGGAGAACAAAAGGACTTCTTGTTCAGTTCTTCCCCAAATAATTTTGTATCAAAGCTTCATACCCGTTCCAGGTTGCATCTTTATATTCTAAAATAGAGTTTTTCTACAGAATATTGGTTTCTTCATTCCTGATGAATAATTCTTTCTTGCAACAGTTATTCATGTCTTTCCTAGTTTGCCTTCCAATTTTTAGCAAAAAAATAGTGGGTTTTTTTAATGCTGACATATGCATGATATTTTTCTAGAAAGTGTATTTCCAGAAGATGTTGTTCTTGAGATCTGGTTGAATTATAGATGAGCATCTTACTGTTACCTGTTTCTCACAAGCTTTTCCTGTAGTATTTTCCCTGTTTTTTTTTTTTTTTGTGTGTGAACTATCACTATCCTGGATAGCTTCATCTATTGTCAATAGCAGTAGAGTGAATACATTCTTTAAAGCATGCATTTCTTTATTTGTGAAATACCATTATATGTTTAAGATATTTTTCTATTAAACAGAGATTATTTAAATTTAGAATTACTAAGTTAATACAGTTTATATATTTTCTTTTGGAACATGAAAATTAATTGCAGTGACTGGCTACTGGTATCCACTAGTAAGGTATCGGGGCTTTTTCTTAATTTGCCATATCACTTTATAACCAGCTGTCTGGCTCTGAGAGAGATCGGGTTTGTCACTGCACTTGCGAAAATTCAGTGGAGTTAAACATGGAGTTTGAGTCAGAAAAAAAGTTCAGACCAAATTTTCAAATGCTAATTGGGAAGCTGTTACAAGGATCTTTCATTTCATCCCTCACAATCACCTAGTTTCACTTTTTATTGCATTCCCTAGTGCTATCCTCCAAACAAATGCTGAAAACATATACAGATAAATCTTGAGTAATGTGACTTTTATCAGTGTAGTACTCCTCATTATGCTTTTACAGACACCTGTCTTTCCTGTTTATTCAGGCTATAAACTGTTCAAGGAAGGAAATTTATACAAATGTGCCTTTTTTATGTCAAACAAGGGAGGCTTAATCTCTTAATCTTTAGTTTTGTCTCTAGGACTTTCAGCAGCAGTCCAGCCTTAACCTGGGTTAGAATTGCAATCCACTGTCCTGTGCCATACAGCCCTTAGGTTATTTTGCCATAGGGAAGGTTAGAAACGCTTTTTTTGTTTGGTTGTTTTTTTTTTTTTCCTCATATCATTAGAAAGCATGTGTTTAAAGTCATAAGAATGAACTAGGATCTTGGGTTTAACGCATGAACAAATATGACAAGCTCTCAGGGAGTCCTCAGTGACTATTTTGTTCAATGCTAGAGTGTCTTGATTTCTGCTTGTTGCTCCTTTCCCTCCTCAAGCCTCAGATATCAGCTCTCCATCTAAACACATGCGGTTACCTTCTATCTTGCTGGAGACCTGGGCACTTGTTACAGTAGTACAGTGTTCTGACTTATAGACTCAGCCTGCCTTTCAGGGTAATAAATTCGGCTATAAATATACAGTGTAATTGCTTGTAACTCAAGCTATATTGTAATACAAATGAAGATGTTTGTTTACTGGTTCCAAAATAGCCAGCATTATTACAGATTTTTCTAGAAGATGTAAGAAGAGATGAAAGAACAATCTCATGTAGTCATTTTACACAAAGATTAGACTGGAGAGGTTGTGCTATCACTTGTAGCTTGCTGATGTGTGTCTTGTGGGATGCTCTTATCTTTTTGCATGACATATGCCAGCAGTCACATGTACCAGAGACAATCCCTTTCACAACTAATCTGCTTTTAGAGTCCTCCTGTAGGTGGAACCAGATTTGTCTTCCTTCCAAAGTTTTGTTTATCTTATTCAGTCTTGCCAGTTGTCTTTCTTAAACTACCTTTTCCCCTTTCCTGTCAATGCAAACATCTCCTGATTGGATCAGATGACATCTCCTGTTCCTGAAAAACCAATTACCTAACAGTAGCTGACTCAGTATGAAATGGAATCTTTCAGTAACAGGGTCTTCTCTGCTGAACTTCATAGTGCTTCAGTTTGTTTATAAATATGGCTGGTATGTACCATTAAAAGGGGCAGTTATCTGTAGCTTAATATAGCTTGTTAGGATCAAGCACAACAATAATTAAAAAAATCTGTGTGGATAGCATGTTTGAGATTCTTTGTTCCCATCTTCATTATCCTAAAGATACTGGCAATAGATATAATCAGGAAATATGAACCTCTATCCAATTCTCTGTTAGGCATTCTCAATTAAATAATTATTTAGGCTTTTCATCCTTACTCCATCTTAAACACCCTTAACATGGGAGGACTATGTTAAATGTCATGTTAATAATATACAACACAGAATCTATATTAGTTTTTTCAATCAGAATTAAGCTGAAAATAAAGGTAATGTAGAACTATGAGCATTGGAAAAAATGGTCCTAAGGTTTTAATTGCATCATTCAGAAAAAAAGTTGCAACTATTTCACAGCACATGATCTCACATAAAGGCCTTTTTCTAAAGGGAAGATCGAGGTGTATGGAATTAATTCCTCCTTCAGCAGTTCAGTTGTGAGCAGAGTGCACAGACTAAATGAGCTTTTTAAGGCCCTGCACCTAGAGTAATGCACTTTGTCAATTTTTTTTAATGCTTGATTGATTTGATTTTATTTATTGTATTAGTTTTCCTCCATTTCAGAAAACTGCCAGAAAATAGCTACATAGGTGAAAAATTCTTAATTGTCTGTCAGAAAGGTATAAATGACTTTGCAATCACAAGGAGAGAAAGAGGAGGGGAGTCTGAGCTTGTTTTCACATTCAGATTGGTTTAAATATATGCAGATATAAACTTGCTGAACTACTAAACTAGTTTATTAGCAAAGTTTACTTAAGTACAAATTGGTCCAGCCACTGCAAGTACTCAGAACTAATTAAAATCTCTCATTTTACACCTTCTTAATTTAAAAACTAATCAAAATAATGGTAGGTACAGGCAGAGGGTGGAAGGTCCCAGCTACACAGACTCTCATGAATGTGTCTGAGCTTTGTCATCTGAGTTTGGATAATGTTAACTTCGTGCATGGATGGGTTCAGGGGCTGTGTGTAAAGGCAAGGATAAAAGCCAACCTTATAAGTACAGGTTGTTCCAGCATTTTGTGGACTAGTCTCTAAAGCTCTACAGAAAGAAGGGGGATAAAAGACTGTTTGACACATCATATACTTCAATAACAATATGTTTGAGTTTACTTTAAATTGAAGGATTTTTTTTCCCCATGTTTTTAAACGTTAATGATGAACATTCTGCATTCATTCATTGCTGTTCTCATAAAACTAATTTGGAATGCCATGTGTTTAAGAAATATTAATTTAATCTCATTGCATACTTGTAAAGTGACAGGTATTGTTCATAATTTCTCCTTGAAGAGTATAAATGAAAGAGACACTGATCCCTTGAAAGATGGTAATAATTATGGCCATTCAGGCTTAAAACAGTTGGTTTTACATGACCTCAGTGGTAGAATTAGTTTTACAGTGAAAATGAGCCCATATGTAATATTGTTGGTAATATGACTACGTGAACAGAGTGAGGCTACTCAAATAATGTGTTTATCTGAGGAAAATAGTGTAACAGCGAATAGAAAGGAATTAATTTCACACACATGAGTTACTGTGCTTTAAAATTATTTTCCTCTTTATTTTACTAATATCTAATTTAAAATATTTGCTATGTTATTTCCATAAAACAGAATACTGAGGGTTATTTTGAAATAATATACCTGATTTTCATAATTATTTCCATTTGTTTGGATTTAAGTGCATTCTACCCTGTTTCCCTGAAAATAAGACAGGGTCTTGTATTAATTTTTTATCCCAAAATTATTAGTTTTTTACATGTATAGCTTTCCAGACACTATTTAAATGGACTTTTAAAATGAACTGTAGCTAGGGCTTATTTTTGGAGTAGGGCTGACATTTTGAGCATCCTGAAAAATCATGCCGGGGCTTATCTTTGGGATAGGTCTTATTCTTGGGTAGACAGAATAGATGTAGCCTGACAGACCTGAAGTGTAAGAAGTTTATTTGTCTTATCTCATCTTCCACTAGAATTACAAAGGACTGGATATTTATTTCCTGAGACTGAAAACTGTTCATATTCAGAGATACAATTTAATTAAATAAGGCAGAATTTCAGTATGAAAAATGCTTATGACATCTGGAGAATTGATTTGTAATATCTTTTGAATACTTGATTGTAAACTTGATACTACTGTCTTTTAAGATATTACTCCCAGTGTTAGGGTGTTTTGTTTTCCTTGCTATAGTTGCTACACATTAGGCTTTGGCATTTGAAAAATTAGTGACAAGAAGCAACAGATTATTTTATTTAGTGTTATAACAGGAGTGGTGGAAATTGTTGGGTTAAAAGTGGTACTGAGATACTTTATTCTAATTGGGGGAATTAGAAGCTTTATGACTAGATTATCTTTTGAGGTCCCTTCCAATCACTAACATTCTGTGATCTACAGGAAATTTAAGTAATTTCTGGTTTTGGATGGAATGGGTAGCAGTCACCCAAACCAGGCTCCTTTCTTCAGTTAACCATCCTTGTTTATTTAGATAGGTATTCCAGGAGAAAAAAGGAAAAAAACAAAACCCACACAAAAAACACAAACAAAAACAAACAAAACCAAAAACACAAAAGAAAACAAAACAAAACCAAAACAAACACAAAACAAAAAAATCTACTCAATTTTAGAGTTCCCCTGAGAATACCAAGAGATGGCAATCAAGAAGGTGCCACTTTTTCCACTTGTATGAAAAACTAACATGAAGCTGACCATAGCTGCAAGTCCTGAGAAAGTGCCATGGGATGCCGAGGGTGACTTGATCTCAGGTGAACCATCTGGACATGCCCAAAGGTGCCTATCTGTGAAGCCAGAGTCTCTTGCCAGTAAAGCAAATGAGGGGTTTAGTTGGAGGGTGGCCAAATGCCCTCTGGCAAGCCCAGTTACTCCTGATGTCTCACAGTGGAGGATGTCTGGCATGACTCAACATCCTGGCTGGGCCAAATAAGGTAGAACAATTTAATTTGGCAACAGGACCTTTCTCTATACACAAGCTTGTGTTGAAGAAGCTGGTGTAGGGAGGAGACCCTTGCTCCTGAATACAGGCAGCCAACTTGAGGAGTCCACCTGAGATCATAGAGGGCTGAGAAACCTGATGAATGCCAGATACCCACCCTCAAGGGAACAGAGATGATGGGAAACAGGATTGTCTAAAGCTAAAAGCAAGGCTGCAGCTTGCCTTGAAGCATCTTTCTGTGCATGCTAAACCGGTTGTTTTTGAGGGGTTTGGTGCAGTTTGCAACACCAGAACCTCTATTCTAGTCATGGGATTAGTGAATAGTGAGGGCATGAAAAATAGCAAGGTGGGTAAAATTGTATGTATAGAATGTAGTGGAAATAGGTATAAATTTTCAGATATCCTCCAGAGAGTACTGCAGTAGAAATTCCTGGAGGATGCAATTTTCATGTCCTTGCTGGAAAAGGACACGGTAATAGGAAGAAGAAAATTGTGTGATTGTGTCTGCAGGACAAGCCAAGAGCTTTCACTATGGAAAAGCCTTTTCTTCCCATATTTCTTAAACAGACCTCTGGTGTCAAAACTCAAAGACAGAAGCATAAAAGCCATTAAGTAATTGGTTTGAATAACTGCCAATATACCATGCATTTGATTTTAGATGGTTAATTGTACTTAGAATATGAAGTCATCTAAGTAATATTCTGGTTCTACTGTTATTTAGGATCTCTTTCTGGACTGAATTCCTTATGAAAACTATTTCTGATTAAGATCACTGTAGATATATTCAATCTTCTAAATTGTTGAATTTGTTAGGCATTGTCTGCAGATAAACTGTTTTGCTGTTGGATCTGGTAACACTTTCACACCACATTTTCTTCATGGGCATCTTGGTAACTCTGGGTTGTTAGATGACTGTGATGTATTAACGTAAGAGCCTTCTCCATTGGGTTAAGATGCTAAATTACATCAATCCTACCAAAATTGTTAAGGGGTGTTTGGAATTGACACACTTCTAATTTGTTTAATTTTTATCTGGCTACTTACTAGATAAAGCATATATAAATGGCTGGATTGAGATTATGGCTAAAATACCCCACGAAAAAAGCCATAGGATAGTAACTACCTGCAAGGTCACTTATAAATTTCTGTAATCCTTTCTCACCAAGTAAGAGTATAGTAGTGTCTTCTACAGGTTTTTGGGCTTTGACTGAGACAGTGTGAAGGAAAAGCAGACAGGTCAGAAGTAACTGCTCCTTGAAAAGACAGGATAGAGCTGTTGGGCACATGCATCCTGTCAAAGGTGAAGAATATCTCTGTATTCCAGTCTCTAGAGAAAATAATATCTAGAGAGACTTTGTGGAGTCATATGTGACAACTCTATAAGCCAAAGGACTTCTTTGAATTCATCCACCTACATTACACACCAGGATTCCTGCATGTTTATAACAGCTCTTGTACTGCTTGCAATACCTTGACTGAAATTTTATTCCCCCATAAGAGCCCAAGGATGAGGTGTCCCTTTTTTGTGCAATTAACTTTAAGGAAACTAATTTGGCCCCTTCAGTATTTTTAATTAAAGTTTAGACTCAGTCTCAGGACAAGTCTCTGAGGTGTCCTAAAGTTTACAGGAGACCTGGGGTCTGTTCACTTGGCCTGGCACTTACTGCCTTCCTTTTTCTTTGAGTTAAGCGCACATTTAAGAAAACGACACCATTATTTTTAAATATAGTTATAGCAGTAAACTGCAAATTAATCCCTTTATTTGATGTCTAATCATTTCTTATTAGAATTTTATTTCCTGTTACAGAGGACAAGGCAGAAGGAGATTGGTTGGAAATTTTCAGAAAACCTATAAAACAATCCTTTGGGACATTAGAGCTCTTTCACATAGCTGATTTTGATTCCTCTGCTACCAAAGAAAACTATGCCTTTAAACTCCAGATAGCCCTATAAATGCATCAGATTTTTTCTGTCGTTCTGCAAAAACAGCTGACAACTCAGATAAGCAATAATGAAGGAGTATAGCATAAGGACTTTGATTAAGAACAGTGATGCATTAAGAGTTTCTCGTCTTTAATTTTTTTTTTAATTTTATTTCTAGGTCAATGTGATTATTGATAATAATTGTCAAAATGAACATTTGACCCTACTTTTATTGATCTGTCTTTTCTGAATATTGAAAGCTGCTCTGTAAAAACAGCATGAAGAGTTTGACTCAGACATGGGAATTAGAAAATTCTTATTCTATACTTAAGTAGCTCCATTAAATTACATTTTGCCCTCTTGTGCTCATGAGTGGTCACTGTATTGACATAAATGGGTGTCTTTGCGCGTATTTCTGAGAGTAGGAATTGGCTTTTATACATGAAGATTATATAGTACTAGGAAATAAAGACAGTTTTTTTCTTTCATACTCTGCAAATGACTGCACAGAAGAGCAAATGGAAGATTTTTAGGGCAAGGTATGTTCCCTGTATGTCTATTAACCAGTTCAGTTAAACAGGGGCACTGCCATATGCGTACTGTGCACAGATCCTGAGGGAGGTACAAGGATCTCTCTCAAGCATGAAACATTGCTTGTTCATGCAATTTCTGTCCCCTTTGTCTTCTGAGGACACAATGTCTGGTATTTTGCCCACTCCTTGATTCAGATCAGAAGCAGTTAACAGGTTCCATGATATTTGAAGGTATTCTAGGCTACTCGTAGCTAAAATTCATTTTAAAAAACAGAAGAACATTCAAGAAAATATTTATTCCACGTAGTTGCAATCCAAAATGCATGTTTCTAATGGAATGTTTAACAAAACTTAGAAATGTCTGGAAAATAAGTCATATTCCTTTTGTTTTTTAATGTGTTGTAGCTGAAGATCTGGAATGCAATTACCCTCTGCCCTTTACAATAGGCTTGTAATTCAAATGCTAAATTGTATTTAGAGTGCAATTACTGTCATAATAATTAATATTTTTTCCATATAACTAACAAGATTTAGATTAATTTTGGTGTAAATAGCAGGCCTAACTCTAAGTTCTTGCCAATCAATTGCAGTTATGTATCCCTAGAATGGTTACTGTTTCAGTCAAAATGTCTGAGATAGTGCAGTTAACATCAGAAGAGGGGCTGCGTGAAGCAACCAGAATTAGCATAAAAAAATTGAAATGTATGCGACTGCAATTACTGTAACATCATAACACAGAGACATTGCAATTGACACTGTAATGGCTTAGATGTCAATGGAATAAGTCAGTGAAACAACTTCAAATAAATGAATAAAGAATTTTAATGGCATCATATTGGTTGGCTCAAGAATTACACTATTTTAGGAGTACTGAATCTACAGCTAGTTATTAAAAATTCTATAAAGTATGGCTGCTCTGCATAACTGCACTTCCTCACTTCCTCAGTATTTCATGTTTTGGATGTCGTCAGCTTTTTTATTTTTTTGAGATTGTTGACAAAGGCAAATTGTTTTAAGGATAAGCATATAATGAGGGTTTTTTTGGTTTGTGTGGGTTTTTTTTGTGTTTTTTTTTTTTTGTTTGTTTGGTTGGTTGGTTTGTTTGTTTTTTTGTCTTTTTTTGTTGTTGTTGTTGTTGTTGTTGTTTTTTGTTTTCCTTTAAGTTCTTTATTCTGAGATGTTTTGACCCTGGCTGGATGTCAGGTGCCCACTGAAACTTCTTTATCACTCTCCCTCCTCAGCGGGACAAGGGAGAGAAAATATAACAGAAAGCTCCTGGGTTGAGATAAGGATGAGGAGAGATTTCCCACCAAGTACTATCATGGGTAAAACAGACTCGGCTTTGGGAAATTAATTTATGTCCAATCAAATCAGAGTAGAGTGATGACAAATAAAAACTTAATCTTAATGCACCTTCCCCTCGCCCCTCCCTCCTTCCTGGTCTCAAATTCATTCCTGAATTCTCTGCCTTCTTCCTTGCAGTGGGGCAGGGGGGTTTATGGTCACTTCATCACACATCTGTTGCTCCTTCCTCCTTACACTCTTCCCCTGCTCCAGCGTGGGGTCCCTCCCATTGGAGACAGTCCCATACGAACTTCTCCAATGTGAGTTCTTCCCACAGGCTGCAGTTCTTCACAAAATGCTCTAGCATGGGTTTTCTCCATGGAGTGCAGTCCTTCAGAAACAGACTGCCCCAGTGTGGGTCCCCCATGCGGTCACAAGTCCTGCCAGCAAACCTGCTCTAGCATGGGCTCATTTCTTCACAGGGCCACATGTGCTGCCAAGAGACTGATCATTGTGGGCATCCCACAGGGTCACAGCCTCCTTTGGCCATCCACCTGCTCTGGTGTGGGGTCCTCTTGGGTCTGCAGGTGGATCTCTGCTCCACCGTGGACCTCCACAGGCTGCAGGGGCACAGCCAGCCTCAAGATTGTCTGCATCAAAGGCTGCAGGGGGGAATCTCTGCCAGGTGCCTGGAGCAACTCCTGCTCCTCCTTCTTCACTGACCTTGTTGTCTGCAGAGTTGATATTCTCACATATTCTCACTCCTCTCTCCAGTTGCTGTTCTGTGGCAGTTTGGTTTGGGTTTGTTTTTTTGTTAGCTTGTTTGTTGGTTTTTTTTTTTTTTTTCTGTTGTTGTTGTTGTTTGTGTTTTTGTTTGTTTAGGGTTTTGTCTTGTTTTCCTTTCTTAAATACATTATCACAGAGGAGCTACCACTGTCACTGATAGGCTTGACCTTTGCCAGTAGCAGGTCTGTCTTGGAACTGGCTGGCATTGGCTCTGTTAGACATGGGGGAAAATTCTAGCAACTTCACACAGAAGCCACCTCTGTAGCCCCCATGCTATCAAAACCTTGCCACACAAACCCAATACAGACCCACTGAAACTAAAAGTGTAAAAAAGATTTAATTAACAGAATTCTCTCCATCAACTTAGATGTTTCCTATATTAACCAAGTCGAAGAAAGCCAAAACATGTCCAGAAGAACTATGTATCACCACCTCTACTCCCCTCCTCACCACCACCTCTGTGTTTCACAATGTGAATGTCAGGAAGCCTAGGATTTCTTGGGGAGAAAAAATGTTAATAAGAAAGAGATATTTGAAGGGTTGCATGAAAACGTATTCAACAAGGAGGAGGAGAATGTACTTTCATTTGATCAAGATGGTGCTATACTTTCCACCCCAAAGGAGTATGTTTTCACATTCTTAAATTAATAGAGTTTATCCTGGCTTTCTGAAAAGCAGGCTGAGAGAAATCTGTACCAGCTGACACTGTTTTTTAAAGCAAGTTGTAACAAAGTAAAAGCTCAGAAAAAGCTGAAAGAGGGTAAGTAGGATGAAAACACCTACTTATAGATTTGTTATGTTGCATCTATTCTAAGCAGAAGAATAGAAAAAGCCTCATGAAGAATTCCATTTCAGAAGACCTAAGGTTAGCAATGTAATTAATAACATGAAATATTTGAAATTATTCTATATTTGCTCAATAAAGTTACCTATATGAAATACTAAAATTAGACTTTGTAAAGGTATTGGCAGTATCACATGAAATTTTGCTAATAAAATTATACAAACCAGTATCATTAAAACTCATGTTAAATGAATTAAGAATTAACTGTTTGGCAGACTTCATAAAGTCCTTGTCAATGGCAGAACACCACTGAGTTCTGAAAGGACTGATATATTACACCTGATGCTGCTCAACATTTCCATTACTCATCTCAAAGTACATGATATAATCTCTGATAACTTAAAGAATGAAGAGTACAGCTGCAGACCAAAATATAGTGCCTTGAAAAGTAAACTAGTTCCAGAACAGATCTGATACACCAACTTAGAAGGAGCACCACAAGGTCAAAATGAGGGAGTATTTAGAGAAAGATGATCATTTTATTACTGCCTGTGGGTACAGCACTGCTGACACTGATGCAGCAATGCTGTATTCCTCCCTTTCAGGAGACTGTTTTAATGATTTTCTGAAATACAGAAGACAATGCAGGTGTAAAGCAAAATGGTGGAAAAAGGCCTCTGGCTAAGCAGCTTAATTCAATCTCTTTAATTGCAAAATTAGTAAATCAGATGTGACTTTTCTTACCACATAAATGAGAAATAATAGCAGGCAGTAAAGTGTTATTTAGTTGTTATAACCTAGGATTCCATATTTAGAAGTTAAAATGTACCTGCTTCAGCTGGGCAAACACAACTGCTTAAGACTGCTAAACTTTCTAGCTGGCAGTTAACATTTGACATTACAGGAAAAGAAGGATGGAGAGAAAAACTACCTGAGAAAGAAGAGTTCTGCCTTTGCTGTCTAGACAAGGCTTGGATTTCTTCCTGAAATATTAATTCCATTTAAACAGAAGTTATTGGATTTAATTAAATTTACTTGTGATATTTAAGTTGCTGTGATCTGTAGGAGATCAGACTACAAATAATCTAAAGATGCTGTCAGCTCTGAAAGTCTCTGAAACTGTGAAATATTCTGGTGGCTATTTCACTCTTTCAGTCACCTGCTGATTAATTTCAGGTGTGTGTATGGATTCTGCTTGGTCTATGTGAAAAAGTGAGAAACTACTAGCAGTATCTTCAGCAGGTTCA
The DNA here is from genome assembly GCF_036013475.1 of Columba livia. NCBI lineage: Eukaryota > Metazoa > Chordata > Aves > Columbiformes > Columbidae > Columba > Columba livia. The sequence goes on along the minus strand of NC_088605.1, from coordinate 68,782,831 downwards.
AATTTCATCTTCCTCTGTTGTGATACTTGCCACACTTTTCAAACCTGTGCTAATGAGTTGGAATATTCTGATTGTTTTGCTCAGTTCTCCTTGTCAATCACTGTATAAGAACATTTTACTATTTCATTTCTGTCAGAAAGTGACCAGAGCATCTACTGCTTGTTGGATCAAGGTGTTAATTTTCTCTAAAATAAAACAAAAACAACAAGTTGTGTTTTTTCCTTAGTCATTATGTCCCACATTCTTATATGTTTGCAGCTATGTAGCTGCCAGGGAAGTCAACAGGTGCCAAGTGCCTAGGTGTTCATAACTAATGTGCTTGTAGCGATCTTCACTAAAAGACATTAAAAGAAAGGGGAACCTCTCTATTGATTTAGTTGGAAATTGAATTAAAGCCCAACAGTGAAACACTACCTTAAATATAAAGACCTGCTTTTTAACACTTGGAACTTGTGTATGTAACTTTCTGTGCCTGTGATTATCAGATGCTTCCTTTTAGCAGATTTACAAAAAACTAGTTATATAATAGAGAACCCTTGATGCAAACTGATCACAATTCTGCTTTGCTATATCACTTCAGCTCCAGCAGAAGTGATGAAATGCTCCAAAGGGTGGAATTTTGCCCAGAATGAACAACATTCTTATGGCAGCTTGTGAATTGCAAAGGGCAAGTGTTCTTAGTGCTGATTCACAGGAGACAGCATCAGTTCAGGGGAAATCAAGAGTGAAGCTATTTGTTCTTCCTGGAATTCAGCTTGTTTCAGACATTCCTAATAGCTGTCCTTTTCCTTATTTGTCTCTTGGACCTTACCAAAGTCAGAGCAAAACAAAAGAAATACCCTGATGACTGCTTAATTTGTTCCTTGCTGTTGCACTTTGATCCAGCTCAGCACAACACTGTGCTGTGTAAGGTGCAACCAGACAACTGACCTCTCTTTCCAGAAAAGACAGTAGCAGGACAGAATCAGAGGTCCTAAATTTTCTGATAACTCCAGCCTTCTGCCTCAAGCTCAAGCTAAAATGTTTTTTAATACAAATATCACAACAATTTGGAAAGGTGTTGATTTTATTTCCTTTTAATCCTGATTGGTTGGCATAGTGTGACAAAAAGTATACATGGAACGAAGAAAGTTTTACTTTTGAAAATTGGATAGAAGTTTTCTAGGGAAAATTAACAATTGTTTGAATGACACTGAATGTGAGTCAATCAACATCATTATAATTTCAGCCATTCTATTTTGAAATTCCTCACTCATTTGCAATTCTGTGCTTGCTTTGCAATTATAATCGTTTGCAATTCTGAGCTTTTAGTGGCAAGCCTGAAACTGCATATAACATAACCGTAAAATTTTGACCCAGTGGTGTTTTAATATGCTAATACCAAATGGATGGATTTAAAAATTTTTTCTATGTTAACAGATTATTCACAGCAGACTGAGAAAAAACAGATGAAGATGAAAGTTATTGTAATGAGAGGAGCAGACTGTACTTTAGTAATACACAAAAATACACAAAAAACATTGGCTTAAGTTTTTAATGACATCTGCAGCCAACGAATTGTCTGTAAATAACTAAACCACCTTAACTACCATGCATGCACTTTATGATCCTCCTCCTACTTAGTCTGTGGCAAAATGCCTCTGAGTTTAATAAGGTGGGAATGAGCTCAAAGTATTAACACCTCTACTGACATACTACAACCTCTTGACTTTTGTGATATTGCTTAGGGATCAAAGCCAAGTACTTAACACTGAATCAAGGCATGTCCATTTTCAGTTTTGCCAATACTGCTGAAATAGTTTTCACATGGAGCCACTTAAATTGCATTTTTTCTATGTATGAAACAAGTATCGAGACAGACTGTAGGAAGTTACCTCTGCCTCTCTTGGTCCTGGTTTTCTTTAGGAGCCAGAGACAAAAGCAAACAGAGAGAAAGGAAAAGGTAAGTGCTAAACGGGTGTTAGTTTGAAGAATTCATTGAATATGGAGCTATGATTTCACATACTGACTTTATACCCTGCTGCTATGAACACTGCAGAAGCTCTGAAGTCCTTGCTTGATTTCTCATGTCTGCTGTAGCTCATTGATTGGCAAATGTGGCAGGAAAGGCTTTTAATTAAACTCATATGTGATGCCTCTGCTTTAAATTAGTGCCAAAATGCTAGGACCAGGGTGGTGTGCAAATCTCTTAAGCACATCTAACTTTCTTTCTCAAGCTAAAAATACTAAGGCCAGAGAAACATTAATCTCAATAAATACTGTATGTATCTTTTACAAATGACAACGGATAATGAAGTTAGAAATTCTCAACAATGGTTTTTCTTTTTGTCTGACAAACTGAGAGATTCTAATATGCAGTACATGAGTGTGTGCTAGTGATACTTCTGCATAGAAAAATACTAATTATATGAATATATTTTACTCTCTGACAAAGACTGAACAGCAGTTTTGGCTCTACAAATTTGTATTAAATTGGATGTGAATCTAACCTCAAATTTTAAACCCACTGTTAAAAATGTATCTGCCATCCTTTCAAAGTAGATTCTGCTTGATTTGACCTTTTTTCTTCTCTAATTTGTTTCACACTGAATACAGTATTATTTTTTTTTTCAAATTGTAAGCTGAGACAAGTGCAGAACAGAAATAATTTGACCCATGTAGAATCTATAACTCAAGTGGCATTAAATTATTCTACTTATTAGACTGTTACTGTCTTCAAACAGTGCCTTTAGTCCTGCATAGTCCTAAAAAAAAAAAATAAAACAAAAAAAATACCCAGCTTCCTTTTTACCAACAAAACCAAGATTTTCTAAAGAGAATTTTAATTTTCCTGAAAAATGCAAGGAAATGCTAAGGAGCCTTGACTAGAGAAGTTTTCCAAGGGTAGAAAAAAAGAACAAGCTTTTAAGCATCGTTTATACAAGAACATTTAATAATCTTGAAACATGCGAAATTTGAAATTGGAAAACAGGACTTGTACAGCTTAAAAAAAGCCTCTGACACTATAAATTATATAAATTTAAATTGTATTCTGAAATAACTAGCAGAACGTAGTCATACCTTCAATCTCCATGCTAACATGTGTGCTGTAAGTCATAATAAATCATGCAATGTTGAATATTTTTCTTTATGTAGTATTTTGGATAACTGATATGAAATTGAAATCACCATTTCAATGTGGAATTGTATTTTGAAAAGAGTTTTTTCATTAAAATTGTGTGTATTTGCATAAGATTTTTTCAGTGTTTAATTAATCTGGAAACAAGCTTTTTCTCCGCTGCTTGTTGTAAACAAATAATTTCCACTGTGTATTAAGCAACTTCTCTCTGTCATGTTCACCTTTCCTTCAAATTCAGCGCCCCTGAGGCCTTGATTCTTCCCCTTCAGCTTTATCCTGACAGAAAAATAAGAACTAGGCCGGTTTTATCCACTAACTGATATTCTTCATTTTTGGAGTCAGGTTCAGAGACCTTTTTCTATACCTACTAGGCTCTTCATATTGGCTGTGCTACTGCAGAATGACAGCAGTGCAGGTAAAAGGACAGCTGAATGTCCTACCCAAAGGAGTGAATCCAGAGTTCAGTTCATTCCATAATTACCTGAGAAGAGAAGCCAGTCTGTAGATATGTATAACAGAGGTAGTTTGTCAAGAAACAGTCAAAATGTAAGGGAATAGAAGAGTTGTAGGAATTCTACAGTGGATGTGTTTCATTTTTTCATATGGCATGGCATTTATTTATATTGAGGGGTGGGGGGTGGAATCAAAGTCAACATTTCATTAAGTATTACCTTTGTTATGAGTTCTTTGGTATAATTGATAGAGGAAATTTGAAAGCAGGGATGGATATATATATATTTCAGGTATTTTTATAGCCAATAAACTTGCTGTCAATTTTTTCCTTCACTCTGAAATTTGAGCTTGTTGTGAGCATAAAATTATTTTTTCATGTATTTCATAGAGCAAAATTATAGTTTTAAACTAAAGAGTTTATGATATTTGGCACCTTCAGAAAAACACATCTGTGCTTTTGATGTATTTGTCAAGGCAAAAAGTTTGTCTCAGGCTTCCAAAAAGCTAACATGAGGGAACCTGAACCCATAGGCCCTTGCTGGTGAGAAGAAAGTTCGAAGTCCAGAGTTAAAAGAACCATTTCTGTAATATGTACAGAAACAAGGACTTTTCAAACTGTGTTTTCATCAAATATTTTTTGAAGGAGAACCTATGTAACACAAACCTGCGTGTTATATGAAAACGGTCCTGAACAACTAGTGCGCTGTCTGGTCAAGTCAACAGAATAAGACTGTATTGAGGAAAAGTCTAAATGTTAATTCCTTTAGGTAAAAGGAATAAAACAAGACCAAAAAAAATGATGAACTTTACTTAGGGTCAAAATCCTACATAGTGTTAAAAAAGGGCATTTTCATCTTCTGCCTACTTTTAAAAAGTTGTTGTTGTTAAAAGTTAGGAGTGTTTTAAAAAACAAAATGTTGTTCTAAAATGTTGGGGTTTGTAATGAACTTCTTAAGTGCAGCGTTTTATCTCTTCCAGATGAAACATCTCCCTTAGAGAAAACGGTAGGCTGGAGAACATTTTAGAAATGCAAAAGCATTTGTAGATATTTTTCTAATAGCATTAGCAAAGTATATATCTAAAAAACTAAACTCTTTTCCTCTGAAGACCAGTAGCAAAAGCTTCAGGAGTCAAAATAGCATTATAGACAAAGAAAAAAGAACGTTCTGGATATCAATTGAAATACAAGAGAATTTTATGGTCCCACTTCCTCCTTTAGGCTTATCCATAGGTCAGCGTGGTCTGGGATAGAGGTTGACTTCTAGTCAATGAAAGCCAGGCAAGTTAGTGTAGTCCCACTGGCTGTAGGCTGGCAACTAATTTCACTGTTCACTCACTGCTTTACAAAGACAGCATTTTTAATATAGAGCAGAGGATTCTTTTTCAACCCAAATTTTCTCCTGCCCAAACCAGAATAGCGGGGAAAAGAGAAATCTTCCCCAGCAGTAACATCTGTCTCCAAGAACCTGTATTACTGTCATTGTTTTCTCTTCATTGTTTGCATATGTGCAGATCAGCATAAAAAGGTCTCCTTTAGAGTGACCTAGGCTATATAAACTAAAAATGAGAACAGAAGCTTTACTGAACATTTTCATTCCCTATGTAATAGACTGTATCTTTTCAGTGTAGTTATCTCCTTACAGAATACATGTGATAGAGATTCCAACTGACAGTATAGATTAGGCTGGTTTCCAGCTGATTGCATTATACTAATTTCTAACAACATTCTATTTCGATTCTGCCTATCTAATCAGGGAAGAAGGTATTCAGTAAAAATAACTTTGTTAAGAAGACCCAGATCTATTCACAGGATTTACCAAAAACTCTAAAGTAGCAGTGATTGGAAAATTTTGATAGACATTTTCTTTTTGGGTGAATGCAAATGTAAAAAATGGAACATTTTATGATAGTATTTTCTTTTAGAAATATTTACTGGAAAATGTTTGGGGGTTTGGGGTTTTTCTTTTTTTTTTTTTTTTTTTTCCCCTTTATTTTAAGACAACGTGTTAACTCCATGCAACAGTTTTATTTCAGAAGCTCAGAGGACTGTTGGGTTTTCTGGCTTAGGATTATTTTTCAACATCTCTTGAAACTAGACTATAGCAATTCAGTAGTGTTCAAACGACCGATTTCTACCAGTGCACACATCATTTACTAGACTGCCAGTTTATAGTAAATTCTGAATTTATTTTAGGATGGTCAGTTGACACATGATACAATTGTACCAGCTGACTAAAGTGTTATAATGTTGAAAGAGACTGATCTTAATTATGAGCTCCACTGTGAGAACCAAGGATATAGACTAATTTAAAGAAGCTGATCTTCCAAATGTTCTAGATCAAAAATTATATAAGTTTTGGTAATTGGACTTTCTTTGCCTCCCTGCAGGAAAAGGTCCCTTTTCTAAAACTGCAGATATGTACTTTCACATCTAGAAAAATAGTTTTGGCCACAACACCGTTGTTAACTGCTAACGTACAATACTGCTGAAGTTAACAAAATCTTGCAGCTATATTTCACTGAGGCAGTCACCTATCTTTACTGAAAGAGTAGGACTTTATCTGCAATTAAAAACTTGAATGTTCTTACTTATTACTTCCAGATTATTTGTAAAACATTTCTTCTTAAATACAGTAGGAGTTTTCTTTTTACTGCAGCAGCTATATTTTATGTTCACTTTAGATAATGTAAAGAATTTTTTTAGGCTAAGCACTGTGTGAAAAAATGTGACTCTACAGAAATCTGAGACTTTTCCCTGTAATTGAAAGGAGTTAAGACTATATCAATACTGAGAGACAGTGATGCAAAGCACTTCAATCTAAACAGACAGGGGTTGGACAGGAAAAGGATTAAGAGATTTGCACAGAATTGCAAGTGTGCTAGTGACAGAGTTTGGGTTTGTGACCTAGTTATTTCAGTTAGTAAAATGGTCAGCAGTGAAGAAATAGGGAATTGTTAGGACAACTCTGTTCCGATTGATGTGGCAGTTCTGCTCTCTCATGCTTCACAATCATCTCTTGCAACAAGTAAACAGATCTGTAATTCTGCAGAGCTCATAACTCTATCAGAAAGGGTGCAGAAAATACTGTTGCTGAAAGTGACAGTCGATTGCAATGGTATAAGAGAATTTTCTGATGAGAACATGTAAGGGCCACCTTTTTACTGTGAGTTTAAGTATACAGAGTAAAGGAAAATATCTGTAATACTGGATAATGCAAAATAAGTCTATTTTCTTACAATGCTGTATTGCCTGGTATTCGAACATGAATAAATGTTTGAGAATAATTTTCATGAAACTTTTCAGTTCCATTTTATGACTTGCTAATTATTGTAAGTCAAAATATATAAATGCAAACCCTTTCACAATTCATAATTTTATCATCCTACATATTGTATTACACCAGTGTTGATAACATTTGTTATTTTATTCTGTACACAGTTCTGTTGCAGCTGCTGGAATTTTTTGGGGGGAGTGATGCTAGACAGTATGTGTGTTGTATGCTGTTGAAGCATCCTGAGTTGAACAGCTTTGACTTTCAACAGCCATTCATTTAAGCATGGTTCACATCCAAATTTCTGTTATGGCCTTTTTGTAGTTACTAGTATGTTGTTAGAATATGACCTTTGTGTGTGACTGAAGGTCTGTTTTCACTTGTGACCTTTCTGAATTTTTATATAAAATTTCACATAATGTTATAAAGAATCTTATCACTACAGTATCTAAATACCTATGTGAATGTAGTTTTTGTTATTTATTTCTCAGCCTGACAGCTATTTCTGTTACAGTGATAGAGAGAAACTGATTCTCTGACAGGAAGAGGGCATTTTGACTGATGGATTTTATAGCAGAAATCAATCAGTTCCTTTTTTCTTTTTTCTTGCAAGAGAGAAACAAATTTCTTATGAAGAAATACACTCTATGAAAAGGTGATAGGAATGTTAATTTAAAATTGAATTAACTATCAACTGAAACAAAATATGTAAATTCTAGCAAAGCAGAAAACGTTTTTCAGCCTTGTTTTGGGGGAGTTTTTTGTTCTCTGAATGCTTTAAAGCTAGAAGAAGTTAAAAGTGGCAGTTATAATTATCTAGAAAGCCAGAAGCATCTTTGAATTAAGATTTGTATTTTCTTCCTTGGTTCGATATGTTTTTAATAGCTTTCTGAATTAGTTTTTGATGGTAGTATCCTTTTTTTCTACTATTGTAACTCAAATGTCATTTACTAAAATCTTCGAATAACTGCAAAAATTATTCTTTTTAATGATAGGAAGAAAGAGAATCCATGAATATTATTTGTCTCTTTCATGGCAGTTATGGACAGTTAGCATAAATGTTTAGTACAGATGATAGCTGGAAAAAATATTATCACCCAACTGGAAGAATGCCAAATTTGTTAAGTCTGGTATTTGGAAACACTGAAAAACATCATTTAGTTAAGACTTACTACAGCACATACAGATATAAATTTGAGGAAAATTCCAAGTGAAATTGGTTCAATTAAAAAATATAAATAGCAAAAATACTGGTAGAGGTTAGAGTTTGTTTAAGAGGAATACATCACATGAAGAGGAAGTCTAATAGCTGTGGAAGGTAAAACACATTGAAAGGAAAATATAGTGTAATGTTTGAGAAAAAAATAGGAAAATTAATATCAGTATATATGAGGGATATTGCTGTTCAGAACACTGGTAATGTTAAAAAGCTCAGCTGAGAGTCATCTCTTCTGCTGCTGCTTTGAAATGGAATTGGTCATTCTACAATATCAAACAATGTCTTTTCTGTAGTTCTCTGTTGGTTTATCCCCTTTTTCTTTTTCAAAATATGTTATGAGTTGGATTAGTTTCTCACAGATTTTAACAGAGCTTTCATATCTAAGGTTTGTACTCTAATGTGGTTATCTAAGTAGTAATGTTCTTTTAAAAATAGTGTGGTCTAGTCAGACCTAATTTTTGCTAGATTTTGGGGGGAAAATTACAAATTTTCCTATTGACCATTTTCCATCTGCTAATGCATTGTCTAAACTTCAGATTACTAAACTGTATCTTCTGACACTGAAATAGATAATAGGAATTGTAAATGATCAACATATTGCCGGACTGGGCTCCCATTCTTTAATAACCTTTATTTTATTCCTGTTCTTTCTCTAATTACTTAGAAATGTTTGTACAGAAATCCAACATATAAAACATTTCCAAGTGTATTATGTATCGTGACTGAAGAAAAGCCCCTGGTTTCTATTCATCTAAATTGATTACAATTTTTCCTTAAATGCTTTAGGTTTTGCCAGCCTTCTTAGACTTCAACTGTTCTTTGTGAAAAAGTTTTAGGATAACCACAAATATCACTTTAGAACACCAAATTTTGGTTGGTGTGTTCATATGGAGATCTTTTCACAGTTAGATCGACACAGTCCTTTAGATACTGCCTAAAGTTTTGGATACCTGTTCCTTATAACAGAAGTCACTGGGGTACTGTCAGTGTTCTAGAGTCTTGATGGATGTTTCCAAGTAGAATGCAAAGGAAGATTAAATAAAAAAAAGGGTGAATGGGGAGCTTTGAAATAAAAAAAAAAAAATGCTGTTGACAGTTTTATATGTCTCAAATGACATGTTTTCTTGAGGTTTAGGCACTTTACATGGTACTGTGGTCTCATTTCTTTGTTCAAGTTTCTCTGTTCTGAATAATCCCCTGGTAAATCTCCAAGTCTTTAGCTTTAATAAAAAGAGGAAGGATCACACTTTGGATTTTTTTTTTAACTAAAATGTGGTAAAAAACGGTACCTGCCTTTCTTAGAGCAGGTTAGTGGTTGGAATACATTCTTGGGTTATGTGCATAGAATCTGTTAGAGGAAGACATTAAATCCAGGTCTTCTTCACTCTGGGAGAAGAGTTAATGGCAGATCCTACATATAAAAGATGGGTGACTGGGTAATCTATCTACCTTCCCAGGCTTTGCTTGGATGTTCTCATTGAAGCAGTAGTCAAGACACTTGCAGAATTTCAATGTTAAAAACAGTCACCAAAATACTTTCAGAACCATAATAATGAGATTAATTTTACTAGGATATTTTTGAAGAAATGTTTTCTATGTATCTTTGCATTAAACACACACACACAGACACACACACATATATATATAATTTTATCAATTTATCATTATATGAACAATTAGCATTCCCACAATAATTCCTTCAGTATAGCAGGTCAGGATTTGCAATGTTAGCTAGTTTTAACTGTATCATCTCTGTTGATACATTTTGCAGGTGTAATTATATGCAAGATAATGATCTCACTTATTGTTGAGTGCTAAAAGAACAATGAACGCGCTAATCTCAAGCATCGAAACATGAAGCTGAGTCTCTTGCTGCCACCTGCTGGTATATACATTTTTTTATATAGGTACAGCCTGTAGTAAAGGTCTCTATTAATAGATACGTTTAGGTGGCTGTGTCTTCAAGACCTCATGTTTTCAGCAGCAACATAGGGCAGAGTTGAAGGGAAGGTTAAGGTTGTGAATTATAAAAAACAGTTGCCAGAATGATACTGACATTAAGCTAACAATCTTTCTCACCTTATAGGGAGGAAAGGGTTCTTTTTGACCTGCGGCCAAAACCAAGTGGAAATGTAATAAAATTATGTTAGATGTTATTATTGGCTGGGATTTTCCAGTGCTGTTATGTATTTCTTACATATCTTGCACACAAGCATAGAATGTTGAAGGAAATTTCAGTTTCAGCAGTCTGTCCTGTTTGATGAATCATTACAGTTTTCATAAACATTGTTACAAGAACTGTTCCCTCTGCTTCAATCCATTCAAATAGCCAGTTTGTTCTTCAGTGTTTTTGTGGCATATTTTGTGGTTTCACTCTTTTTCTTTCCAGACACTACTAAAATGTTATGGATGAAATCTGGATCCTGCTGAAGTTATAAGCAAATAGCCATTGACTTCGGTGGAATGGTGGTTGTGCTTTGCAGCTTTTGCATAGGCAGAAATTATTTCTGGGCTCAAGTCAGTTATCTTCTAATTGACATACACTTTTTGCTGAAGCATCTAATGTGCCACTTGGTTTATTCTTGCTTTTGATGAAACAGCAAAACAGGAAGTTCCTGGGCAGCGGGTATCCTATGAGATAATCCATGCCCTTGATATCAAGTGGTGAATGAATGAATTGGCTTGCCAAGGTTAGGCTGCGGGTGCTCCAAACTCTCTGCTGGGAAAAAGCAGACATGACAGTGAGCACCATATGCAATTCCTTCCTAGAGAACAGATGGTGAATCATCTTGCCTTGTTTACCCTCTCCATCACTTTGTGAATCACCATGTCACAGTTTCTGGATCTAGTGCAGCACAGAGAATCTTATATTCCCTCCAAAAGGTGCAACAAACATTTTGGGGCAACGAAGACAGCAGGATAGATCAGCGGCTCATGTAATTTGAGAAACTGTCGCTGAAACCTGCATTAATTTATGCCAGCAGAAAATATTGTCTAGCATGAGGATAGATTTTAAAGCAATATTTGATTTCTTGTTAGTATCATAGCTAACTTTTTCAGAAGAAAGAAATTGGATGAAAGTTTTCATTTTTCTTGCTATTGTAGGACTGGAGGATCAGGGTGGAGGGATCTCTAAAGGCATCAGGTCTTACCAGTAGGGCTTTAAAGATGAACTTAAACCAACATCTATGCAGCAAAATTATTGAGGAATAAAGAAATCTAGTATAAATTAGAAATGTAAATCTGTCATCCTACCTAACCATTCTATAGTTTACTAATTGCTAATCTGTTAGAGGTTGGCTTCAAGTTTTGAAACATAAATGCATTTTGCTTGCCAGGCAATCTAGTAACTGATTTTTGAATTTCCCATTACAGAATTCAAATAAAATGCAAAAATAGGATAATAAAGAATAAATCAGATGGGTCAGAGTTTTTGTTTTGGTTTTAATACTGAAAATACAGTACATGTGCATTATTGCTTTCTAAGCTTTCATAGCTGCATGATTTGGATTTATTTGAAATGACCGTGCCTGACTGAAGAAGCAAATGCTCTGATGTCATGTCTTGTTTTTTCCTTGCCATTGTGCTTTGTCAAACCTTGTGTGACAAATATAGAAAATAAGATTTATCTTATTTCTGCATCATGATTCCAGAATTAATCTTTAAATCTCAACTATGTTTATATGACTGTAATAAAATAGGATCTTTTCCTGCACTATCTTGATGATTAATGCTTATTGTTGAAAAAACAGATGTAACTTAATATTAAAATAGTTTCCAGACTGCAATTATAATGAATAGTTTGACCATTAATATCTTCCAAATGGAATTATGCTGTGTATGAGGTCACTAGTAGTTGCTGCAACTAATATCTGCCCATATGTGCCTGTCTGTTATATTAACCTATTCATTGTGTTCACTGATGTCACAAAGCAAGGTTTATTATGCTTCAGTAACTATGATTAATTATTCAAACTCTCTGCACTGAAAACTGGAAACATTTATAAAGGCATTGTATGCACAGGGAGAAAGTAGTACTATTCCTTGCTCCAGTGGCGCAATTATTAAAACTAGACCTTTTTAAAGTATGGCATAGATGTTGGAGAGAAGCTTTGTCAGTGCTGTGGCTTTGAAGCACTTTGCATTTGCCCAGGCATTCCTGTCAATGATCTGCCCAGGTGTCTTGCCAATGGACTTTAACTGGCAGCAGCAAAGGCTCCTGGTTGGATGTGCGATTAATGATGCTGTGAGTGCAGCCATGATACTGATTGAAGTGACTTTCTCTGTCCAGCCTTGTGGATACTTGACTACACCATTACAGTGTTTGTTTGGGAATTAACCTCTAAGTCTGTGAGGAACTAAGGAGTTCAGACCCAGGTCTGGAAGTTCCCTTGATGGTAGTGAATGCTGTTGCTTCTTTCCTGAAATCATTTTGGTCATAGTTTTAAATACACCTTAAAAACTTATTATGTCATGTGAACAAATACAAACAAAAACCTAGCAGATGAGTAAAATCCCTTTGTTTTCTTGATCTCCGTTTTTATTATGGCTGCTAATAATGAAGCAATTCATGCAGGAAAGTACATGTACTTTAACTTAATGGCATATTTCAAGTAGGTGGGTATACTCTATTGAAAATAGTCTGCTCATTATGTAAATTTGTTCATTAATAGAATGCAATTTGTTACAATTGGTAGCATTTCATTCTTTGAAATTTAAGTAATTTTGGAATGATAGCAATAATGGTATTAGCTTAAAGTATATTTAGAAAGTAAAGACTCCAACTTAAATCTCACATTGAAAAACACAACGGGAATAAATTAAAACTTTGTCAACCTTGATATTTTTTATTTATTTTATAAACAGCTTGTCTTTAATACTTTTGCAAACAGAGCAGGGTCCTAGAGAATTCTGTGCGTACCACAGAAACAATTCAGGAGTTCATGTCTCTGAGCCTAATTTTTTCTCCTAATTGAAGATAAGAAACAATGAGTAGGCTTACCTCCTGTAAAATTAATTTTGGTTTTTTAAAGTAGAAACAATTACAATATTTTTCATTAACATTTCTGTTAGTTAAAAAATTGGGAGAACATCTGCTTTACTTAGAACAGCTCGAAGTTCTCTGAAGTGTGCAGAAAGTTGTGAATGAATACAAGCAAATTGAGGCCTTGTCAGGGTAATGCATGGAGGTGTTTGGAAGAAAGAAAACAGCTACAAATTTGCTTAAATACTTCAGTGAATATATTCAGAATGGTGGTATTTACGCAAAGAATTCTATTTTCCGGAATGAGCCCCACTGATTTCATGAATCTGTTTTGTGTGAATAAGGTTTTTCTGATCAATACTGAAGGGAAACTGTCACCAATGGATAGCAGGAAAAAAAGAAAAAAAAATATAGTCCAATTTAAGTGAAGAACTGAATATTTTAGAGACGTTCTCTTTCCAATTTCCTCTGTGTGTCTTGTGTGTCTTTTCTTTTTTTGGTCTACTAATTTGAAAGGCAAAGGCTTATGACTTTTATCCTTCCTAAAATATCTCAGGGCAGCAAGCCAGCATAAAATATATCTTCCTGCATATTTGTACTCTCTAGTCTCTAATACCATTTTAGTACAGTCGCTAAAGAAATAATAAATTATTTAATTATCTGACACTAATTAGTGTTGCTTACAGAACCCTGTGAACAGCAGTCTGTTGACTGGAATGGTTTATTTACAGATAGTGTGATGTATTTTTCTTATAGTGTTTCCAAATTTTGTATGCCTGTTGCAGTAAAACTGAAATATCAATGAAATTAAGTGGGAAAACTACTTGTGTTGTCTAGAAGGCAATTGTTGAAGATCCATGGGTTTTTTTTTTTTTGAGAACTGGATATAACTTCGCTTTGAACTAGAGGTTTCTAGGCTGCAAATTTAGTGGATAATAAAGAGGAATTATTATTTCATGCTTAATGTCCCTACTAGGAATGTATTTTGCAGTTCAATGTTTTGTTTGAATGGCCAATATATGTCAAGAGAAAACAGAAACAGAAAACTGCCATACTGAGGCATCGTTCACTTAGGCTTCTAAGAAGAAGCTGGTATAAGTAGGCACTCTCATCTGGTTCTCTCATTTTTAATGTGGAGTTCCTAAAGTGGTATTTTTGGTCTCCAAACTGTTTGTATATAGACTTCTGAGATATTTTTTTTAACTGTCAGCTTCCTGTAGAAAAAGGTATTGAAGATGCATTTGTTAGGCAGCTTACAAGCTGATATCCTACCCATCAGTTGGTCCTTTGTGAACAAACGATATAGAAGCCTCCTTCCCTACCTAAACTACAAATGATAAAAAGATATGTGGGTAAAAATATCCTTATTGCAGACCTTTGCTGAAATGTGAGCACAAATTTTTAGATAAAATAATTCACCGATTCAGCTGTGATTCCAGGAAGAAAACCTGACCTATGGCAGCCATGTCAGATGAAGTCCTTGACTCCTGTATCCATGAACTCAAGAGCCATATTAGTATTTAGAGCCATATTAGTATTTTTAAGGTCTGAATGGTAAGGGAGGGAGTAACACAAAGGGCTAATCCACTTAATAATTAAGGAACAAGTGGAGAGGAATGTGCCTAGTTTAGAGTATCAAATTGCTAGTAGACTTAAGGTAGCAAAGGACTGCCCAGAAGAGGGTGATAAAGAGCATCTGAGGCCTGTTGGAAATGAGAGTATCAATGATTTGGCAGGACCTATGAATTTCAGCGCTGTGACTTTGATCTGTGGATGTGCTCTCAAGAAGTGATGATACCCTCGGTATGTAGGTCATTCTTCAAATAGATGACCTATTCATGGTTAGAAAAATAGAGATGAGGCTGGCTGAGAAGACAAAATACAATTCTAACAGAAGCTCAGACTTAGTGTGAGTCACAGGATCAATTTCTTCTTCAGTTGTACTTTTCTCATAACCATGGGTAAATCACTTAATGGTATTTATGAGCCTGAAACAGATGTTTTACTTCCTACTTCACAGAATGTTATAAAGATGGAAACGTCTGATCAGTTAAGGATGATATGGTGATAAGCACTACATAAATTCTGGAGATAAAGATGTGCAGGGTATGACTCCAGCTTTGCTGAATCCAAAACACAAGAATCTGAGATGTTACAAATAGCGATTTCATTTGATGGTCATGAACTGCATACATCTGCAGACTATTTGGAGAGGAAATGTTGAATGAGTGGAAATTAGGAAATAAGCTATTTTGTGTTCTAAAATATTATTAGCCTTAAGGAAAATACTAATGAAAACTACTGGTTTCTCAAAGCAAGGGCATGTGGTGCTTAAATGCCCTGCACACTCAGTGCATAAGTGATGAAGCTGTTCTAGGTTTTCTGAAGCACCATTCACAAAACAAGAAACAGATCTGCTACCAAGGAATGCAAGGAAATAAAAAAAAAAAAAAAAAAAAATCTCATGTCCTGAAAACCAAATTATTGGAATTTGTGGATATATTTGCTTTTGTAGCACAACATATGTGTATACCTGGCACCATTTCCTCAGAGACATCCCATATGCTTGTAGTCTGTAAGTTGTTTTGAAAAACCTTTACTGGTTCATCCCAAATGTGTATTCAGATGGGAAAAATAATAAAGCTATCTAAGTTTATTATTAGTTTAGGGTTTTTTATTTCTATGTAATGCATTTCACAAAAATCAGAGGAGAAATTTCTAACAGATGAGAAAGCAATCGTGCAAAGTACCTGGATGTCACAGCCAGGGAAATCACTAAATTAGTTACCTGTCAAACTTTACTTCAGAAATTGCCATGTTTTGTTAGAAAAAACCTTAGGCAGATACAGACGTTTTCTGTATGTTGAAAGATATTTTGAACATCTTATTCAAAATTTTCATCTCCTTTGGATGTTTCTTGATGTCTTCCCTTCTTTAGGAAGAGGGTTATATGAGACATAGATTCCTGTTTTAATAGTCACTGCTAGAATCTGATGACAGTAACCTAGACTCGGTCATATAATATGGGAGAAGATATATCTGTGATAAGTTGAAATGAAGGAAACAGCTCTGCCTACATTCTGGAAAATGATTTTAAAAGGTTAGGAATCCCTACTGGGCTTTTAGAGCCAACACAAGTCACGAGTCCAGAGAGAAGATCTTGATACAAATGCTCTTATTTTCTCAAAGGCATAACAAATTATTTTGGTGTCTTGAGATTTTAGTGGAATTGAAGTTTGGATCCATGATTAAACTTTGCTAGGGAATTCTGTCAAAAACTCTGTCTTAAGGGGCACTGCAGACAATCTGCAGGTTTTTATTGTACCATCATGAACATACTGTGCACTAAGGTGATACAGGATGGGGATAATTATGAAAAATGATATCTGGATGTTCTGGCCCAGTCTCAAGCATTTTCTTTCTCTATGCATTAAAAAACCACAAACAAACAAAACCAGAAAAGAAAACAGAATCATGTTATCACATTAAAAATGACATATTGACTCTTCAGTTATCTTATTCATTAGCAGGTATTTCCTTTTTCTGCTGATGACAACCATGGCTTTAAAAAAAAATATTTATAAAACAAACTCTCTTATAAAACTTTTTGTCCTTACTAATAATTTGTGATCCTAGGGATGAAAAAGCCATTTCCAGTACAAGATCAGACTCTGAAAGGATTTGTGTGTTCAGGAAGTGTTGTTAAAGCACTGCTCCCTGCAAGCAGAGAGTCTTGGGCCACCATGAGTGAGATTTCCATTGCTTCAAGCTCCTCTGGAAATGTCTGTCACTCAGACCAGTTTCACTACCACTGCAGAGTTTGGCTCCCACTTACCATAGTTCATACACTGCTGTAGCTTATGAACAGATATTAATTCAATTACATGAGCATCTTGGGAGCCCATTAGAGGCTTTTTCTCCTCTGCTGTCAGAATGAGAAAGTTCTTTTGCTGGGAATATAGCATTTTTAAGGTTGCGTATATGCAGACAGGTAAGTCACAGCAAAGACAATATAGTAAATGTGTATCTGTGTAATACTGAATTTTGCAAGGATAGGTAGAAAAGGTTTTAATCATGTTGCAAACCAAACAAGCTGGAAGACTTAAAGTTTTTCTTTTGCTTGCATCAGCTAAGTGATACAAAGACTGAATCAGTACTATCATGGGATATTTAAAATAGGGATGTTCCTTCAAAAGTGAACATATTGAATGCCTAACAGCGTAGAGTCTAACAAAATCTTGTTGGTAGCAAAATCATTAACACACGAGAAAAATACTCGGACTCATGAATGTGGGTACAGGAACGCACATTACAAGTCTGGCATTAATGTTTGTCAAAAATTTAGGAAACCTGGGCTTTGACAGGGTTCTCAATTTACAGCATATTCTAATATTTCTTTGTTTCAAGCTGGAAGATAATGTTTTTGCTCACATGCCCGTCTGTTCTGTTTGGAAGATTTCTGTTTAGAAACGGTATATTATTTTTATTAGGGATCTGTTTAACTGGGCAGCAGGGAAATATGTTTTGGGATTCATACATGACCGAGGTGTGACTCAGTCAAAGCCAAAAGGAATTGAAACAGTGCTTGCAAAATGAAATATGTGTTTTGGCATAAGGATGAAAGAAGGGACACATGATGAGAAGATATTACAAACCTATTTATTGTCAGCCCCAACATCAGCTGAAATGGGAAAATAAAGATTGATGGTGTTTCCTTTAACCCAAATTTTATTGAAGCATATACAGGTTTTGGTTATATTGTAAGCAAAGGAGTACAAACAAATAAAATTACCTTTTTGCGTGCTTGAAATGTTATGGGGAAACCCAACATACAAAAAAGTTAGACATGTGTGCCCTTGCTGATGGTATCAGTGAAGCATGCCTATTCACTGCAGTTTTGAATCTAAAGTTTCTAAAACGGACCTCTGAACACCCAGAGATAGAGCAAAACACAAAGATAATTTGCTCAGAACTACTTGGAACATGTTCTGCTTCAGCCTGTGAACATAAACCGCTGGCAGCTGCAACACTTGCATAGTGTTTTGGTGTAGTTTTAATTTAACTGAGCTAACGCGTATTTAAATGCTTATTCTTGTTCTTCGTTTCCTTACAAATCAAATGGCTCCCTCTGGCTTAGAGGAAGTATGCATTGGGCCAAACAGAGTGATTCTCAGTTTATTTTCTTAATAGGACTTAAAAAAAAAAAAAAATCATGATTTTGTAGTCTTTTCCATCCAGTCTATCAACTTGGAATATTTGAACAAATATGTACTCAATTTGTGATTTAACTAGTCAGTCTTGCTTTCTTTAATCTTAATTTTTCTTTAACTAAATTAACCTTTTATCTCTGCGACATCATAAGCAGACATCACTGATGTACATATACTATGTTAGTTACAAGTTTCTCTAAAAGTTGTAATAATTCAGTTATGCTCCCATCTTAACATGCACGGTTTTATCTACAGAAAAACTTGTGATCTTTACTGTAGTCTCATTATTTTTATTGGTGACTACCCATATTTATTGTAGTGGAATTTAACTATCTGTCTGGTGCTATTGTGTGCAAGAAGCACAGTAATTTAGTAGTGAATTCTAGTCCTAAACAGAATAGAAAGGAATAAACAAGTCCTGAGTGAGGATATGTGAAGTGCTTGTAAGGGCACTTTCAGTTGAAAAAAGAAAGTTTCGTGCTTCAGAACAAGTGCAGAAGTTATTAGAAATCTGCAAATATGTTGGAAATATTACTATGGATAATACTTGAACAAAAATGTTCTTGAACTGAAGTTCTTTTGGAGACCAAGAGAATTATGTATCTACATGACATGATTAGAATTATTTTTACAAAACATGGCATCTGACCTTACAAAAAAGAAAATCAAGGCAGAACAAGTCCTGATTAGATTATTTTTTTTGCTAGCATTGCATTTTTTAAACTATAATGGATGTTTAAGGTGAAAACTGTGTAAAGTACAGGCTCGTAGTTTTTCTCCAAGAGGATGAAAAAAGAATTTGCAGTTTGTTTCATCTTGCAAAGTCACATATTTACCATACATCATGTAAACAGATTGTGTTTATTTTGTTATTGCTTGGAAGAGAGTTTTGGCAAGTTAAATGTCTGGAAGAAGGATTTAGATCAACATCTTTTAAAGTTCATGGACTAGACAGTAAATTTTTATTCCAAGGAAGAGTGCTGTTCACCTTTTCCTATCTACATAAATAGTTGCTTTGCCTTTTGGAAGCAGAATGTGAAATGACTTGTTACTGAGTGGCATTTAGTTTGCTTGTTTTCCTGGCTAAAACAAAAAGTAAATTATTTATTTGCAAATGTTCCTTCAGTTTGTTTTAAAGAACATGGTTTGTTCCAAAAAGGATGTAAGTGATGCACGTATTAAAAATTCAGAACTTCTCAGAAAATTTGTCTTGAGTATCTCAGACCTGCGTAATGCTACTAAACACATAATTTTTTGCTAATTAAGTCCCTGGATGATTAAGTATTTGCCTCTGGGGGATGCTCAGGACCACTTCAATTTTAAGTAGCTTCTTCAGCTAATTTCTACTGAGATACAAAACTAGATCGTGCATGTTTTACCAGATCCATGAGCTGTTCTTGGGGCACATCCTTACCATACAGCTATCACACAGAGCATAGGAGGTGTGCTCAGTGAACTAGGAGACTGTAAAGAAATGACATCATAATTGTGTAATAGCATTTGTTGAAGAGTGAGGAAGTATTGGAGCTGAGCAGTTTAGTTAGGCGCTGTCTAGAGCCAGGATCATTTCCTACATGATGATGTATAATTTCATGTTTGATAAATGTGCAGCCTTTCTAAATGCAGACAATAGTTATAATTAGTAAAGCAATTATATCCTGGAGCATTTAACTCTTGTAAAAAGCTTTACATCCCTATGTGAATGCATTAGAGTGAAAAAAAATGAAAGTAAAATAAAGGTATTTTGTGGAAGTAATGGAGTTTCACAAAATATTCCTTTCACCTTTTCAGGATCCTAGTAGTGAGACACACAGCTTTACTTCTTCTTCTAGAAATGAGCAAGAAGATGTGTAAAACCACCCATTCCCTGACTGTCACTGATATTTTGTAACCACGTACTGTAGAATAAGACTTATCATTACAGGAATACTAATCGTTGTCAATCAGCAATACTCATCAGTAATGACTTCCCATAAATCTCACCAAGAGCAATTGTACTGCTTTAGCTTGGGACCTGTTATAAAAAATTGCCTGGGCTATCTAATCTTTGTGCTAGACAGAGCTGAAAATGCTGGCTCAAATTAGTTTGTGATAGAAGCAGATATCTCCATTTTTGACGTGCCTGAGCTTGAAAAGATCGCCTTCAGCAGAAAATTGGGTAAAAGCTTAGTATGTCTTAATCCCAAATTTGAGATTTCATTTAAAAGTTTATAAGGACAATTTCTGTATTTATATTTAATTTTATCTGAAGCTGCAGGAACTTTATCACCAGGGAGCTGAGCTTTACCCTTCTCCCTCCCTATTCTTCTGCTAAGGAGCATCTCAAACTTGATAAACCTTCCCCTCCTCCCCCCCAAAAAAAAGAAAGATGCAGGGGCTGGGCACTTTTGGCTTATCTAATGTGTTGAGTTTCATGTTGGCTGAGGACTCCGAATTGAAAGAATTCAAGAAAGTCATCTGCTCTGTATTAGTCTGTGCCACTCTGGTTCTTCCAGCAGTTTATACTGGTATGCTTTCTCCATACAATTTTAAAGTTATTGAAGTGACAAAGCTTTCACATTTTCCTTTGGGAAACTTTTATGTATTTTTTCCTGATAGTATGCTTACATTTTTCTTCAACTTATCTTCATGCCATTGCTGTAGTGTATAGCTCTTGCTTCCCTTGGCAACTTCTGTCTTGATGTTCTCTTTATATGCCTCAAATTCTGCTGAACAGCATTATTCTTCTTGCCCTTTTTTTGCCTTTATTAATCCTGTGTATATTTCAGTAGCTCCAGTGTGGTATTTATTTTTTTTTGTGTGTGTGTGTGTTTGAATCCTTCCAAGCCAGCTGATATCTTTCTAGAACTAGGATGTTGAGAACAGTATGTAGAGAGGAAATATACCTATTGGTGTCTTTGATATGAAATAATGAACCTGTGTTTACCACTTAACATTGAAAATGCAGATGATGTTGCAACTATTATTTTTCTTCTTCAAAGTGCTTTAGGGCACCTTCCTTTAAACACAAACACGTTTGGGTTCCCATAAAATGTCCAGGTATATGGCTTCTGGAGGATGCTTCTGGAATTAAATTATCCTCAGCTAGTATAGCATGACTATAGCTATGCTTATAACATCTATTTTATAGTTCCTGTATAAAATGTGTTACTACTCCTCGGCTTTTGTCTGCAGGGACCAAGCTCTTGGAGACTGCCTAATGCTGCACTGATACCTGATCTATCATTTGTAGAACTGAGGCTTCTCTTTTCCCTGGGCTATTTCGAGGAGGCATTTGTTCCCCATAAACATGTCCTTTGGACTTTGAATTTATTGGGAGATTTTGTTTATTACTCATATTTATGTTGATTTCTGTTTTGTAACTCCTCCTCTTATCACCCTCACAGTTACATTGAGGCTATCTCTGAATATCCATTTGTATTTTTAGCACAGGATGCTGAAGATTTGATCAACAGGATTTCTCTTTGTGATTGAGTCTTCCAGTAACTTCAAAACAGCTATGTATCTTTTGAGGTGGGGGGGATATGGGAAGAAAATAGGCTAGAAAGCATATTTTCTCAGCAGGCTGTATTTTTGTAACAGTTTTAATACCTACGCTTTTTAAAAGTTCTGGTGACTGATGATTTAAAAGACCATTAATATTAATCTAACATTAAATAGTTCTACTTTCACCTGCCTGTTAGTTTACAATATGTCTCAGCTATTTTTTTTGGTGTCCAGAGAGCCTTGGCAGCTCTTCCAGTCTATCAAGCAGTGTCACGGAATTTAGTAATTCCATAGTGGAATTTGATGCAAATATCAAACTTAATAGAAGTTTAACAGCACTTACTAAAGCTACATCCTAGAGAAAGAGCAAACCATTGTGCATTACCCTTACCTAAATGTCTTGCAAGAATTAACATTTACATATTTATAGTTGTTGAAGCATCTCCCAAATCTCAAATAAAATGAAATACTTTAATTTTGCCTCTTTTTTGTATGCTTTCTAAGCAACAAGTTGCAATCTGACTTCAGACTATATTGTAACTAACATCTTTAAATCTAGTCCTGAGCACATTTTTTCCAGGTTTGAGCTACCTGCCTGTTTAATTTTCTTTTCTCCAGACAAAGGTATGACTAAATTCCTTTTTTCTTTCCTTTTCAAGACTTAATACTGGCTTTTACTGAACCTTGGGAAGAAAAACAGAGTATGTTAAAATATACACAATTGTATATTTTCCTTCATATTTCCTGTCCTGTATTCAGTAAAGATCCTTTTCCACATCCTGGCTTCCTAGGCTTTCTTCTATGAATATACTAATAAAATTTTGAGGCCTCTTCAGTGTTGACAAGTGAACTTTATAAAGCTGACAATCTAACTTTATAAAGTGCCTTCAAGCATTTGTCGTCAGTTTCCTGTAATTCTAATTTATAATCAAATATTTAATATCACTGCATGGTAACTAGATCTGCTTGAAACCTTTGTAACTGAGTTCATGTGAGGGTTTTTTTTGTGTGTGTTTGTTCCTGTTGCAACTATTAATTGAAACCTGTTTGTACAAATACTTCTCATGAAAGCCGAAAAGGCAGACAAGCTGCTTTCTCAGTACTTGTGGACACACAGCTTGACTACTTGTAACTTACACCTGTGTCATTCTTGTCCTTCAGGTGATTATTTAACACTAGATTATTTAGAAGGAGTGTATTTACTACTATATGTGTCACTCCATTTATGCTTGATTATTTTCAAAATATCAGTGAAACTTCAAGAATATTTAAAATACAAAATATACACCATCCAATGTTTCGCTTCAATAGTATACCTTCAATTGCTTTCACAGTTAATATTTTTAGTATTTTAAGATATTAAATTCAGTTTAGGGAGAGAAACTGTGTACAAATTAATCTATAGAATATCTCAAATTCTGCTACAACAAATTGTAGCTTTCAAAACTGTTTCCTGAAAGAACAACGTTATAATATTTTTTTGTCAGCCATGAGGACATGGGATCATTGAAACATGCTCTTGAAAATAGATTATCTCTATATTCTAGTATAGAATGGACATAAAAACCCCACATGTTTAGAAATTACATTTACACATTAAAGCTCACATTATTGCAAGTTTCATTTTGTTTTGGGATTATAAGGGCATGAGTAGTATAAAGATATTTCCAGTAACTCAGTACTACTTATTTTTATTTGAAATGGTACCAAAGCCAAAGATTTGTTGAAATTCTCAAAATCATGGTGTTGTTTTTAAATAATAGGTTGGAATTTGATAGCTGAAATGCCTTATTTGTGAAAAAAAAACAAACTCACTTTAGAGGAAGAAAATGCATGATTTGTTAGAAGAAACATTTTCTCAAAATATCCTTTATCTAGAGGATGTTTCTCATGTAACTATCACATTTCAATCCAAGGAAAGTGATTCCTGTGTTTTTACCAGGCTCACCCACAATACTGTTGAATGCCCATAATTCAAGCCTGCTTGCATGGATGGAACTTTTCTCATCTCCTTGTCACAGGAGGTTCCCTCTGAACATCAAGAAACTTTAATTTGCAGTGGGACAGGTTGCCTGGGGCAGTGGTATAGTCTCCCTCCTTAGACATATTGTAAAGCTGCATGGACACAATCCTGGGAAATCTGCTTTAGGTGGCCCTGCTTAAGCTGGGAGGTTGGACAAGATGACCTCCGGAGGTCCTTTCCAACCTCAACCATTCTCTGCGCTTTTGAGAACAGTTTTAACCAGACCAGTAAGGAAAAGTTATAAGTCACTTTGTTGTCCTGTGGTTTAGGTATCTGACAGAACTTTTTTGCAGGTCTGTTTTTTAGGCATCATCATTTATGTGCCTGATCCCTTATTCTCTTATTGGCCTGTGATTCCAACAGTGCTGCTTTGTTTTAAAAGGGCCACAGTTAAGCAGGTAATTTGTCTCAAAAGACCTCTGGTAAGACCAATATGTGTAATAGCTAAGCTCGTACTAGAGATTTAGGTAAAATAAACTGGTTTATATCAGCTAGATTCAGTAGTTGCTCCACCTAACTAATTAAAACAGTTAATGCAGGAAAGAGGAAATACGACCTTATTCTTCACCTGTTCCTCCTTAAATTTTCTACCAAAAGAAGCTTCAGCTAATGTTACCTGTATAATATGACACATCAATTACTATTTCTCTTTTCTAAATCAAGACCGTTTGCTTGGCTTAAATGTCAGTGGTTTCTAGTCTCAGAAAAATAGCATTTCACTATAAACTAAGATAATGGACATTTTCTCTTTGCTCACATTATGATGGCAAGATTGATTGATGTCACATCAGGAAAGAAACCCTGAAAGTAAGCAATTAAAAACGAATTTCAGGGCCATGAACAGTGTTAAAAGCATAAGTGAACAATTGCAAAAGGGAAATTTAATCAGATATACCTAGTGGATTGGTGCCTCAGGTACTATGGTGAATTCTCTGAGCAATGCAATCATTGGTTTTGTGACCTTACACTTCATAACAAGATTAGAAATAAACTGTTACTGTCCAGAAATTGAGAAAGGTTGGCAACATCAGTGTGCAGTTAACCTCATATATATAAGAACCTGACCTATGGAAAACATTGCATTTTGGACAGAATACTGAAGACCTAAACTCAATTTATACATAGTTCTATAGGTGAGCTGACAAGGCTGGAGACAAGCTTTGAGTTTTGGGGTCTTCTATCTGTTTTAAAAGGAAGCAACTAAATAATACAAACTACAATTAGATGGTGTATTTTAGATTAATTATGATGAACAGATGTCCTGAAAGAAAAGGGTTTCTGGCCTTTATGGATTTAAGTTAGTAAACAGCTAGGAGTTGAGCAAAGGGGAGATATGGGGTATGATGCAGCATTTGAATAAATATGCAAGCATGGAGTTCTAAAGGGATAGCAATTGCAAAAAAAAAATGCATGGAATAGTCTGTTTTGATTGCACGTTTTGTTGAGGATAAGATGTGAAAATGGCTGATGGTTAACCCTAGTATAATCTAACAATATCTTTTAAAGCTATACAATCTTTTCTATTTATAGGTTTCTTCCTCCTGGCAGGTGAAAGGGAATTATCTAAATGTATTTAACTTATGTCTCCTAGCAGCTTCCCTATCTGTCCTAAGGACTTGCTTTGGAATTCTGCTAAATCTCTTAATCTCTGAAATCTTTCGCCTCTGCTGAAATCTGTTTTTCTGGCTGTTTAGGGAAACGGTTTTAGCTACCATCCTCTCATAACTCCTGACTTCAAGTACTATCGGCTCTTCTGCTTCCTGAGAGTGATGGTTGGCCTGTAGCCAACATCTGAGAGCTAATATCAGAACAAGAACCGATAGTGAAGTCTTCACAAAGCTGAGAAGCACTGAACACCTTCCTTATATCAGGATGACACACAAAAAAAAGGAGGTGGGTGGGAGAAAGTGTCTGATGCGCAGGAGTTGGAGGTGTCTCACTATCCTATGTCAGGTGGGACACAAAGCTGACCTGACACCAACAGTCCTCACCAGCTTGTTTTACCCAGCAGTTGCACAGACCAGCTACTCAGCAGTTTTTTGCCAAGAAACCTGTTGCTCACATTAGGTAGCACAAGAACGGAAGAAGCATCTGAATCACAAACAAGACAGCTGTAACATTTGCTTCCGTCTTATAGGTTTGGGTTGTTTTTACCCCCTCCTCCTATGATGTGGTTTAACAGTGTCAAATGCTGTTAGGTGGGAAAAGACTATTGTGGCAGTTGCACACCCCCATGAGCTTTTGATGGAGCATTTGATGGTTCTTCAGCACCTTTAATGCCCACTCTGCCTGTCCTCAGGTACACACCTTGGTGGGTGCTGACAGTCACATCCCATCCGCATCCCTGGGCCATGGGGACTCCTTGCTGTCACCTCTCCCCCAAGCTGGGGGAGCAGGAGGAGTGGAACTCTTGGTCAGTGGGCAGGGTCCTCAGCCAAGGAGGTGCCCAGGACCACAGAAGCTGGGCTGGACTATGCTCATAATTCCCACAGCCAGATCCAACCAGGCTACAAAATGGGGCCCCCTCTGAAAATCCCCTTTGTGTAGCTGTCTTGGACCAGGAAGACTGTGAACAGAGCCCTCCCCTTAGATCAGAGATGCCAAGGAGACTTCACAGGACTGAGAAGCCCCTACCTTCTCCTTCATGAGTGATTTTTCTTCTGGATATATCTTTGAGTGAGCCCTTACCTGCCCTGGGCAAGCAATTATTTCTTCCAGGTACCTTTGCATGAAAGAGACCTCTTCTTTTTGTGAGTACATGTGTGGATCATCATTATTCTTGTGTGGTCGCACAGTAATAATATCCTTGACTGGTATATCGAACCTGCAGTTTATTAAATGTTGTCAGAGTGCTGAATAATTTTTGATAAACCCCATTTCTAGTTGGTTTTCCACTAAATTGTTCTGGTTAGAATAGAGTCTGTCTGGAGCTTATCACCTGCCTAAATAGATTTCTGGGGTGCCTCCGTGGCAAACTGTACTCTTCTGTCTCCTCAAATTGCTGAAAATATTGCTGAATTAGGCACAAGCACACTTCATTGTCCCAAATAAAGATGGAGGTGTCTTGTTGCATGGTTGGGATTCACGTAGAACAAAACAGGGAGTTCATAGGTGTTGATGAACAACGAAGGAAAAATCAGACATGAGTCCTGTCAGCCTTGTTGCAGAAGAAAAAAATAAAATTTTGGGACTAAATACCATGGATGCAGGATTTGTAGTTATAATTCAATTAAAGTCTTTGCTGTTGTGTGTTTTGTTTTTTTTTTGTTTTTTTTTTTTTTTTTTTGTTTTGTTTTCTTTCTCTGCTCATTGTAACAGGACTTTCCTTTACAGCATATGAGTGTGGTATGTATGCATGATTAACCAGGGTGACCTCTTCTGATGTTCTAATAGTTTAACCAAGAACCAGTTAACTTTAGTCCTTAGATGTTAGCTAGCTGTTCTAGTTAAGATGCTCTGGACCTCCTGAGCTGGTGTGTGTTTGAAGTACCAGCTGGGATTTCTAAACCTACTTACTCCTACATGCTTTCATGCGGTGTAAGCGGGAACAAAAGATATGGAAAGAGGATAACTTGTTTTTGTAAACCTCTTTGCAAACTTGTAATGATTTCTTGAGCACAATGAGTAAACAGAGGTGGGTGAAAACAACAGGCATAGGTTTTCCTACAAAATATTTTCATACAAATACCTAAGAAACTGGTGAGTAGTTTGCATAATGCTCTGATATATTCAGATGCTTTTACTACTTAAAAGCTTTGTAGTTGATAATTAAACGTGATGTAAATATGCTCTAATATTTCAACGTAGTCACTGGATTATCCTTTTATCTTCATGTGTCACATGGTTGCTGCTTCTCAATCAGGATGTATTCACACTGTTTGCAAGAAATGTTCTCCTCTCTTTCTGAGAAAGCATGAGGGAGCAATTGTATTTGGAAAAAGTAAGGACCTGGGGATATGTAGAAATTGGTGTGTGCTATGAAGTGGAGCATCCTCAAATCTGCAAATAATGTTATGACTAAGTAGCACAGGAAAAGGCTTAGGTCGAAACATGAAAATAACCACATATATTTTGACAACTCATATGCTATAGTGCTCGTAACAAACATTTTCGCTATAGCTGTGAAACATTATTCCCATGGAAAAATAGAATATTCAGCTCAGCAGGAAATATGCCTTGATAAAACTAAAATATAAATGTGTCTTATTACACACTTTACCAGGTACATAAATTTCACTCTAATTCTGAAGCCACAAGGTTACTAGATAAAACAGTTTGTTAAAGCATCTTGACTACTGTGCAAATATACCAATATAAAACAGCAGAAATACTGTCTGTTCTTAATAGCTAATATGAATACTGAAGACTTAAGATTGCATGTACTGGGATTAAGGTAATGTGAATTGACTTAGTGGTGCTCTTTTAAGGGTTCATACATGAATAATTGATTTTTACTTAAGAATAAGCATCATTTAAAACAAAACAAAAAAAAACAAACCAAAAATAGAGAATTCCAGTTGTGCAAGGGTTTGCTATAAAAAACAACCCAAAATGGTCTGTCTGCACACTTATTGTCACTTCTCTTAGGTGCTGTGGTCTGTAGCAGGGAGGGAAATTCAACCAAATAAATTGAAAAAGAAATTAACAAGGTTTATAAATATGAAGCTCCACAGAAAGACATTGTTATAATGGTTAGCAAACGCAGACAGTTGTTGAGGCTAAACCATATTTTCTTAAGCTTCTGTCAACATTTTTTGTAAAACAAGTTAACAACAAAAGAAGGGTAGCTGGTGGTTAAGGCTCTTGCCAGGATACCCTGGTTTTGATTCAGAAGGAACGGGAAGCTCAGATGCCTCTCCCAAATCTAAAATTGTTACTTAATCATCAGACCCTCTGTTGTTCAACAATCTCTCTTGCTTTCATTGTGTCCTTTTCACAGAAATGTCTCCCTGGACATAGCAAGGAAGGGCTTTTCCTATTTTTTTTGAGATTTAATTGAGACTGACATATTCTTGTGGAGATGCTCTATTTCAGTGGAGCAGGACTTTGTTTGTCAGTTGTTAGTCCAGACAAATTGTTCACATATTGCCAGGCAACAGGGTATTCTCCAAATCCAGAGCCATATATTTTGCTATTTCCCTTTGATTTTGAACGCTCAGCGAGTCTTGGAGAAGTTTGACAGGGGAGGGAATTCAATTGCTGGCTGTGAGCACTGCTGAACTTTTCAGCATTTGTACGTTAGTCAGTAGGGATTGTTCCCTTCGAGTCCCTCTGCGTCCATCAAGTTTATAAGCTTAAGATGTTTGGGCAGTCCTTTCTACCAAGAACCAATGAAGAATGTGAGTGGCAGAAGAAATTATTTGTTGTTTCTGCACTTACTTAAAGAGATCTTGATTTTGCTTCTGGTGGCATCCTCAACAATGTTAAGTAAACAGAAGTAAGGCACTGATGATTGCTCATCATGTTTTAACTGGAATAACTAAATCTATTCCCTTTTTGAATTATGCATTTTTAATGCATTATATTTACTACATTTTAATACATTAAAAATTTGTCAGTCCATCTAAGGGGATGGATCTTCTGGGAATAGAGACCAGTAACGTAATTGCTGTCACATAGGGGAGTAACACTAATTGTGCAAAATACATGACTTAAGTTTTATTTCAATAATACCAGTCCAAACTAGCACTGCCATCATTACTGAGTGAAAGCTGACTCAAGAAAACAGGCAAAGAAGGCTGCTACTTAACGTGATGTGCTTCCAAATGGTATAATCTAGTTTTTTTTCTAGGTCTCACCCTCTGCTGCTGCCCCCATGGGTACCCCCTCAGCAGTGAGGGCTACTGTTGTGCTCAAGACCAACCTCCACCCTGAGGGAAGCTGGACACATCTGTACTTCTCTTATGCTCAGGAGAGGAGGAGAAGGGAAGTGAAGTGGCTTCTCCCTTGGGAGTGAAGAAAAATGGAAATTTCTAGATTGAGAAACAGAATGTAATGTGGGGTGCACCACTTGTGTGGAGGAGAAGGACACTAAAATGGAGAACAGAGAAATTATAAATGTTGTGAGTAAAATGGATTATTAAGTTGTTTGAATAAAACTTAGGTGTCTTTGGAGTGGTCTGAAATGCTGCTGCAGCCTAGGTATGTACATTTAAAAACCCCATTTATTCTAGATATCAGGTATGATTTATGATTATCCATTCATAGGCAGAGCTGGATTATGCCCCTGGTCCAATGCAAAACAAATTTGAACATTAATGGAAATACTTAAACTCCTAAAAATATCATGTGTTCCAAGATTTTACTGATGAATTATTACTTCTAGTTTTATACAAGGTCCACATTCAAGGTTCGTTAATAAACAAATGTAATTTAGTTCTCGTATTCCCAGCCTTCTCTCACTGAAAGATGAGGCGTCCCCCAGGCATGTTCCCTTTGGAGATCTCAGTACACATTCTAGGAAATTCTGTGGCTTCTTTGTGAACTCACTTGAATAAAAACTGTATAAAAAAAAAAAAAAATTGTTGGGGTAGCAAAACAGTTACACGATCAACAAAATGTGAAGTAGTACTCAAACTGGCATATGAAAATATTTATTGGTTCTCGTAGTGTATGCTCTGGAAAGGACAAATCTTTTTTTTTTTTCTTTGAAACTTTTAACAAGTTTGTTCTACGCCATGTGTTTTTTCCATAGAAAATTTCTAATGGTTTTATCCATTTGTTTCAGCTGTCAGTTCAAGAAATAAGTAGTTGATACTATGGAAGAAATAAGTGTTCCTAACCCTCCTTGCACACAAGGATTTTCAATCATGTTAGTGTGAAGTTCTGAGGCTTGATGTTTCAAAGGAGAATTGGTGGATTCCAGACCTGTTTTCAAATGCAGTAGGGTGTCTTGATTTCAAATAAGATGTTCCTGCTAGCTGGGAGGATGCAATTATTTGTATGACTATGCCTTCAAGGCCTGATTAAAGTCAGACTTTTAATACATCTGCACCTACCACAAAACACCCCAAACAAACAAAGATCACAAAAACACAAAGAAAAAAGTCAACCAACCAAAAAAATAAAAACAAAACCAACCAACTGAAAAACAAGTTACAACAAAAACCAAAACAAACAACAAAAACAACAGGACCCCATAAACAACAACTACACTCACACATGCACCCCCTCAAAATAAACCCCCCAAAAAAAGCAATTACAAAAACCCCAGCTCTGTAGCAACGAACCACAAAGATAAGTCAAAAGGTGGGAAAGAAGAATTTAAATAAAGGAGAGATGAAACAGACATAGTGCTCTAAATGCTGGGGTTCATGGCTGGGAAGCAGGGTGCCCATGTCGCCCTACTCTCAGCCTTCAACTACTTACCCATCTACCTCCCCAAATGTCTCCCCTTCCTACAGGAATGATTCACTTTGTAGTGGCTTTTGACTGGCATGGTTTGGGGTTTATTTGGTGTGCGTAAACATTAGTTACTGAGCATTTTAAATTGCCAACTATAGTAATTGGTTGGATGAAAGATGGAAGCAGCTACCTGGAGATGAGTCCTAGAGCTGATACTGCTTGGGGCAGCCAAGAGGACAGGGATAGAGAATGTGTTCCTTGAATTCTAGTCCTAAATTTTGACATGTTTCTAAAGTATGTTCATTGGATAGATGGAAGTAACTGACATGTCTTATACGTTTGTGGTTTTAGAGGCATTTCTGTATGTGCTAGCTCAACAGGTTTGATTAATAAACACAGGACAACTTTTACTTCTGTTTTGCTTAAAATCTAAATGCTGTTGCTATAGCACATCTTCAAGGCAAGGATATTTAAACTATAATGCTTACAGGAGCTATTTTGTGATTTTTGTTTTGTTTGGTTTTGCTACATGAAGCAACTTCGTTGTTGGACTCTCCTTTGGCCAATGTTTTCCTAGTGAATCACGTCAGTGAATTTTCCCAGACTTTGAAGTCTGCCATTGTATCTTTCACTATAAATAAGTTCTGCTGCATTTGACCTTAATCAGTATGTTTGTTTGTTGTTATGGGTTTTTTTTGTTTTGTTTTTGTTTTTTGTTTTTGTTTTGTTTTTTTAAATCTTAAGAGGTAAAGGATGACACTGCACATCAAAGAAATTATACAAGTTCCTCTTCAAAATGAATAGTAGAATAGGAGTAATTTTTCCCCAATGCTCAGATCTACCAGTCGCTTGACAGAGTCTTAAAAATGGCTTTTACCTGCAGGATATGTCCACTTTGTCTCTAGCCAATGCTGCTGTCCTCCTTATATTTTTCTTTTTTTAAAACGTTGTGCAAGTCTGAATCCTTTTCTGGAATTTAAGGTTGTTTCTGTGGTACATCAGAGACAGGCCCAGATTTTTAAGGCAGTTGGATGGCAAGCTAGATGGAGAAGCAATTAGAGGGCATTCTGGTTTTAGGCTCTAACACATGTGTCTGGCTGGCATTGAAAGATGAAAGTGCTTGTCCTGAAAGGATGCTGGGTTTGGCTTTCAGATTCACACCGTTCTTTTGTTAAAATATATATCAGTGTCTGAATCTCAGGCTGTATTCCTTTACTTCTCTTGCTTTTTTCCCACACTGCTTTTTTTTTTTTTTAAAAAAAAAAAAAAACAGTCCTACTACTAATAATAAGCCCCACTAAGCTTTGCAATTTTATTTAATATGCAACACACACTCGTCTGTTCTTTACAGGTTGGGAAAAGCTTCTCTCACCCACCTTCCCACGTCTCCCTCAAATCTGGTTACTACCCACTTTATGCTCTACCCCTATATGAATTACTTATATTTTATTACAATGTATGTTCACAGCCTGTTAATGAGCTATTAATATTCTGCATCTGAAAACAAAGCAGAAATAAACGTGGTGATATAATAGCTAATTCCCTAAAACAGAAGTAACTCAAAAAGATTTTATTTTTATTTTTTTAGAAAACAAACAAACAGAATGTGAATAGCACAAACCACAGCACAGTTTCAGGCTGTTTTTTGTGTTGAGCAGACACTCAATAAGTGTGATTTTTCCTCCCCCTCTTGACCCTTTTTTTTTTTTTAATTTAGTCGTTATGAGTAAATGCACACACATGTATATACATGTAACTCTGAGTTATAATGCACTCACTCTGTAAAAGCATAACAGGACAGCTTAAGCCTATATAAACTATGAATTTGGCTGGTGGATTGGATGACTTGAAATCATGCAGGAAATAAGTTTGTTCTCTGAGATTAAGTGTTTTGAAGATTCTTCAACCTTTTCCCCTGCTTTCTCAGGAGGAAACACATCATTTTGTGAACACATGTTAATTTACCACTGACAATACAGATAAGCAAACGGTCTCAATGTGCAACAAATCATATAGGTAAACTGGTTCATAGGAGATCAGTATTGAACACCAAAAATAGTTCTACGGCTCCATTTAAAAGCTCCTTGAATGTAAAGAACACCCAGCCACTGAATTACTCTGATGAAAATTAAAACGTGAAAGGATTTACTCTGAATCACTTAACAAGTAAATAGAGGGTAAATGAACCATGTAATTTACCGTGGTTCAAACGCTTTACCTTAAGAAAGGATACCCTCATCAGCTCCATACGCTGTGTTGTTCCAACAGTGCTTGTTAATACAGTGATACAGGAAGGAATAGGGCAGGCATGTAATGATCTAAGACAGAAATCAGATCTGGCATTACTTCAGATTCTTGATTAATGATTTCCCTGGTATTTAGCTATTGTATTGCCATGTCAATGCTTCTCTAATCAGAAAATCAAAGTACAAAGTGATGAACATAGGCGGTGCCTTGAGCACTGCTATTGGTAACATGGAAAGTAAGATTTAGAATATTATACGTAAATCTAAGAAGTTATTGCCAATCAAAATCTGTAATCTTCTCTGATATGAAAACCACAGGTCTACATACTTTCTATACCCAAAAAAAGTCTTCTAATCCTAACGCCAATATATTTGAAACAGTGACAGGAAACAAACTTAAATTTTCACTGAAATAAGTGACTATTAAATAATTTATTTTATTAATTTATTTTTTTAATCAGAATAGACCAATATTATGAGCCTCCTAAAAATTTGTTTTGCATGCCTTGAACAAAGTTTTGCTCCCTCAGTGTGCTAAATTATTTTACCCTTTTTTCTATGTTTTTCAGAAGAGATAAAGTTTGTTTCATATTCTTTCAGGGAGAAATTTCTTCTATGTTGGGCACAAGAAAATTATATATTGAGAAGCAAAGAAACAAATTAATGTTGATTGGAAATCAAATCAGTTATCTGTTTAAAACAAAACAAAACAAAAAAGCTCCCAGAATTCTAAATGTAGCCAAACACTCAGATTTTAATAGCAGGGTGAAATTTACAGGTGTGTAGGTAATACAGAGGACGGCTTTCTTCAGTTTTCTCAGTAGTCTAGCCCTGTCTGCTTTTTGGTTGGTCCAGATTATCTGAAAAGTTCTTTTTTTAGGCTCAGGTAGTTTTAAAAGGCTGGGCTGAAAAAAAAGCATTATGCTCATGAAACCATTATAATTTGAAAACAAAAATTACATTTGCTAAAGTAAGTTTTCTGGCCTTTTTCCTTGCTTGAATATTGCTGATATGGCAGCAAGCTGACTTGCCTTACACAGTGGAGACCTCTTTTGGCAAATAGATGGAAGTGGTAGATGCTGGCTGATCATTTGCATGATATTGTTACCTCTCTGTACGTTGTAGCTCATCTTCATCCTATCAGCAGAATTTTGAACAGGGAAACTTTTCTAAAGGTGGAAGCAGAAGGGATTTTAAATCCCACAGTGTCTTTGTAGTGCTACAAATAATAGCACCCCATAATGTTTCTATGAAGAAATTGATGAAGGTAGAGCCTTCAGCTACGGATACAAAGTGAGATAGACCAATCTTTCTAGAAATTGGACCTGAAATGGTGCATTCCTAAAACAATGTTGTATCTTTGCTCACTCTTGGAAACAAGAAAGTTAAAAAAAAAAAAAAAAAAACACCCCACCTCCCACCCTGCCCCCCCCCCCAAAAAAAAAAAAAAAAAAAAAACCACAACAAAAAACCCACACGACACAAAACAACAACAACAAAAAAACTGTAAAAAAGGTTGATAATGCTTATAACTATTATCAAAAGATTCTAATAGGCTTCAGATTTATGCCACTCAGGCAAGTGAATAGTTGGCAAGAGACTAGAAAGACCAGAGGAAAAGTCCAAAATACACTGCTAGAGGCTTCCCACTGGGCTAAGTTCAAACATAATCTTATTTTGCTGAATCTCATACTGTAGTGGTGAGAATGGAATTGGCTATCCAGAGAACATTCATACTCTCAAAACTAATATAAATGTATGTCCTGCTGTCAAATTGTGATCTTTTGCAAATGCCTGGGGATTAATTGTCCAGTCTACCAACCTGGAATAAAAATATAGTTTTAAATGGAAATATATACATAAAAGAAATGTGAAAGATGAGGGGACTAATAGCATACTGTCATTTTTTTTTGCCCTCACCTCAAGCATCATGTTCTGCAATCAGCTCCATTGGAAGGAAAGCTCTTAAAAGTCTCTTAGAAAAAAAAATCCATGTTAGTATGGTAGCCACTTGTAATTTATTATTACAATTATTTTTAAAGATTGGATGACTTCAAGTATCCTTTATGGACCAAACAGTACCACAAAATAAAATCATGTTAAAATAGAAATTGTCACTTTTAAAATTCTTCTTAAGAGGATATGCAGCTTTAAATTGAATGTTAACAGAGTAGTCCTAATTAGTTATAGAATCCATATGTGAATAAGAAAATAACTGCACATTTTCTGGGTGGAGAATGTATAGCTAGGACTAGACTATAATGAGTTATCTGGTCTTTCATGGCTTTATTTTCCTTTGATGTTTATCAAAACTGAAACCCTGTAAGTTTTTCTCTCTTGTAGTGCAGGTTTTTCTACCCCTTTCATCAAGTCTCTTTGTTCACCAGTGATTTTTCTCCAATATGTGTGTCTAAGTTGAGAAACATTGATACTAGGCAGTCGCTTTTCTGGATCTATTTTATTAGAGTTTGATGGAACTGCTGGCAAAATAGATAAAATCAAAAATCTTGGCTGAATAATTTGACTCTTCAAAGGTGGTCAACTGTAGAACACTTTCTGAAACACTGACCAATGCAGCATCATGTAGGTAGGTCTACCAGCCACTATCTACCCAGGATTAATGACCTACAATGGGGAGGGTTGGTTGTACAAGAGGAGACATCTACTACTCCTAAGAATAAAACTTTGTGCCACAAGACACAAAGTCCTCAAATAGTGTGATATCAAATTGCTAAAAGGATGGAAGGAAAGTATATGATTATGACACACTCAGCTGCTAAGCTGCAGATAATTTGTAAGCAAATTTGTAAATATTTAAAGAATCATCTTTGTCAGGCTTACTTTTCCTCCTTAGTCTGTGTTTTTCACTATGTAAGATTTTAACGACATGGCTTTCTCTGGAGATATAAACATTTTGCATTATAACTGACAAATCCACTCTAACAGGAAAAAATCTCATCTATTTTTGGTTATATCAAACAGAGCAGCACAAATTCGTGCTAGGAAAGTGCCTAATCTGACTGGAACATATGTATTTAAGCTATTTTCGGAAAAGCATTAAGAAATTGTGAATTCTTTTATTCTCAGGAAGAAACAGACTGTTTATTTTCTTCATACACTTTGCTCTTCTGCAGTCTTTCAGACTCTCTTGTTTTCCCCCAGGTAAAAAGATCAATATGAACTTACATCTGGGGAGAGTTTAGGTTTTTCTGATTTCACTTAGTTTCTTGGCAACTTCCTTCTTTCTCTTTCCCTCTGTACATCTGATCAACGTAAATAATGTTTTATGTTGGGGAAAGTTCATGAGAAAAGCTTTTTGAGCCAAAGTGTAATAGGACATCCTGGAAGAGGAAAAATTGTGGACCAGATTAAGAAGTGTGATGGAAGACATATGTCGTTACTTATGACATTTTTCATAGCATATGGCAAATATGTTTTGGTTTTGTTTAAATTAATTAAAAGATTTATTGCAAGAGACCAAGCCTCAACCTCATTTATTTTTTTCATTATATTTGTAAAGACCTGCTTGAAACTGATAAAACACTTCATTTTGTATTATTATTTTTTTTTTTTTTTCTGTATGCCTTAAAAAAAAAAAATCTACTTAATTCTCATCCATTTTAAAAAGTCTTCAAATAGGGCATGGATACTTTTGCCTTATTAACATATCATACAAACTGAGTTGCTAGATTAGCATTACCTATATATTAGTAACTCAGTGGACAGTCTCTATGGACTCCTAATAAATAGATGTTGCAGCAACAGAAAATTAAACCTAGTATCTGAAGGGTTACTTGATATTTTTATAGCATTTTATTTTCTTAAGCTTAGAAAGCATTGTGCTGTGTTGTGTGAGCCATTCCATTTCTTCTAACAGAAGAAAAATATACAATTAGTTTTCTCATAAGTCCTCTGTAAGACTATTCTTCACTTAAGGACAGTTTTTCTGACAAAAAAGGTAAGGAAAGTGTCTTTCTTGGTGTGAAAGAACACTCAATAATAGAAGGGTGGTAGTCTGCTAAGCCTAACCTCTGACCTGAAGATGAAACATCAACCTGAACAAATGGATAATGTGGCATTAACACCACAAGAGGCAATGGCCGATGCAGATACATATAGTTTTCTGAAAATGCAGACATTCACAAGACATGGTGGCATTACACTGGTTGTCAATACTTGCAAATCTCTCAATGTGCATTGGTTGGCATGCTTTGCCCTTTTGGGGTTATTCTACAGAAAGTCAGTGCTGATGAGACATATTTATGCCAGGAAATACAAGAAATTAATTTTCAGCATTGATCAGTGAAATGCATCCAAGCTTATTTCAATAATGAAGAAAAAACCCCAAATGCTCCAGCATTATAGCTTGTGGTTTAGTTTCCGACAAAGCTACTGCAGCAATCCAAGCTTCTTGGAACAAACAATTCTGTGTAAAATTATCTGAATAGGTTTTAAGAGATAAAACACAAATTTTAATTCCACTAGATAAGACAAGTGATCCAGGGGAGAAACTGTTTAATACAGAAAGTTCTCCGTGAGAATAGTGCTCTGTTTCATCTCCTGCAATGATAAAGTGGGCAATAGAAAAATGTACCCTGAGAATCAGAGATTAGTTTTGCCTCAGTCTTTTGAATGGCAGTTCGTCAGATTCCTTGATGAACAGCCCACCAGCATGTGAGAATCTGATATTGTCCTGGCAACTGAAGCAGCCCTGAATCTTACTAAGGCTTTGTAAGTAGGTATATTGACAATTATTATTTGGCGAAACAAAAGGAAGTGTGTATTTTGAAATGCTGAGGAGGCTTGATGAGAAAGATTTGGTTTTTTTTTTTAACCTTACAAGGGATTAGGTAACAGAGAAACGTTTGTTAATAGAACTTCTCTTTAGAAGCTGAATATAGCACTAATATATTCTATTTTTTTTGTCTCTTTCTCTTTTCCATGAATAGACACCATACTGTTGTCTACCAGTAATACCGATGTGTACAAAGAAATATAAGTTTTTCCAAAACGTGAAAAGAAAAAAACCCAAAACACGTATTTTGTGGCATTTTGTGACAGGTGAGTCACCTTTCATCTTCCACTTTACATCTCAATCAGAAACAAATAAGAAACCTTAAATCTCAGATTATGTTTTTCTCTATGATTTCAGGTACAGCATTTCACTGAGATTTACTAATTAACTTCGAGGTTTTGAGGGTTTTGCTTATCTTTTTAGAAACCAAAATATCTTGCAATTTGCTAAAGTGAAATAAGAGTTCCCATCACATTGGTGTTATCAGTAGAGGTAAAGCAGTTGCAAGCTGTGGTATCGTAAAGCTTGTCCATTTTTAATCAGATCCCCCAGACTGTTCAAAGTACTTTCTGAGTCTGGACTAATGAGGAGCAAAAGTGAATATGTCAGAATATAGTTTCCCATGACCCCAAAAGCACTACATTGTCACTTCCATGGAAGCAAAACTACAGTTGGCTCCTAAGTAGAATGATGCATAAAAACCTAGGTGGTATTTAAAGAAAAAAAAACAAAACCTCGACCTGTGCATCTCTCATTTCAAATTCAGTGATTGAATACAAAATGCTTCTTTATGAACAAACAAGCATCCAGAAAACTGAAGATTTGATGGGCATTTTATTTTCAAACATTTTTTTTATGATTATGTATCCTACAATTATACTGCTGACTGTTTATATCTGTCAGCAAGATGGCAAACCAGCACAGGTGTCAGCAGCCTGTGCCATCTGCCATGTTAGATTGTGCACAGTGCTATTCAGAACAATGCTATCATCTTAATATTCTGGATACCTTAATGAGTTTCTCAGACTAATTAAGTGTGCAACTTGCAGAGATCATTGTATGCCAGATTGCAGTGGCTGGGAAAAAGCTCTCATTGTTCAAAAGCAGCTTTATGAAGGTAGAGGCTTATTTCAGCTTTTAGTACTCTGTTACACAAACA
Source organism: Columba livia (assembly GCF_036013475.1). Lineage (NCBI taxonomy): Eukaryota > Metazoa > Chordata > Aves > Columbiformes > Columbidae > Columba > Columba livia. The sequence continues at coordinate 68,743,522 of NC_088605.1, read as the reverse complement.
AGGTAGTGTTTGATTTTAGGTTAAACAAATTAATAAGCACTTAAAACTCCAAAAGGACATGTAAATATAAATAAATACAATAATGCTTTCCAGATGATGATACAGATTAGGAAGAACTTGATGGCTGAAAGGGACAGTGTAGCAGAGGTGATGCTGATGCCATGATGGTGCGATCTCAACACCTGCACTATGGAGGAAAGGCTGCTGCTCAGATGAGGATTCAAAAGTCATGGGGTAGGGAAAATTGATACCTAGCATCCATACTCCAGTGCAGAGAAACAGTCACTCTCAAAGAAAGGAACACAGCAAAACAGGAATCCCGTACTTTAAAATCAACTAAAAAGCCTTTCATTTTTTTCTGTTGTGTTCAAGCTTTAATGTGCTTTATGAAATAATTTCTGAGTGATGCTAACCAAAAACTTACATCATTTTCCTGGTGTTAGGTGTCGCCTGTTACACTTACTAATGACTGGGAAAATATTAGAGAGAAAAGGGAAAGTAAAATAAAAAAACTAGATTATTTTTTTTTTTAATGATTTTTTAAAACAATTCTTTTTGGCCAGGTTCATGCTTCATCTTGTTTTCCTTCTGCACTGTTCTCTGCAACAGAACAGGCGATGGATCTCTCATCAGAACAAAACAGAGGCAATGAAGAATATTCTCAGCAGCAGTGGAAATTCAAAGTCTCTGTTATTAATAGAAATACTGATTCCATGTTTTTCATTTATTGAGGTAGTATTGAGTGTGTTAAGTTGCAGATGTAATGTTTTAATTATGAGCTTTATTAAAATATGCTGTGTGGAAGAGTGCAGAGGAAGGGGACAGAGCAGTGTTTATTTCTTTCTTTTTTTTTTTTTCTCTGACTCTAATAACAGATCAGAGGTTACATTTTTTACATGGATTAAACTCTTAGGCCTGCCTGCATGGCAAATGGGCATTAACAGGACCTTTAGACACATACAAGTTAAGATTGTAGAAGCTTAGCTTCAGGTGTGTGTACTGGTATCATACATACATTGACAGTGTACACTTAATACTGTTCAGCAAAACAGAATTTTATGTATGAGCATTCAAATGAACCATGGCAAATAGTTTATTCTTGCCACACTGGAGGCTTTGATTAGACATTTTCTGTTTGTGACGTTTCTGGGCCAGTGTGTTGGGTCACTTGAAGAGAAATCTCTATACCTCCAATAGAATATGCATTTCTTTACCAAAAATGGTTGAAACATGTTTTCTCAAGCTGGTCTTTTATTTGCAATCATTTTAAGCAGGGTAGAAGAAATGTGTTGTTGTTGTTTTTAAATTATTAATATGGTCAGAAGATAAATTTATTTCTCAGTAGGAAACAAGACAAAAATATTTTGCAGAGCGCGCACCTCCAGCATGGAGCTTTGTGTACATGGTGCGCACAAATGCAGTGCTCCGGCAGGCCTTTAAGTTTACTTCGTACAGTAGTTGAAAAATGTTAATTGCATGAAATGGTCTGTGATTCACTTTACAATTAGAGTTTATCTCATAATTTTGGCAGAATATTTTTATCTGTTAATTTTCAGGTTGTATAGCCTTAGGACATAGTGCATTAATGACTAGAATAGGAAACCTTCCTGGTCTATTGGGAACTCAGCCTTCATTTAAGTAAGGACATCACCTACTATGATGCATAGAGAAACTGAGTGCTGGAAAAATTTAACTGTGGTATATTAAGCACTTTTCTGAATTGTGGAATTCAATTAGGTGCGAAACCTTTGCTTATCTTGAAGGAGGGGAAAGGAAATAACAGGTTTCCTCTTGGTAGAAGAGATTTTGGCCCTTAACTAAGGATTAGATCTAATCTGAACCTGTTCTTAATTTTCCCCTCTCTCAGTGTTTTAAGTTGTTCACTCAGTGGAAATCTAAAAGCTGCACCTCTCATCGAAGCTGCATACAAGGCTCTGTGTCATACCCTGCGTACAGACTGTGATGACAACATGGAGCAATCTTGTGACAAAACTTTCTGCTTGCTAAGAGTGAATTAGTGAGGCAGAATACAGCAGAAACAATAGTACAAGGAAATCAACATAAGGCTTGGAGGGTAGAAGAAAAAAGTGCAGTTATAAATTACTAAAAGGAAAATACTTCCCATTAAGTATATTTTCCTGAGGCTGGCTTCGTACACCTTCACAGTTTAACAGCTTATGCTTAGAAGCAAAACTGGCAGTTGGTGGGTGAAGAGAGCAACTATGAACCAGCAAGCTTTAAGAACTCTTATTTGATTTAACATTTGCAAAGAACAGGAAAAATGGATAAGCTTGTAACTGATTGTTAAACCAGGCATTTTAGTTGAATATTTTATTTCTTACATTTTTTTCTTATATGTTGTTAGTATTCCTCATTTTGCCTCGTCAGTCATACAAAAGTAAGGGGAAGGTGAAAGGCAAGTAAGGTAAGAGTTGTCTTTTGACAGTAAGACCATTAATGAAGTCCAACTGTTTGATTATTAACTGTATTAAATCATAGGAAATCTGATGAGATTTTACATTCTGGGTCACAGGTGCAGATACAGTACTTAAACATTTCCACAAGAACTGAGAATCCCGATTGCAAGATTCAGTGTGAAGGCAATCAATAAAGACAAATGTCAATATGAAATAGATTTCAACTTATTGAGCTTTTGTCCTCAATAGTCTTATATTTGATTTAGCAATACATTTTTGTGTATGATTTGCATTTTACTTAAATATTTAATCCTAGACTTAGTTTGGTAGGCTAAGTTCTTGCAATACCAATCATAACAATCAATTTCCAACAACAGGAATTTTAGTTGAATGTCAGTGTAACTTCTTGAGTAAGATGTTCAAAGAAAGGTTGGGAGAATGGTAGCACAGTGGTATTTTCCACTCCAGCTTTTGTCATTAACTTTTCTGTATTTAAACCTGAGTTTACCTGGAAAGTTTTTGCTTTCAGGTAAAGAAGCCATTTCTTTCATTTGTTTCCTTTCCTCAGAAATGTCACTCTTCTTTTTGTTTTCTGCTTCTTTTCCAAACACAGGTGACATTTCCACTGTACTTAAGGAGCATACTAATGGCACAGTATTAATGTGTACATCCTTTCATTTGCTGACAATGACTCGGCTAATAGCTTGCTATTGATAGAAATGAACTCTTGAGAAAGATCAATTAATTTGTGTCTTCTCTCAGCAGTGAATTTAACTGTCTCATTTGCAAGAGGAAGGGGAAAGAGAGAAATATTTAAAAATTGACTGTAAGGTGAAACAAGCGTGAAGCATCCATTTCAATTGCAGAAATTTGCCAAAAGAGGGGGTGCAGAGGAAAGGAGTCTTCCTCCAAGCACTGAACACCTGGCAGCAGCTTCATTTGAATGATTACTGGATCTGATTTCTTCCCTCTTGTAAAAACACGGTTCTCCACTATAGCTGCTAAGAGTCGGAAAATTAAACTAAACTTTTGCCCTCAATCTGCAGAACATATTTAGGTTTGTTTGTAAAAGCTCTTGTCAAGTGATGTGGCTGTAATCTGCTGGTCATTATGTGATGCCTGATCCATGAATCATGCAACTGTTTTGTGGATCTGAAATAGAAAAGAGTGTGCAGCACCTAGCCCTCAATCCAGTAATATTGGGGAGGACTTGTTCAAGTAGGAAGGTGAAGAGTTATCCTTCTCACTGTTTTTCCTTCAATGAACAGGTCATACTATTTAATTTAACTGCTCTACTGAAATAGAAAAAAGGAGATAAGTGAATTATTCCTGAAGCAGCTGGAGTCAATATAACATGATAGATAACCTAATGCCACAAAGAATAATGTTGAACTTTAGGAAATTTATTGAGTTCATGGAAATAAAGCTTGATTTGCTTTGACTGACAGAAATAGATATTAAACACTAGCTCTTGTTTTTGTTGTTATGCAGTGTGTCCACCCTTGCATCCCCTCACAGATCTTTAAACTTGACTGTCAAAACTGTTGCTGGGTACGCAGGGACAAACCTCATAGCTCTTAAAAACAAATTTCTGATTAATTTAGAAACTTCCAAATATCTTGGCTTTCTCTTATGAGGAAAGAACAATCAGCAAATCTGCCATTTACTGGGAAAGTACCAGGACGATTTTTTTCTAAAAGCAGATGGTAGATACCAAGAGGCAGTCTTTGTTTTGAACCACATTATCTATATAGTGAATAACAAGCTGGTGTCAGAGACAAAAGGAAAACAAACTGTGAAGAACTGCAAATGAGATTACAGAAGAGCTTTTGGCTGACCAGTTTTGTTTGGTTTTAATGAAGTGTCATTACCTTACCATTATGGGAAAAAAACAAAACACACACCTAGGTAAACATTGTGGAAAAGTACAGCAAAATGTTCTAACCTGAAAAAAAGGCTTAAGTAGTGTAACTGGTTTTTTCTCATACATGCAGAGAAAGAAAATATACTCTTTATGTGTTTGATAAATGGCAGTTAATAGTACAACCTGCAGAATGTACGGAACAAAGCCTAGAATGGGTCTTATGTACCCATTATTCACTGTCCATTAAAAAGTTAAATCATATTGTAGCACTTGCAAATGTTTTATATGTATGAAATGCATGTCTTTTGATTGTAAATAGAATGAAGTCTTTTCTGTTACTCAGGGGAGACAGGTTTGTAATTCCAAAGTAAAATGAATTTCCTGTAGCTCACCAGGTTAAAAGATCCAGAGAAATATAGAGAGATCAGTAGGCTTTTCAGAGTGAAATGGTGACTAAAAAAGAGTAGACACTCAACTGAAAATTTTCCAAAGACACTCGACACCGTTGAGTTCATTGTTGCAACTCTCCTTCAGTGTTACAGAGCTGGAAAGGACTGCGAAGCCAGAACAAAAACAGACCAGCCTGTGGTTAGTAGGTCGAGAGAGGTTCTCCTTCCCCTCTCCTTTGCCCTGGTGAGACCACATCTGGAATATTGTGTGCAGTTCTGGGCCCCTCAGTCCCAGAAGGACAGGGAACTGCTAGAGAGAGTCCAGCACTGGGCAACAAAGATGCTGAAGGGAGTGAAGCATCTCCCGTGTGAGGAAAGGCTGAGGGAGCTGGGGCCCTTGAGCTTGGAGAAGAGGAGACTGAGGGGTGACCTTGTTAATGTTTACAAATATATAAAGGGTGAGTGTCAGAGGATGGAGCCAGGCTCTTCTCGGTGACAACCAATGATAGGACAAGGGGTAATGGGTTCAAACTGGAACACAAGAGGTTCCACTTAAATTTGAGAAGAAACTTCTTCTCAGTGAGGGTATCAGAACACTGGAACAGGCTGCCCAGGGGAGTTGCAGAGTTTCCTATTCTGGAGACATTCAAACCCACCTGGACACCTTCCTGTGTAACCTCATCTGGGTGTTCCTGCTCTGACAGGGGGATTGGACTAGATGATCTTTTGAGGTCCCTTCCAATCCCTGACATTCTGTGATTCTGTGAATCTGAGTTTTATACAACTTCACATAACCAAAGGACATAGTAGCACCAGTAGTTAAAAACATTATTTTTTTCAGCAGATAATAATACATCTCAGTTACTCATAAGCTACGCAGATGAGGGAATCTGATGGATTTTAAGGACAGCTTTTACCCAGGACTACACTGTGAGTCCAGGTGAAAGCTCTTTCTACATTAAAGCACTTTGATGTGGTTTGTATTATGCTTGCGATACTCTTATTTGTACCTGCATCCCAGCCATCTCCAAAACCTGTTATTGTTTTCTGGCTTCTCTGTGAGATACAGTCTCTTGCAGGGTGACTTTCTCCAGGTCTTCTGTTGAGATTGACCTGCTGTGTGCATTTGTATATTGTTAACTATCAAGATCAGAGTCTAGAGAAGTTTCTCTCAGATATCCTGAAAACTTCACAGTATGAAGCAAATAAAAAACACAAAGCAGGCTCTTAAAAATTTCTCTGCTTATTTAAGTAAATGGCCCCATTGATGAATTATTCTCCATGCAGAAAGTGCAGTTATAAGAACCGTAATTTTGCTGGACTAAGAGAAGGACCAGAAGTACCTCTGTTATGTACCTATACGGCTGTGTCTGGGCAAAAATGGGCAGAAGTTTGGGGCCTTGTATTTGTTTTGCCAGGTCATGAAACTGGATGGTTTTAATGGACTCTGGGAGATAGGGGAAGATTAATGTACAGCTGGAACCAAAATGTAACCACATATCTAGTGCAACTGTGAGATTACACCACCACTACTGATTTTGCAGCTATGTTTTTCCTGAACCTGATGGTTTCATCAAATCCCTTCCCCTGTAGTTTGCACGACTCTCTTGAAAGTAGTTCCATTTACTACTGCAGTCGTCTGAGACCTGAGACTACTGAAGTCTCACAAATTCACTGATCATGTTGCCATTTTTTAATAGAGCTAATTCTCCTGAACTTTGCAAACCTTGCTTACTTTTTACTTTCTTTGTGCTTTTCTTCTTTAGTGTTTTCTGCTTCATAGGGAAACTGTTCCTACCAGTTAGAATGCAAGATGTATTGACTGAGCCTTGGTAAACTATGAAGAAGGGATGAGTATGCTGTAATGAGTTGCAGGATTTGTGACACTGATAGGTGATTCTTGATGCACAACTTCTGATACATTAGACTAATACTCAGAGAAAAATTGCAGTACATGCTGAAAATTAGCTTTAGATATTCTCTTACCCACAAATTAAATAACTGTTCATTTTCCTGCTTATTCCCTTTCTAAATTTTCTGAATCATTCACATTTAATTTCAGATTAATTTGCCTTTTTTTTTTTTTCATAGATGTCTGAATGTTTTTTTCAAACCTGGTTGTAAAGAAAATAGTATTGATTATATCAATCTTCCATCATTTGCCTAAACTAAGAGAAAGAAATCATTCTCAGACTGTAATTTACACTGAGTAAAATCCAAATTTTTAAAAAGGGTCTTAAGTTATGGCCTTGGTTTGTCTTTTACTGCAATCAAAATAGTGAACTCTGTCACAGGTAGATTAATGTGAAAAAATGTGTTGTATCAATTAGCTGATGTTTTCTTGATTAACCAAGGAAAGGAGAGATGCTTAAGATAGAAAGTAAAACAATAAAACTAGAGTAGTCAAACGAGAAACACTGGGTAGAAACAACAGAAAACTACTGCTGCCTCTCTAATTGAATTTGAGTTGTGTTACAAGCTCTCTTGACTAGATTTAGGGCAGAAATATCCCAATGTACTACAGCTTTCTTGCACAACTTTGCACCACTGTCTGAAAGTAACACCTAGATTCAACACCCAGTTGTTTTCATCTATCTTCCCTCATTAGGCCACAATAAATTAGGCATTTTTTGAACATTTTTTCTGTGCTTGTGCTCTCATCGAGGCTGCAGGAAGGTTGGAGAACAGGCATCTGGATAGACATGGTACTAAGATATAGCTTTGTTTATTTGACAACAAAATTAGAATGAGTTGTCACCACATTTTTGTAACAAACATCATCCACGGTGGTCTTGTGCTGAGAAAATAAAATGCTTTATAATATTAATAGGTTGCTGAAGCTTACTTAAACCTTGTCTAAAGCTTCACTGAAGTAGCATTTGAAACTCTCTGCAAAGGCACCGTGTCACCTCTGGCACATCCCTCCTTTCAGCAAAACTATGTGTTCTTGACTTTTGTTACCAGCTATAGAAATTCTTGGTTTATGTGGACTTTAAGGTTTGAGCTAAATAGGCAGAGATTTTTTGAGATGCAGGAAGTGTTTCAAATGTACAGTTAACTTGATCAGTCTGTGTAAAGAAAACAAACAAAAAACACACCCAAGATCTCTTATTCTTTGTTGTTTTAAAAAATGTGGTTATTTCTTTTTCCTATAGTTGAAGTGTTTTGTATTTTATAACCAAAAAAATTACAAAAAAAAAAAAAAAAAAAAAGATAATAAGCTTTCCATTTCATGTAATTTCCACAAGAGCAATAGAAAGTTTTCCTGAGTCTAGGCTGTATATTTGATTTGGAAAAATGAATAAGTGCTATATTGTACAAAGTCATTGTGAGCAGAGATTTTAAAACACAGCAATGCCACATTAAATACTGTCTGGTTTTACCTTGGCCTTTGCTGTTATATATTCTATTTTATATTTTTTTTTTTAAAAGACCACCACAGCTGCCTCGTTTTGAAAACGAAGATCTTACTCTTGACAGTTAATCAATAAGCTACAAACAAAAAGTAATAACACACGACTTGAGAAATATTGTTTTTATTCGTAGCCTGAAGCTGGGGCTTGCCAGTATGTTAAAATCAATCAATCTTCACCCTCAGATTGAACTTCATCAAAATCAACATATCTGTAAATGTACCGTATGCAGAACACTGCTGTTTGCAGATGGTGTACAAGGGCAGGAGGGAAAAACAGCGACATTTTCTGGATCTCCTAAGAGTGTGGAAAGGCGAAAGGAAAGAGAAAACCTGGTCTGAAGATTGGAAATATGTGCGGGAACCATTTTCATATTAAGGAAATTGTGAGTGCTCTGAACGAACTCCAGTTGATTCAGCTCAGTGCTTAATCTGTTCATGCAGTGGCAGAGTGATGAACAAACAAGCAAGAACCCTAAATCCTGGTTAAAGTGATGCTGCTACATGGAAAAAATGATTAATTTGGCATTATGAAGAGGCATCTTTGATACGTTATTCACTTTTCATAGTGAATAAGGAAAGAGAAACATGGTTTTGTGAGGGCCACTTTTTGCTTTGTCAAATGACAGGGAGAAGAGACAACAAAACTTTTAAACTGGTGTTTGGAAAGCATGTAAGCAAGTTGTGCAGGCACTATATTGCAAATACTTTTGTGCAGCTTTCCCTGGGTAGATGGTAACAGAGTTTTTCACAGTTCTGCCCTTTAATAGCTATTCCTGTGCTTTCTGTGCCTAGTCTTGCTCTTGCTACTAATCTGTATTTCTAAAATTAATTAGGATATAAACACACCTAGAAAGCCTATAAGACTTAATTTACACCTGCAATGTAACACAGAACATTTGGCAATGTTAATTGAAATTATAAAAAGGTTTGTAAGACATCAAGAATTCTTCAAGTCAGTCTTCCCTACCTTGGTTTAATGACACAGTAAATGCCTGCTTTTCTGGATATGATTATAATTTTAAACAATAAAGAGTGAGCCAATTCCATTATCTTATGTCAAAGAACCCCCCAGAGAAGATAAAAATGCAATTAATAAACAAGATTACTTTCCAATGGCAATTGCTCCATAATAGAAAATTCACTTTCTAACCTTCTACTCTGGGATGCTAATCGGTTAATCAGTTCAGTCCCGTCTGAGTTGCTGGCAGCAATTTTTCCTCCCATTGGGAAAAAAGTAAATGCAAGGTTTCTGTTGAGGTAAAGGAAGAAAGGAAGCAAACAGTAAAACTGCCTTATTTCATTTGGAAGTGATTGCTTTAGGCAATTATGCACCTGCAGCACTGATCCTGTTAACAAGCAGCATAAATAGCCTACAGTAAGTCTATTAAACCTTTTTTTTTTTTCTTTAAAGGAAGTTGAAATACTATATTTGTGTGCATACACCAAAGCAGGAAATAATTTTCATGTTCAATGATGGGCACGATTCCAACACACCTCTGTCTTTGATTAAGTATTAATCTGTTACATGCTCCAGTGTCACCTGACATCAATCACTCCTAAATCAGTATACGTTTAGGTCTGTTGACAAAATTCAAAGGTCTTATTTTCCTTTCATGCAGAATATCGTATTTCATTGCTAATTTAATAATTAATAATAAATGAAATACTGCTCTGGTATTTTCCCCTAATTCTATATTATTCACAGCCTGTATTCTTCCTCCACAGAACATTTACTTTATAGTAAGCAGAATGCACTCACCTCAAAATGAATACTCAATGTATATAGTTTGTTTTTTTGTTGTTGTTTTTTTTTGTTGTTGGTGGTGGTGGTGGTTTGTTTGTTTTTTTCCAAAGTATAAGCATATCCTGTTAACACCATTTTTTCTTGATGGTAATTACTTGATTTAGTTTTTATAATTGTTATTTTGGTATTTAAGAACTTTGCTGGTTTATAAAAGTTTACATAGGAAGTACTGTATTTTCCTCTCATGATCTGCAGAAATATATATTTTTGTCCTGTGTTTATTATCTTCTTTTCTTCTTAGCTATGTAATAGTCCTTGATGTTTTGAAAGCACACTTCATCTGACGTTCAAGAATAGCTGTAGCTGGAATTAGCATGTCCCAGCTTTTTCCTTTGCCCCTTTTGCCCAAGATTAAACTCTTTAGGAAAGGAGATTATTTATGTTCTTCCAGAAAAAGTTATTCAGAAAAAAAATACCATGTTTTAGAAAACTGTCTGTGAGAGGAGACTTAAAGAATAATGATTAATGAAATTTCATTCATTATTAGAAACAAAAATCAGGTTATTTCCAGTTTATATTACTGTAGTGATTGATCTAAATAGAAGAGAAAATCACCCTAGTATGCTCAGAAAAAGTTTTCATAACCTGGCTACAGTGAGGATAGACAATGCAAGGTGAATTCTCTGCGTATTAGAGACTAATGTACTATCAGTATTTTAAAAAGGTAGGCAGGATGAGATGGGTAATGATTGGATAGCTGGCTTAATGGTAATCCAAGTGAACTTGATCATGGAAAAAACATTGCAAGAATCAGCTGTTATAGAACTAAAAGGCAGTGTAATTGGTAATGAGTAATTTACGGGTTGTGAAAGGAGCTTGATGAGGTGAATGTTGTGCTTCCATTTTATTTTCATCAGATTTATAGCTAACGTCTGAGTTTATCAACCTTCGTATGTTGTGGAATCCAGTACAACCCCACAACCTATTATTTAGTGCTTCCATCACATACATTCCTCTTTCTCCAGAACTACAGAGTAGGTGTTAAACAAGCTTCTCTTAGTGTTTGAAATAATAGTTGACCTGCTGGCAAGAATGTAAGGGACATTGCAGAAAAAAATGTGCCAGCTTGACTGCCAGAAATTATTTAGAGCTGCTTGTCATACAGTAGGTAATACAATCCATTCTTTTTCATACAGAGCATTTGCTGTTTGGTAAGGTTCTTAATGAAATATCCACCATAAGCCAGAAGTAGAAACTCCAAATTCAGCTAAGTACTGCACAGAGCCTTGCTGTATTACTTAACGCTAAAAAGACTCCTGCAAATGCAGGGATCTGTAAACATGCTAGAGTGATTTTTCTCAACTAGCTTCCAAGGTACTAAGAGAAGTCCAAGCCTGGATGGCAAATCATTCTGTAATGTAATGATCAGCTGGTTTCTGGGAGTCCCTGTATCCATTTTCCTGTTCATCTGACCCTTGCCACTTGATGCCGGAAGGCTTGCTTCAAACTAAGACTCATTGCAAGGTCTTTAGGACAGCAGAATGTGTGTCTGTACTTCACACAAGGTTTTGTTCCTCTGTGCTGTGGTGGTAGAAAGGATAAAAGCTAATAGGCAATGTTATTTTCACCTTAATGGGTTATTCTTACAGGCAGTTAGTGTAACTTCTGTGCATATTCTTGCTCAGGTAATTTGGTTTGCCATCCCAGTGTGCCCAATAGTTTAGTTCCCTGTAGCAAAGTCATTTCTACTGTGAAGTGCTGAGTTTGCATAGGAGTGACATTATGGGGTGCCAGGAAATTTTTTACTGCGATATTTGTTTAATTTACAAGAAAATGTCCCAAAACAATGTGTGTTATTTCCAGCTGGGCGTTTTGCACTGGGTTTGAAAAGTCTTTTACGGACATCTACTAGCTGTATGCACCTTATCAACTGCTTGCCGTTCTCCTGTGTCTGTGTTCTCAGCAACATCTGGTCACATCTGTGGCACACTGCAGGGTAGTGACTTCTGTTACTAAAGTATAAGATGCATCTATGAGATTGTTCATAATGATGTTGCTTCTGCAGGACTAACAGGAGTACAGAAATCAGTAAAAACCTCTTTTGAGTTAGCAGACGCTTCTTGGTAGTCAACAACAGAGTGTCATTATATTTAGAGTGTTCTTTCGAGTTACAACCCACTGTATTGATTTATTTTAAACAAATGCTTTCAATTAAGTCAATGCCTTTTTCCTTCACCTCCCACTTTCCCTGAAGTTAGACTGATTTGTATGACACACTGTTACTTTTATTAGCAGATCATAAAATATGTACTCCTGCAAAGGAAAGTTATGCCTGTTTTACATAGGCATTGAAGTGCCCTATAAACAAAATGGAGCTGGGGTCTTAGTCACCATTAAAATGACCCAAGAATGATAAAAAACCTGTTCCTAAGTAAGGTGGGTGATTAACTACCCCAAAATAAGGAATTCTAGAGAAGATCTGTGCTCATTTGAATCTGTAGCCATGTAAGGATTATGCTGCAGCATGGTGTTTATTCCAATTTATATCAGCTTTTGTGAACTAATTCCCAGATCAGTTAGGCATTCAAGCATACAGAATAAAATGTAACTACTGTTGTATGTGAGATTCAACCAATTACAAAAAAAATGTGAACAAAAGCAGCAAAAGAACACAAAAGTCTTCAAGTATCCATTATAAACAGTTCCAATTTCCTTTTTAAATGTCAAGTACAAAATATATATTTTACATGCAAATGACACTGGAGTATTTTTGCTAATATACTCCAGAAATTACATTCTCTTAGCATGACCTTTCTTGCTAACAATAACTTACATTTTAATTAAATCTGTGGCCATTTTCATTTCATGCCAAATATCCCCATGCCATATATTTATTACTGAACTTTCATGTCAGGAACGGAAGTTTAAAGGCCGCAGGCTTAAATGTTTACTTGAGTTGAACTTTTTATGAAATAAATTGCATGTGTGTACTATCCTTACTGGTTCAAGTTGGTGTTTTGTTTTGTTTTGTTTTAAGGCTTAAAAGACCCACTTTCACTTTTGAGGATACACCTCCTTATTCAGATGGAAATACTACATTAATCTGTCAGGAAATTCAGGCTTCTTCATGCATAGATGCTGCTTTTACTGTTGAACGGCCTCTCTGAGATGAATCCAGAATGTCACCTTGAGTGTGTTCCCTGAAGGAAGGAGATACAGAAGATGGGTAATGAGAACCTGCCCCAGCTCCCTTTCCCCAGATACACACACACTCTTTGCTTTCATGCTGCCACAGACACGCTATCAGTTGTTGCTGTAATTCAACAAATAAGCTTCTCTGAGCTCTAGGAAACCCTGAAATGAAAACTTGGTTTTCTCTGAACATTTCTGTCTTGCTCTTACGTTTTGGTTTTTTTTTATATATATATGATTTCATTATGCATTCTCAATTCTCACCATTGCCCGGAGCTTAGCAGTAGAAAGTTGATAATTTAGACACCCGTGGAGCATAAGGAACAAAGACGTATTTTGGAATTAGGTCTTGGCAGCTCAGCCTCACTGGTGGAGCTCACAGCATTTCTTAAAGGCTGTCTAATTCTTTAGGTTAACTCCTGAGTATCAGACAGGGAGCTTGGACCTTGACTTTGGGGTTGAAATAGTCTCAGGCTCTGAAGCAGACCAGAGCTAGAAACTCTGGTTTAAGCTTTCTGTTAATTGACTTCTGGCTTTGAGACATATGTAAGCTAAAAAATTCTGTGTAGGTGTTTGCAGAATCTTGGGAAGAAAGTATATTTAGTTCTGGCTCCGAGGAGTCAGAAAATTATACAGATCTAGGCTTTTTCTAGGTTGGTTATAGTGCGCTTGGGAAACTATTTGGAAAGTGCTTTTGACACTGACCTCTAAGATCAGCAAAGACTGAAATAGAGGAAGAATGAATTCCTGGAGGCAGAGGATCTTTGCCACGATTACTTCATTGTTTATTGGCCTTTTAATAGTATGTTGACAGTGTTTGTTGTCTTGTATCAAGTTACAATGCTACAGTTGCTGTCTGCTAGTATAGCAAAATGACAAATCAAGAAAAATGTAGAATTAATCTATCGTGTCTTAAAAGGATAAGTGTCTTCCTCAAGGTTTTAAACAGCCAGGAAGCCTTGGATGAAGGTTGTTTTTTTTTAAGGTATCAAATTAGTTTATTGTACAAATGAGTTTGATACTTTCTCTTAGTGTCTTGGGTACCACAACTGTAATTTTATAAATAATGCTAGCTTCAACAATAGATGGTCTGCGGGCAAGTAACTTTACAATATGATCTTCTGCTGTATGTTCAAGATGCCAATAAGCTGGATTTACAGCTCATGTTCTCAAGATCTGGAGCAAGTGCTTTTTATGAAGGAAATGTCTTACTTAAGCATTTATAACAGAAGGTGCTGTAGTTTCCTGCTGTAATAGATATTCCAGAACTTTTTTGAGGAGTCACCGGGAATTCATTCGAGGAATTCGTTACTTTAAATATCGTCTAAATAAACCAAAACAACCCAAGTTTTTCTTACTTGTCAGTCATCAGGTACTAGTGTGTGTGTGTTTGGTCCTGAGTGTTTGGATGGTTTTGGATTTTTGTTTGGGTTTTGTTGTTATCATTCTGCCTTTTGTTTTAAATCATGTAACAATGACAAAAGAAAGACAAAAGTAAACAGAGAAAAAGCAGTGACACGACCACATATATTCTTTTACTTATGATAAGAGAATCATCAGCCAAGGGAAGAACATAAGCAATGAAGTGTATACCACTGAGTTCTGGATAACTAGAAGCAATTTTTGATCAGACTGAGCACTTGCTTCACATCAGTGCATCTTTAAATAAAATAAGGAACAACCCCATGGCACTATGTTTATAGAAAGAAAACTATGGAGGGGAAAAAATAAGCAAGCCAAGAGCATTATCCTGTAGTTGCACTCAGTCATGTGAAAAGAAGCTTAACAGTTTAATTAAGCTCGTTTGTAGGCTGTGTTTTGATTCTCATGAGCTTTGAAGGAGGATTCCCATAATTTGCTATTGGGGCCAACCAGAAAATTTTCAAGAGAAGTTTGGTTTCTGACTGAGGATCCTGATACATCTTTTCAAACATCTGCAGTGGCATGCTGAGACTAATGCCTGAAAAAAAGGAAATTAAGATGGAAATTCCTTTAGTTACTGAAAGCTGAGCTGCCAGGAAAGCTAAATTTGCTCAGAGTTGGCGTGCTTAGGACACAGGTAAGTGACGAAGTACTGGCTTGGGCAGTTCCTCTGTTCCCAGGTGAGGCAACTGTGTCTCATAAGATTTTTGGATGAGAAATGAAGAAGCAGGAGGAGGAGTGGCCTGATTCTCCTCTATTCAAGTGGCAGCTAGAGAATAAATCAAGTGGACCATTCTGCATAATCACTCATACTAAAGACTAACACAAGTTTGTTAAAGAATAATGTATGTGAGATGCCTCCACAGATCTAAACTCTCTGAGAGGCTTGCAACCAGAACCCTATAAAACATTACATTATGCAAGTGAAAATTTGCCTGGCAATAAATTACTATACAAATTAGATTTTTGAAAGATACTTTTAGCCTTTCCACCTTACTAGAAAATAATAAGAATCTGAATCTCAATTACACCATGTCAGCTTCATACTGTTGTAAATGCCACCAGTTTTGTTTCGATGAACTGATGAGGTAAAATAGAGAAATAATGGAGAAAGGGATGGAAAAGTTTCCAAAAATGTCTCCTTGTAACTAGCAATTCATATCAGGAGAATTTCTTAATCTGGGCACTCCATGCTGATGTATACTATGTTGTGCAGTGTTTACAAATATAGGAAGACTACAATTAGCATCTCACGATATGACACAAAAAGTCAGCTTGCATGTCTTCCAGTTTCTAAATGAAAGGAGGACCATGGATGTCAAACTGTATATAGATTATTAGAAATTAAGCAGCTTTCACAGGAGCAAGGGAGAAAGGAGTATAATTGCCAGCACATGTTATTCTGCTGCCTTATCACAAGTGTCTGCGTGGTGCTATTAGACTGTTCTGGGTCCTTTTTCCATCTTGGAGGGAAGAGATGGGTTGCCCAAAGCAG
This sequence comes from Columba livia, assembly GCF_036013475.1. NCBI lineage: Eukaryota > Metazoa > Chordata > Aves > Columbiformes > Columbidae > Columba > Columba livia. Next base: position 68,727,584 of record NC_088605.1, on the reverse strand, counting down.
TTGCTCTTGGCAGTGTGAGTTGTCCTCCTCAAAGAGAAGGCAACAAGAGTGGCCCAGTGCCAGCTGGTTGGAAAACGTAACTAACAAGTTTTACAAACTCTGAAATGCTGAAGCAGCTAACCAGAATCCTTACCATTGATTATAAGCTTTGTTATTTTGTGTTTATATAATTTTGTGCCATTCTTGCAAATGCATGTTTCAGTGAACCTTGGGTTTATTCTTCATTATCCTCTATGGACATAACTGACTTTGAATATCCTAAAATATTAGGAACTCCATTTTATTAAGATTAAAAACAGCTTTGCAAGAATCGTGTGGAAAATCTTGAGGCAATCTAGCATGTAAACTGTGTGTTTCCCAGGACCCCATATGGGAACTACTGAGTCTGAATAATCTAATTTTAAGTGCATTTCCCACAAAAGCAACTTTCATGTTAGACCTGGCCAGGCTACAAGATACCAATTTTCAGTGTTTCCTCCAAACCATAAATATTTAAAATATATTTTTAAAATTACCTTGCAATTCAGCTATGTCCTACAATCTAAAAATCCAGAATGAAATGAAAAACGGAGATCAGTTTAATTACCAGTTACCGCTAATGTCACAGGATCAAAAGATCAACTCATAGAGTTTGCAAATGCATGAGGTAATGCTCTCCCATCACCTCCAGCCTCCTTGCTGGAGAACAAAATAAGCCCAGGTTAAGGTCTGGACTTTCCAAATTTTTGGCTTGTGGTATGTCTGAACTGCCAATACTTGCCAGACTTTCAAGGTTTAGAAAACCCATAAACTCAGACCTGCTGTGTGTCTCTGAAGTTCAGAGTCTCCAAGAGGGATTTTTGGGAATTACAGTGTGTTAACAGCCCTGGACCAACACAACCAGGCACAGAAAACTCTGCCTGATACAGCTGTCCTTGAAACCTTAGACTTTTTGTAGGCAACCTCCTTCGGGCTTCCAGGCAGAGAATTATAAACCAAAGCAATTATAAACCAGTTGTCATTGCTGTAGAAGGATTTCAGTACTTTAGAATTATCCCAAGTCTCAGGAAAGAGCAGTGTGTGCTGACATGGAAAACATAGGTCAAGCAATATGGAGAAAAGATTTCCCATTCCCTACAACAGAGAACTCGGCTGCTGTTTGGGAATACAGGGGTTAATTCCCTTTCCATAAATGTAGAAAAAAAAATATTATACGCTGCTTTTTGTCCTCCCTACTAGTTTTCTATGTTTAGTAAATGAACTGATTAAAATTCCAGGAAAAACAACAGGCCATCTGATCTTGCATCCTTACTCCAACAGGAATTAAAGCTCAGTGTTTCTTAGGGAGGTGAAGTAACTTCATAACGTATACCAAAACTCCACATTTGCAGCATGTAGGAAATATATCTTATCTCTGATAGTGATCATTCTTTTAGCATGGTGACCTTTTTCAGGCGACAATATCTGCAAGTATCTTGAAGGATAAGGAACATTTATGGATCTACATAAATGCATAATAATAATAGTGCCCTTAGTCATGAGATTTGATAGACCTTATAATTTAATCTTAACTATTGTGGTGTGTCTGCAGATAATACCCTTTTCATATGCATAATCCTACTACTTGCCACAAACTATTATGTTATAGTAGTTTTAGTATCCTTCGAAAGTCGAAACAAGACAAGAGTCACCTTCCCATACAAATAAATATTCTGGCTGTAATAAAGTGAAGCAGAGAGAGAAGCAAGGACAACTGCGGTTTTATATAATTACAAAAAAACTAGCCTGTCCCCATTTTCATGCTTGTTTAGTGTTTTGGAAAACAGAAGATCGTGGTCTGCTAGGAAAAGTTAAATATGTCAAATTCTTTCTCATAGTGTGGTATTTTTGATGTTTCTGAGTGTCTTTTAGACTGGTATCAGAACGTTGCTTAGGATTGTTTACTTACATCGTGCCTCTTTTTTCTGTTTCTTGTACAAATACTAGACAATGATACACTTAGAGTGACAGCAAAAGATTTAGCTTTTATGGGGTAAATCTTCACAAAATTGGTCGGAGCAGAAAATTTCAATTTCTGCAGAAACATGTCAACATATATCTGCCAAATGTACAGTTGCTTCTTGTATAAATCTGCTCTTGTTCTCCTAATAAGATCAATGCTTGAAATTAAGGTTGCCCAAGAATGGAAAAATATAATTTAAAAAATCTCATAATATTACTCAAAGTGATGTTATTAAAGGAGACACATTTTAATAGTTACTTTTTGGAAGTTTCTGCCCATTTTGGCCTATCAGTGTTAATATCTTCCATTTTCCTCTGTACAGAAATTCAGTATGTTTGCAAGTGCATGTCCATGCTTGAACAAACATTTCTTTGTGTTACATGGGTGATAGATAACTCACCATTCTGAAAATGCAACCACACAGCCTCTTAGTTATGCACAAAATGGAAGTAGCCTGGATTTTAATATAGAAATTATAGACAGGCAGTCATTTCCTTTCTAGCAAGAGAGTAAATGTGCTAGAATTCTCTGTGTTTTTTAATATATATATTTTCGTAAACGAAATCAAATCACAGTGATTAGCACTTCTGGCCTCCATCAAGGTACTTCAGCATATGCTTGGTTTTAAATGCAGGAGTATCATTGGCTTCAGTAGTGCTGCTGAAGTGTTTTGAGTTATGTAAATGTTAAAGCACCTTACTAAATTGGAGCCAAAAATACTGATAAGTGTGATATTGTTTGAGGAGACATTTCTAAGAGTGACAGAAACTGTGTATTAATTATCGTAATTTTTCCTAGCCTATATCTGTGTCAGTCTTGTTACAAATCAGACTTATTCTGCTAAGGAGTTTATGCCTAACAGTTATCTACTGTCTCAATAACAAAAGTTATCAAGTGTATTGATATTAGAAGATTACAGCCTGAAATCTCTATATTTTTAAACAAATAATTGTATTTTCTGTGGTGTTGATACAATATGTAGGAAAACATGTGAATCTGGTCTGAGGGACAAAGAAAAATCCAAGTATATCTCTACAGCAAACCAAAGGAAACCTATCCAAAACTGAATATTCTTTTCTTTCAATATGACAGAGTCAGAGCTTCCAATTTACTGCCTTATAGAGGCAATTCAGCAAGAGTAATATCTTGTGTTTCAGTTGCCTGCTCACTGGATGTAAAGAGTCAAAAGAGCTCTTTCTTGATCTTGCTTTTTTGGGCTTTCCTCCTCTAGACTCATTAATAGTTCATGTTAATGTATTTTAAAAAGTGAGTTTATTTATAGTTATATTTAGAAAACGCATTTCCTTACTAAACTGCTTTCCCACCTAGCGCACAGGAAGAATACTATACTGTAAAGCTGAACCATGGGTCATACACAGTGATGAAACGCAGTCGGCGCTGAATGCTTTGGATTACATGAGCCAGCTAGCAGCGGTCATCTTAGTTCAGCAATGGCAGCTTCCATGTCTCTCTGGTTTCAGAGAATATTGTTGCATAAAATACCATATTGCTTCTGAAATTGCTTTTTAGAGTCAAAAGCTTTCTGATTGCTCTGAAGCTGAGGCTTGAAAGACAGAAGAAAAATATCACAGCATTGCAATCCATTATTGAGACCTGCTGGTTTCACATTTCATTAGCTTGGTTGTGAAAACAGAATGATCAATATGCAGAGCAGAAACAGGTGACAAATACCAACTGATACACATATAAAACAAGTCTTATGTACGACCCATGTAAACTTCCATTTTGAGAACACCATGCTGTAGGAGATCTTATTAGAGTGCGCTTACATGGAACAGCAAGGAGAGCCATTTGAATAACATTAATGTTGCATTACAGAAGCCAGCCTTATCACAGTCAAGTGACATGGGGTGTCTGAGAGACAGCATGCAGGAAGATGCAATTCTGAAAAGATATTACATTAAAGTAGACCCATTCCCTCAGAGATCTGCTTTTATTACCTAGAAAGAGGTCAATAGCACTTTTACAATCGCAAGGTGGGAAATGCAACTACTCAACATTCTTACTTATGTGAGATTGGTTTTATGAAAATTATGCCTGCTACACACCAAAAAATTCCAGATTTATGACACTGTTTTCAGTGTTTGTAAAATAGCCCATTTTCAATGCTCTTGGCTCCTTGCTCTGGAAACCCAGACTTTTTCCATACTTGGATGGTTAGTTACAACTGATCATGCTAATGTTGTCTTCAAGAAGGCTGAGTAGCAAAAGGGAGAACTGGTAGCAAAGATGGTTTTTCACTTTCTGCTCTGGTGCAGAAACTAGAAAAGCTTATCCTTTCCCTTGCAGCCAGGGCTTATATTCAGGTCATTTTAATTCGCATTTCTTGTCATTAACAGAGGACATTGAGACTTTCCCTATCAGTGTAACTATCTTCAGACTGATGAGGGGACTTCCTGAATTAAAAACAGTTTTCAAGTCCAACTTCAGCCATGAGGTAAGGTTTGGGTCTTCTCGATTTCAGATGAGTAATCTAAACACTCGATCTCTAGCTAGATGGTGATGTGTTTTGGGAGAATATGATCTCTGAATGAATACATCCAAATCATTCCTAGAAGTTACATCAGAAAATAAGTAAGCAAGGTAACAAAGATCATAGTATTCTCAAGTTTGAGATGGTACGTGTGAAGAAATAAATTTTGGGTACTTAGAGAAACCACACAGAGATTTTAGGGATTGGTGCTTAAAAAGTAAGAGGATCCCTCAAGACTTTCCTCTTTCCAAGTCTGAAGACCGAACTTTTATTTCCACCCTTCTGTCTATCTGCTATGCTATTAATGCAATTATAGGAACATGCATGTGCTGAAGACATATTTGCTGTAGTCATTAGCACTGTTCCTGTTACAATTAGGAGGAAGAAATGTTTGCAAATGTCCTTGGGGTAAAAGGACCCCTAAGTAATTATTATAATTGTGTCAGAATTGCTTATAATTGCTGGTCTTCCCAGAAATTATTTTGAAAGGAAATCCATGTAGCAAATTGCACTACTACCTCCTCAGATCAATACTATATTAGTCCCAGTGCACAGTTACCCACAGGGCAAAGTAGCAAACAGTTAGCATTTCATTAACAATATACCACATCGCAAGGCTATTACTCTAATGACTGATGACCAAGGCAGGATATATCTTCAAATATATATGAAGAGCTAGTAATCTCTTCCTTTTATTATTTTTTTTTATTCTTTTTTTCTTTATTTTCTTCACTTCCTTTCAAACAAAAAATTGCCATGATTTCCAGATTTTAATGCATTAAACTCTGCCATTAATAACAGAGTAAGTGCATCAGTTCAGCAACAGTATAATTGTTTTCAGTGTATATTTCCAATGGATTTTAATACCAAACCAAACACCTTCAGGTTATGTCCAGACTGGTTGGTTGGTTGGATTTTTCTTCCAAGACAAAATTGCTGCTATATAGTCGCAGGTTTCTAGGTGTACTATTGGGCTCCAATTTGTTTGCCCAGTTTTCCACAAGGGCTGTTATCTGTCAGAGGGGCACTTAAGCTCTTCCTAGCTCAGGCTTCCTTTAAATTTAGATGAAAGTGTAGCATCTTCCTGAGCAATCTAGTCACTCATATGTCTGTAACAGAAAGGAAAAGAGGAAGTAATAATATCAGTAATGTGACCTTGCTGAAGAACCAGAAATAACTTGAAGATAGAGCCACTGGTTTAAATATATAAGCATCTGATTATTTAATAAATAAATCAGATATCCCAAAGATCCATCAGTTTGCTAAAGCAAATAGAAAACTAAAAAAAAAAAAAAAAAGCCAGTATTAAAACTACAAAGTTTTGTTCCTATGTCTGTGTTTAAGCATTTCCTAAACTTTCAGTTTTAGCTTGGAAAGGCCATAGGCATCCAACACTTCCTATCGAGTTGAGGTTACTTATTCAGGAAATTATCTAAGACTTGAGGCTTTAAATTTTAGACTTCTGTCTTTCTAAAGACCAAGACATCTGGAAAACACAAATAAGGTGATTTTTTTTAAGTATTTTTTTCCAGAGGAAATACTTTCTTTAAATTCAAATCTGAATTTAGATGAATGTGCTCTTTGAAAAAATTGATTAAAATTTAGGGTTTTTGCGAAGGTATTCAAAACAACATTGTCTTTCAGATCATCCAGCTACTTTGTGTATCTTATAAGCTTCCCCAAACAGCTCTGCTCAGGTCCATAAAGTTGCTCTGTTATTGGCATACCTTTGGAGCTTCTGGCAAGTGCATATTTAAAATAGATTATTCCACAAATATTAAGGTCAAGTTTTGCATGAGAAAGAGACCCCAAGAGCTTAAGACGAAATGTAATGCAGCCGCCTTCACACAATTTTCTCTATTTTACCAGAGCTTTCTAATTCACTGACTGACTGCTTTTCTTGTATATGTTTACAGAAGGAGCCTCTGGTTGATACAGAGGAAGCTGGCAAAGAATTTTTTTTTTTTTATATATGTATATAAGCTGTTTAAACTGCTTTGTTGTACGGAACGTTTAGGGGTAATCATATTATAATCATTGTTCTGTTTTGTCAGTGGTGATGGCTGGAAGTTTTAAAAAGTGTTGTTTTTTTCTTTTTTTTTTTTTTTGAATATAGCTTTATTTTATTGAAAAAAGAGAGAAGTTCCATTGTCACTATAGTTAGAAATATTATTAATGCTTCTGTGAGAACAGAACTGAGTCTCACATAATTGGAGTCACCTTTGCTGTGAGGAGTAAGTGAATAAGATCTCAGGCAGCAAATAGGAAAAAATAGCCTATTACAAATTATTTAGTAAAAATCCAATGTATTTAATACATTGTAATGCCCATATCAGAGTAATAGCTACCATTAAGAGAAGTAGTTTTGCTTGAGCCTGATCTGAGACAACAACAACAACATCCTCTTACCTTGTATCCTTAAGAGGCCAAACAAAGAATTCACGTCTAGGCTCCAGTACAAAAATAAAGAAAACAGTGATAGTTGCTATTTGATAGCTTGATATTTGCCACAGCAATCAATCAGATGATTTAGCAGTTGATTCGAGAAAGTTGGAGGCCTGATCCTGTGGCTGTGATATCTGCACTGGAGGAGGCTGGTGGGACAGTGAGGCTGGTGGGACAGTGAGGCTGGTGGGACAGTGAGGCTGGTCAGCTGAAGTCCAGTTCCTCCCTTGCAGCTCTGCTGCTTCCAGGAAAAACTGTATAAATGTGTCAGTACACTATACTAGCCTACCTGGAAACATTTACCGAGACTGAGGTGAACATTTGTTTTGGGGAGGATTTAATATTCAATTACTGGACTAGTTGTGTCACAAGTATAGATACACCAATATCTGGTGAAATATTTTCAGGATTAATGCATCTCACCTGTACTAAATTTTCTATTGTTTCTTTCATTTTCAGATAAGTATTGTGTTTCAGGCTCTAAACTCCTTATTTAGTGTACCTGGATTCCTGATCTTTACCCATATTGTTCTGGACAATCCTAGTTTCAATGGAACAGGTAAAATTGGCATGTGAAAAATATCTTTCTAATTCAGCCATCTTACCTCATTCTGAATCATTCTTGGAGTGCTTGTGGTGTCAAGGTGGAAAGACATGAAAGGCTAATGATACTGCTAAGGCTACAGCTATGATCTTATCTCTCTTTTTTTTTTCTCCCGATCTGGAAAACAGATGCAGTGAATACAGCATTCTGTCATTTTGTCTTATCTGTCACCCTATGAGATTCATTCAAATATATCACATTCATCACCATTCACCACAGACGTCAGCTTCTTTCTTGTATACTGCTGCTAAAAGGGATATGCATCAGAAACCAACAATTAGGGAAGTGGAAGGGTTAAAGAAACCTGAGGGTATTAGTGAAGGTGCCAGGAAAATTAATTCGGTATTTGAGTTCTCATTTTGTCTGCTAAGATCTCCAGGGAATGTTGAACACGTTATCTTTGCAATTTACACTTTTTTTAATGTGATTTATCCTTATCCATTTACAACAGAGTTCCTGCTGTTCACTTTATAGTTTTGTTTTTCGTTGTTTCAGTGAGATATGACATTAATTTGCCTTCACATCTTTTATTCATTTTAAGTATGCAAAAATTCTCTAAAATGGATTACCACATGAATTCTGGAAAAAAACCCACAACATATGATTTTATTAAAGATTGGAGATATATACATATATTATTAAGAAACCTAGAAATCTGTCTTGGAAGAAGATATGACAATGTTTGTATATCTTGAAGTCACACATTTTAAAATTAAGGTGAAAGCATCTGTGAACCATAGTAGCTAATCCATTTGTAAACTGGTAGTTTTTCTGCTCATCCTGGAGTGATGCTTGACATCTGCCTTCAACAGCTCTCACAGGAAAGTTACTTTGCAATGTGCAAGCATTCTTCCTGCTGACTGCTTGCAACAGGAAGACTTGACCCTTTGCAAATTGCAAAGGTTTGACCTGCAAGTATAGATGTAAAGGCTGTAAATGTGCCCATAATAAAAAGTGAATTTGCACAATAAGAATAAATGAATGTGTAAAAAACCAAATACCACTCTGCATTAAAATTGATTTACTAGTCAAGTAAGTACATAATTTCAGCTTTTATCTGTGAGATAGTATAAGCCATCAGATGCACAACTCCTTTAATTTACAATATTTGATATAAATGTAGATCTTGTTTAAACCTGACTTAAACTGAATCTGATTAATTTGCTAAGCTGTGCTGTGTTTTAATACGTAATTCCATACACTGCATAAACTGAAAGTTATTATTATATTTTCCTAAACTGATAGCCAGAATTTTGTAGTGGAAGGTTTCCTATGTAAGCATAAGACACCTATTAACTCTCTTACTGAAAGACATCTAGTCCATTTCTATAATTATCCATGTGATATTAAACACATCAACACAGTAATGGAGTTTATTTAGTGTTCTTTGTACTAAAATTGTGCAGAAGTGATAATTTTGTTTTACACTGTCACAAGCCAATAGAAAACAGTTGAGCATACATTTTTAAAGTACTTTTATGTCATTCTATTTTCATTAACTTTAAAAGAAAGATGGAATTTCAATCACACACAAATATTTGCTTGTTAGAGAAAACAGTTTAGATGTCAAGGTTTGTGGCAAGTGTAAATTAAATTACTCCATATAGTCTTTAAAATGACTCAACCACAGCACCAAATGCCTTGTTAAAAGGTTCAGAAAAATGTAGAACAACCTAATTTAGCATCTGTCACTTTAGGAACTTTTACCTTTTCACTAAGATTGATGAATAGAGGAACCATGGCAGATCTGTCATATCCATGCTACTTTCACTGAAAAGCTATTAGACTCATGGAAATCATCCTAGAGTCTTTCATTACTCAAAAAACAGAGTCTTTGTGAGCGTTCAGCCCTCCAAAATGCATTAGATTTTCTCTATAAAGCGAATACCATAAATATTTCTCCGTAAGATCCCATGTTGCCATGGTTGTCCCAGGTATCTGCCAGAGCTAGACTTATGCTTGTAAGACAAATATATGACAAAAAAATATCCTTTTCAACGTCACTCTCATCAATTTCACCTTCATCTGGAGCTGTGAATACTAAGGCTACCGGCAATTTCAGATTGCTCCCCAATATGCTTGTATCTGCTCCCCAAGGAAAGAGAGGGAATAGCTTCTAGATAATAGCATCACAACACACGCTGTGCAATTCAGAGGTGGTAGCCTCAGTAGATGAACTGAAACATAACCCACTTCAGTGATTTTTGCTGCAGATTTAGTAGTCCATACACTTTAATTGGTTTACCTGGAATACCTGGGCACCTTGACCACCTTTCAAATGCTATGGTACGAATCCATAGATTGCAATATAGAGAAAATAGCATGGATGAAGCTGTCAGTCTGAATGGAGCTAACCATCCTCTGAATACATCAAAAATGCTCTGATAAGCTGCCAATGCCTCATTTGCTGCTGAACCAAATCTAAGAGCACTGACACGCAATGTGTCAAAATTACAAACAATGACACTTTTCAGAAATACACCACAGCTTTGAAGAAGACATCTGAAGTATGGGCCTATTATAGTGGAAAAGTAAATACTCACCAAAGTTTCTTCCTTGTTATTAGATGGCATATCGTCATCGCACGTATGTGGAAAACATTCAGATAGTTCAAACCTATACAGCAAGACCGAGATCTGGAATCATCCTTCCCCACTCTTTGGAAAAAATCACAGTGAAAAATACAGCTCCTCCTTTACCTACTGTTGTTATGTCACGATATTACATCTTATAAGTGACCTTTGCATCTTTTGCTACTAGTGTACTATTTTCAGTATGCCGTGTCTTAATGCTGTTAGCTTCTGGAATCCAGAACACTTAGAACATCATGATGTAATCATTTTAGAGCAGAAAATCTCAACTTTTGGGTTTTTTTTTAATGGAATCGGAATCCTTACTTATCCATATGCCGGTTCTATAGGTCACACACTACAGATGTTTATAGGCTATGTCATTCAGGATGTTGTGAATATTTCCAGGTTTTACAGAGAAATACATAGAAAATTACAGCTTTCATTTGTTTTAATGAGATATTAAAGGAGCTTATGATAACAAATTGCCATCATGACCCCCTCTGCTCTTTTTTAGCCAGAGCAAAAATTTGGTGTTGTCATGTATTAATTCAATGACTAAAACATTGTTGCAGTTGCATCGTTGCTTTACAATACCAGTTAGTTCCTTTAATAGAGGAAAAATTTGCTGTTACTAATTGTATTTTTTTTTAAGTTTACCAATAGGCTGAAGCCTGCTCTACAATAGACATGGATATTCTAAAATAGCTGTGCACCAACAGACCAAACTGAAAAAAATTGAAAAAAAAGTAAATCTGTATAGTTGTACTTGTTTTAAATTTGTTTAATCAATGGAATGGTTATATTGGTCCTTGAGGTATTTATAGAATGCTCTAATAACATCACCTTGGTGATGCATGGTTAGGTCATGGTGTCTCTCAGGCCTTGAAACAGCTCTTGTGCACCAGTGTGAGGTCTCTCTCTCCAGAATTAGTTGGAAAAAAAAAGGAAGCCATTTAATTAAAGGTTTTTTGTTTACTCTCTCTGTTGGAGTGGCCAAATTGATATAAAAATAGTGCTAAAGCAGCACTACCTATAGCAAGACCAATTAAATTAAATCCTATCACACAGAAAGAACAGAAATGAGAAAAAAAATCCGAGCCCATCCTTTTAGAAACTGATGGGGCCTGGACTTGTGAGTGCTTGCAAGGGACACTTGTGTTTCCAGTGGAGTGCCTGGTTGCTGTCAGATTCTAGGATATACTCCACAGTTTTTCTGTTCAGTGGCCTGGCTGCTGTATTGGGTCATTACCATTAACTGGAATTTGGAGATGTAGTGGGCTGTCTCTGGGGCAAAAATTAGCTGAAAGAAGGGCAGGTAAGGAAAAAAAACCCAACATCTCTAGTTATGAGTGTTGTTTGTTTGGGTCTTTACTAGTCTAGTGCAAACACTTGTGTTACCGTAAACACTGGGATAAAAGTAGGTCTTGCACAAATAATTACAATAATCTTCAGGCTCTGCTTTGGGTTAGCTGCAAATATCCCACCAAGTGAACATGGCAGGTGGTCAGCAGAGGCTGGAGGTAAGGCTGAGTGAACTTGGAGACACCAACTGTCTTCATGTAGCTGACTTAAAAGGCTTTTCTCTGTAAGCTCTGTGCTCATCCAGGAATTAAGGTCTAGTTGAAATAAGGAATCTCATGTTAGAACTATTATATTTAGTTTACAGCCACCTGCCCCCAGAGCCAGTGATAGAAAAGTCATCCAGAAGCCTCATGCTGAGCAGAAGAGGACAGTGTTGTGGGGAGCCCTTTACATGCTGTGTTTTAGAAGTCTTTAAAAGATGAACAAGCCTTGTGAGGATTAAAACAGGACTCAGACCCAAGGTACATACTTTTACCATTGGCAAATAGTTGCAGGTTTTTGTTTTGTTTTTGTTTTTGTTTTTTCTGGTCTTTAAATCTTGTGTGCTTGCTGCTATGGGTTTGCAAACTGGCCCCTGTGAACTATTGATGAGAGTGGGGACTTGGGTATGCTTAGGGAGGGCAGAGAAGCAGGGTTTCTCCAGGTAGGTACTCACATATTTCTAGCTGAGTGCCTCTTTGATTATACTTCTTGTGGAAGCAGCTGACCTCTAATTCTCATTCTTTCTTTCAGAGATAGGAAGGATTTCAGGTGCTTTTTGACCCTGAATTTAGTATTTTCCATTGACAAACTTGCTGTCTCTCCCAGAGAGAGCTGATTTTGAATGTATTGTCTCAGCCAGCTGTTTCTCTCATTGACGGGAGTGAACCTGAATGCTTACTCCAGAGTTTGAGTTTCAGAGGGGCAGAAAAATCTGAGGAGCAGAAATTCTGACACTCGGGACTTATAGTGCTTTCAGGGTCTCAGTTTACTTATCCTCTGGCTATCCATGCTATTGAGGTATTTCTGCAATAGCTACCACTGGCCAGAATACTAAACTTAGTTGCAAATCATATTCTTTATTTGCTATTTAGCCTGAGAAATAATTAGGCATCTCATGTCCTTCTATGGACATATCCAGAATGAAGTCATAATGTAGTCCATAAATAACACCGTTTGAGTGTGTGTGATTATACAAAATTCTACCTTGTCTTTTATATTAAACTGTGACCAAATGCTGTTCTTGTTATTTGATATTTCCGAAACAATTTAGAAACAATAGTTCTGAGATCTAGTTTTCTTCTAAAAAGAAAAAGTAGGCCCTTGCAATCTGCAGAGGAACACACCAATGCACCACAAGCTTGCACAGACTGATGCAACTGCTTTCCTTAACAAAGAGAGAGAAAATGTGACATTCAGTCATTTTTAGCTCATTTCATTTCATTCCAACAGTTTTATTTAATATTTTTTCTTCCAAAATACAAATAAATGTTGCATTTATGAGAATTTTGCCAAGTTCTAGTAGGAAATTATTTGGGTTTTAGCATGAAATATTTCTTAAAAATGTATCAAGCATCATTAGATCTCATGAAAAAACAGTCAGGAAATGGTTTGAGCCATACCGATAACCTAAGTCTCCTTACTATGTCTTAAGGTGGGTAAAAAATTAGGCTGCTCATATTGAATATTCAGTGTGTCAAACAAAATATATGCAAGAGTCAGTGACAGCAGCATAAATGCTAATTGATAGGATGTTGGGAATGATTTTATATCAAGTGCTAATCAGACTGTTTTTCCACTTATCAGCATTATCACTCAATAACTGACAACTTTTAGATTATCTCAAATGTGTTGGAAATCTGCTGTGCTTTTCAAGTGACTTTGACAGTCATGGGCTGCACAAAATCCAGAAAACTCAAGCAGTAGGTTTCCATGGAACTTATACTTAGTTAAAAAAACCTAATTTACCATAATAAGAATTGTGAAGAATGCCTGTATGGAATATCGCGGTTTATTGTTTTAAAATAATGTTTTAATTTGTTCAGATTATTGAGAAATACCATTTTACGGTTTGAAAAGTCTGGTTCTGAAAGTTTTGGGAGGTTTTTCTGCCCATGTCCAAATAGAGATATGATACACACACTTCTGGGAGGCCTAAAAGACTGATTAACACCAAATACTGAAACTGTGCTATGTGTCATAAGCCACATTTATAGTGAACGGTGGAAACAAATAGATCTGTCTAAGCTAAAGAAGACAAGATATTCTTGCATCTAATGAGCTTCTTGAAAAGCTGGAGTGAAAAGCATTTCCAGAGGTTAAAGATGGGGCTCTGGTTTAAATTGTGGTTTGTTTTTTATTCCCTCTGTCACTATGACATATTTTTTGATCACTGCTGAACTTACTTCTCCATGTATGCATGCGTTTCTTTTGCATTAGTAATTATTATGGTGCTGTAGCCATATCAGTGTAATTTATCTGTATACAGAAAGCTACAAAAATCTTTTACAGGATAGATGTACACAGAAAACCTAGAGCAATACTTTCATTCCTTTGTTGCTACAAGACTTCAAAAGGATCTGTTTCTGCTGAGATATTAAAATGAAATCTCTGGCATTCATTCTGATATTTGCCATCCTACACTTTGCATCATTTCAAAGGTCTAAATAAAGGAGGAAAAATTCATTGGAGTGGAAATAACAGTGGCCAAAACATGGCTCAACACTGAGGCACCACCCTACCTGTGCCATGACCTCAGTGGGGGCCAGAGAGGGCATCCCCCGTGGGACACAGTGAGTAGATGTCAGCGCAGGGTGCAGTGGGTCAGACCTACACCTGGGGTGTGCATGTGGGACCTCGTGGGCCCTTCCCAACAGCTGGTAGGTATGGGGTGGTGGGCCACAGCCTTTTGCAGTTAGCTGTAGAAGATGTTTAGAAATGTGTGGGTGGGTGTTTATTAACATTTCACAAGTGTCTAGTACTGGAATACGTATGTAGTATGATTCATATTGGCCTTCAATGTAGGTCATCAGTAAATCAATAAACTGCTTCAATCTTGATTTGGTTTAAACCACATAAACTGAGAAGCTTCTCTCTGTCGCAGATATCAAAAGTGTAACAGTATTGCTATTAAAGACTTTGGTAAGTAGATGATAAGTAAACTGTTTTTGCAGAAGTTTATAATTTGTAACGGTAGTATGGAGTCTCTGCCAATATATATATATATATATTTTCTTTTAAAGATATACTTTGGAAATGTGTTGAGGCTTTTTGGAAATCTTTATTTTTTGGATTATTCCAAAGTGCTGGTAGACTTTTGTTAATACTAAGAAATAACAGAAACTATGAAAAAGAAATATGACTTGCACATTAAAAAAAAAAAAGGCAGTACTAAAGAGCTAGCACATCAAAACATTCCAGCTGTCAATTTCATAGTTCCACAATGAATCTTGTATCTTGGCTTATTGTCTCGGGCTTGTAGTTTTTTAATTAGACTTTGAATTCTAATAAGATGAAGATATGTTTGTTTGTTTGTTTTAACAAAAATTAGTTTTCAGGTCATTAGCATATTTGTATAAGTAATACTGAATGTTACCCCTAGTTAAAAATTCACAGTAAATTAACTTTTCCCTTAATATAAATTATATTTTACAGCCACTTCAATTATCCATAATAGAATACAACATTAGTCTGAGATACACTCTGATGGAAAAAATATGATATATTCATATCAACAATCTGAACTGTATCGATTTGACTCGAAAGGCATACTTAATACTAGGACCGAGTTCACAAAAAGTTTTAGCATTAAAGTCACATCAGATGAATGGCAAAATACTAAGCAAAAGTACGATATCTTTTCTTTATATCATCATATTTTGAAAGTATATAAATGTGTCCAATATCTTCATGGTTAGATACCTAAAACTTTCTTTTTAATTAAGTAAGCATATGTTACAATACATTAGAAAACAAAATACGAACAATGTCTATTTCCAATATACTGTTTTACAAACACATAGGTATTAATTTGAAAAAAAAAATAATTATGAAATGCATTTCAACTACAAATGGCACATCACAATGTTATAGAAATGAATAAAAATGCTGGTGTTTCCAGGAATTAAGTAGGATTTTGGCTTCAACTCTCCATCTCTTTCCCTACTGTCTGAAATGAATATGTAATGCCTCAAACAAATTAGTTTCATATTGTAATCTTTGATACCAGTGTGATTAGGAAAAGCATTAAGAAAGGTTTCTTCATATGCAGTGCTGAAAAATCAGTACTGCTGTGGAGAATGATAAGTACTGGAAGTTGCTTGATAATAAAAGTAATTACTGATATTTCTATATATTTATGTCATTATTATTAATTTATTTTTTGTGTCATAGCATATCATGGCTGCTTCATGAAAATTCCACATGAAATTAGTGTTAGGAAAATTCTACAATACCAACCATTTAAAATAGTCATTACAATTTCAGCACTGGGGTGCTGGACCCAACTCAGAAATCTTTTATACATTATTTAAACAAACAAACAAAAGAAAGATAATATGGTGTGTTCACGACTCAGTATAAATCAGGATTTGCTTTAGTGAGATGAAGCTCTTGGTTTCAAATTTTGTTCTTAATGAGCATGAGTTCAACTATCATAACCTGATCATCTCTCCATTCAAATGGATGAAGGAACTGTGAAGTGATTGGTTTGTTTAGGAACCTTTAAACACACTGAAGCCCGTGTGCGGTAGGAGATAGTGGCAAACTTCAATGTGATCTAGAGATGTAAAACTGAGTTTGAGGCCTTATTTTATTTTTCAGCCACAGATGGCAAGAGGAAGTCCATTCCTTGAGAGCCCTGCTCACTAAAATGGCCCAGTAAAAAGGAGAACGTAAGTGTACTCTTGTGGGACAAGGTGCTTCAATAGCAGAAAAGCCAGCTGGGGAGGCTTGGACTTACTCTGCAGGTCCTTCTGCCTGGGAGTCTGAACAGGAGGCATAACTTGAGGAAAAAAGAAAAAAAGTCACACTGGAAGATCTATCTAGTATTCTGCCATTTGCCTGCTGACCTAGATTCACACTCTGATAGACTTATGATATGGAAAAAAAATACATAATACTTGTGTGTGTATTGGAGTAGAATTGTAAAATAGAAACAATTATTAGATTTAGACAAATGTATCTGTGTTACTTAAAGACTTTGGAAATTATTTAATCTTGAAATTGAACTTGTTAGAGGTTATCTTTCCATGTATACTTGTAAATGCTAAATGAGTCTCCACCAAGACCCAGGCAGATCAACCTGTTTGGTCTTTGCAGGGACAAGGAATAACTTATGGAGCTGTATGAGTTCAACATGACATAAAAACAATAACATTTTGGTGGCACATATATTTGTCAGTCTAGCTATATGTAAGTAATTTTCTCTTTACTGGAAGATTTCATCAGTATTAGAAGTACCAAATTATCTTTTGATTATGACTGAAGTGTCTAAGCCCAAGAGATGTTTTTCTCCTAAGGTAGTCCTTACCTTAGGAAGTAGGAAATTCTGATCCCTGCACTTAAATGAAAAGAGAGTGAGAAATGCTTTCCCCAGATAATGAACATGTTTTGAGGCTTTAAAAGTTTCTTATTTTTGCATAAGGAGGAGATTAAGGTAAGATTGGTTTCTGGAGCCTGAGAGTTGCCCTATCCTGAGCAGGGATAAAAAAATTGCTGGAGAAGAGGAAGAGGAAAGTAGGAGGAATTGGGTCAGCATTTGGAGTGAGAATGTGCAAAGTTGCATCTGAATATAAGAATATCTTTATAGAGAAAGTTACTATACTAATTATTGTTATTACGTATTTTGTCCCCTGTCCAGCTGAGGAGGGGAGTGATAGAGCACCTTTAGTTGGCACCTGGTGTCCGGCCAGGGTCAACCCACTACAACGTGCCTCTAACAGAGTGTTTGATAAGCATTTGATAAAAACACAAACAAAATAAAAAAACCTAACCAACCAACCAATACCAACAAACAATTTGCTGCATGATTTGAAACACTCAGTCTTTAAACTACATAGGCAAAGTTTTTGCTTACCAAACTGACAGAAGGTGGTAATGCCATGACACTCTTATCTTTAAGGCCAGCACTGATACTTACGCTTCTTTAAGAAATATGAATCTTGAGTTCAACGCAGCCGTCAGCCTGAGGGCATTTGACTCCTGTCCAAGAACTTGCTCAGAACATGATGAAGTATCTCATTTAAGAAATTAATATTTTCTATGAAGTATTACTTATCAGACTTCTCATTGTGAAACATAGCATGAGGAATCTATATTTTTTTTTCTGGTTGAAGAACTTCACCATATTCATTTTCCAACAGAAATCAGCATATTTTAATATTAAACAAAAATCTTGACTTAAATAACTTCCCTGTATATTAAGCTCATTACGAAGTATCAGGCTCTCGAGTCCATTAATTCAATATGAGTACTGTCGCCTGCAGTAATGCTACTGCATTTATTTCTGAAAGATAACATTTGGATAAAGAGACCATTCCCTCACAAATGACTTTTGAAAAGAAATCACTGCCCTTATGGAACCTAATTTAATTAATCTTCTAGATGAAGGCTGTAGTCAGTAGGAATAATTTGATGTTGTTTAGCCCCATTCTTATTAATATGCAATAAAATTATTCTTCTGTGTATTCATGAATACTATAAATGTGCATTCAGTGTTCCAGCTTTAAAAGTTGCCAGTACTTGTTTTTGTTCCTCTCTTCTTGTAAACAAAGACTCTCACTTTCCTTCATTTGATTTATAGAAAGTTTAAAGAACAGAAATGATGGTGAAACGCTCATTTTAGGGAGAAAAGGATTAATGAATGTGGGCCATGCTTGCCTGGAGCTGCACTTGGAGAACTCTACTGTGTGTCAGTGTGTATGAGTTGAGAATTAACATCTACAGCACCTGACATTTTAAAATGCATAATTATCTTAGAATGCATAAATAGAAGTACAGTTTTTAGGTTCCTGGGTGAACAGAGTCTAAATTCTCTATAAACATCTATTAGAAGCCTTTCTTTAAAAGAGCAAAATGAACAAATCTTTTCCTTTTTGTGCACAATGAATTAGCACAATGAGCAAATCATTTAAACGGTGTTAACCTGGATACAACAAACTCAGACCTGGTACTGTCCAAGTGGAGATTTCACAGACTCGAAGGGGCTGGAAGATAGCCCAAATTTTGCAGATCCCAATGGCACAGCCCTGCAGAGACAGAATATCTCCCACATTTCATCCCTTCAGTGGTTCCGTTACGAGACAACATATTCCTAAACCTTGCAATCTCAAGCATTCAGACAGCAAAGAGTTTCAGCTCCCATGAAGATTTATACAGTGAAGTTACACCCAGCCTGTACCCACACCATCTCTGTGCAAGATTTACATTTTTGGCACCTAACAAGAATAATTGGAAATATATTTCCAAATAATGTAGTATTTACACTCTCTTAAGATGAAGCAATGTTTTGAAAAATACTGTTTTTATTCAAATAATATTGATAAATATTAAAAGGAAGTGGGACATCCATGTGGACCTTTTGAAAAGCAACATCCCTAAAGCAAAACTTTATTAGTTTTTTAAGACTTAATTCAGTATTTCTTGGAAATGTAGAGAGAGACCATGTTCCTTGACCAGTATTTTCCCCCTTTCTCTGGCAAAGTACTTTGTAAAAAAACAAACATCAGAGCAATTATTTTACTTGAAAGTGCTCTCAAAAGACATAAAGGTATCTGAAGCTGGATCTAAGAAAGAAAAGGAAATAGTAGAGAGAGTTTGCACTCAATTATAAATATTCACTATACCTTTATTTTCTCTATACAGTTCTGAAACAGCAGCTTTTACTTCAAAGTTACGTATTTGTCTTCAAAAACCAGAAACTTCATTGTGCTCTGGTTGTACAAGATGTTGATAGACAACTATGAGTCCACTTACGGACTGGATTTCCATCTCTTTCCACATGCTATTGAGTTTCAGGGTATTTGGCTGATTTTTTTTTCTTTTATTATTTTTTAAATCATTCAGGTAAGTCATGTTCCAGAGAGCCTTTTTTTTTGGAGAATGGATAAAAGTAGGGAATTCACTTGCGCACTTTGCTAATAATTTCAGAGCAAATTGGTTCAAAACAGTATATAATTACTCCCTTGGTAACACTGTAGGTAAGTATAAAGGGAGGAAATATTAATGGTGTAGTATGACAGATATAACACTAAACAACTTTTCCTAAACCTCTGGAGATAATTACTTCAAACTCAAGCAGAAAGTTCTTGGTATGTGCCCTCTTCATGGTTTTAACAAAATCTTAGGTAACTTTGTGTTTCATTAAGGATTTTTTTTTCTTGTTCCCAGAAACGCTCTAGAATGTTGTGGCTGCATATAGAAAAATATAATATTTTTAGTTTAAAACATATGTTCATTTGTTTCATTTAAATACAATTGATTTCTAAAGGAGGCAATGACATTTTTTGCAGTACGCTGCTCATGTATAAGAATACGCACAAGCTTGGCAAGTTAATAATTTGTTCCAGCAGAACTAGTAACTGAGCTAAAACATTTCTAGGAGGATGTATGTTTAAATATTGCATCTTCTAGACATATACTTTCACTTTTTTTATCAAGGCTGAAGTAGACAAGGGAAAAGAAGAGGAGAGGAGGAGAAGAGGAGAGAAGGAGAAAAAGAAGGAGAGGAGAGGAGAGGAGAGGAGTCAAGTCTGATCAATTTGAACTTCTGAGTTAATCTAAGAGCGAAAAACAGTCATCTGTTTTCAAAATGGTGTATTCTGGTAAGTTTTCATTGCAGAGAATACTTCTATAAAAAAGTTTTTTCTATTGCTTAATAAATATTTCAGGTACTATGAAGAATTCCTTTGAGCTTGATGACACTGTGTCCTAGGAGGTGAGATGTAACTGAGAATTTTTCAAGTGGTATTATGCATTCATTTAATGAGACATTTTCCCTTCTCACTTGGGTATAATCTCATTGCCCTGCAAAGCTGGATCTGCAAAGATGCTACTGCTCTTATCAGGACCTGAGAACTCCTGTATTGTTCTCAGAGAAAGCCTTTATAATCAGCACTTTTGATTATCAGCACTCTAGTAGTAAAGAAAACAAAGAGTAACAATTTTACACTTGCCTGTGGCAGCAGAAAATTGTTTGCCTGTTCTGCTGTACACTTCATGGAGGATGCTGAATCTTCCACCTCTTTTTAAATTTTTTTTAAGGAGGATTAGTTTTGGTAGAATAGAAAATAAAACTGCGGTGCTCTGAGTGTAGCAGATACGCAGATACATGTGTTTCTGTGCTGCTGATTAATACAAAATATGTGAGGCCTGACCTAGAACAATATTACAGCTTAATTCTGTATTTGTAGAGATTATGGTTTTCATGTCAAGATACTGAGGCGTTTACATGATGTGGATATTTTCCAAAAGCTAAGAAATAATGAAAATGGTTTTTCCAATCTAGTGCAACTGTTACAAGCAATGTACCAGCTGGTGATCTACAGTTCAGTGAGAGGTGAACAAACTGGTCAATTCACCTGCAAAGCTTACATAAAAATTAAAAATAGAGTGGAAAGTTAAATAAATAACAAATGAAAAGCAAAGGGCAGAAGGTGAATGATGAAAAGCAACCCATTCTGTTGTAATTAAATTAGCAATTCTGATCAGTCATTAAAATAAAAGGTAATGATGGAAGAGTTTGCTCAGACCAAAGGTTTAGTAAAACTTGAGCAATTACTTTAGATACTAAGAAAGGAACTGAATACCTACACCTTTCGGGCATCGTTGTTTGCAGACTCACTTCATAGTATGGCTATTTCCAGATGAAAGAGCCAAAGTAACAGTATGTAAATATAGACTGTGGTTCTTCTTTTAGAACAAAACTCATACATTTAGGCAGAGATGGAATAAAGCACAAACAAATAAGGCCAGGTAGAAGAGCAGGTGTTCTGGTATTCAGATTATTGCCTGAAATTTTTCAGAGCAGCCAGCTTTCACGCATATTTTGAGCTGACCAGAGCAACTAGGCAAATATGTTCCCACTTCAAACCAGAAACCAGGGCACTAATAAAACACACACCAAGAAAGTAAGCATTATTTCAAAAGGCATTTGTGGTTATTTTCTCTTTGATGTGAATCTTAAAGAACCGTTGTGTTGCTTTTCACACTGGAGTTTTTTATCTTGGACTCAAGTTGGATTCCCTTACTCTGAAATGGTATGGGTAGAGTCCAGCTGGCTAATCAGGCAGGTTGGTTGGGTCACTTCTTATCATCCCTGTTGAAGCCATGCTATCATACAGCAAAGACTGCCAGGGCAAATTTGGCTGTCATTTTACTAAAAGAAGGCACTTTTTTTTTTAGCTAAAATACTCTATTTCTTTGAAAATACTTTCCAAATTTCTTGAAAAGTATAGCTTCTCAGACTATTTTGACTCTGTTTTTCAAAATTAAAAAAAAAAAAAAGAAAGGAACAAAAGGGAACTCTCAACTATTCTCTATTTAATATGCAACACAATTAAAATATCATGTGCCATATGTTTCTGCTTTCCTTGTGAGAAGTTATGTGGCAAACTGAGGAAGAAGCCCAGAGTTTGCTTCCTTTCCAAGATGAAATGATTAGATTTTAATTCTTCCCCATCCAAACCTCATTTGCCTAATACTGAAAGAAACGTCTTCTAAAATGCTGAGCATTTGTCATTCACAAAGTTTTCTGAGCCTGAGCCAAGGTATCTGTAGCGATGCAAGGATGCCCTTCCTAAGCTGTACATGTTACATGCTCAGTGGAAAAACCTGGGATGAAAACGCACATTGCACATGCAGCATAGAGTTTTTCAAGGGTTCTGTCTCTGCATAAGCCAATAAAAAGTTCATAAGACTGTTCAAAGGCAATTAGCTCTCAGTGAAGAGCCTTTTCATGCCAAACTTGTGCTCTCCAGCCCAGCTGTTTCAGTTGCTAATGTCTTTGGAAGTAGTTCTCAAGAGCACCTTTACAGCATGGAAGAAAAGGTCTCTTTCTCCTTCTCCTTTTCAGTCTGAGTATGGAGATTGCTCAGTATCTCAACAAATGCTTCTCTTCCCTCAGAAAACAACCCTGATTTCATAATTTCAAATGTTCTTAAAATCTTCGAGAATCTAGAAAAGGGCTGTACATATCTTAAAGGTTGTTTCTGTATATACATTGATGCCAAAACATAATGGTTAGCCTTAACTTTTCTAGTTTTCTCATGAAGTGAATTAACTATGGCTCAGCCATATGGATTACATATAAATAAAAGTGGCAACTTGTTTATCAATTGGTAAAAGAGCAAGACTTCTATTTCATAGATAAATAATTTTTATTTGTTGGTATATGATCATTTGTATTAACAGATGAAATACCATTCTCGAAATTACCAATATTTTCTCTGACTTGACAACATTTCCCTCAAGCTGGAAAACTTTCCCATTGAATTCACTTTGAAAAGAGAGCTGTACAAAGACTAGATTTATTACTTAACAGATGCTCATCACATTGCTTAATGCTTTATTTCATGGTCCATATTCATCATCCTTTTTGATTCTTAAATCCATACCAAATTCTTTATGAACATCTGGTGTTCTTTCTTTTCTGTGTTTTTAACAGAATAATTTGTTTGGGCAAAGTGTTTCTTCTTATAATGCTCTTAATCCTCATGGGTGTTTGGAACAAGGCAGGAGAATAAGATTTCTGTGATTAAATGTAAAGATGTTTGCAAGATTGTTTCATTTTCGGGTAAATATAAATTTATTCCTTCAATGACATCATCTCTTGGCAGCCTTTGACATAAATCTGCTGTTGCTGGGAACTGGACAGAATATCCTTGTAAAGGAAATTGTTCTGTGAACTATTGATCTATGTGCAGATTTCAAGGTAAACAAAAAAACAACAAACTTAGCTTTCTTTTTAGAATGAGCATTAAACTTGGGAATATAGTTTGTTGAAAATTTACTAATTGTTCACCATATATTCCTATTAGCCATTTGCTGTATATCATGTAGTTGGTTTGCTTTTTGGTAAGCACATGTATCCGATGGGTCTGTCATCGTAACATCATCTGAATGGCTAGTATAGCTGTACTGCAAATAAAGGTTGCATTCTTGACATCTTAGTAGAATACTTTAAACTATTTTTTAAGTAATAGATTTTTTTCTGAGAAAAATAATACATGAATATTAAAATTTCAGTAATTCACCATGGTGCCATACACCATATCTGAAATCTGATCCTGTCAGCCACTGCATGCTCCACTCATTTTGATGGAGTTGCTAATAGGTACTAGCCAAAAAACTTAGGAAGGAAATATAGAACATGTATTTTATTATCATTATTACCAGATTTCAGTAGTTTTTCCAGCTACAAATTTACATGTTATTAATATAGAAATTCCTTTTTAAATTTTCCAGGGTACATTTCCTTTCCTTTCCTTTTTTTTTAAAAAAAAAAAAAAAAAAAAAATGGCAGAGGGAAACAGTAAAAAAAATGCAAATCTAGGAAATTCAGTACCATAATACTAATGTGTTTAGGCAAAGATACACTCATTAAACATAGGAAATAGAATTAAAACAAGCACTCTAGCTTGGCTCTTTGTTCTTTGATATACTGATATTCTTTCATTGTTCTGGTAACTCTCAGGAGGGAAAACTGCCTAATCCTGCCCTCCAAGGAACTGCTGACTTTGCCTGGAGAAAACATCACATCTGCTAAATTGTACAGCTCTTTCATTCTTCAGCCAGGATTGCCAGTGAAGATTTTATGTATTCTCTCTTGTCTTTAATACGTCCAGCTGTTCTTCTCTCCCATAAAAAGAAATCCCTATGTAGAGACAGCAGTCCTAAAGGTATGCTCAGATTTACTTCTGGTGTTCAAACATAGTAGTGTGGCGCAGGGAAAGTCTCTTGTCACAGTGTTGGTTCTGCTGACCTGCTGTCACGTAGTGTCTCTCCCTCAGCACCTGTGTATCTAGAATGGTGCTGACAGTGAACTCCAAGTAGGTTTTACCTCCTACAAAAGAGAAGAATAATGACAATGTACTCATCTATTTCACAGTTGCTTAAGTTATAGAAAAGATCAGCAATGCTACCATAAGTTAGTGCCACAGCCTGTTCATTCTGCTAAGAAGCCTTCTTGGAAATTTCATCCAGAGACAACTCCCAGACAATTTCTCAATCTATCTCTCTCAGATCCATGCAGCAATTTTTCTCAGTTTAGGAGATTTTGAGGAGGATCTAAGACTGGGAAACATAGTAGACCTTTTTGTTATCTTGGTACTTTACTACCTCTTAGCTATCAATCTTTAAAGCAAGTTCAACTTCTTTACTAGCATGCTGTATTGCTTGGTCTCATCTCTGAAATTCCAATGGAGCTCCATTGGAATACGTGCTCTGTGCCATAGGAAGGATGTCTCCTTGTGTAGGTGATTTTAGCAAGGCCTGAACATGAGGAAAGATCTGCTGAGAATCTGTCTTGGATGCTAGGGCTCATAGGACCAGACCACAAGGGTGCCCCAAGAGCAGCCAAAACTCTCCCATGATTTTGGAGAGTGACTGCAGGAAGAGCTCAAGTTGAGAAAACACCACTACAAACCAAAATGGAGGTAGGGGTTTTCAGAACAGTTGTTGATTATTAAATGCATTACTGACACATACAAAATGTGAACAAAGGTTAAGAAACTGTTTTAATACACCAGTAAAAAAGATTGCAGCTCTGTGACCCTTTGTTTAGTGGTTTTATCTTGAAGAGCAGTAATACTTCAGTTGTTCTGAGAGCATGCAAAGCCACTGCCTTTCATACATCTCTGTGCCATTACTGGGGAGAGGGTGAGCAAAGAAACTGCAGTTGCTTACTCACAGTAGGTCTGTCAGCGCAATCACTTGGGCATAGTCGATGTGTCAACTGATTTCTAACTGTCCCCCTCTCTTATTCATTCACATCACACGCTGTTGTCTACAAGCTTCCTTTTGTGTAATAACATGAAGCATTAAGAGGTTCTTCTCTTAAAAATAAGCAAAGCATTTGATCTTCAACTGTACGACAAATCTCTAGTAGTACTGTTAAAATAAACTGAAAGATTTGTGAGTGTGGAACATGATACAAATTATAAAAAATCTTGAGTTCCTGCATTCTGTGACATAGTTACATTTACCATGTAGATTGTCAATTACTGTTTGGCTATACTAGGTGAATAGTTTGGCTATACTATGTCAGTAGCAGTGTCTGTACACCAGCCACGCCACTGTCATTTTTTGCCAATCCTAGACTCTGTTTTCAATAGATAAAAAGACAAAATAGGAGAAAGCAAGTTCTTTGAAAACTTGTGGGTGCCAGGACCTGATGTTTTGTGACAACTTGTCCTGTTATTCAGGGAGGGTCTTTTAGGCCTAGTTTGGGTGTATTTAAGCCTAGACCATGTAAATGTGCATCATTTGGACAAGGAGGAAGCAAGGAAAGGTCTCTCTGTTCCTCTCTAACAGCAGATCAGCTAAGGTGATATTTACTTCTGTGTTTAGCATGCAGAACACGGAATATGTGCACTGGAAGTCAAATGTTAATAGAAAACATGATTAAGCCTTTTTTGCTTGAAAGGAGAACTGAAAAGGTGGCAGGTCTTTTAGTCACCCTCATGCGGAGCCCTGCTCTTTGGGAAAAAGCATCTGCAACTTTTATTATAATGAAATTAATCACACGAAAGCCCAATATTTTTGCAAAAACAGATACTTTTGAATTATGTTAATTTTTATTTTTTTAATGTCATAGTTGATGAAGTACCAGAAGGCTGCGAACAGTGAAGTCTCTTTACAACTTTTCATCCTGCTAGTACTTTGTCAGCCTGAAATACATAGAGATTTACATATATTTTCCCAAGAGCTTGCTATTTCTCTGACAAGTGTTGAAATAGTACTTGACATCTTTAATAAGAAAATGGAGCCAAAGAACAAAATGAGTAAATTAAAACAGTCATTAATTTGATTCTAGTTTTGATCTTAAGATATAAATTGGTATTCCAAAAGCCACCATGGTTATGGAACTAATCCTTGTCTGGAATAAGATATTACAGATTATTTATGATCAGTCAGTAAAAGTTCAAAGTTCCACTGCTAAAAGTGGACATAAATAATAGGAAATTGGGAAGTAAAATAATGGGAGATGCACTGGTTTATGAAACAATTTCTATGTACAGTTGTTTTTTATCTCTCTGGAGAACAGCTGATCTTTTTTTATCTATAAAATATTATTAACTTTATAGGCTTTTTCTTTTTTTTTTTTTTTTTTTTTAGAGTTGATATTTTTGTTTGCTTCTAAATTCAGTGGCTTAACTTTAATAATTGCTTATTGGTTGTTCGCATCCAGTGGCTCATCTGCAATGCTCATAGTCTGTGATTGTTCCTATGCTAATGTTTTCTGCCTTGTTAGATCACTATGGATTTATCAAAAATCTTTCAATTCTTGAGCTATCTCAAAAAAATTTGGTCATCTCTGAATTTTGTGAGTTCACTGCACTATTTCTATAAAATAGCTGAAGGAAACAATGGGAATAGCATCTATTCAGATTGTTTGACACTCAAATTTTCAGTTGTTAAACTTCGCCGGGGTTAAATGGACTTAAGATATCTATGTAGGCTTCACCTGTCTGACATAAGCCATCTTTTCCTAGAAATATAATGATATAATGATTCATCCACTTAAACTGAGAAATGGGAAAATATATTGGCCATTTGTAAATATTTCTACGTTTTTTTGAGCAGGAATGTGAAATGGTTAGAAAATCTATTTGTATTAGGCCTGTTTTGTATCTTACTGGATAATTTATTAGTGGTGTGTGATCTGATCAAGTGATATATGTCTCATAATCACACATGGCGTGTAAGTGCTTGGTGTGCAGAGCATGCACTAGCCCATGTTTGCCATTGTCTGGCAGGCCAGTCTTTGCTCCAATTGCCTCTCAGTTGATTCCTGTCGATAACAGGGAGAATGATGCAACCTTTCTTCACAATTGTAATAAAAAAAGCTAAGTATTTGGAGAAGATGGTTGTGACAGACATGCTTTTTCTTGATATTTTAACAAGAAACTCTAGTCCTTTCAAATTCAGAGAAAGGCTTGGAAGTGCCAGGACCACTATTGAGGGACAGAAATAAGTTTGCATTCTCCGAGTATGATTTCCGGAGGTCCAACTGCTAATTCCGGGTATCTGAGACTGGCAAAAGTTGGAAGCACCATTTAGAGATTTTATTTCCCTCCCTGGTTGCTCTCTTAATCCTGCTGTATTTAGAGGTAAAGGAAGGCTTTTTTATGTGATTGGATTCTAAAATTTTGTGTATAGTACTGTGAAAATAGGGAATGATACTGAGACATGAGTAATGTGTGAAACAACTGATGCCTAAATGATGATCTTAATGACCTGCTGGAGACTGTCATCAGCTAAATTTGTAGTACCTCGTAGTTCAGATGGAGCCTTTGTAGACAAGTTTCTAGTGAGATTTTGAAAGCAGTCAAGATTTTGAAACCACAGTTAGTGAATTACTATAGCTCATTGCATTAACTTTTAAAATGATATAAACTAAGCAAGTGTATAGCAGAATTTCTAAATGATAATGTGTACCATAACCTGACACATTTCCAGAAGAACACTGCATGGCAGGGTATTGTACGTCACTGACGTTATTTGATCACAGTTTTTAATTCTATTAGATAATACTTTACGTTTTTAACTCTGATATTCTTGCTCTGATCTGACCCTTTAATTCTTAGATTATTGCAGAGCATAAGCATTACAATAAGACAAAGAACAGTTAACATTTCTATTTTTTCCATCACTGAAATTTGTTCAGCCATGTCTGTATTCAGTTCATGTAACTTTTCCAAGTATTTTGGAAATATACAGTGAATCTTATTTTTATCTACAGGGATTTAACATCCATGCATTTATTGTTTGTCAAGGAGAAAAAAAGAGCAAATCTGTAAAGACAAAAGGTAGTGACTCTTATTTTTCCAATGAGGATTAATTTCAATTAACATGTAAAAGTGTCAGTCTAGTAAGATATTGACTACAAAGCAAAGTGTTATGGAGATTTTTTAATGGGATTTTTCACATTAAGTTTTCTTCCTTTTTGTCTTCTAGTAAAAGCATATGTGCTGTTTCTGTCCCAACAGCCTATTTCCTTGTCTTGTTATACCTGTGTAACTAAACCAGCTGCAAGACGTGATCTAGTTGCAACGGAGTACCTGCCTGACCTAACTGGTGTAGCTGACTTTTTCTAAATCTGCCTTCTCTGCTCAGGTTACTGTCCTTTGTGCAAAAGACGAATGAAGAAATCTAGAGATCTCTGATACTACCAGCACAGCTTTATCTTAAAATCAAAATTGTGAGTCTTTTCCCTAGTATGGCCTCTATCCTTTTGGGTAGAGATGATCTTGGTTTTACTGAACTGTTCTACATTTCACTAGAAGCAAATGATGAAAAATGTTAAGATTCTGATATTATGAGTTTTTCTCAGAATCATCAGGCCATGCTTTTTATTCCTTTTCTCCATTCCCTTTGGTGAAAATTCATAGCAAAACTGGGATATGGCATCCAATATGCAACATGAAGAAATGTCCCATAATTTAGACCAAAGCAAATAACTAAATTAAGCAAAATATGTGAGGAATCTGCTGTGATGCTTTGTATGAGATACAGCTTGACACTACTCTAAAACAGCAACCATAAAGGTGAAAAGCAAGACCCATTAAGCTAGAGGAAATGAAATCTAACAGATTGAGGCTAAAATTTTTTAATGTTTATGAAAACCTTGAAATTTATTTTTCAGATGGCGCAGCACAAATGTCTCTTAAAAGCCACAGTAGATTTCTTATTCAAAGAGTTTCAAATACTTGAGTCCTATATTAACACATTTATCCCTACATGTAACACTGTATTCCAAAACGTCTACATGGTGAGACTGTTGTGAAATTTATTTTTTTGTATCAGTTTATTAATTGATGCATGATAGTGGATTCTCATGGGATGGTTATAATTTAATTCCTAATGCTGTTTGCTTGAACTATTCATTTGCTGTGTTACTTCAATGATTTTGGGGCAAAGGTGACAATGCTTAGCTATTTTTCTAGGAATTCTTAAAAATAATTTCATTAGAAATCATGCATTGAGAACCTACTTATTATTCTTAACACTTCAGGATGTATTTAAGTGTTTTAATCAAGCAGCAAATGATGTATTTCTCAGACTACTTTCATTCCTGGTTTTTGAATTACAATTTCTAAGCACTAGAGCAGAATTATTTTCATTAGGCAAAACAAATTTTTGTAGCATGTTGTCTTTCTTATTCCACACAGTAGGAAATAAAAAACAGACCTTAATGCTATACTATGTTGTCTAAATAAATACACAGAATTAGCACATCAGTAAACTAATGTGATCATAATTAATCTATTACACCTGCAGAATGTCTTATCTAAATCACTCTTAATTGATTGCCATTGATAGTTGTTTGAATCACTAACAGAAATACAGCTTATAGTGAGGAAAACAGTCTGGTGTATATTTTCATTAGTCTTCCTGTGGCTGTATTGTACTGCACCTGCCTGCTCCCAAAATGCTTGTTATAGCTGTCATATACTTTTATGACAATGAGAGCAATGTTCTGGCAAGCTCAAATTGTGTTCGGATATAAAACATGAAGACCCACTTGTGATTGCAAAGGCAGTAAGTCTAATTTGATTAGTGCTTCAGTGTCATAGCATATTATGGATGTCATTCGTCATTTCTCATAAGTACTCATGAAAGGATCATTTTTAGAGAAGACATAATTGAAGCCTGCAGACGTGTTCAGCACCTTTCATGCTCAGGGGAAGGCTGAAGAGAAGCAGGGAAATAGCAGTAGATCGTGATCAATATTGGGTTTAAAACAAAAAGAAAAGGGGAATGCAACAACCAGGAAATCCTGCTTTCTAAAGTGAGTAAAAATCTTCAGTGGGAGTATGATTTTCTCCTTAAGATTTATGTAACTGAGTCTCAGCTATTAAAAAACCCCACAATTTAAAACTTAAAACTCTGTTGTTAAACAACTAAGGCTTTATTTTCCAAAAATGCTCTTTCTTTCCTGGAGTTGCTAAGCAACTGGGTTTGAAGAAAAAGGCCAGATCCTCGCTTTATGTGGAGGATTTATATGTATATTTGTGTCTACACCAGCACCCTGTCACATTTTTCAAAGTTCAGGATATGCATCAGGTTAGCGTGTCTGTCAGGCAGATTTGGTTGTGCACACAGAAGTGATCTAATGAAATTATTTTAGAGAGGTGGCAAAAACTAAATGTTCTGACAGCACCAGTACAATTAAAAAAAAAAGTCTTTTCACAGAAAATTACGAAGGTTTAAATTTTTTCTTCAGCACCCCACTGGAACATGTGTTTGAAATTATTTGTTTTCTGGTTTCTAGTTTTTAAGAGTATTCATATATAAATAGTGCCAAAATGGTTCATTAAAATGCTATGAATACTGGGAGAAGGAGCAGGGTGGAAAAAAATCTTTTAAAGTTGTTTATTATTATTATTATTATTATTATTTTAAATTTTTTTTTTTTAGAAGATTCTCTCTGTTGTTAAAATCATGACTCGTGTTAGTGTTAAGATAATGCTAGTGTGACCCCAGAGTGAAAGAGTGATCCATATTTGTGTTGTTTGTTATCTGTGCAATCAATTTCATAGTATATCCATGGTATATTCATGATGTTCCCTATTGTTGTATTGGGAAGATACAACATGAGTATAAATATGAACTAGCAATGAATTTCATCTTAAAACATGGAACTAACCTAGCAAAGAGAAACAGACTTTGCAAAGCAGCTTAAGGCAATTGTCTTTGGATACCAAAACTCTCTTTGGATTCACTATTAAAATAATTGGAATTTCTGCCACTGAATGTTTATGACAAAATGAGCTTTTCTGGGAAGGCTGGGCTCTGGTTCTGCTATCAAATGGGATTTTTGTAGTAATTTAAAGTAACATAAACAGTTACAAAAAATGAAATTAATATTATTTTCTTCCATCTTTTATGGTAAAAATCAACAGTCATACTTAGTTTTCAATATTTTAGAATAGACTAAGAATTAAATGTACACAGTGAGATAATCGCATTTTTTTCTGAATTTTCTCTATTCTTAAAATTATTAACATGTTGTTCTGTTAAGAGGTCAAATAAGAACTTGTGGTATTGGTTTGTTGTTTTTTTTTTCTAGAAAAGTTGCATCTACTTTTACACAAATAACTTTCCTCACAGATAACTCTTTGGAAATGCCAAAAAGAATTAATAACCAGAGCTGGCAGCTCTAAACTGGATGAGGGACTATGATGATGGAGGGAATGAAAAAAGGTCTCCAGTCTTTTTCAGGACTGTTTGGTGATTTTCTTCTACAAGCATTTTGTATATAAATATAGTACACAGAGCTGCTGAAGTAGTGTGGCTTTGACAAATAACATGTAGGCTGCAAAACCAGAATTATAAAAACACAATAGATTGTGCTTGGGAAAGACCGTGGTGGCTGGGATATCTCCAGCAGCTTGGTGTTTCCTCTCTAGGGGCTTAAAAATCAAAGGAACAAGCAGAGTTAAGTGAAGAAAAAGCAGAAAGCAGTATTATCAATAAAATGCCAATGTTCAGTTCATCTTCAAGTAGACACTGATAGTAAAACAACCTTAATTAGTCAAAAACTGGGTGAGGACTTATATATATATATATATATATATATATATATATATCTTTAATAAATAAGTTATACTAGATAGTATCATGAGACTGTTACACCTTTGGAAGCCATGTTTCTTGCATTTTTAATTAGCACCTACCACCTAGTGCTCTGAATGTTTTAAGCTTGTTCAATCCATTAAAGCAGCAACTGTGTTAATAAATTCTAGTCACTGATTGATATTAAATGACATATGTAGCAAACAGTCCATCTGTCTCTGTTGTATTGTTCCATGCTTTCTTTCATGTTTTCATTAAAAATTCTGTAATAAATAGTCTGATCATTTTGAGTGACATTTGGGATCTTTATTGGGTAAGACATTTAAAGTACAACTGTCTTTTGAGTGGTTTATAGCTGACAGTTCTAACAACAATTATTACCTTCAAAAAGGCTGCATTTGAAATATTCTCTGTATTTCACTCTTTCTCCCACCTCCTCTCACCCCCACCCCCCTTTTTTTTTCATATCACTGACTCTTCTAGGGTTTTTTGTTGTTTTTTAAATCTAAGTTTTTCCTTTGCTGTATGATGATGATTTTAGCACTATTATGGTGAGACACGCCATAATCTACCCTACCATCTCTCACTCCAAATCTTAATCACAGTCTCTTTTGTGTAATCCTATTGCTATCCCCCATTACTCTTATCACTTTGACCACTTTATATTTTGAAGGGTAAAGCTTCCTCATTACTTGAACTCTATGGCTTCTATAATATATGACATTCTGAGACTCAAATGTGTCATTCTGCTGCTAATGTCATGCTCATACATTTCCCTCAGAACCTTACTTTGCATGCTTTTCATATCTATTGTTTGATTTTTCATATCTACTGGTTTAGTATATTTGTACAATGAGATTTTTTTTTTTTTCCCTCTCTTTTGGGCTTCCCTACAAGGCCAAACCAGGACAATTAAAACTACCAACTCAATGAAAGTATTTTATGTGTCTAATCCATATGTTATTACTGAGAGCTGAAAGCTGCTCTAGTTGCTCACTGTTATCTCAAGTTGCTGTGAAATTTCCATGCACTCATCATTGTCTGATTAGATGGTGAAACTACCAGGTCATTTGGAGGTTGCTGCTTCTTTCCCATTCATATTATTTAAGAGATATTTTTTTTAAAGACAGAAATTCCTGCCCCTCAGTTAACCTGCTAATCATCCCCCTCTTTGAATTAGGTCGTCTTCACTGTTTTTAGTACGCTGGATTTTGAGTGGCCATAGCAGTTGTCTTTGTCTTATCCTCTGATTCCCTGTTGCTGGGAGGTGGAAACTTGCAAAGAATCGCACTGCTGAGATAAGTCTGAAGCATAAAATTATTTAAATCTATAATAATCCTCTCTTACAGTGCATACATGAAAACCAAACCTTAATACTGCTTCTGAGGATCTGCTGGCTTAATTTTCTCTATCTGCATGAGCAGAAGCACTGGTCAGTACACAGAAAAGTAAGAGAAATGCCTCCAGCTCCAATTCTTCTATCTAGAGCTCTGTGCTGTGTCGCTTCTTTTGAAGCTTTTGCTTTATATAAAACTATATTGTTGTGAACCAAGAGGTAACACATACAGGTAAGGAGGTGTTCCTTGAAATTTTTTGGATGCTATGGAAAGCATCCAAAGTTCTTTCTGAAAGCAAAAAAGTTCTTTCTGAAAAAGCAGGGCCTAATTTCTTTTTTTATTTATTTTTTTTTTCTGTGGGCATAACTATATGATCTTGCCTTATATGAGAAGCAAATTGTGCACTCAAGTTGAACATTAACAGTTAAAAAATCAGCCTTTGTCACAGAGAAAGCAAAGTTTAGTTAAAATTAATTTTAGTTTGGATATCAGAAAGTAAAAATGAAGTCCTTACCTCTTTTGCTTTTGTAGGTCAGCACATTTAGTCCAACAGCGCAGAATAGTAATTGTTAGTGACTAAACTGTAGCGTGATATATTATGTTCTGAGGCTGTAGTTCACTACTTTCATTATTAATATTTCATTATTACAACACTATTTTTGAGTCTTCTGGAGAATGCAGCATCATGCATTTTTAATTTTTCAGACAGACACTTCCCGTATACATGCGAGTTTTAATAGCGTATGCGTTTCTTTCTCTTTCAGAGAAAACCTTGGCTGGTGGAATAGATGGCTCAAGGGGCCAAGCAGCAGTTCAAGAGCTTTTAAGCCAAGAAGCCAATTCAATCTCCACTGAAAGCTGTCACTTCTGGCAGGCTTTGTAGGAGCTGTGACATGCGGTCAGTACCTGACGGGAAGTCCATATTATTTCCTTGTTTGCAATCAAAATCAGGGATAGGTGAACTACAATTAGTGTGCTGCTCTGAAACTCTTCGGCAGCATTTGAGTGTTTACAGTGGAGATTTTGGGTTGAGCCAGTCTCTGACAAGCGAACACTATGTTTTCTGTCTTTCTCCCCTTATACGCTGTCACGTTATACAGTAACACCATATGCAGTGAAGTGTAAATAAAGCGACTTGCAATGGCACCATAGGAATTTATTTTTCTTTTATTTTTTTATTATTTTTTTCTAAAATGTTATCTGTCTTTAATCAAAACAGCACATTTTTCTTAAAAATACAGCTACAGGTCGTTGAGATTTTTCAGAGTGGCTAACCACATTTTGGGAATAAGCACCTCAGCAGGCAAGTTGCCAGACTCCTACTGCATTATATAAGTGCCTTTGAATATCTAAGTGTCTACAGGCACCTCTACGCAACTGTGAAAGCACTAAAAAAACTCAAGCCACAATGTTTAGTACCCATCTCAAAACGGATCACAGCAAGTGCTGAAAGTTTTCAGCTTTTAATCATCATGATTCTATTTTTCTCTTTCCCTTAAAAGGCAAGGAAAGTCATGTTTGGAAGTCAAAATGTATGCTTAAGTAAATAACATATAAAATAGGACTGAATCAAGTCACATTTTAAATCCATAGAGGTCTAGCTCAAGATCACACAATTTACTCAATTTTAGCCATAAATCTACAGATCAATAGCAGAGGTAGAGCATGATAAGAAATATTTAACCTTGGCAAACCCCTCTATCTGTTTTGTATAGACCTTGTCAACACAAAATCCCAGCTCTGTGTGTGTGCAGGGATATGAGCCTACAGTTCTTACCCTTGGAAGAAACAAACATTTATGTTACACAAAGCATAAGAGATGGAATGAACAAATAAACATAAACTTTCTATTATACAAAACTCTCAGTTTATTTCTGCGATCTCAAAACTTCCAGCTATGATTTTTTTAAACATTAAATATAAAGGTGCTTTTTAAACACAAAATTATATATTTGAATTTTTAAATCCTGTGCAGAAAGAAAATAATCAGGATGGTTGACATTGCAGAATTAAGGATTTCTTTCACTGCTATCTAGTGCTGCTCAGAAGTCATTTATTTCTTTGGATACTAAATCCAAAACTTAAAGCATTTTAATTAAATATGACTCAGAGTGTTTTTTGTTATTATTTTCCATTTCACTGAAGGGAAATACAAGTCTTAATACTTTTTTTTTCTTTTCCCTGGAGTTTTTTTTTGTTATTATTTGTTTCACTGAAGAAAAATACAAACCTTCACTAAAATTATTTTGTTATCTAGAATGTAATTATTTGTGGTCTAACCGAAATGTTTTGTTTTCAGATGTGAAAAAAAAAAAATAGGGAAATAAAGCGACAAACTTCCAAAACTGTTGTTGGACCAATTGCAATTGCTGTTCCTCCCAAACTAAGAACTTCAGATTACTGATCTGTGTTCAGTGAATATTTAAGCACTGAAGTAAAAGAGCTCCAATATGGTGCCTTAGAGTACCTGTTGGTGTGATGAGAGGCACACTTCAGTGGCAGGTGGAAGAATGTACATAAAAGTTTTCACAGACTGAGAACCGCTGCAGAGAAAAGTCCCAGCAGAGATCCAGACCCGAGCGGACGGAGGAAGAAATGCGGCCGACCCAATATGAGTGATAAAGCATACTTCAACTTTATTGCCCGAGATAGCGTGCATTTATACCAAATACCATAATTATGCATACTTGTCTCTATCTAATAGGCTAAGCACATTTACTTACTCCACCTACTTGGGTTTAGCTAGCTATGCGCATCCCACATTCTTCTGACTCTTATCTCTTCAAAAATATCCTGACCCTGCCTTAGTTAGTACTTTTCCGTTCCCCCCTTTCCCACGGCCTAATAGACAAGCTAACTAAGGCCTACTTATGTCAACTAAAATGGGCTCTGCTCGTACAGTTGCTTGGTGGACTCATGTCTGTGCTCCTTGAGCCAATCCCCGACAAACCGCAGTTCACAATTCTGATGTTTGGTGTTGAGCGCTATGATCAGAGTGCAGTATGAAAGGAAGCAGCCACAGAATTCCAGTTTTTCTTTTTCCTTGTGAAAATTGTTCCAAGCCAAAAATATTGATGAATTTGTCTTGAGTTAGCAAATAGTCTTATCACAATTGATAAAATATTTTGTAGAAAAAAAAAAATTGTTTTCCATAATAAATATATTTTTAAAGGGTAATCATCTGGAAACACTGCCTTCGATAAGTATTTCTCTGTTTCGCATATAAAACAAAAGCAAAGTATTCTGTCTGGTCTGAATTGGACAGTAAGTAGAAACCTAGATATAGAGGCTGCTGAAATACTTACTAATATCAAGAAAAAAAGAGAAACAAAAGGTAAAAAAATGTGAGGAAGAAGCAGCAGAACAGACAGCTTCTCTTCTGACTTTTTAGGGAATATCAGTTAGTGGGTGGAAGATGTAAATAAGAAGCACAATAAAGTTGTAGAGCAACCAGTTTCATTTAAGTGTAGAAAAAACTTGGACGAGTAAATCAGAAATAAGTAACAGCAATGGGGAATGGACATTATTCCCATGAGGATTTACTTTTAGTTTCTGTTCTCCATGTATGGCCCTGGAAAGAATATTTGACAGGTTAACAATGCAGGAGGAGCTCTTTCAGGTATCATACCCTGAAATTTCAGCCCACTAAAGGGAAATTCAGACAGAGAACGAAAACTAGAAAATCCATAGTAAACTTGACAAAGTAAAGATGATTCCTCCTTCTTAAAACTTCCAGGAAAAGAGAAAAGAAAGTGATGGTACACCACAACCATAAATTCTTTTGGTTTTGGATGCAAGTATCATGGAAGATGACAAGAAAATCCACCTGGGTATGCCCCTATAGACTAAAGTAAAAAGTGTATTACCTTGTCATGTGCGACTCTTACCTACCCATGATATCTATGAGAATCTGTATTTTAATAATTAATTTTAACATCACTAGTGAGAGTGTTTTCAGGATAATAAAGCCTTACTGAGTTCAACTTAAGGAAAACAATCCTTAAGATGAGGTATGAACAAGACAAATAACTATTTAAAATATCGATCTCAACCGAAGAGAAAAAAATTGACTTCAACTCTCATCTATCATATCCAAGCAAGCAGGACTCACTCTGGACACATTTTATAGCTTTGGAAGCGGTATTATCACAGGTGCAAAGCAGGCAGGAATGTGTAATTGCTTATTACTGCAAAGCATTGATGCCACAAGACCCAACATGCTGTTGCCTGTATCTACCACCAATAGCATGGCATCTATGCAGGCAACAGCAGGATCTGAAATAACCTCACTCATTTCCCATTAATTTTTAAAGTGTGATTGCAATTAACTTATTCGCTGGGAAAGCTAAACATTATTTTCTGTAAGAAACTTTTTGCTAATGTTTTGGCTTCAGAAGTGACAGGGAAATATGGCAGCATCTACATCACTTGGTAATGAGACTGACTGAAAGAAAACTGTCTGCTTTGTTCATTAGTCCTGATTACTCTTCAGCGGTAAGTATGCCTGCCTTTGAACTTCAGTTACTTATTTTAACTGTTTATGTGATTCAAAGGCAAGAGAAAAGTGACAACTGCAAGAACACAAACCTTGTTGTCACCTGAGGAAGGAAATGTATTATTTACAAATTGAACTAAAGTGTTCTGCTGCTGCGGAGCTGCTGATGTGGCTCATGGGTGTTACTGTAGTAGATTCAAAAGGTGACAGGATTATATGTACATATTGGAAGTATATAATGCTTAACTTTTCTTGGTAACTTGAAACAACAAAGGTCATAGACGCATTCCTTAATTTAGCTTAACTTCACCTCTGAGAAGCATAGGACCTTCAGATTCCCTCAAGCTTCTACTGGGAGTCATTCTGTGAAACTTTGAGATCTGATGAGCTGAAAAAGAAACAAAAACAGAATGAGCTGGGTATCAGAAAGAAGTATTTTTAGGCAGCTCTTTCAAAACAGTCCACTTATAAATCAGTAGCAAATTAAGCTAAACTTCCTATGACTGTGATCACACAAAATATCTAAAGGGAAAAAGCCAGAGCATATCAAATGCAATTTGTAACAAATCCTGTGTACCACTTGTTCTGCCATCCACTGCAATCAATAAAAAACTTTTGCTGATTTTAATAGTTTGGGATTGAGGCCTGCAAAGTGAGCAGCTTTATCCTGATTATGGAATTGTGCACTGTTTCACCAAGTTTGGCAGATATTTTGAGCTAAACAGAGAAAGCTACCAAACAACTGATTTGCAAAAGGACGGAACAGTAGAAAACTATTTGTAAAACTGTAACTATTGATTTTCTTAGGTTGGTACTTGATCATGGAAGATATATTTTTAAATGTATATTTCTCAAGTCTAAAAACTGTGTGTTAAATATATTTTGTAATGAGTAACATATGACTTTCTGTAGGTGGGTTAGAATCAATTCTTAAGTGAATTCAGTGGCATAAACCCATCTTCTAGCCTTACAAAATTCTTACAAAATTTTTATGATGATGGATCAAAAAAATCCTACTTTTAGATCAAATGGTTGAGCTTTTGACCTGAAATACATATTTGGTTCAAACTCATAACTCTCAAAAAAAAAAAAAAAAAAAAAAGTGGATAAAACCCTGTTTGCTTATAATTTTGGAAGATGTCTGTGGAGATGTTTGTGAAATACAGTTTCCAACTACTTACAACTTGAGTTTTTATTGCCATGTCCTGAGTTACACATCTTGATGATTATTTGCAAAATTGTCATAAAAGTTAAATTACTACTAAGCAAAGATTTTGTTGGCAGTGTTATTCACATGAAAAGATATAATGAAACTTGAGAATTGTTAGTTTTCATTGTGGAGTTTTAAAAAGAGTGTTACTACTCCCTGAATGAGGAGGGGAGAAGGATATCTATTATTTTTTAAAATGACATGGAGTTTTGTGACTGTCTTCAAAGACAGTAATGGCAAAATTATTTTCAGCCAAACATGAAATATAAGGAAAAGAAAGAAAACCATGGTACTCAATTATTCTTTTCCTCTAGGAGAAACAGATTTACAAGTCTGTCTGATATCTGATTAGGGAATCCTCATTAATCTTAGGAACCCACAGAGTGAAAAATAGAGTTGAAAACAGATTATTGTGATTGACAGTATTTAATATATGAGAACTCTAGCAAGTTACTAAAATCATGGAAGAAAATTATGTGTCATTTTGTCCCAGTTCACCAAGGACAGTCAAACATACAGGTCAGGGCATTACTGGATGGCAAAGTGCTCACTGAATTGATGCCTGAAGTGCACAGTCACAGCTGGTCCAGACAGCCAGAGGTACAACAGTTTTTGGTGAAGCAGAAAGACTCACAGCATCTCATGAATAAAGAAATATTTGTATAACTTCTATTAAATGCACCTTTTCACTGTTAAGCACCCTTTTTATGTAAGTCTCATGAAAATATTCAATCATTACTTATCTGCAAGTCTCTCACCGTTTTCAATCACTCAAGGTTCATGGGAAGTAATCATTGAAGAAAAAAGCTACCAATAATATTTATGAAAAATGGAGTCTAATGCTTGTCAGATGCCATTTTATAACGCTCACAGATACAAATGGAAGCGCATACTGCACAAGCTTCTTGAAGAAGGTAGTCAGTCTGATCCCAAATACTTTATCAGATTGTATAACTCCCAAAATAAATCAAATGCAGCTTAGTGTATCTCTTGCTGGTTGCTTTGCTTCTCTCTTTTGCTCTGAGTGCAGTTGTTAGAGTTCTGTAAGAGAACAATTGTCTTTCTAACAATACAGTAGCAGTAGCAATAACAAAACCTTGTGGAGATTTTTTTATTCAAACGCCTAATTGTTCATATATGTAAAAAGGACAAGTCATGGAGTCATATGGTACAGCTACTATATACGTAAAGTTAAATACATTTTAAAGAAAATGGCCAGTACCTTGCAACTGAGCCCACGTTTGCACAGAACAATCGATCCCCTTTTCTCTAGATGAGTTCACAATTTACCTGTTTCAGCAGAAAGAGACAGGGCACAGTTGTCTTTCCTTAGCTGTCTATTTTAAATGTAATGACTTGAACTTATTGTGTCACTATCTCTAAATTCATTTATCTCTTATGGAAAGATAGCAAAATAGTATAACTTCTAAAATAATTATATTTTTTCCATGTTTAAATGGTAATCAATAACTTTGGAAACAAAACTTATACTTCTGTTTTCTTTCTTTTGTGCTCATTTCACGACAGTAGAAGGAAAAGTAGTAGGTGCTGAAATGAAACATGTGCCTCTTATTTAGTGGGTTGTGAAAGTAAAGCATCCTAACATACTGTAATTGAATAATGTATTATAAAAAAAACGTATTTTTTTAAATGATGCTTCAGTTTCTGTGTACTCAATTCAGAATAGCTTGTGACCTCATTTACAGAAGTTATGCAATTAGCAATTTTCAGAACCTAAAAAATAATCTTAAAATCGATGTCAAAAATTATGTCAGTCAAAATTCTTAGATACCTTGTAAAAAATCTCCAGTATTTGTCAGATTCTGTTTTTTGTTTTATTTTTTTAAGAAATTTTAAACAAAACATTTGTAATGATCACTTTTTTCCAGCAGTTATCATTTGTAAATGTTCACTGAATATTTTAGATACCTTTTTTATCATGCCTGCCTTTAAACAGGTGAATCATTAGCTTTTTGTTTTAAGTGGCTGCTAATTTGTATGATTAACATTCATAAATACATGGATTGATCCTTGCTAATTCAGAAAAACTCGTGACTTTAATATACTTTTTGGTAACTACTTAGTGTTTGCCCAAATGTATTTCATTGGAAAACAATAATGATAAAGTTATGTGGGACATAGAACTGAATGGAGAACATTATAAAAATTTTGTATCAGCTTTTTAAACCTAATTTAAAGCTTCTGCTGTAAAGCTGCTAGGATGGCCTTGTGTAGCAAGGGTAAGGGACCAGGGTTTTTCTGTCTTCAATGACTGGCCTTTCCAAGCTAGGTCAGTGAATTGGATATTTTGCTTTGCTAGTGAAACTTGTCTCTGGTTCTCCCAGGGCAAGGAGAAAGAAATCCATGTATTCATTTTTTTCTGTCAATATGAACATATCATTATGAATGATGCTGTAGATGCATTTATGTCGCTGCTAAGATTATAAAAGGAGAGCAAGTGAGTAGTAGAGGTCATCTTGGTTCTCTCTCATACTGTTAATGTAGAACATCGGTAGAGTAAAAATTAACGATGTTAAAATAGAAAACATTGATAAGGTTTTAGGTACATATGTGTTTGCACTCATATACCTGCACACCCAGTTTCTTGATGCATTGTATTTAATGGACTAAATTGCACAATATAAGTGATGAAGTAAATGTTAAATATAGCCCATAAAAATTGTCTTGTTCATGAATTTGCCTAGTATTGTAGAAAGCTCTAATAGTATAATATATGCAACACTATATTATAATCTGTTTTCAGTGTTATGTCTTCCCTATTGAAATGATGAATATTTTCATCACTGATGATAATATTTTTCATAGATCAGTGGAGGTTTGATGTTACCATAAGTATCAAAATAACATCTTGACAGAATATATTACATACTTCTATATTTCCAAAATACAGAATTTTGGCAAAATCAATGATTAATACATGAATAAATGTTTTTCTTTTCATGTAGCTAGATAAGAGCTGAAATGCATTTAGTGTTCTTTGCAGTTCAATACCTCCTTGCAAATCCAGAATGTGCTTGATACAGCTCTTGGTCAGAATTTGACATTGGAGCATTTTGCTGTTTCTTACTTAGGTTTGCATTAAGTTTTCCTGGACAGTGTTGAAAGTATTAACTGGCTTTCTACCATTCTTGTGTCTGAAGCCACCTTAGAATATTCTTATTCCTGGCTTGGGTCAATATCTAACAGAAATAAAAAAACAAAAACAAAAAACCCTACTTGTTTGAAAAAGCATTTGGCAGAAAACTTGCAATTAAATAGTAATATTGAAGATTCAAATGGAAAAGCTTTCTTGCACAAAACTTTATTGGTTTCTCGAATTTCTTGCCAAAATACTACTAAAGCCATGATTTTGCAGCTTGTGCCTGTCTTAGGGAACGAGGGACAACTTACCAGGCATGGTCTGACTCCATGCTGGAACGTGATCAAGCGTGACAAGATGGATTGCCTTGAGATCAGGTGGCATGTTCACTTTGGAAAGAACCTAGTCTAAAATTAATGTAAAAATTAGTTAAGTGAGGTTTTATTTTATGAGCAACTTTGGAGGTAAAAATAGTCCTTCTAAATTATTCCAAACATAGTAATATTCAGTGTGCAAAGTGAATCAGCCAGCAAGATGATTTAAGTAAATTTCATGTAAATAAGTGGGGCTGTTTGCATGTTAAGTGGACTTCACTTTTCTCAGTCACCATGGCACTACTCACTCTAAGGCTCTTTTACTGTGATAATTGCAATACTTTCATGCATAAAACCCACATGTTGAAGAATCTGAACCCCTTTTAAATGGTCCAGCGTTTTAAAATAAGTCTTCCCATAATCTGGATGACCGAAACTCAGAGACAAGGAGGAATGATAAAGGTAGAAGTGACTAAGGGCAGAGTAGTTAGATGGAAATGAGAAAAGACAAGTCACAATGAAAGTAGCAGCTCTGGAGGAAACTCATTGATAAAGCACAATTGTTGCTGAAGTTAAGTTTGGAGTCTCTTAAAATTAGTCCTTTATATTTTGAAAATGTGGTGCTTCTAAGATGTTTAGACAAGGAGCCTTGTAATTTTGACTTCCCATGAAACACTTTTCACACAATCTACAATATTATTACATGAAATTCCCTCCTGAGTGGAAAACAGCTTGTGTGTTAGAACACAGTACATGCATCATTTTAATTTAAAAATATTTGTAATGATGGGGAGAAGGGAGAGAGGATAGTGGTGGGAAATCTGCCTTTGAGTGAGTTCTCTATCATGAGAGTCCCTACAGAACGGAGATCATTCCCTGTTCTTTTTGTCCTACTCTTCCCTGTGAGGAGCTATGAGAAGCTCATATAGGAAGCTCCCCCTAACATTTAGTAATTATTTGAAAGTGCATTCAATGCATTGTGTATAATATTTAATTGACTACATAAACAGAAGAAGAAAGAGCTAAGTGCATAAAGAACTTATGGATGTGATCTGGAAAGCTGACTGCCAATGGAGGTATAAAACACAAAAAATGCAGTTAGCCTTTCTCATTATAAAGTTTGTTAAGCTTTAACCTCTTCAGAAAAATAATATTTCAGGACCTATATATGTTAACACTCCAATAATAGTTCAGGTTGCCATGACTATAATTAAATCGGTCCCAGTATTTGTGACTTATGAATTCGGCAAAAGTGCATGAATTCTAGTCAGAACATTTAATGGACTATTTATAGTGAATTTGTATTAAGGAAGCTGAGGGCACTTGTTTTTTATGCAATATTTCTAAGTCCTGTCTTTGTGGGCTATCAAAGACTAATTCAGTTAATATCTAAAGTCCCTGAAAGATGGCAGAAATATGAAGAGTGTAAGCAGATGGATTACTAATGGTCTAATAATGGTTTACAAGTCTTCTTAAAATCAAATTTCAGTCTTGCTAGAATAGATTTGCAGAATGCAAAAGATGCTGATATTTTTGCCTGAAGCGTGACAAATGCTTTTGTTCTTTGTTTTTGTTTATGCTACCTATTTATATGACATACTGTACTGGAAGTCCCAAAGACAGCTGGACGAAGCATGGGCATCTCGTGATAATTCATAAAAGTAATCTTTGTTTTATTAAAATGAATACTATCCTGAAGCAGATGAAAGAGAGTAGATTTGACTATATCATACATACTAATGTACTAGAAATCTATTTTGGAAAGACACAATACATTGAGAAATATAATTTAAATTCTTTTACCTATTTCTCAATTTCACATCTCTTTTCTGTAAATAAATATTTTTTTCTTTTTTTTTTTTTTTCGTGGCAGAAGGTT
This sequence comes from Columba livia, assembly GCF_036013475.1. Classification (NCBI taxonomy): domain Eukaryota; kingdom Metazoa; phylum Chordata; class Aves; order Columbiformes; family Columbidae; genus Columba; species Columba livia. The sequence continues at coordinate 68,683,015 of NC_088605.1, read as the reverse complement.
TGTATGTTCTTTTACATTATATTGAAAGGGGGTTTTCTTTTTAAAAATATAAAATTCTGAAAAAGGAGCCCATAATATTTATGGGGGAAAAATGATAATTAACTGAGGATAGCAATCACAATAAACAAATATAAGCATGTAAGCTCACAGATATCATTTGAGATATTAATGTTGTCATTATATAATCTTGTTAGGCTTGTAATATGGAAGAAGCTGAAAATGGTCATAAGAGAGAGAACAAAAGGAAATGCAATATGGTACTTTCAAAACTAATCGGTCAGGAGAGAATTATTGCAAACCTACATCCTTAATGGGAGGAAACTGCACAGAAGGCAGAAATGACTGGAATGACCTAGAGATGACAGTGCATGTAAAAATGAGGTAAGCACTAATGATGCAGTTCAGAGGGAAAGATGCAAACACACCACATTATGGATCAACAAATAGACAGGCCCCATTTATGTGGTACCATTGAGACCATCTGACAATGCCCTGTTGGCAGATAGCAGTGTTAAAGATAAAGCCAACCAACCAAAAAAAAAAAAAAAAAAAAAACAGGAAATTGACTAAAATCATTAGAATTTTGTTGCTGTTGTTTTGTTTTGGTTTTGTGGTAGCATTATTTCTCGAGTATTAAAATTCCTTCTTTTGCTTGTAGAATCTACTGAATTATTTATTTTGGGGAAAAAACCCTATGGATTTTATTTAAGAATTTCAAAATAAATTGAGAGAAAATGCTTAGGTTGCTTTCGTTAATTCTTTAGCTTTTAGTTTTTTGTTTAGAAATTGTTTTGATTTGGGGAAATATTTTATTCTTATCAAAAAGAACATTTTTAACCCCAAATAAATCTTTAAATACTCACATAAATACGTGTCTGTATATATATGCAAGCGTGTTATATGACTTTTTTTGTCAATCGTCAAACTGCTGGTGTATTGAAAATCACATTGACAGAGAAAGAAGGGAACCTGGCTAATGTATATTATTCAAGCAGCAATGTTTGCCTGCATATAAAAATGGCACCTCAACAAGGGAATTGACCTCAGTTCCTTCTGGTCACAGAATATTCTGAAGCAAAAAAGGTCATGAGAGCCTTATAATGGGTATAATTACAGGTTAGAAAAAAAAAAGTGTATATTCCTCAAAACAACTGAAAGCCTCAGGTGCCTCATCTTTCAGCATGGACAGAGAAACTGAAATAAAGCAGTGCATTGGGCAGAAATGATGGGAACAGCAGCCTTGTAACTTGGGGTTTTGAGAAAATCCCAGCAAGAGGCAAGCTGCTGGGTTTGCACAGACGGAGGTAAGGGGATGTAGGGGACATAGGGATCCTGTTTCCTCTTTCCTCCTGCCCTGACTTTTTTTAAAGGCAGCAGCACTGTTAACTTTCTCTGCATCAAATGACGTGAAGCTACTGGGGTAAATCCAATGGAGTCCTGATTTTTGTTGCTTTTAAAGAGCTAAAGTATCACAATCTGGTAGCAGCTACTGAGCAATCTGGGGCTCATAGGCTTTGAGAAGACACTGTTTTATGAATAACTTGAATGAGAGTTAGAAGGAAATAGATTTTGCTGTTTGGTTTTTTGTTTGTTTGTTTTGTTCTGTTTTGTTTTTCTCCCAAAGTGTGTACAAAAGACACAGTAACCTCTCAAGAGCCCTCTCTCACATCTGGCTGTGGCTGCAGAGAACAGGGAGCACTGAGCTGCCTTCACTCCCACGGCAAGAAGGACCAGGACATAAACCGACAGGTATTGGAGTAGAGTCTGAGGACACACTTGAATTCAGCTTAGAATACAGGTATGGCTGTGTTTAAGAACTTACATAGATTGCTGCTTTAGTTTATATCACTTGAGGTTTTTTAATACTTTTTCAGGTTTGTTTTTGATGACATGAATGTGGCGGGATTTTGAACTGCTAGGTTTAGTACAGCAAATATTTAGAGATGAAAGACGTAGAAAAGCACTTCAGGCTTCTTGGACACTGGTAGAATATTTATGGGAAAAAAATAAAACAAACCAAACAAAACCAAAACCACAAAAACAAAGAAGTTGCTTTTTCTTTTAAGGTTTATTTTTAGTATGCTATTTCTTTCATGTAGTGTCACTAATAAACTGGCACATGCAAATTGCTTATTTACTTACCAAAGTTCTGTGCTCGGTTTTCATATAATGTTTTGAAAATCCACACCTACTTCCTGGTTTGAAGTTAGGTGGTGAACTGAAGACAAAGAAATGGAATTACTGTCAGTTATTGCTCAGAACTTGGGTGCTACAGAAAAGTCAGAGTTGCCCAGAGAAGTTTGAAATCATTCTATGTCCACCTTTGACAAGGAAGGATTGTGAACCAGACCTTAAACTAAAACCTCTTCAGAAGGTAACAGTGTCAAGTATGCTGTGGGGACAAATATTGTGATGCAGCTGAATGTCATTGGGAGGCAAGGTATCGTGTATCAGCCCTATGTAATGAATGCAAATTGTGTTTTTAGAATCCAAATGGGAAAGCATAAAAGTCTATGAAAGCTTTAATTTATGATTTGTTCATTTTGGAGCTTCAGACCATTAAGTACCCATTAAATCACTATTTTATATGCTGCTAAGTGCATCTCTGTCATCAGAATAAAAAGATTGTTTTAATTCACCCTGTATCAAATAAAACATTTTAATTGAGGGCATTTGTGGTAACAAATTGACTGGAATTGGAAAGTAAATTAATGCTGAGCTCTGACAAAAGGACATCTTTGTGATTTTGCTTTTAGTGTTTTGTACATGCATGAGCTGTTACATTACGTATGTGTTTATTTGTGTTTAGATTTCAGTTACAAAGATTCTAGCCCAAATAAAATTTTCATTGCACTGGTAGGGTTCCCGAGACCCATGTCATTCATACTAACTTTTACTGTGGAGCCTATATTACCTCTTTTAAACCATTTTGTAATGTGCTCTTGCCTCACTGCCAAGGGCCTCCCTTATTTAGGCTGTGTCCTGAAAATGGGGAGTAGAAACAAGTAGATGAGAAGAAATTGCACCTTTTCCTCTCCAAGGATATTTCACTGTTTTGCTTTTCAAGAGAGGATGAAGTTTTTTGCGCCTGCCTTCAGAACAAGGAGATTTCAAAGAACATTCATTTGGAAATGCTAACATATTTTGTTTTGGCATTTTTGATTGAAGTAAAGAATTGCGTTCCTGAAGCTGAAGTGGTTCATTTTCTTTTGTTCATGAGCTGATCAGCATGCAGCTGCCCCTGTGTTGCCAATAGTGCCTGGCCTCCAGTTCTCTCTGTGGGGCTGAGAAACACTTCTCCCAAGATGAAGTGATCGAAATATGCATAGCTAGATAATGACCTACATGACTAAATAATCTGTGGCAACTTGAAGTTCTTGCTTGCTTGTGCTAAAAATGTTCAAATTCCCAGAAGGCAGTATTCTAAGAAAATGCAGTAGACGCTAATTATTTTTTAAGCAAAATGTGTTGTCCTGTTTAGAACAACAAATAGTTCCAAATTGGTTAAAACAGACCCAAGATTCATTTTTCTGAAGAATAACATTGACATTAGGAAAATATTTCCAAACATAATTTTTACGTGAAATTATTTCCTAATAGTTCTGAAATGGAATTCTCTTTCACTGTATGTATCTGAAAAGGTCACCTTCTGTCTCTCAGGAACTGCTGGATTGCTTCTGTAATGACTCTTTTTCTTCAATGGGGAGGTTCTCAGCTATGGGAAGGAGAAACTGAAAAGCAGAAGGGCTGAAGATTCCTATAACAATATGTGGCCTGGAAAGACAAGTAAAGGTCAATCCTGCAGATCCTGGCTCAGACACACTAGCCAGTTAAGCAATCATATTACCTTGGGTTTCTCTGAGTAGCTTTTTCTGCCAGCCCATCTGGTCTTCTCCTTAACTTCTGCAAGTTTTCTATTTGCAGCTCTTCTGCCTTCCCCGGAGTTGCTTCTCCATCGTGTTTTTACCTTCTGGCCCTGTCTTTCCTCCAGCTTCTTCCCTTTTATTGATCAAATAACAGTAGCTCAACACTAAGAATTGCCAGACAAAAGACCTTACATTTTTATGTCTATCTTTTATGATTATTGAGTATGCTGTTAAAATGAGCTTTTAAAAGGTGTCTATTTAATACGCAGTTTTAGTGAACGTCTTGCTTATCTATATGTGAACAGTGCCTCTAAAAGTTTTTGAATTCAGAACCTTAAAATGTTTTTCAACCTAATTCAAAATTTGAAGCATATGTACGTAGTTTCCACAAACTTAAAGAAGACTTATTGTTCATAGTGTGAAAAGGTATTTTCAAGGAAACATTTGCTTGTTCGATTAAGTTATTGTGTCTTTTTTTGAGGATTCCATTAATCTGTATTTGTCATTTATGTAGATAAGGAATCACTCTGAAAGCAAAGGCATTTACCTATTGATGAAAAAGCACATAGTACAGTACTTCAGTTTGCCTTCAGTTTTTTTGTTGAACTTGGAGATTGATTCCAGATCCCATTTACAAAACTATGAATATTGGAAAGCAGAGAAAAATGATAAATTGTAGTTTAATTAGATTCTGTTAATACTAAATTACAGGGATTTGGAGTACTGGTCCCTGCAATTCAAAAAAGACACAAACAGACTGGAGAAGGATCCAAGAGAGGGTGAGGAGGATGATCAAAGGGATGGAGAACCTGCCCCATGAGGAAAGAGTGACAGAGTTAAGTCTTTCTATCCTGGAGAAGGTTTATGGAACTCAGTTTGTGAGTACTTAAAGGGTGGCTACAGAAAGGGTGGAGGCTCTCTCATCAGAAGGAGTCACATGGAGAGGACAAGGGGCAGCATGTACAAGTTACATAGGAAAAGATTTCATCTTGATATGAGAAATCATTTATGTTTACAGTGAGAACAATCAATCGCTGGAACAATGTCCCCACGGATGTGGTTGAGTCCCCATCACTGGAGGTTTTCAAGATGTGACTGGACAGGCTGCTAGATAATCTTATCTAGGCTCCCCTTTCCATGAAATGTTGGAGCAGCTGGGCTGTTCTGTGATTTTTTAATTTTTTTTATAATTGAACCAAAGACAGACTATGTCACAGAAAAAAATGAAGTGCTTAAAGGAAGAAAAAATGCTGTCTTTAATAGGATTTGTGAGACTGTTTTTGTAACAGCATTGCTTCAGCACTTCGTGGGGTTGTCTATTTTATACCAGATCCTAAAATTCAGCAACTACAATACAGATTTATGCATATTTTCCAGGTATCATAGAAAAGGCTTATCTCTTGGTTGGGGTTTTTTGGGGGGGATTTTTTCTTTCATTTAGCAGACCTTTTGTTTCTACATATAGAAAATCAATTGTATTTAATATATTGGACAACTCTCTCTCTTAAGACTCAGTGCCTTTCACTTTCGGTTATCCTCTCAGCCAAATCCTGTGAGATTATATTTGATCTTTAGGTGACAAACAGTCAAAGAGGAGACCTTAGGATCAGTGTTAAATGTCAGTGAAATTAGATTCATGCTAGGATAGGCAAGTTGCAAAAATTCAAATCCAACTGTAATAGTGACAGTAATACATGGAAACTCAGCAAAATGGAGTTATTAGTCAACAATGTGTCATAAACTTGAACAAATTATTATGGAGCAGCTCAGGCCTGAATTAAAACCAAACAAGCTGAAACAAGCAATATCATTGAGATGAATAAATAAATTTGAGTGGATATGACACCTACATTAGAAGAAAAGCCAAAATTTTAACTGATTTTTTTTTAAGATAATCTGGACATCGTCACTGAAAATTGGCAACAGCAGCTGCATGCTCTGCTGCAAGTATGAGGATGTTGAATGTTGAACCCAGTGATGCAGCTCCCGTTAGAACTCAGAGGGAAGAGCATGTTCTAGGCAGCCAAGTTGTTAAAAACCTTCATCAGTTCTTCTATAAAAAGTGTGGGACAGAACAAATAATTTACAGACAACTTTATCTGCTGTTTACAAGAATGGTGAGCCTATTTACTGTTGTGCTATCATAAACTACTAGTCTCAGTACTACTTGTGCCAAAACAAAAAAGAAAATGTTAACTGACAGCTAAAGAAAGGGCCAAAACCTCTCATCATTTTTTCCTCTTTCTCTGGTTGTGTTTTAAATAATCTGTATAGAAAACTATACAGAGCTTTGCTTAAGGCCTCAGCAACGTTCTCATGAAAATATGCAAGCTATTTAGCATCAAGAACACCCAAAACAATACTGATATGCAGAATGACAAGGCAACCTTAGCAAAAATCAAGGTTAAATTAAATTGACCTGGCATGAAAGAGCATAAAGCAGCCTGAAGCCACTTACCACAGGAAAGATGTATAGGATGTTTCAAGCCTCTTGACACAACCTCAGATAAAACAACCAGAAAATTGCTTCCAGGAACACAACCTTTCATGACGTGTAATCTACTTCCTGAACCATAAGAAATACAAATAGCAGGAGAAAAACTGTGTGGTTTCTGGGAAAATATTAACTAATTAATTAAATAGTATAACACATACTCTTTCTCTTTTACTCTTACATGTAGCTTATTTTCAAACAATGCAAAACATAGGGATTTTAACGCTAACTCTATCAATGCTCTAAAAAGTTGCAATTTTTCTGTAAGGTCAAGTTTCCTGAATTTCACCTTTAACATCTTCAACAAATGAAGCAAAGAGTACAGTGTTGAATTGTCTATAGCAAAAACGTTAAGTGAAATTGTTGAAATAGTCTAACTATAACACACAAATAGATTAAGAGATATGCTGAAACAATTCTACTAACAGAAAGTAAGCAAACATTTCTTGCTTACAGGTTTAGAACAGCAAGTGACTCTTGTTAGCAGTGGATCCAAGGTGCCTCTGCATGCAATGATTCTGTTTGATTCACCACATGTTTTGGATCACCCTGTTGTAAGTTGAAAACATTTGTAAAAACAGAACCTGTATTATACTTTCTCCATGATCAACCAGCCTCTGAAAATCTTGCTTCTTCAGATTACTCTGTGCTATCTACTTTTTAAGTGGAAAAAAAAAATGATTTCTGAGTTTTATTTATTATCCAAGATGTACTTAATTTGCACATTTCAGCAGATTCCCTGTTTTGATTTGGTTTGGTTCATTTTTTGTTTTTGTTTTTTGTTTGTTTGTTTTTTTGTTTCCCCCCTGGAAACAAGAAACAGCGTACTAGTTCTTGCATATAGATCCACTTATTGGAGTGAAATATGTAACTCCAAAAATATAAATACATGTACAAAACTTAATCCAATGTGTTTAATGAAAAGGGACATAAATTAGGAGCAGCTGCGCAACACAGAAGTATGAAATCAAGTGTGGATTTAATTTTAATTCTAGGCTCAAATATTTAATCATCAGAGATGAAAAGTAGCACACTCAAATTTAGTCCACTCATGTACTTCACCCAATGCATGAAGCACATTCGTGCCTGCCTGTGAAGTGCTTGATCCTGACTCTGGGTTTTGAAGGGCTTTGCTTTCATATCCACTTGCACATCCTTCGTTATCATCATTCTTCCACTCTAAGAAAGTGGAGTGTTACCATTTAGCCGTTGATAATCATGAGTGTTCAAGACTCTAGCTCATGTTATTAAGGTTAATGAAAAGCCTTCCATTACTCTCTAGGATGAGGTGGCTTTTTAATCTTTTATTTGTGCTCTGAAATCTAGTCCTTCTTCATCTTCCTTTAAAGCCATTGGAAGACATTTTATCGACCTGGAGGAAAGCTGGCTGGAATCTACAGCTTGAATATCTCTCTGCCTTCATTCCTTCTCCCAGTTTCCAATCTCTGTGGTGGCTTTCGTATCTGTATCTCCAGGTGACGCAGGGAAATATGCAATTAACTCACACAAAAATGACAAGCCAAAATAAACTAAACAAATCCTGTTATTTTAACTTACATTTTTAAGCTTGTGAAACTTTTTAGAGGGTGCTAAGGTGACTTTGTGCCAGCTGGTGCCCTTGTTGCGCTCTGACTTGGCCGTGTTTTCAGTCCAATTTTCAAGGCCTTTCTGTTGTTTTTCCCTTGGTTGTACTAAAATCTGCTTGTTGCCTTGACAAATATTTGTTTCTGTTTCTGTGTAAGTAAACATCTCACATAAAATTGTTCCAGGATTCAGTATTCAGATGGCTGCTGTGCTACTGTTTACCAGAGTTCAAAACCTGGGCAAATAGCAATTTGTTTGGGCTGAATAAGTAATACCTTATTTTAGAGGGCACAAATAGCCATGTAATTATTTTGAATTAAGAAATTACCATATCATTTCAGGCTCATTACATGGGTATTTATTCTCAGCAGATTATATGCACACTGTTACAATAGTAACTAACATCTAGCATAACTTTTATTTTAAAAGTGAAACAGGTAGAGTAGTACTGAAAAGAGGAACATGCTTTTAGTGAGCTTAAATTCTTTACAACAGGATTTACACCACAGATGTTTGGATGTCCATTTTCAAATTGAAAGGACCTATTTTTCTTGCATAGAGTTTTAGTGAGGAAGCGACTAGCAATACACTTTTTATTTTGCTCTTTTTCATGGGATATGGCAAAGAATGGATGGTAAACTACATAATCCTGATGAGGGAGGGCAGAATCCTTTCAAATGGCTAAAGTGGTCACTTGTATGTGTTTCAGATCTACTTACTAAATTCTCTTATTTCTGTATTTTCTGAATATAATTGACACATCAGACCTAAATTTCTGACGATCATTTTTTTTTACTTTTCAGGAAATGAGCTCACCTGAATTCACAGAAGGGACCCCAGGAGCTCTAGGAGTCATAACTCTGGCAGAGACTCTGAGGACAAGGAGCTGAGTGCTGGCTCAGCTTAACAGGCTTCATTCATACCTGGAAGCCAAGAACCTGAAAGCATCCTCAGGGCTCGATTCGTGGGCTCAAGACTCCCTGAGATCCTCATATTGGTGCTCTTGTGGCTTCAGTGTGAGCCACAAGATTTTGGGAACTATGTGCGTCGTTCTATCCATGGTTTCCACATGATGGATTTTCCCATGGGAAGGGAATAGTGAGCCAGAGGTGCAGCCCGGGCATTGCTGCAGAGCTGCTCAGGAGCCTGAGACAGCAGCAGGCACTGCTGGCTAAGATGACAATTCCATACAACCTGTGTTGTCAAAATTCTGGAATAGTGTAGGTAAAAGCACATCCATACTGGGTAATGATGTCTATGTCTTGTGTATCCCTAGTGGAGAGTAAGTAATTGTAATTCCCTAAGTAACAGTCCTGACATCCATTAGGATCTCCACAGGTTTTTAGTGCTCTTTAATAGAGCAGTCAACTGGTTTGTTAATGCTAATTCCTTCCCTAATGGGAGGCCCAATTCCCTTCTGTTACACTTCTGTGCTAAATTGCACTGCAGTGGTGTTGTGTGCTTCCACCTTTCTAATCGCCACGTCTCTGGGGTGGGCTAGCAGACTAGCCTCCCAGGGTGAGGGGTAGACTAGCCACCCCACCTTACAGTCAGCCTATGCTGTATTTCATCCAAGAGAGCCTGACCAGTAGATAGCAGGATCAACAACCTCTGAAGATCCTGATCCAGTGGACCCAGTGAGTCTTCAGGAGGCTTTAGATCAGGCTTGTGCTGCAGGACACGCAGTTTACCTGAGTCTTCTGCTTCCCCAGTTCAGTTTTCTCAAACAAGAGTATTGCTTTTAGTTTCCTTTCATGATTACAAACGCTTACTTAATCTTTCTAATCTTAGCACCATCTGAAAAGACTAGCACACAAAAATATGAGAAACATTTGCTGTGAGGTAGAAATTCACCTAGTCATAAAATAATTGCTTCTAAACTGTTAGTCATTCATGGCATGATTCTAATTGCGTTATATTTAAAGAATCATAATGAAACAGACTTCAAAATTTACCCTGGAGCATTTTTTTCTGCAGTATTGGATTAGAAAGCTCTAATTTGAATAAATGAAATGAGTAACTGAAGACAGACTTTGCCTCTCCCCAATATGTCTTATTAAAAAAAAAAAAAAAAAAAAAAAGAAAGAAGAAGAAAATTGTATCATTTAGGTAATTAGCAAGATGTCGACAAAATGTAGGAAGTACACAGCAGATATTTTGTATCTTAGTTGAAAACAAATTAATAAAGCAGATTTCTGTATAGATAAGCAAAGCTTGTTTTCAGAAGGGAAAAATTCTTATTTGTGTATGATCAACTGAAGATGAAAGAGGCAGTGAGGGAAGAAATGTTCATGAAAGTCTGGCAATAGCCTTGTTGTTCATTTGACAAAGAGAGAGCAATAACATTAAAGAAGCCCTTAGGTGTATTATATAGCTGTCACACCTTGAGTCTTGGAACAGAGGAGGTAATGACTACTTTTGCTGTTCAGCACAAAAGAAACCAAAGGAAGTGTTGAGGGATGACAGTATTTTGCTGTGATATGCAATAGAAAGAAATTACTAAATTCTACCTGAGACCCTTCTCTGTTTTCCCATCCACGCCCATGAAGTTGGTGTGCTTGAAGTGCTTTCCTCAGCCGTAGCGGCATTTTCCTGAAGTTCACAGTTTTTTCCCTGTTGCATAGCCAGGGCTTCGCTGAAAGTCACAACTTGCTTCTTATTCTGATTCAGTGTGTTTCCATCTTTGGTCTTGTTCATTTCTAGAACTGGCTTGATTTCAGTTAGTTAATACAGGTCAATACATTCCTTCCACAGATGGTTGGAAACAGGCTGTTTTCCAAAAGCTTTGAGAATGAGTGCATCCAGTGAGACTGGGCTGCTGTAAAAGACCTGAACATTGGCCAACACACGTACCTAAATCCAAGCTAATGAGGAGAATACAACTACCTGTCTCAGATGCGTTTGTTAGATAAGTCTTTTAGTGTCACCCCTATATATACTCAGATGTTGCCCTTCTTGTTGGAAAATTTACCTTTAAAATAAAAGCAGCTCATGCCTTTACCCCACCCCCAAACTACTGTTATTTTCTTCTCAAAATCACTGTTTTTCATTGCTGAGAAGGAAAAGCATTCTTTTAGTGTCCTCTTCTCACCCCTGATATTTTACAGTACTCCTAGAAAATGTACAGTACAGTTCCATAGTGGCCCTTCACAATATATATCAATAGATGGCAGTAGCTGAATCTCATCTAGAAGAATAAATATGGAAAAATGTCATAATTGGCTTTTTCTGTAAGGAAAAAGACATGAATGCACTCTTTTAGGGATTAAGAATAACGTAATTTCTTTCAGAAAACAGGGTCAAAATACAATTTTCCTTTGTGTCTTTCATTCTCAAAAGTTCAAGTTGCTTAAACAGCACCAAATTTGCTGCAAGCCATTAACTGAAAGACTCCACAGGTTTGGAAAGGTATCAGAAACAAGGACCCGTTCAATTCTACTAATCTTCCATTGGAACTGAGTTGGAGGCTTGTTACTCGTGAAATGACCATGATGCTCACCTACAAGCAGATTATCAACCTGAACTACGATTTTGAGTCAGGAAGTCCTGCAATCCAGGTAGATTTTCTTTTGGAATTTCTCCACATATTTTCTCAATGCAAATCCACAAATTATATTGCACTCTTGTAAATACAGCTTGATTTAATTTATAACATAGTATCCTGTATTTGAACACACTTATTTTAGTATCACCAGTTTGTATGAAAGCAAAATTTCAAAGCACTCTGTAATTTAAATTGTTTTAATTGAGTAAGTCCAAAATGCTAGTCTATTTAAGCAGTAACTCTAGAATTTGTGACAGATTTTTGAGATATTAATGTATTTAGTCTAATTTTCAAAAATTCTTACATGGTTTGGGTAACTAACTCTTAACAAGATGAATTTGAGTTAGGAAACAATTCTTTTACAAGCTCCATGCTTCTTTTCAAAGGGAACAAACATATTTGAAGAGATGTCTTTTTGTTATCAAGGTGGAGTGTTTAGTATTCATTTACTGTAGAAAGCATAAAACTAAATAAATTTGTAGTTGGAAGTTATCTCAAGAGGTCATCTAATTCATTTCAGTGAGGCAGTATCAAGGATATGTATATCTAACATTGTCCCTATATCCTGCCTAAAAAAGAACACTCTGTAGTGATATTAGCTGGTCAGAGAAAAGAAAATAAAGTAAAAGAAAATAAAAGAAAAGTAGCTGAAGACTTTATTACAGTCTTCTTCATTGCAAGTTTATTCTTTTCCTCCTAGAAGTTCTACCTTTTTTTATAAACAAAATTTACAGTTCATCATCATATTGGTGGAGAAGTTTTGATAAAATAAAAATCTCTCTTTTTCAAAAGGTTTTTGGATATGTATTACATGTTTTAAATGGAAACTCCTTTTGAAACATCACCTAGGTTGTTAGATCACCTAGATTCTTCTCATCACAAAAAAAATGTCGCTGAAATAAGCATAAACCAGTAAACTAAAACATATGGCTGCCGATGTATCAAAACTTCTTGAGGGGGAAAAAAATAACCCTCTGGCAGTAAATTTCTGAACACTACATCATGTAAATTCCTGGGTCTGTGGAAATATTGTGTGATTTTCTTCAAGTTCGGTTTATCTTGATCATTATTATTTAAATTATTTTGTTTACAATTCAAAGTTTTCTTTCGTCTCCTTCTCTACCAGTGTTTAAGTGATGCTACAGTAAGGAACATTCTGAACAGATACATTTTTTGTGATATACATTTCTCTTAGCACTCAGGGGAAATACACTGCCTGGCAATTGGCAGACCAATGTTTTCAGATTTCTAGTTCTGTTCAGAGGACTGTAAGATGCTGTAATCTTACTCTCCGTACTATCTAAGCTCTGTGAGCCTTGCATTAGCGAAGCTGTGTGACACTCTCTGAAAGAAACAATTTTTCCGTGATTTGTTAGGAATACTCTGTCTGGATAGAATTGTATTAGGGCAATTAATTTTGTGTGCTATTATGAAATGGTGTACTTATTGCTATATCATTTTAAACGTGTCATTTAATAATGTATTATTATTACTATTTCAGGCCTTGAAAAGTAGGAAGCACTGATAGACCCCATTGTGTTATGGCATCCCCATACCTGGCATTTAAATATAACTCCAGATCCTAAAAGTCCCAGTTTAATGCAGGTATACAGAAAGTTACCATGAATGGACAGAGTCAAGAAGGTAAAGAAATAAACTCCCTTGATCAGAATGATTGGTGATATTGAAATTGGTGATATTGAAATATTATTGAAATGCAAGACCCTTTGGCTGAGTTTACTGATGAGATCTTTAAGAAGCAACACAGATAGCTTTTCTCTAGGACACCAGTGGGAAGGAAGTTAAAAAGCATGTGTTCTTGTCCTCTCCAGTTAAGCTAGAATGCACCCGTACTGCATACATATCTACTTATTTAATGATGTTTGCACTTCTCATTCTGGTCTCTCTTTTGCAAGTTAAAACTGCTAAAATACTTGTCTACAATGCTTCTGCGTGCAATCTAAAAGTTAATTTTACTTGCATATCTAGAAGATAATACAGTGCATTCAGTTTATGTGAGATACATTTTTAATGATGAAAAAGAACATTAAATAAATGGGTGAAGAATGTTATCCATCACTTTCCCCAAATCACAACACACGATTTGATTCAAACATCTGTCAGCCACACACTAATTCATTTTCCTAAACCAGACATTAGAGGCAGCTGAATAGCAGTAATGCTGCTCCAAGAAAACTGATTACCCACTGTTAAATGGGGAAAATAATATTCCTGTTAACAGCAGCATGAAAGCCTGAATTCCTTCAGCAGTTCCCAGAGGTGCCCCTTCCTCTGCTCGCACTATAGAACCGGGCACAGTATGACACGTGTTTTTCTTAGTTCTTTGAAAGTCCAAAGTTCAGATATGATCTTTCCTGAAATCACATTCAGAGTGTACTGAAGTGTAAGGGTGGAGGAGATTTAGCTTAATAAGATTAATAGGATTCATCTTTATCTGCTACTAGAACTTGTCTAGAGCAGACAGAGCCTGAGTCTGTAAGCTGTAACCAGGGCTACATTCCCATTTTTCAGAGCAATGTAGAGTCACCCTGTGGGAGTTTGTGCTCAAACATCTGCTATGAAGAACTAAGCAGGATGTTTTTTTGTTTTTGCAGACATTTTATGTAAGAAAACCTGTCCTTAATGTAAAGAGAAATAATTTCCAAACTGCTAGAGGAGAAGGTGGGTTTCCAAGGATTAAAAAACAAACGAACAAACTTCAGAATGGCTGAACTTGAAAAATCGTCTGATCTGTTTTTCCGGGTTTTTCAGCCATGGGTTATGGAAACCTTTTCCTGTAGTAAGAAATTCTCATCCATATTGAGCCCTATCTCCAAAATGTATGCTACATTAACAAACAATTTTATACCAGAATATTTTCAGTCAAAACAGGATTCCCTTTTCATCAGATGGATAGTATTAATTGTACAGACTGAGACTATGGGGTGTAATATTACATGCAGGCCTGTGTTTAAATATAAAAATTATAATCTCATTCCAAAATGCTTGTTATTTCACATCATCAAGATTAAAAAATATTGTTTCCTTCAATGTAAATGCAGATGTATGTAATTCAGGCATCAAGGTGTTGTTGGTATAGACACATAGACACAATAATTTTTTACTTTTTAAAAAAAATTAAAGTTTTAGCTGTAAAAGATAACAAAAGGAGAAGTATCCACCTTCTTCTATATTTTCTTTGGTCACTTCACCCATAGAAAATTAAATAGAGGAAGAAGAGAGGGTAAGCTCATCATGCCATGAGTTATCTTTATTTCACAGCATCTATTTCAAATCTTTTAGCATTGGAATTACAGATGGTGGTTGCAGTATAGAGCTCCTGAAAACATCATGTAGGTTTAAGCACCAGACCATCAGAATCCCAGCTGCTAGCTAACAATTAAGTTTAGATTTAATTTAATCTGTCTTTTACTCTTTCTAATTATTTTTGCTTCCACTAGAGTGGTAATAAGTTTAAAAAAAAAAAAATAGTATAAGAACATAGAAGAAACATAAATACTGCTACCAATATTTTTCTCCTCCTTAGCCTTTCAGTCTACAAAAGATTCACAGCTTCTATTTTGCAAGGATTATTGGGATGATGAATAAATGCTACAATGCTTATTTCAGAGACTTTAAGTCTTCTGTCAGAGCTTTGAAAATAGTCATTTGGATTTTCAAACTTGCACAGTACTTTGGCAGCACCGCTTGGTACCTTTCTACCAAACAGAGACCTTTCCACAGAAGTCTTAATCACGCAAGCAAACTTACTAGGTTATGAAACATGCCTGTAGAGTTTCTCATAGATCAAACTGGTCAATATAACAGAAAGACTTCTTGCCTTCTTCTGCTGCCAGACACCTGGCCCCTGACAGATAGGCGGTCACTGCATGATCCTTCAGCCCTTCTCTTTGTATTTCCCCCGCAAGCTGTAGAAAGAGGTAACTGCTCCATCCCTGTGTAACCAGCTGAAGGCACTCAATACGAAACACACTCACAGCATTAGAGCAAAGTGTGGGATGGGCTTTACAAGCATGTTTTATGGTAGCTTGATGTGGACTGTATTTCCTTACGCTCACTCACAAATGGCCAGTGGAACAAAGGTCTTAATAAGATCTATCAAATTTGTCCTGATCCACTTGGTGAGTTTTTCTACTGATGATAACTTATTAGATTCCAAACAATGGATGAAAAACAGCCATTCTCGTACTTTAATGTCTGTTAAACCACATTTGAACTAGTTTCTGATGAGTGCTAAATATTTGAAGTGATGGACCAGGCCCACACACATCTGCTCTGAGTAGATATCTCTACAAAGTAAATGCAGTCTGAATTAGAAATCTCACAATAAATACACCAGGATCTGTGGGAGTATCAAATTTTCTCTCGTCCTTTCTTTCTCAAGCTACAGATGGTCCCTAATGAGTGTTCCTGCTCTCCGTGGGTCCTTGTACACCTGCAAACCCCAAAGTCCCCCTGAATCCAGAGAATCTCTGGTGTAAGTAAGCTTCTCCTTAAGGTGAGATCTCCTTTCCTCTCTCTTCCCAGATGTCCCTGGAAGGAAAACAGCAACTCAAAGTGTGCTTTGAGCAGATGGCTGATCGGGGAGAGGATTCTGGACTCTGTTGTGGGGGTTCTGACAGTCAAGTGTTGATGTCCCTCTTGTCTTTTCTAGAATAAGGACCATGGGCTCAGAGATGACTTCTAGCAGTGATTTAAGCAATGTTAGCTGGACAGGTGATGGGAATACATATTATTTACTGTCATGTTTAATAACATAAATATGCTTATTTTTCTTTCTGAAAATATGATTTCTTTATAATTACAAATTCACAATGATCCTGCTAATGTGATTGTTTTAGCACTGTGAGACTTTTGCTATAGTGCTAGTTGTGTGCTGGGTTACCCAGCGGCTGTAGAACCAGTTCTAATGTTATTGTTTCATTCAAAATAAATATGATAAAGACAGAAAGAAACCTGTTAGCTAAGAACCTTGAAAACACATTCATGTGCATGGCCTTTGGCTACAGCCATGAAATCACAGCAAATCTAAACAAATACAGCAAATTAAAATTTTGTGTTGTGATTAATTCAAATATCAGAAGATGCCTGTGGCTTTTCAGTCTTTGATTGAAGTATAGATACTTCTTTGTTTCTCCTTCCTATGCATATTTTGCTTTTATCGAGGATGGAAAGCCTAAAATGCTGCAGGATTGCTGATTGTGCTTTGCCTCAGAAATGGCTCTGACATGGCACTCTCAGAATGATGGTAAGTCTGCAGTTTCCTGTGCGTTATCCTAGTGCCCTTCCTGGGATTGGAAATCATGTACTGTAACTAAGGTGATAGACTATTCACAGGCTTAATTCTGTAAAGTTCAGGGAGTCTCCTGCAAAGTGCTTGCTCTTAGTGGATCTTGAAGGACTTCAGAGAACATGAGATTTGCAGGGGAAAACAAAACAAAACAAAACAAACATATCCTAATACAAATATGTTGTTTCCTGTCAGCTTTTCTGAGTATGGACAGCATGTTACAGCTTGTTGTTGAAGAGAGCTCAGTTTTCCAGCAATACCCTTTACACATTTTTTCAGGCATGAATAGGATCTGTTTTCTATTTTGATTTTTAAAATATGGTATTTAAAAGGAACTCCATTTCTTTCACCAGGTTTCAAGAGTAAATATTATATATTATGTACACCTACGGCATATGCAGAGTCTCATAGTATGATTTTGTTTGATTCACTAGCATATTAAAATGTAGAAATATTTCTTTCTGAAATAAAGTTTAAAAAAAGAAAAATAACAGCAGCAGAAGAAATAAGCAGCCTGGAAGAATTTTTTGAAGCATGTGCTCTATATTTCTCTTCCTTGCATTTCAGACAGGGCTGCTTTCTGGAGCTGCGACCGTAGGCTTGGCTCATCCCTCCAAAGCCTTGCTTGGATGTTAGCCCATGTGGAGGAGAGTTTAGCTATCTCTGCCACACAGTCCTTCATGTGAGGAGGCTTTTCTGAGTGACTTGAGAGTGTAGTGAAGAAGACAGTGAAATGGGCAGCACCAGTGGAAGAGTTTGGCAGGCCAGGGAAAAACACATACAACAGTTCCAACCAGCTCGGAGTCTCTAAACACAACTTTTGTCTGTCTGCAGAAAGAGCTGATTCCTCAGATTTTATTTTTACCTCTGCTTCTAAAGAGCAATGCACACTATTTTATAGAAAGATTTCAATAAACATGCACACAAATCTGTTGTACTTTGTAGTGTTTTATCCATCTTCAAGAAAACAAGAGCCAAATCCCAGAGTCCTTTTCAGGAGGGAATCTTGTGTGGCCTCTCAAGATCCATAGTCCAGGTAGCAGGTAAGAAAACAAGTGCAAAATTTGGCATAACATAATTACCCCATAGCATGTCCCCAAAAGTGTTACTATTTCTTGTTCCATAATTTCCCTGGCTTTATTCATATGGCAGCTTCCAAGACTTACAGTTGTTTTGTTCTCTTATTTTTTCATTTTTCCCCTATTTGTAACAAACTCATGCAAAACCCAGGCTAATTTACAGTATAACATAATCAGGGATTTTGCTCATTCATAACAATTTAGTAATGCATGCAAATATATTCCTATTTTTAAAGTTTTTAGATTTTATCTGTTATCTTTCTAAAGAGTAGTAAACGCAAACAGCTTATACAATCAGCTATATCTGCTTAAGCTTGCTAAATCATAAGGATTCATGTTACAAAACAACACAGAGCTGTTCCAGGCAACACTCTAAATTTATGGTACAATGATGCCAGATGACAATGGAATTGAAAAGGTAGTGCATAGAATATCAAAAATTAATACCTAGTGAGTCCATCTTTTTATGGTGATGATTATAAGTATTCACTCTATGTTTGAACATAATACATTCAGAACAGCAGTTTACTAAATGCACTAGATATTATTGAACAAAATATAAGTTGAGGTCATGTTTGGGTTTTCATTGGGCAAATAACTATCATTTTCTTCTCAATCAAAAATAAAATTGCAATGTTACAGGAGGTACTCAGATTCAGTGCATACAAATGTGAAGTTGACATCTGTGCTCTGAGCAATTCAGATGTATACAGAGGAAAATAGACACGTCACCTCATACTTTTCTTAGTTATGAGATTAAATGTCTTATATAATGCCAGAAGCTGTGACTGAAATATTAAAACAGTGACCAAACATAATAAGAGGTGGCAATGCTACTGAGACCCATCCAGTCAGGGACAGCTACCTTAGCATAAATATACACTAATGGACAAAGGTGATAAATGGCCATCCCTCAGCAAAAGAAAGAAGTGAGGAAGTATTCAGCCCCTCTACGCATGTCTGAGTTGGAATTCACCCCAAACAACAGCCAAACCTTTATTACGTACACTTCAAAGAAAAGTCTCACAACCTCTGTCTTATAATGCATTTGTTATATCCATGTTACGTACCTATGTTATGTACCTATTTCAAGCAACAAATCAGATAATAACATTTATTTCTAACAATGAATCATACTTCTGGGCACACTTAACAAGAACTCATGTATGGTCTGTCTGCAGCTCTTTGCATCTGAAAAATGTACAGCTTAGTTGTAAACTTAGCTATGTACCAGGAGGACTGTTGATCCTAAATACAAAGAAATATATAAAGGATGAGTGTCAAGAGGATGGAGCCAGGCTCTTCTCAGTGACAACAAATGATAAGACAAGGGGCAATGGGTGCAAACTGGAACACGGGGGCTTCCACTTAAGTATGAGAAGAAACTTCTCAGTGAGGGTGACAGACACTGGAACAGGCTGCCCAGGGGGGTTGTGGAATCTCCTGCTCTGGAGGCATTCAAACCCGCCTGGACACCTTCCTGTGTAACCTCATCTGGGTGTTCCTGCTCCGGCGGGGGGGTTGGACTGGATGAGCTTTCGAGGTCACTTCCAATCCCCGACATTCTATGATTCTGTGATCCTGACTTTATTTGTTTATTGTTTCACATTTGCAAAATGCAAGAGCCATAGAGTTTATTTTAGCAGCAACCTTAAAATTGAATTGTTTGTTTCTAGACATACTCTTTGCTAATTTGTGATGCTGTAAATTAATTTCAGTTGATTTTGCATCTTTTACCACAGTTCCTCAAATGCATTTACATACAAACCCAGACAAACAACTACTGAAACTGAAAAAGCATTTGGCTTTGTTCAGAGTTGTTGTTAATGTGTAGCGTACCTTGACTAGTTAGACTAGCATTTACTCTGGATAATGTGCAATTTATTCAAAGTGTAAGGCGAGTATAAAGAGGGTCACTAACTCCATTTGTGTTAAATTATGAATTTCCTTCTCTGTTTGTGCCCCCTCTGATTTGGAAATTTCTCCTGCCTGTATTACTGAGGAGATAATGTAAATACAATGTAAGATATTAATGAGACTGGTTTGACTGTCATTTTTTTGTTGCTTGTTTCCCCATCCCCCCAGTTTCCTCTTAATGATGGGATAGCATGTTGCTACAGGAAAGAGAGAGAGAGATGCACCTCTCGTAACTAAAGGTCAGATGCTCCAAGCTGCATGGGTTGATGTGCTGATCACACTCAGAGAGAAAAGAGGGGGGTGTGATGCTTTCTCAGTGTTAAGAGTGGCCTCACAAATTAAATGTACTTGGAATAACAACAGTCTGAATCCACATATTCCTAACCTCTAATTCAGTGGTGCTGCAGAAAAAAAGCCCAGGTCCTTGAATATTTGACAAGCTTAGAATGAGCCAAGGAAGGTGAAAAGTCACAGAAGTTAATGCTCCCAAAATACAGCAAGGCTCAGTAGTCCTTAAAAGCGATTAAAGAGCTTTTACCATCTGTTAAGTAATTATCCTATCATCATTTGTTATTATAAGTAGAAAATGATGTAAAGGGCACAATCGTAGTATAAAAAGGACAGCCAGATTCTTGTGGGTTCTTTGAATAAGGTCATAAAAATGTGGTCATAAATACTGAAATAAAAATGACAAACATTTACAGTAATTTTTGTAGCTGCACCAATACATAAGTAAAAGCATTATATTTTTCTTAACAGTAAATATTTAGCTTGATTCCTGAAGTTGTTACTAGTATGATACAAAGTTTATTATATTATTAGTCTCCAAAAACCAACATAAGATGAAGGTTTCTAAATTCAGTGAATTATAGCTCAGCTAAAACCTACTATGGAAAACACAGTTCAAGGATCACAATGTGGAACAGATTAAAACCAAGTAACCAAAAACCCCAAAGCTGTGTGTGCTTTTAAGACGCATGGCTGCACACACAAACTTATGAACAAATACTTACTTTTATGTCAATATGGATTTCTAATTTGAATTTCTTTTTCCCCCTTTCTTAGTAAAAATAACTTCCCTAAAATGTATTTCTTTCAAGGTATTAGCTGTATATCTTTAACCTTTCTGCAAGAATTTAAGTCTACATATCTGAAGTTGCACAGGGTTTCTTGGGTATGTACTTTACTGGTTTTCAGTGTCATTTCTTTCAGAGAGTGGACAATAATGATTCAGCTTGATAAATCTCACTCTAAGTTCATAGTACACATCAGAGTTATTAAAATGCACGGAAGCCCTGTTCTGCACAATTTTTAAAATATCCTCTTGGTTGTTTTTCATTTATTGTTCAAAAAAACTTCCAAAAAATGGTGTGGTTTTCCAGTAAGGGAGGATAATTCTGTATCAGCCAAGAAAACTCAGCAGGGTGCAGGTTATTTTAAATGTATTTAAATTTGAAAATTCTTAGTTGTACCTGTTTCTTGTTAGGTTCTTTGCTGGGAAAAAACAACAACAACAGCAAAACACCTTGCAGACATATTACTGGACCTCCTGTAAAACTAAATTTGTTGCAGTTAGCAAAGTTCTGCTGAGGGCAGCTTGTGGACACTGAATTTGCCCATGTTGCAACAGAGTGAATGTCAACAAAAATCAAGAAGGCCCATAAGTAGCAAAGGATAGTTCATGGTTGTGTCAAGGTACACAGACAAATGACCTGTCCTGAATGCGTAGTTATAGCAGCATTGTGAGAAACTACTGATATTAAAAGCAAATAATGCCCAAATGGCTGACTCTCACCATATTTTTGTGCAAACAAAATAGAAATAAAAGAAACTGTTGAACCTTCTAGAAGTCAAAAAGAAAGCCATGTCCATGCTCTCCAGGCTAACCCTGGCTTATGGCTGCGATAAGATAACAGCATGAGAAACGGACAAAGTTTGTCAGTAAGAAAATGGGGAGTTAGGGGTTTGCTGTGGCAGATTATCAAGAAAACCTCACATTAAATACTAAAAAAAGGGTATTAGGACAGCAAAACCAAGGTCAGAGGGTTAAGAGTACACAGGACAAGTTGTGTAACTGGGAGAAGACAAGGGATTTGAGGGGGAGGAAGATGGTAAGGGGAAAAAGGTAACAAAAGAACTGAAAACTTGTGCTGCTCTGGGGGCTCCTTTCAATCAGCTCCATTCTTGATCAATGCAGTTGTTTCCACAATAATTTTGTCTGCTTTGCTTCTCCATCCTGGAGGAAGATGAAGTGTTTTCCTTGGCTTTGGGGGATCCCCAGGAGCTCATCCCAGCACCAGCCATGGATGGGAGCAATTCAGGGACTGCTCATCATCATCTACCCTTCAGGACCCTCTGCACGAGGCTGGTGGATCTGTGGCTGCAGATACAAAGGACTGCAATGTCTGTGTGTGTACGTACTGAATTGTTTCTTTCTGGGGGTCTGTTGTAAAATCTGGTGAACAGTATTGGAATATTTTGCTTCTTGGTGTATTTTTTCACTGTCCAAATTTATGAGACTTTTTTTCTTTCAAATATATAAAGTGTTCTATGTATAAAATGCACCACATCCTTTAAAAAAAAATAAAAGCACACACAATTTTATTTTGGTTTTGGCAGCCGCAAGTCTAAACATTTAGGTAAAGAACAGAGGCATTAGATTAGTGTTGCCAAAATCATATTCATAAGGTACCTTATCCCATTATTTTTTCCATCACTTTTGTCTCTTAAAGATTATTGCAGCAGCTTAAGAGTTTGATTTATTTCCATCAATGCATAGGAAGAGAAAGTGAGAAGAGTAAGAACTGCTTAAAACCATAGGCTTAACTGCTGAAATGTTCTATTTATGAAAATACTTTCTGAATTTATGTTCAAAGCTCTTCACCTGATTTGCTGAATGAGGAGGAAGGGAAAGCAGGGGATTTTTCTATGTCAGTTCTCCACAAGTACAGCTATATTGAATATTTCAATACAGCATTTGCGGTCAGTGCATATTGTTATGCACTTTTTCTGGTGAACCACAATTTTTGAAAGATTATATTTGCCTTTTAATTAGAGGAAAAACAAAATATGAAGCAAGTACTGAATAAAATTTTCGTGGAAGTTGACATTATTTTGTATTTTAATTAAAAACTCTTTGCGACTAACCCACCTTTGTTGCTTCAAACCCCAACAGTAGTTTTGTAGATATGTTAAGGGCAGCATGTGTCTGAATGATGATGATGGTAAAGACACCTAGAAACAGAGACAATATTTGCAAAAGTGAGCACCTGAAACATAAACCTTTTAATTTGAATCCAGACACATAACTAAAATCTGGACTGTGCAGTGCTGGAGTGCCCAAGAACGCTTGTACAAGCAGTGTCATTCTGCAGAATCGCAGTGTCTATGTGGGCAGCTTAATCCGCTCTCAAACTCTCCATGTACCTGAAAAGGGTCTCCAATCCATAAATAATGGTTTCTCACTGGTGCAGAGCCTCAGTCTAGAGGCTGATTCATGGACCTTCACAAAGAGTAGGCCAGCCCCTGAGGCCAGTGACCAAACACTCCATATTTTAATATCCAAGAAGATATAAGTGTTGAAGCTGAAACCCTGACATTCTTGTGTCATGGGACTCCTGCTCCTGGGAACACGAGGACCTATTCCTCCAGCTTCTGGCTGCTCACCCTAAATACCACCTCAATTCCCAAGTACACCTTCAAAGCTCTTTCAGAACACTGCCAGCATTCTTCAGTCTTTCTACATCTTGATTCAGCACTCCAGACAGTTCTTTTCTCAGCACTTACCTATTCAGACTGAAAGCGAAAAACGTAAAAATTACTTGTTTCCAAATTCCATTCTTCAGGGACAGGCCCATAGGGTCTCTGAAGACACACAGTTCACTGGTTTTTGGAACTTTCCTGATCTATAAATCTTTTGATTATGACCTTAGAAACTGGAAGTTCATAAAACTTCTAGAGCATATGTGGAGACATAGTGTGGTGCCCAATATGACTATGTTGTGGGTGAGCTTTATCAATACAAAGAAATGCAAACACATTTTTCTCAGGACTGGTAACCTGAAGTATCTGATAAAGCTGAGAAGGTATTACTGTGGAAACTTCCTTCTCAGCAGAGACAGAGCTGATTGCCTTATATTAATATAGGGGTACTGTAATATACTATATATCAGTAAGTGCTGGGTTAATACAGGAAAAAACAGCTACTAGTGAAAAGGTTTACTATGACATACCCTGTTGATGTTTAATATGCCTGAAAATTGAAAGGGACCTCAAGAACTTTGTCACGGCCACCTAGACATAGGCACACAGTCCACATATGCATAAGAGAGGTCACAGGAGTGTCTTGTCAATAAAAGAAAAAAAAATTTCGATTAGCTTGATCAGAAGATTATTAATCAAAAATCACACTTTCTAAACAGTAAGGTGATGTGTTTGGGGCCTGGGGCTTTGATTGTTTATTTCATTCTTGCATGATAGCAAATTTATTGAAAAATGTAGATTCTGGTCAAAAGCCTACACCTAGGTTTAAGGACTAATACTGCCTTTCCTTTCTGCCTATCAACAGACACTTAAGCATCTAATTCAAGCATCAGTGTGACATTTTAGAACAAGCATCCTATGAAGACACTTTTTTTCTTTTTCTGTTAGGCTCACTTGTATATTTAAAAAGAGCAAGTCACTCCAACTCTGACTGAATATCCAATATGCCAGATGCCTATAATTCTGGGACAATATCACCTCCTTTAATTTCACATACCTAGCGTCCCTTTGTTCTGAAAAATATGCAAAAATAATTTTGGGGCTTGGTGTTTTGCTGTTCTTTTTTTCTAGGAAAATGAAGATAGGTTACCTGAGTAATGGTTGAGGGCCTAACTGTAATCAGGGCACCTCAATGGCATTTGAAGGTAAGAAAACAATTACAGGGTGAGTGAATGTGTGAACTGGTACCAGCACCAAATCGCTCAATACATTCTCAGTAATTTATAAGTTGCAACATCTTTGAAGCTGTGACAAAGAAGGTGTGACAGTTAAAAAGCAAATACCAAAAATAAAATAAAATCTTTGAAGAGGCTGAACTCTAAATAATTAAAACTCAGAAAAAAGTGTAAGAACTGAAGTAGAAATTGTTGGTTCTAATATTCAAAAGCTGTGAAATGCCTGTGCACAAGCATCATGTTGAGGTGCCAGATTTCACATGACAGAAAGTTATCACCCCAGAATGGTATTTTTGGAACTGCTCAGTGCCTAATCAGTTAGTGATAGTTGTTAACAATCACAAGTCTGATGCCTGGAAATAAAATAAGCATGAGCACCTCTACAGTGGACTGCGGGGTTGCTGCCAGCTGGTGGTGGGTGGTGCGAGGCAACAGGACCTGCAGTGCCTGGTGGGTACTGAACACCACCAAGACAAAGGAGGAGGCTGCCTGTTGGTCTTCGGTGCCCAGCAGATGCTCAGCAGCTGCCCAGTTTACCCACTCCAATATGGTTTTGATTGCACTACAAGTTGCCTTTAACATTGGCTTTCAACCCCTACTAGCAGGAATTTTGATGGGTCAGTGGGCACACATAAAAACCCAAACTGTGAGTGCTATCCTGGATTTTAAGCTAGAGCTATTTCATCATATAAACGTATAAATATTGCTACAACCCTTCTGTTGTGACACGTTTTTTTTTTATTCTTTTGAAGAGCTTTTTTTTTTTAGTATTGCAAAAAAATTAGAAGAAAGCATTGAGTTAAGATGATGATGTAGTCAAGAGGACGTGTAAGGATTTGTGGAGGAATGAGTGAGAGCAGTGGAACTCTGTGACAGCAGAAATAAAGCACAAGCAGGAAACTATATTGCAATCTATATCCACCAGAAACAACTAAAATCAGCAGCTGCCACATGCAGACTCAAGGGCTGCCACCCATGGACTCGGAGAGGCCCAGAGCTGCACAGGACACAGGTCTGGTGGATGAGCTTGGGGAATCACGCTGTGCTTGTAGGGGAAGGAGAGTTGGGGAAGCCGGGAGTGAAATTTCTGAGCATCAGGATTCTTCTGTGATATGTCCAAGATGGGCTGCTCACCAATGGGACAGAATATATCTTCATTTTTCTTTTTCTGATTTTTTTTTGTTTGTTTGTTTGTTTTCTATTGATGAAGGGCTTTTCTATTGAGTCAGAGTTGAATCAGCCCCCAGTAAGGTCAGACAGGAGATGCTGACAGCCCTGAGCAGGCATCCAGGAGAAGGGAGAGACATGGGAGAGAGGTACAAAGAAGGAACAGGGAATAGGAGGAGCTATGAAGCTACTGTGTCCCAGTTCATGCAACTTCATCCTCAGCCTGGTGATGAAGAGACTGCGTTGATAGCCTTGGAGCTGAGGCCTCAAGGTCCAGCCATGGTTGTCGGTGGCTTCAAAGGCATCAAAAACAATTGTGAGCAAGGTAGGCCCAGCTGGCATCCACAGTTCCCATCCCAAACAAGTATATTTGCACACTTCACAACTGCTGTTAAAGATGGGGCTAGTGGAGAAACGGATGTGCAGAATTTACCATGATTGCAGTGACTGTTCTAATATCTCTGCGTTTCTCTGCTTGTTAATCCATGCTCTTCCAGCTTGTTGATTTGAATACCTTTTTGTGACACTTGGAGAACAAAGGAGCATGCTGACCCAAAAGGAGCCTCTGAAAGGCTGTCTGATATGATATGCATAAATTCATTCTTCCATATGAACTCTTGCTTGCGTAAACGTGGTTTCTGTAGCAAAACCAGAGATAAGCAGAAAAAGCTGCTCAAGTAGGAGACTCATTGTACATGTTATGACATCTATTTCATCCAGGAGAGGGATTAATCCCGGCAGTGGTTCCCTAGTGTTTATTAAAGTGGATGATGCACAGTGACAATGGCAGCTGCTCCTTTCCATAGTGCTGCTGAGGCAACGTTGCCTGAAGTAGCAAAACATCTCACTAGGAAAGGAACAGGTTTCTGCTGTTCCTCTCAGAGAGACTGTGACACTTACAACCTTTACATTTCTCCAGGGGAGGGTCTTGAAAAGTGTGAGTTAATAAGGTGTTATGCTTAGCTATGGTGCCACAGAAACATTTGTCAGCTGTAGATTTGATCATACCTGTGAGCTAGACTTTGAATTACGTACCCCTGAAGGAACATGCTTACAATTAGGGGCTTGGGCCACAAGAAAGGGATTTGGGCTGTGACCAACAGTAGGCTGCCTAAATCCTTGTACTTTGATGCTAGTGGGATCAACAGCCTTTCCTGGAGTACATATCTAAGCCATTTCTTTATACTTTCTTTTTTTTTTTTTTTTTTTTTTTTTTGTTTTTTTTTTTAATATGTGGAGAAACAGCAAGGCTTTCCTTCTGCTTCACTGAATGTGTTGCTTTAATACTGGTGTGTAGCTTAGCTAAAGCAAAAGAGAGTTCACACCATTCAAAGCAGCACTCTAATCATTGGACTACTTGAAGAAAAAGTGTTTTCCAATCACTCCTGAATCTGCTGTATTTGACATAGAAGCACCAAACATGAGTGGAGTAAGTGGGAGAGAATAAAGAGATTTGATTTCTCAAGGAATGGTGATGAATGGTGGTAGTGATGGGAAGACTTGGCTAATTGTATCTATGCTGGGTATTTTTATTATTTTCTTTTTTTCCCCTTTCTTTCAGCCAGTAAATGAACAAGCTGCTAAAAGAACCTTAGGATTAAATATTGAACAAAATGGTTCCCAAGTAGGTGTCGCAGCTAACGCACCGGAGAGTTGTGCTGGTTTTTCTAATATTTTGTCTCTTCACTGCTGGTGTTTGGTGAATGCTCTTGATACAGCTCTGACTCTCCTGCTTGGCACACACTGCAGCTGCTAAGCAGTGGGAGGAACAATGAAGAGGCACTTCTCCTGCAAATCAAGACAGCAACCCTTCCTAGATTACACAGATCTGCTCTTGGAGAAGTGAGTGAAGCTGTTTTGTTCTCTCTGCCGAGGATTCCCAAGGAACAGGTAGTTTTGCCTACAGTATTCACCACCTAAAGCTGACTTACCAGCAACAAATACTAAGAGAGGAAGAGAAACATAATAAGTAGTTTAAAGAGGCAGCCATTCTATGACAGAAGAAGTCTTTAAAAGTAAGTGAGCAAAAAATATGTGAGCTTCTATGCAGAATTACTGTCCCTGAACAGATTAAGAATAAAATAAAAGGTATTTTCTGTGAGAAACCTATCCAAAGGAAAAATGAAATGTAACCAGATTAATCTTTCTGATGAAAACTGACTGTGCATCAATAAATATTTTCACTTTAATTGGTTCAGAAAAGTAGAAGTAGGTGAATAACAAATACTACCAACTCCCCTCAGTGTCATCAATATCTAAGCGCTTTGCTGAAGTAAAATGCTAAGAAGAAAGTGGAGACTGGATATTTAGAGGCTTAAAATATACTCAATTTTCTCCCCAGCTCTATTGTCTAACCATATTCTTATTTACTGCAGAATGTCAAGTGTCTGAGCATCATTGAATGAGCAGGACAGCTGAAATACTTCAGACACAGGCTGTGTTGCTTCAGCTATTGCCAAGGGAAGGCATTTGGCTTGTCAGAGTAGTTTGCATGTAGATTGAGTGAGGTTATTTGTGTTTCAGTGTTACTTAAAAGCTAAACAGCCCTTTTAGAAGGAAATTTTAGTAAAATCAACACACGCATTCCACTCTCTTCCCAACGGGGAAGCAATTAGAAAAATAAGGGAAGCATTCCCAGACAGCATCACTTAACAGACAGGTTTGAAGTATTTGCCTTTTTTTTTTTTTTTAATCTAATAATAATACTGACTTGATGCCTCTTTTGTCTTTGTATTTTACTCCCTTGTGGTTTAAGCATAGACAATTGTGTATGAATTTTCTTCTCTTTTGTAACTGTTTGTAAGGGTGTTGCTATTAATTTTTTGCTGTTCCATAGTGGGGAAAAGATGCAGAACATAATGTGTTTGCCTGCTCATATCATACATATCATATACAGACATTTCAGTAAGAAATAGAAAAATTACAGAAATGTAAATATAAAGTTGTAAGCACTGCTTAACATGATCTTTCCTAGTGATTTTTTAAAATATTGTTAGGCAGTGCGATTTGATTACTCTTCCAAGGTGACAGCTGGCAGTTATATGATAAAAAATGTTGGATTTTGTTAGTTCAGTCAGACCATGTTCTATATGGATAGAGAAATGACTGGGTGAAATTCTGTGGCTCATGTTATGCAGAAAAGCAGATGAGCAGATCTTAGTGGTTCACTATGCTCTTGAGATATATTTTTGAGGATCTGTCAGCTGGGCTTTGGGATATCAAATCAGGCTCCCAGAGGATCAGAAACACACAAGTAGTTTGTTTGTTTATTTTATGTGTATTTTAGCATCACATCTGTTGCAGAGCATGAATCTTATTCTCCAAGGCAGCTGTGATTGTCTTTCTTCAGCTTCCTCTCCTATGTGCTATTTAACTTCCAACCCCTGGCACAGGTAGAAGTGGGGTTTTGTAGACAACTCCCTTCCATCTGACACAAAGCCCAGAGCAGGACCATTGTAGCACTGAATGAGACAGATAATATTGGAAAAACAGTATATCATCAAATAATCAGAGACAATAATAATAACATCCTGTGTCTGAAAAAAGTCTGCACAGTCATCTGTGATTATGGCATATTCCAGCTTTTGAAAGCAAAACCTTAATGGGTAGTTCCACATATTTGTTTGAAATTTGCTCAGCCTTTGAAGACCAAATGGTAAACCAGCTAATAATGCCATACATATAAACCATCAACAAAAGTGTACCTTTAAGTCACCCACATCCTTCTATCGCCACCACGGAGCTAAAAGAGTAAGCAGTAGCGCTAAATAGTCATCACTGTCAGTAGAAACAGGTGTAGAACCTCTGACTGCTGGCAGCGGATGCTGTGGAATTTAGGTACTTCTCTAGACATGAGCCTGCAGCAAGCTCAGCTGTCATGTGGCTGTCCTCCTCATTGCAGTCACATATCTCACCCTGCCTTTTAAAATGTCCTTGTTTCCGATTTTCTCGCTTTGTTCCCCTGCTCTTCAGTACTCTTGGTCCAGGTTTCCAGACCTGAGATTCCTTATCGCAGCCCCAGCCTGAGACAAGTCTGGCCTTACTGCTCTGAATCCTGTGTCCTGCTCTGTTTCCCTTTCCCTGTGTCTTCTTGCTGCTCATCACCTCCATGCTCCATTAGCAGTTACTCACTCAGTCCCTCACACAGCTCCAGAAGTCCTGTGAGCCCTCAGAGCTCCCATTACCAGTGCTTCCAGCCTAAGCAACCCTGCTCAGGTGACTCTCAACCACATATTCATCACTTCCTTTGCAATCTGGCTCTTCACCTGCCACTCTCCTTCTTGCCCTTCAGTCCATCTCAGTGGGAACCAGAGCTCAACTCTCAGGTTTACCAGATCAGACTGGGTGTGGAAGCTGCAAACACCCAATGTGACTGATAATATCTCAGACTAAAACAAGAGAAAAAGATGAAATAGCCTAATTCTCACATTGCTATTGTATTTTCTTGCAATTTTTTTCTTGCTCGTTTCTCCCCTCAAGTCAGCGACTGTTCATCATTCCCTCTTGTTCTGTCTTGTGCACACTTCAGAATAATTCAGGCAATTAATTGACTCCAAAATACAGTCATACCAGCTATTATTTGAGGTTTTGTAACTCCTTTGTGTAAGAGGTGAGCACTTTTAGCTGTTGGTGGTCCTTACAAATGAAATTAACATTTACCTGTGATTGATATTCCATTGAAATACCACCTCTGAACAGAAAAGAGAAAAAAAAAAGAGCTTGCACTATACACAAAAGCAAATTCTGTAAATCACATGAAACTTTAAAAAATAATATTGACTTTTTTAAGACATGGTCTGGAAAATCACTGTAGAAGTCAAATGAGTCACACCTGAAATTTCAGCTGAGATTTTCAGGAGAATTCTTATTTAATATCCTAATCCACTGTGGAATAGTCATGTGATGATAAGTGAATTTATCATCAAACTAGACACCGTGGACATTACAACATCTATAACATAATCACTTCACCCTCACCCATCCTTCCCAGTTCCCAAAAGAAATGTCATTCCCTCTCTTCTCATCACTAAATTCAATGCAGAGTTCTGCAGGATTGGCTTTGAAATGCATACTTCTGACTTCTGTATCTTGTTTCTTGAAGAACCTATCAACAGAGTGGTTTTCAACAAAGTCTACCTCGGTAAGCACCTTTGGCTTCACTGTTACTAAGATATTCTAGCTTGGGTAATTCCCTTTCAGTCCCTTTGTATATACAGATTTGTTTTTCAGACCTTTTTCCCCTTAAGACCACAGTGATGTAAACGTGAACAATGCTCTGTGCATTTATGCATGTGCATGTCTCAGAGCCTAGAGGCAGTGTTTCCCATAAACATTTCTGAATTTCAAACAAAAATATGTTTTCACATTAAAAGATGCTTTTTTACGGTTGCAACAGAGTGCTGTCTGAGCTGGATATGTTCAGGCAAGAACACTTCATTAGGTAATTCTCTCAAATGTGTACTTATGAACGATTCCCATTTGACCTCAGAGAAGGACATACGTATATGAAGTCAATAAGCTCTTGCTGTCCTCGGAGTTATCCTTTTGGAAACTACTAACAATTACAATAACAATATGTAATATTTTTTAAAGCTGCTTCCTGAGGTTAACAGCTAAAGGCCGTTTGAGATCCCTGCTACATTTTCCATTATATCATACTCAAAGTAGTGTGGTGTGGTATCTAGTCCTCATGGAGAGATGGTTGCTGGCCATGACAGCCCTACAGCTGTTACGTTATAGATACCCAGTATACATAAGTCTGTAGTCGTAACAGTGCAATGATAAATCAATAGTAAAGCAACTTTTACGCCTTCTCTTTCCATTCCCCACCCCTTCAAAAAAATCCAGCCCCCAACCTGTTGTCTTTTCTGTGCTGTGACCTGTGTCATGGACATTACGGAGCTCACAACAGATGTCACAGCAGTGACGGCCAGAGTCATGGCTTGAGTTCAGCAAGAAATGCCTGCTTGCTGCAAGCGAATTGAATGGAGCAGGTTTGCCTGGCTCAGCCTGCTTTATTTGGCTGCTTAAGAGAAGACTACGGCCAGTTTCATTTGCAAGAAGTAGCTCAGATTCTGTATCCACTTGTAGGCTGCACAAATGTCCTGTATTGTCAGCAGGTATGGTCCCTGTCTATGGATTTATTTGCAGCCTGGCACTTGGAAGTGCTATTGCAGTTATTGTTCCCTGGCTTCACATCATTGATTTTAAGCTTTCATTCAGCCTGGAATTGAAATGTTATTTTATCTGATGGGAACTATATTTTAGGAGTAAATAACAGAAAGTGAAGAGATCCTGGATGTCACCTTCACTGTTTTTTTCAGACCATGAAAGCACACTGTTCAGTACACCAAAGGCAGCGGTAATGCTCAGAGCGTCCCTCCCACCCTGGTCTTTATGTGAGGCAGGCTAGGCTAATGGTTCATAGCAAATTGTAGTAAGTTTCTAGACTGAAGGAAAAAGCAGCAGGTAGTATGCGTGTAAAGAAGAAGGTTTTTCTAGGGTCACTGGAAATAGTGTAACTGCTGGATGGTGGCCAGTCTGTTTCAGAGTCAGAGCTTTTATCTTTATATGTTGATGACATCGTAGACCAGTTTACAATGCCAACGATTTGGCTTTTGTCTATTTAAAAGACAGCTAAAGACTAATGAACAACCAGCTCCAGTGACCTTTTAAAACTGCAGGTATTTTCAGCCTGCTGAAAAATAAGTCCACAGTTTAAAAATCCAGAGCCATTGTATTCACACATTACAAAAAAGCATAAGAGCATAAAAAGTCCAGCCCCATATTCCTAATTTTATTATGTGGGAGTCATTCTTGAACATGCAAGACCCCATACATTATTCCTATGGCAGCTTACATCTGACAGCTTCTATTGTAATATCTCTGGTGTTATCATTCTTCCCTTTTTAATAATGACCTGCCGTTATTCAGAAGTAGTTGGGCTCCAGCAGCCCAGCTTAGTTTAGATCAACAAAGACTGCTTTTATAAACTGAACTGTGTGAGTGCTTTTTAAAATCCTCTTTCTTTTAAAAGAAATCTGATCTCCAAAACTTTATGTTGTGCATTTGCTATAAATATGCTGCTGATGTGTTGGGGTTTTTTAAAATAATATGTTTTTCAAATAAATAACAATATTCCCTATAGATATTAGGGTCTCAGAAGTAGCGCTAAACATCTGGCTTGTATTTGTTGACTGCACTATGTGGTAGCCAAAGTATCTGGTTCAGTGCTATGCCTGTCTCCCAAATATATTCAAAACATCAGCTTTTCTTGGAAAACATTTTATATAAGCTTCCTTCATTGCTTTAATCCATTTCCCACGTGGATACTACTTCTTCAGATTGATGTGAAATTATTCAGATTACAAAAAAGTGAAGTTGTCAACATTTGTGTACAGAACTGTACTGTAATTAGATGTGTAGGACAAAGAAAATTCTAATAGTATGTAATACATTTTAATTTTAACATTTTTTGCTTTTTTTCCACATTTCTATCTTTAATAGAATAATCTCATTTTTCTGAGAAAAAGTATTTATATAACTGAATTCAATCAACAGTTCTCTCTTAACTAGGCAGGCAAATGCCTGTCAGGTAAGCACAAAATACAGCAAATAAAACTAAGATCTTGATTGGTCTCCCCATCTGAATAGTTTTGTACAAATGTGATTGTTATAGAAAACAAGCTGG
The DNA here is from genome assembly GCF_036013475.1 of Columba livia. Classification (NCBI taxonomy): domain Eukaryota; kingdom Metazoa; phylum Chordata; class Aves; order Columbiformes; family Columbidae; genus Columba; species Columba livia. Next base: position 68,649,426 of record NC_088605.1, on the reverse strand, counting down.
TACCGAATTAAAATTATTGTGCATGTAGTGCCTGAACAAAAAAAACCCAACTTTTTTGTAGGTGTATATGAAGTCATAATTAACCAGTTTTCAGCTAATTTGCTGTTATAAGAAAATATATTGTGACATAAAATGTACACTGTGACTAGCTGAATGTGTATAAAATTGGTTAATGGCTACAGTTTGTCTAAATTGCTATTTTTTGAATGCTCGTTTGTCATGAATCTTTAAGTTGCAATTGTTCTTTTAGATCTTATTTTATTCAGGAAATATCACACTTAAAAATAAGCTGAACTTCTTTGGAACCTTTGAAGCTTCATTCCTTTCATGTAACAAGAGCATAACCATATGAGGCTAGGTCCATAAAAATTCCCTTTGTGTTAGTCTGGTGAGTTCTAGTTGGGGTCACTGTTACAGAAATTGTAATTTTCTCACTGTCAAGGCTACAGAGTTTCTAACTACAATGTTAAAGGAATTTAAGGAATAACTCTTTAGGAAATTTAGGGGGAAAAAAGCTAAACCTATATATTTTTTGTTATTATGTTCTCAACACTGCAAGATTAAAGCTATTTCATGGCCTCCTTCATCAGACAATTGCCTCATGTTGCTTGGTTTCTTATTCAGGATAATTCTAGCCTTCTCCAGAGCTAGATACTCTTTTATGTATAACATTCTGCTACCAAATGAAGTACAACTGGTTGTGCTATTGGGTTTCGGAGGGTTTCTGAGATAAGCATTTAGATCCTCAACTTCTTCTAAGGTGCACAAATTCTCCTGTAATGTGGGTACTTCTGTGTTATGCTGTGTCTTTCGTTATTATTTGTATCAGCAGCAGCTAATGATGACCCACCCAATATTATCACTAATCCATGACATGATGCTTTTTTTGCTTTGTCAGATTAATTGCATGAAAAGACACATGTACTAAATTGCAATTGAGACTGATCTGCATAACCATTGCCAGAGATGTCTTGCTTAATCTGTGAAGACAAGCTCACTTGTCATTTATAGAAAATGTGTTCTGTAATCGTGTTGTTTATTGCTGCTTGGTTTATAATTTACCTGCAGAAATAGGATCTTTCAAAATCTTTTAAAAGAGTCTCACTGAATTACAAATTCGCTGCAGTTGCATTGTCCTCTGATTCAATCACACAGAATAAGACCCAATGCTCTTATCCATGTCAATTTTATTGCGTTATATGTATGCCATGAACATGGTTTGTGGTTGAAAAAGGAATTATACTGCCACAATATGATAGTTGAAAAGCATAATTAGGAGACAAATCATGAACATCCTTTATTATGGTCTAATAGACACGCTAATAGTCTTGCTTTACATTTATGTGTAAAAGGTACTTTTAACAGGCAATGTGTTGTGGAATAACATCTAATTTTGACATTAGGATGCTGTTATAACTAGCAAAACTTGAAAATGATATGAAATCGTTGTCTACCTTGACTTAGAGACATCAATAGCAAGAACATTGGCTGGAGGAAGCATCAATAATCGTTGCTTTTAGTGCTGGGGTAACCTTTTGTACCTGGTAAAACAATATTTTTCCTTTTAAAGAGCTTTCCACTTCTGTTTGCAGTGGGGGTATTACTGATCATACAGATGGCGAAAAGAGGTTTTCATCCAGGTATAGATGTGTGAATAAAAGGGGGAGGGAAAGAAAAAGAAAACAAAACAAAGCAAAACAACATTAAGCCAGAACATCCATCTCCTGGAATTATGGCCCAGGAGAAGGGAGAAAACTGGTGTAGATAGGAACTCTACACCTGCGCTTTAAAAAGGCACTGTTCTACCTGACCTTCCACCCACCTGTTCATCATCCAAGGAATCCTGAGAGCTTTTATTGCCCTGTTTCCAGTGTCTATGGAAACAGAAGAACTGAGGAAAGATGAACGACTTTTGTGTGAAATTTCCTTCCAGGGAACTAACTGCAAATTGCAGTGGTTATTAATACTAGTAATTTAAGTCTAATCAGTGAAAAGCAAGAACAAACATTTACTTTATAGCCTGCAATCTATGTTGGGGCTAGAAAACAAGAGCTCTTTTTCATGCACAGCTGACACTTGTTTTCATTTCCTTCATGTTCTTGTTTGCATAAAGAAAATAAAGGAAAAAAGGAAGCCATCTCAGAAAAGAGAGAAACTCCCTTGTCACCTGGGATATGGAGAACAAAAGGTGAAATCCAGGCTGAAAAAATGAGCAGAAAAAGTGCTCCCATGTCCAAGGTGGGTGACTCTGCAAGAGGTTGTATGTGGTATAGGCTGTTACTTCTGCAGGTTTTTAGCTAGGAGTTCCCCCTTGTGGGTAGAGTTTTACTCCTGACTACTACTTTTTCCACAACTGGGTTGAGAGCTTTCATTTAAGTAGCAATTATATTTTACAGATTAAAAAAAAAGAAGTTGAAAGTATAATGTCCAATAGATTTCTGCTGAAATTGGAACATGAGTGAAAGGATAATTGCAATCGTTTTATTCATGTTAAATGTCATCTTACTTGACACTATAACATGCTATTTAATGCAAGCAATAGCTTCTTATTCTAGTCTAGTATTGATTGACATGTTTCATTTGGGAGTCATGAAAAAAACCTACATACTAATCCCACCATTATATAATTAATCCCGTTGTAATAGACAATAAATTCATCCTTTGTTCTGTAGAATAGATACATATTTCAAATAGCATTCAACTATAGCTTGCATTTTGTTCATTTTGTATACTTCTATATTTTATGTACCATTCCTATCAAATGCTCAAGATGATCTGTGGAGGTATTTAGCAAACTTCCCTTCCTACACTGTTTTAGTTTTATTTAGCAGTTTTTACTTTATAGTCAGTCTCTAATTCTGATAAGCTGCGTCAAGGACTCACCATGCCAGATTCTGTCTTAGTGACATCTTTGGAACCCAGTGCACTCCAAAAATAATAGTGAGAACTTAAAAGTGCTATCCAAGAAGACGCCGTAATATGTGTCTATCTAAAGAGACTACCGCCTTCATTAATACAAAAAGTAATATCATTTATTCAATTTGAGGAAAACTAGAAGCTGACAATCTATTTTATTTAATACAAGTAATTATGTATATTATTTTGATAGAATAGCTTTGACAAGCTCCTCAGATGTTTTAAACAGAATCATTATACGCATATCTGACTCTGTTACTGTTAAGAGGCTCAGTTGATTTATTAGTACAGTACCGCCTTACACTTGGTTTATTCTTTGGACATGTTTCCAGAGGGTTTAGTTTCACAGTCTCTTGGGCATCACATTTTGTTGACTAGCCATCATCTAAACTTGGCCAAGAGCAATCAGATGAGCTTTCCTCCCAAACTCTATAGGCTACATCTGTTCTCAGTAATTGACAACACAATAATCCTCCCCCAAAACTCCTTCCTGAGGCATGTTACATCCTTGCTTGCCCTGCAAATTCATCATTTACTTAGTCGGCTCTGTAGGTCAGTCACCTGCCTTGTACATTCTTTCAGAAAAAATTCCAATGCTATGGAATAGAGGATGAGGTTGGAGAGAAAGAGGGAATGTAACAAACAACAGAAAGACAAGACTATAAAAATCAAGAGGCATTTAGCAGTACTGCATCTTGGATAGCACAGGCCCTTAGTAGTTGCCTTGTTTTCCCCATGAAGGTCAAGGCATTTGGATTTCAACTGATCGCATTTTCTGTACAGTGTTCGCACTGTTGTAGAGCTCACACCTCTACAAAGGGCATGAGATGAAACTGCAGAGAGTCATATTTTCCATTTTCCTACTACCATGTGACTTGACTTAAGGAAAAGTAAAGGAAATAGGTCTCAGGTAACCACAGCTTCATTATTGTCATCTCATCTGTAAATAAAATTTCAGTAATTAAGAATCCAATGGGGAAAGAGAATATAAACTTCTAGCAACAGAAAGGGAGAGGGTGTGTTGGGCTTATATGCTTACCCTAACAGAAGCTTACTTTGTTTTAATATTGTATGAAATAATAACAATAATCAAAATTAAACTTGTGAAATAATAGGAAAGGCTTTTGTCTTTCTTCCCATGAAGTCAGACTAGTATGAGTGCTCTGAAGATTAGATAAGATAAAATTGTTTTACTAAGGTAACTTCACCATTCTCTCATTTCTAATAGCTTTGTATAAGTTTGTCTTTTATCAAAGGTGTTTGCATTGTCTCTTTCTACCTTTATTAATGGATTTTTATGTGAGCACGTGATGGCTAGAAAGCAACCTGATGCAGTGGCTACACAAATTTGGAAATCTCTTCTTGAAGTCTGTGGTACAACCCAGGTACTATTGCGTGTCCAAATGGATTTAGTGTATCATAACACTCCTAGAAAAACAAAAGGACAAAGAAGATGGGATTGCTAAGGGAGGCGTTAGATTTCATTTCACACTGGTAATAGTTTAGAGGTGTGTGCTGAGCAAAATGGGATTCAATTCTGCAGCACTCCTCTTTTTTATTGCTGCTAACTGATTTCAATATCCAGTCTAAAGTGATATTGAGAATGTTCAATAGAATGGGGATGAAATCAGGGAACGCTGAAGGCTCAGAGGAGGCCACAAATCTCAGGCTGACTTGACAAAGCCTTTCAGAGCCATTCCACCTGACCTTAACCTGTCTTATTTAACCTGAAGGCTTCTGCTAAGTACCTGGCGATGTAAGATATTGTTTCGTGTTAAAGGGAACTATGCAGCTAGATTGCATTTTGGACTTCAATTGATGTTACCATAGTTATGGCTTTGGCCATGAACTTACTACTTTCAGAAACATTTATGCCTAAAGTTTATTGCCAAGCTGTTGCTGCCTGGTAGACATATCATAACTGGGAAATGTTTTAAACCCTGTAACCTTTCAATTTGTGACTGTTGAAAGCAGTAGAAGTTTGCTATACAAACAAGGAAGCTTACCTGTAGCCCATGAGACAGTGGCCACAAATATTGTATTTGGGTACCACATCTCAAAACAAAGAGGCTCCTTGCAGCCATGATATCTATTCTGCTTCTGACAAACTTGACAGCTAAAAAAGGTGAGTATTGTTATTTGCTCTACATATTTAACAACAGCAATTATGGGAGTAATTTTTCAGTTTTTTGAATGTCAGCTGTTAATCATTTGCATTGTTTAATAGTGTACAGTGTAAGATCTTTAATCAAATTATAATTATAGGAACCTGAGTGGGGGCAGTAGAACTACTGAGAATCTTTCTTTTGGCTTCTGCAGGGTTTGGACAAGAACTGAGTAAGACCGCAGTGAGGACAACACAGAAAAACACATTGGACAGAATTACTAGCTCTGTAGGTGCATATGTTAGTGAGAGTTTCACAATTCTGTTTTTGGTTTCTGTGCAACCAGGTTACACAGAAAAAGAGGGTTTTTTTTCCTGCAAGGGTGGGTCAGGAGCTACACTGTTTTTGCTCTCACTATACTTTCAGAAACACTTAGATTTCTAGACATCACCTCATTTTCTCTAATAAAATATTGCATTGCTGATGAAGTGCCATGAAATGAAAACAAAACAAAACAACTAATATTTGAGAGGATTTTAAATTCCTGTCTTTCAGTTGAACAACCTTGGCTTTTTTGTCTGCAACCAAATGGCAACTCATTTATGTCAGCATGACATATTTTGTACTGCTTCTATTAAATTCCCTGAGAGCAAACTTCTGCTTTTGGTTATCTCCGATAGCTGCATAAATTTTTGGCTAACTTAGTGTAAATAATACACAAAACCAAACATGGTTCTTAACATTGTTTTGTGCTGTTTTTTTTTTTTATTTTATTTTAGTACATGTTCTGTATTTCCATTTGAATGCGTAAATTGTGTTGTCATTTGACTCAACATGCAAGGGCATTTAAAAAATAAAAGTGAACTCTCAGCAGTTCTTCCATTAAAAATGCCTTCAGCAGCACAGTGTAATTTTGGCTAGACAGCCATTTAGCTTTCGTTCACTGGTCGACATGTTTGCTTTTAAAAACCTTGACAGAAGAGGCAGGCATGCACTCCTGTCTGTTTATGGCACTCTTCTTAAAGATGCTTCATAGGCTGGTGCAGGAGCAGGGCAGAGAGCCTGGCATTACTGCTTATCCTTCCTTCACAACCAAGCGTAGCTCCAGGGTATGGAGGAGGTTAAGTCATTAATATTGGTTTCCCCACTAGGCATTTATGTAAACTGACAGCTCTGGCAGCAGACACGACTTCTGCATAGTCATCAATGATTGCCTCTAAAATTTCATTAAAAGTGTAGAACATACCAACAGCGATGTACTCAGATTTGAAGTGGCACAGTTTCATTTTTTTAAATGTGAGCAAATAATCTACTTTGTACTGAGGTACTTTGCATATAGCCTGTGAAATAATTTATTGTCTTCTATAGCATCCAAGGACCTTATTTTTTAAGAAACAGAATGTGTTTGTAAAATATGTGTTACTAGTATTATTATTTTTAATTTGCTCATAGCAACTGAATTTTCTTCTCTGCTGCAGGGAATAATCAAATAAGATGGATTTTCTGGATTCTAGTTTATTTTTTTTTAAAATCAGAATTGCAATTTACATATGTTTCACCCTTACATCAAGATTTTGAATATTTACCATAACTGGATTAGATTCTAGTTATACACAGAACCGACTGGAAAATAAACTGGCATCCTGATTTGCATTCATTCTGCATCAGTGGTTCCCCTGTCAAATTTGTTCAGTGTGGAAGATTTGGCCAAGAGCTGGGTCTGTGTATTACCTGTTACTGCAGGCAAAGCCCTGAAGTATGTGTTGGCCCAAATCCCTGATGTAATAAGGAATGACATATTGCTATATAGAGAATAGGAATATTTGAACTAAATTATACTCCATGTTTGGTCAGGAATGGGGTTGGGGTGGTTTGTTTTTTTTTGCACCTAGATAGCCAGGATCCCTCATTCATATAGCGTGAAAATAGCTGCTGAATGGAAGGTGATCCTGGCATATGATTTCCGGGTTGCTTCCTCATACTACTCCTGTCCTACGAGGCAGGGATGCTTTATTTTGGGGATATGAACTGTTTATGCTTTCCGATTGCCCTGTCACTAGATCAGACAGCAAAAGAGCTTGCTATTAGCAGTGTGCAGATACACTAAAGTCCTCTCTTCCAATTGAAGGTGTGTGATTTGGGGAACAAAATTCTAATTTATATTTCTTTCTCTTTCCTCCTCATGGATTTTGTTTATAGTTATAGCTAGCTATGGGCAACAGGGCCCAGTGAAAGTTAAGAAACAAATAATGAAGTGTGCTTGTAAAATATGCATTATTACTCAATGCTCCATGCTAAGAAAATATTGTCTTTCTGTATTTATTTTCCATCCTTATTTTCTCGGCTTCATGCAAAACCTATTTTCTCATGTGTAATGCCAGACTACGAATCTAGGGTGCCTTTTTTTCTTAATTACCTCAGATACAACTGTCTCTAAAACAGAACCCAGTCCTGTCCAATACAGGACATGAGTTTTCATCATGTACTTCAGAACATGCTACTCCGAAAACACCTGTTTAGGAGTTAAGTATTTCTTCCACCGGGCTTTTTTCATTCCAGCATCAGCAAATTTTTAATAGAGAAGTTTAAATCACCCTTTACTCTGATGTTCACTGTTGCCCTCCGTGAGTTGTCACATGCATACAAAACCCATGTCCTTAGGTAGAGGCAACATTATAACCTCAGCAATAGATTTGTTTTCATATTATTGTGGATCCTACATTTATAACTTGTAATTCTTCCTCTCTTCATCCAATAGAGAAAGGGATGGCCTTAGATTTAGTACAACTGTTTCAGCTTGAGTTAGGTAGATTTCATAAAAGTCAGGACTAATTAAATTGGATCTAAAGCTCTGCTAACACAAGTACACAGTTTTTGAGACCTATACTAGAGGAGATACCTCACTATGTAGCACAGTACTTCATGGATGCACATTAAAACTCTGTCTCCCTGGACTGAAGCAGAGAGATTTAGGAAGGCTGTCACTGACATATTTTGGCATGCCAGATCCTGATTATCACCTGGTGCTGTCAACACACTGGTAGTGAGTTGTGTCACCTCGGAAATCCTGTGTTGATGAGGCTTCTCAGTAAAATCCACGAGATGTCAAGCAATGCAAGACAAGATGGACTGTGTCCTCCTCCCTTGGAAAATACACCGTAGGGAAGGGAAGCTCTGAATTGTCTCTGGTCACCTGCACTTGTATTTCAACAATAAACATACACATATATTGTCCTCTATATTTCCTTCACAAAAATATGAGGATAAGGTAACACAGCCCTAAAACTAGTAGCAGCAGAGAATTACAGATTTAGATGGGATTTGAGTGTTCTTTGTGGCTTTAGAGAAAAGTGAAACACTTGTGTTTGAAACTATAAACTCTCAGACTGAATTGCTCATCCAGCTGCTTGCTTTAAAGGCTTCAACAGCACCTGTGGCAATGTGTGGGTGCTCTGCATCTCCATGTCTGCTGCCTTGGGGAATGATGGGGCAAATACATCCATGTCTGCTGAAAGGTGTTTCTCACAGGTTCTTTAATGGATTTTGGAGGGCTGGAGCCTGTGCAAATTTGTAAATGACTGGAGGATAATAGTGTAATTAGTGTCATGAGGTGTGCCCTGTTCTGCTGTGATTACCAGGGAAGTCTTCAAATGACTTATTAAAAATTAACTTTACTTTGTCATTATTCTCCCATTAGAGTTGCTTTGCAAGTGACATTGGAGATCAAGGTAACAAAACAGCATGAGAAGTTCACGGTATTTACATTGCAAAGTTTGAAATAGGAATAACTGTTAGAATCGAGCTATCCCTCTTCAAGGAAAAGGGTTAAAGGCAGAAAAGTTCAGAAACTCTGTCAAGGAAGTAAACAAGAAAAAAAAAGTCTTTAGAAAAAGAAGGCAGAGGTGAAAAGAGACTGTTTGGGATGACAGCACGCTGCTCTGTGTCAAATCTCCCTGTGTCTCATACTGGAAGTCCAGCACTCTTACTCCTTTCCACTAGTGAGAAGTTTCCAAGACCACACACCAAGGTAATAGCTCTGTTGTGCATCCATGGTATCACGCCAGGCCTGTTTGCAGCAGCAGGTTAGTTAGTTTGTGGTTTTGTTACATTCCTCAAGGAAAATTACAGCTTTGGTATACTCAGTTATAGATTTGGTATAAGCCTACATGTATCATCCACTGTGTTGGACATGTTTTATCAGAATAAAAATGAAATAAGGAAATGAGAGAATGAAATTGTTTCATTCTAGTATTTGATCAGCTGATCTGTGGTTAACATGATGGTGAAGTTCTATTTTAATTATTCTTAGAGCAGACAATTTAGAACAATTTACTGATAAGAAAAGTTGCTTCCTAACCCCAAGGAGGTAGCAGTTGTCTTTTGAGCAAATGAAAAAAAAAAAATACTTTTAGATAGCTATAGACCATGAGGTATCTCAGTAATGGCAATGGGTAAGGTGTACTCACCTGGATCCAATCACTGCTAAGAAGTAAAACATGCTTTAAATGTCTGCCAGGCAGTAACCAGAGATGACACTGGGTGCAAGTCTGCAGGTGCTTCACTCTTATTCTTGCAATGTCCATTTCTGCATGTGATGTGAATAGGAAGAGAGACAGGGGAGTGAGAAGCCAGACAGGCAAAAGCAGATTAAAATAAACAAAGAGGTTGCCTTAGAGGGTCCACAGTGCCAAGTGAGAAAGAGGAATTTTTCAGGAAATAAATTATTTAGTGGACATAAGTGAAACAGGAAGAAAAAAACTAAAAAGGGAGAATCAATGTACACACTCCATGTAACAGACTTGTGTTTTAATATATACTTTAGATTTTTCTGTCACATTTGGACCTTCTATGAAGCCCTTCTCCTTAAAGAAACATTATTCTTCAAGTCTGTCTCCTTATGTTTTCACACTAAAGCTTGTGAGAAGTCTCAGCATACAGGTGAGAGACACAAAGATCAGCTGAGAGCTTTTCTTCCTTCTGAGGTGAGGTTTCTTGTTTGTTCTTTGTAGTGTTTGTTGTTGATTTTGTTTGTTTGGTTGGGTTTTTTTGTTTTGATTTGTTTTTGTTTTGTTTTATGTTGGGTTTTGTTGTTGCTGTGGTTTTTTTGTGGGGTTTTTTTTTGTTTGTTTGTTTGTTTAAATGACCTGTTTCAAAAGAGTACAGTATTGATTACAGCTTGCAAAGTAGATGAATCAAAAGTAACGTGTAGATTTCTTTCACAACAGTCCCCTAATGTGTGTGGGCAATCCTTCCAGAGCACAATTTTGTTCCTCAGAGATAATAGAGGGGTTATGTAAAGAGGGAGTGATTTCTTGATAAAGAAATTGCCATTTTTCAAAGCGACTATAATCACGGGAGCTTTATAGCGGCAGCTCTGCCTGCTGTTAGCAGAGAAAAATAATGACAGTGGCATTGGTGGGATGGAGAAACTTTCTTCACTAAGCGCTATGCCTGCATCCTTTGAAGCAAAGATTACAGCATGCTCTCAGAGACAGGACAAGCAGCCGGAGGAACCCAGGCCTGATTCCAGATAGTAATTTATCACAGTCCCTAATAGAGCATCAGGGACAGAGAAACACTCATGGAACTCTAAATGATGGCCAGGTTTTTTGCTATTCAGATACATCTATGTGGTGTTCAGTAGAAGGGGTTGAAACATTATTAAATTAGTCACTCAGAAAGATCTTTCATTGAAAGGCAAAATAGAAAAGAAAATGTATTTATGAAAGTATTTCAAAATATTAATACAATTTTAAAGTATTTTCTCCACATTAATTATGATGAAAGCTGTGCAGTTTTGATCTGCTGCTGCCAAACTGTCCGGGTAACCCTGAATAATTAACATAATTATTCCTTTATCTTAATTTTACAATATAAAAAAAATAAAATATATGAATTCATAAGATTTTTTAAGAGCTTGCTCAGCTAGATTTCCCAATTAGGCCTGTTGTTTCTGAAGTAGATCTGAAGTTTATGTTAAAAGTTAACTTATAATTCAATTACTAAAAAGCTGCAAATGCACTGTTGTTTGAATAGAGTCAGTGAGCAGTTAAAAATTTTATAGCACATTCTTTAATATTCATTTATATAGGCACTCCTAGTCAACTCCATGCAGAGAGTAAAAATGGTATCTGCATGTGGTCTTATAATTAATTGTGTGGATAGTACATAGATACCTTATGATATCATTAGCAATATAATGAACATTATATTTGTAAACGTCTAGAAGACTCAGCAGCTGAAGAAATTAGTAAGCTAAAAAAATCTGATAAATGGTATGGTAATGATGTTTTGATACTATCTGATGGCCAAGTGACCACTCCAGGAGAACTCGAAGATCTCCTGAATTCCTAACTGACAATGACAGATTGGTACTAATAAGGTAAGCATGATGCTAATGGAAAATGAACTGATGGGGATGCACCAAATGTGTTGCAAAAAAGGGCACCAGTACAGGCTGCCTTAAGCAGTATGACACTTCAGTAAACTGGAAAAGTACCTCTTACTATTCTCATTTCTGCTCTTTGGGTTTTGTGGGTATTTTTAAATATATGGGAATTCTTTTGTCCTCTCTATGTTATATTTGATCTCATCACATGAGTGCTCTACCTGGTTTAAAAAGAGAACATTCCTGTGACCAGTCTTAAAGAGAAATATTATACATTTTCTAAGGCTTTCCTATTATAAAATTTACAGTTAAATACCTGACATATGCAGATAACCTGTACACAGATTAGTCTGGTATCAATAGTTTTTTTTGCTGCTATTGCTTTTATGCAATACACTGTGCATGAGCAAAATTTTACTTAGTCACACTGATCCTTTTAATTTCCCCAGTACAGCAGATTATTGCGGGGAAAAAAAACCCTAAAAATCACTAATTTCACTAGATGTTCCCTTTACTGAAGGCTAAGTACTGGAGTATAATCTTCCCAAGTCCATGCCATTGTCAAGAGGTTACAAACATGTTCTGATGATCTAGAAATCTGGTCAAATTTTCTGTAAATGCAACACAATTGGGTATTGTTTTAATTATGTTTCAGTTGCACGTATAACATCAGTCCTTCAGACTCAAAAAGACTGCTGCTTTTGATTCATCACATAGTGGCATATTTTAATTCTCTAAGAAGGTTAATGACTTCAAGCATTCGTTGTTTAAGTAATTCCTTGAATCCCAAATGCTTACACGAGCAACTTTACCGGCTTACATTTTATTTTACTGAAATATATTACAGGAAATACCTTAGAGCCTATTTCATTAAATTTTATTGTAAAAATCTGTATGTCTCAAGAAAAAATGAACACTAATCTGTAATACTTGTTTTTAAAGGGACACCTAAATTCCTTACTTGAAAAATTGCTGTCAGTATCTTTCGACTTCATTAAAAATACCAATAGGTGCTCTCATTCTGCTGCTGCTGGAGCCAGTGAAAAAGATTTCCCTTGCTCAAGGATCAGTGTAATACCAGGCTTAAAATAAAGTTAATTAAGAAAATGTTGATTCATCAGTGTTTCCACCTCCAGCTGAGATAATGTGGAAGACTGAGTGTTTGCTATGCAGTTATATGCACGGAAACTCTGTCAAACCACAGCGTTCTCCAGATCTACAGTTATGAAAACTTGCAGCAGCTCCCAGTAGTTACACAACTTTGCGGATGTTTTTAGGATAATCAAACACCTACAACACCACTCATTGTTTAGGGAAAATAAAAATCCCCTGAATTTCTGAGAATTATTATTTTTTTTTAATTTTGAGTATATAAAGATGGAACTGCATAAAGACAGAGCTGAGATTCAAAACAGACTCTATGGATATTCGTAGCTGTTTGTGAAATGCCATGATGTTTAAAGAGGTCTTATGGGTTCATAATGAATATAATTGCTTTCAGTGTTGATGATTAGGTTTTATTCTTTTTCAAAAGCTATTTTAGTAACATTCTTTCACTGATGATTCTGGACTACCTACTTCACTAAAAATGCATTGATTTTCTGAAAAGTCCGTTTTAGGAAATGTTCTTACACTGTGTTTTTGCATATGTTTGCTTATAATTTCATTGCTCTACCGACAAGCAACAGCTCGTTCTGCTGACCTAGCTTAAAGAGCCATATAAAGCTGGGAAAAGGTTCAAAAGAGATCTTTTAGAGTACCCTGGAAGAAAGGTAAAGAAGGAATTAAGCTTTTTAAAAAGCTAAGTTCCTTAGGATTTATGTCACCTTGTTGCCTACACGCTGTTGACACTTCACTAAATGTCTGATTATTTCATATTTGAGGGCTTACTCCATTAAATTATTGAGCTGAGTAGGTCAAATGGTGCATATTCAGAAGACTCAAGGAAATTTTCACAGCTAAAAAAAAAGAGGAAAGAACAGCTTAACATCTCTCTTAAAACTGCTAAACCTGTAGAAATTCCTAAAGCATAAGATGAAAAACTGCTCACTATCCACGCTCTGCATCTAAGGGAAACTTAATGATAGATGTAAAGTTAACTTTTAGCAGGGCTCCTCCCAAAAGACTGAAATTCAAAAAGCCAGAGAGCTTTTCAGCAAATGCTGCTTGCACAGATGCTACAGGAGTTAATGTGCTTCCCACTGAGCTCTTGGTATCCTGCAGGAGATAAATAAACATGGGAATTTCTAAAATGCAGATTGCTTTGCAAAGGCGCACCCACACTGTTGCTGCTTTCCAATGAGGAAAGGAAGGAAAACAGTCTTTTGAAATGTTTCTCCTCCACCTCTTTATTATGTGTGTGTTGCTTTCAGTTAAAATGTGTTGGAAACTTTGACTTTCCTGCGTCACAGGTGAGTTGGGTGAGAGTGGTCAGAAATCTGCTAGAAATGGTAAAGGGTATAATGACAGAAGATTTGGGGGGTTATATCCAAAATGCTGCACGAACTAGCTACTCTTCTATTCCTTATCATGGCTGAAATGTTGATGTTTTTCTTTATGCCTCGCACAGAAAGTCAGAAAACTCTCTCTTTGAACAGGGATTAGAAGTATGAAGAGAAGCTCCTGATATCCTGTGAGAGCAACCAGCGGAGGAAAAGTAAACCAGAGGGAGACCTCAAAAGCAATAGCGGGAAGAGAAAATGGCTTTGTCTGAGCCCAGCAGCAGAGTTGGCAGCACAGGTAACTGTCTTGGAGAATTTTAGCCTTGGTTTCTCAGTGGATCTAGATTTATGCTGAGCCTTAAGGTTTTTTGCTTTATAGCGAAAGTCTGAAAAGTAGCAAGCATGCTGAGTACTGCATGCTTTCACATGGAGGAGGGAAAGGGCAAGGGAAGAGAGAAATTAAAATAGATTTTTGATTGCTGCTTTGTTGACCGACAGAATATTGAAAAGGCCAAGTTCAGCATTTTAGGGAAAAGGAAACAGACTAGAAACTTTCATTGTTATGTTTCCCTGCCTCCTGAAATTTCCTGTATGGATTGAGAAAATAATCAGGGAGATAAAATACTAGCCAGGCTTAGAGAGACAGCTCTAGTTAGACAGACATCTCACACACACTGAGTTATGGTAAGGTAGCCTTATTAGAGGAAAACAGTCAGCAATGTGGTTACATGTATAAGAAAACTGTACTGGGAAGCACTGACAAAAGGAGCACATGAAGAAAGAAAAATGCTATTGATCATACTGTAAAATGTATATTTTAGGAGCAGCTTGCAAGGAGGTCAAAGAAAAGGAAGGGAAAGCAGGAAGAGAAAAGCCATGGAATATACAGCAAAGTGTGAGGCCAGAGCTGTTGATGGCATGCAGGGAGCGGTGCAGAAGGAAGGTGTCATCTCTGGGTTATCTCTATGAAGGAGACATTATTACTGCCAGGGTGCCGTGGTTCCAGCTGTGTGCTGCGCCAGCAAGATCAGCACACGCAGGTCAGGATGTGTGGATCAGGACACACTCTTTCTGAAGGACGTCGGCTATGAGAGCTTAAGGCTCTGCAGCAATGTGCCGTCATGGGCAAGTCCACGAGGTGGGATTTGATGGTATGAGCGCAAGCTCATACCGTGTTCTGTACTGAGGGACTCGTGTGCCCCTAAGCATTTGCTACATTCATTCAACGATTTTTCAGTAGTCTTGAAATATGGCCTCGCAATCCAGGTACCAAGACTTCTGTGGTATTTTTCATATCGTTCTAGGAATGATGCTGAAAATACTCAGATAGTTGGGTCGTTAGGTCTTAATGAGATGTTCTGGGTACAATGTCTGTAGCTCTACATCAGTGATTTAATATCTCCTAGGCTTATTTTTCTATTAAATAGGGTTGATTATGAATTTTCCATGAATAGGCTTTCTGTTTGCTTTGCTTTTTACAGAGGAAAATGTGTTTTCTCTCAACTTTAAATTTTCAGAGGGGATAATAGAATTTTTCAAGTGTTACTCCTATTTCTGTTAAAGCTTCTTTGTGAAAATATTTTCCTTAAATGTGATATTGGTAAATTTATCTTTCTAACACACTGCTGTGCCTCTGCCTCTTAGCAGCCTTTTCAGGGAAACAAAATTGTGCAGATGTACTAGAAAGATATTTGAAGAAATGTGCTAATAGTTGGGGGCAATTTCACATTGTCAAAAAATATGTTTAAGTTCATGTGAATATTGTTTGTTTTCAGCTTGAACACATTTTGTTTATATTAACTTCAAACGTCTTCAAGAGTGGTTTAGTTTAACTGAAAAAAGGTAGTGTATTTTGCTAGTTACCAGTTTACAGTGATGTAAAGATAAGTAATGTCTTATGACTGCTGGAGGGTACTTAGTTCAGGAACTATATTTATGTTGGAGACCTGACATAAATACCCCAGATAATTTAATAAAGCATATGTTAAATGTAAATATCTATTCTTGAATAAATAAATATACTAGAAAAGCACACCTGGTGTGCTTCTAACAACTATATTTCCTTTCAAACGAAATACTAAGTTGTGTGAACTGTAACATTAATTAAAAAACTTGACTCGTTTCACGGGTTGCAATAAGAATCTATAGTAGAAATCACCAAACCACAATCAAAAAAGATGTGCAATAAAAACCAGGCTGACAGTATCACACATGGTGGATATGGGATTCCATGGCAGTGCCGCCTCTGTCTGAGGACTCTTTTAGGGAAACCCCATCTTCTCCAGAGAAATTAATGCAATATCTCTATTTCTTCTGACAGGAGAAAATGCAAACTAGGAAAAAGTATTCCTATCTATGTGTGCATGTCTCTATTTGTATGTATAAATATGTAGGGGACAAAGACATCACTCATGGTTTTTGGTTGTTGTTGATACAAAAGGAAATTGTTTTACTGGCTTTACGCTTTGGATAATGGAAGATAATGCATTCTCCGACTTTTTAAAATTATTATTTTTATTGTTGATATACTTGCCCTCTCACTTTCCTTCTTCCATCTACTCGAGTAATATATAGTATTGTGAATGGATAGAGATTTCTTCCTGAAAATATTTCACTTCAGAGTTTGTAGGTAGTTTGCATCTTGTTA
Source organism: Columba livia (assembly GCF_036013475.1). Taxonomy (NCBI): domain Eukaryota; kingdom Metazoa; phylum Chordata; class Aves; order Columbiformes; family Columbidae; genus Columba; species Columba livia. The sequence continues at coordinate 68,632,929 of NC_088605.1, read as the reverse complement.
TTTTGTTATTACAATAGAAAATTAGAGACATTGTCTTCCAAAAAATGAGAAAAAAAACCCATAAGAATGTGTTTCTGAGCTGCATGTAGACAAGTTTGCATTTTGATAGTGGTAGATGCAGGCATTTGGTCTCTATGCTTCACAAAACATATCAGCAGTTGGGTGCAATTTAATCAGAAAAAATGACAGCAGAGACTTATCTGTCTGTAATGTGATCATAGATGACTGTAAAATTATTTTCATTCTTTGGAAAGGATGGGAGTAAGGGGCTGGGTTGATATTTGCTCATGGTATCACCATAAGCAAATTTCCACTTAGTTGGCAAACATTATTGTTGTTATTGTGGAAATTACTGCAATTATTTTATTTGCTTGGTAAATACTTTGCTGGGTGGGAGAGGTTTTTTCAACTTTAAAGAACCCCTACTGTTTTTATCTTTTTTCTTTGCATTTATACTTAGTCCTGTGAATAAACACAAGCTTTAGAAAATGTAAGCTCCTACATTTTTGCATCAGTAAATCCTGATTTATGATGACACAAGGGCAAGATTTTGATTCCTTGTCTGCAAGGAATTACAAGATTATTGCAAGAGAGGACCTGGGCACAGCCTAGCAGGGGACAGGGCAGCCCAGCATACAGCCAGCAAGGGAAAACTCAATTAAAAAACAAAAACAAACAAAAAACCAACCACTTTAGACATTAGCTGAGTGACTTCAGGGCAGCTGCTGGAAACTTTGTAGGTCCCCTATAAGGACAAAGATGTTAGAAAGCTGTTTTATTCTAAACACAGTTTCAATGAGTGATTCAAGAGTGTAATACAGAGAATCTGCATTATACAAGGTGTTTGGCAAGTCCATCCGCGGGGCTACTTGTTTTCCTAGTGTCTGTTTTTCCTGTTACTCCAGTGGGTACTGTGCAATACCAATACATTATAGTATTTTCCTGAAGCTGCCTGAGCAGAGAACACAAAGAATAGCAATGATGGTTACTGTATGAAGAACGAACAGAGGAATTACTAATGCTCTCAGTGCTTAATTAATATTTTAATGTAAATATTTACCACTGATTCTCCCAGACAGTACCAATCAGAAGCACACAGAAACTGGATGATCTGCATTGTTGAGTTATCTATTTTTTTTGGTGAAGTTTAATTCAATCTCGTTATTTATTTCACTTTTGAAAATATGCTTTATTTTTTAACTGCATGGAGTATAAGAAAAAGCTGTGGGTGAGTAGCAGTGGTTGAAGAAAGAGCTATTGAAACCCAACATTAGGCAAATCTGCTTAGTAATAAGGGTTGGCAGGTCAATTTTTAAAAGTCTGGCAATGAGCTCTTCATCTCGTTAACTCTTGAAAGCTGGGTCTGGTTTCCTGATTTGAATATGTATTCTACTTCACCCTAAAAAGTTTTTAAATTTGATGTAAGAATTACTGCATGACATTTTCAGGCCTCCGTTTTATGGAAGGTCAAATCTGTCGATCATGTTGATCCCTTTGGGTCTTAAGATCTTTAAATCTATAGCAAAGAAGCTAGCTACCAATTAACTTTTGTGCTTGGAGTACAGTTCTTCAGCTGAGAGCTTCAAATGCCTGTGTTGCATTACCTTCAATTCCTGGAAGAAGTTGAGAGTGATGTTTAGTTGCTTCCTAACCACACAGGACATTTTTCATTTAACTCATATTTTTTTTTCATTATGTCTTCTGGGTCTGTAGTTTTGTCCTAATGATTTCCTGTAAGACTTTATTTTAGTTCTGTATCCTTTCAACTTACAGAATAGTGATCGAGGCATGTGGACATTCATGGTGAACTTGTCCATAATTATTGGGACGGAAGTTCTTTGGTTTATTTGCACTTTTAATCTGTATTAAGTGCTATTATTAATACAAGGAGTTTTTTCTTTGTTGATGTTTGTTTGTTTTCTAGTATCTTTAATGCACAACATTTTATACGTTGTTGAAACGTTTCTCTGTCCATTAGTGGCAGTGCAGCTCTGTGATGAATAAGGATGAGCTTGCTGATTCAGCTGACGGAAGAGAAGATTCACATTTGGTGGCAGCACAGAGTTATGTTGGCTTAACATGAGAATTACCTAAATGATGGTCATCTGTTGTTTGTTCTCTTGTCCTCTGTTGAAAGAGGAGATCTTGTTGCGGATGACTTGATTTGAGTTTTTAACGTTTGCGTCACTGTGTATTTATGGAGTTGTTTTGTGCTTTGTAGTGAGGTTTATGCAATGATCCTTAGAGATGTTGCACCTTTTAGCAAGTAGAAGTTTTCACAGGAGAGAAAAGAGGTGATAGTCTTTACTGCCTGCTTCATCCTGCAGCTCTTAGTATGAGCCACAGCCCCAGACTGTGGACCAATTGCTGAATAAGGACTAAGAGTACAAACATCTGCTTTGAATCTGCATGGTAAGTCAATGTGGGAAGAAGAGACACCCCAAGGGGTTGAATTTAGCTGCACAGAAGAGGAAAAACTGCTATTTATATAGTATGCAAAAGTGTTTAGGTAATGTTCACTCTCAGGAGCAACAGAGGCTATATTCATGGTTATGAGACCAAATTCAGGTCTTATGACAAAAGTTCCTATGCCATTTTACTGGTCATCTGTGATAAGATACACCAAGTATCACAGGCCAGTGAATTACATATACAAGCATTCTTGTAAACAACTCGGTGCTATAATTTTTCTTCTGCACAGATGTTTTGTGAGACAGTCCACAAATATCAAAATGACAAAGACTATTTCAGACCATCAGATACGAGTGATTCTTCTAGAGAAGAAGTAACAGGAATCTTTTCGGTTGTAAGTACAAGACAAGATAAATACCATGTTACCTTTAGGATGAACTGCCAGTATAGACTTCTGTCAAAACTTTTTCTAACATTTACACATTTTTTTTAACCATGCTGTTCAAAATGAACTGTGACAAAATGGAATAGCGTTTTGATTGCTGTAATCATACCTACCGTACTTAAACATTCTGAAGTGTGCTTCATCTCCTAATTTTCGGCTATCAGTAGCATTTATGACCCACTTTACTTACTCTTGAAATCATAGCTTCTGAAACAGAGTGCCATAAAAGATTGTCAGCAGCCTTTTAAACTGTGAACTCTTGTTTTTCAGCATCTCGATAATTTTTGCCTCTTCCTTTTGGGGGAAGAAGAAGAGAGGAAGCTGTTTTGGATCATGACTGCTCCTTGTACTCTCAAGACTATACTTATTACAAGAGCTGTGAATATTTTAAAGACAACTTTAAAAAAAAAAAAAAAAACGAACCAAGCCAAAAACCTAGAAAATTATTTAGCTTATTCCTTCTTTAGTTTAATGGGTGCTACTAATTACCTTTGAAAACCCAACCTAAATGATTAAACATGTTTTTTTTTCTCTTTTCCTTTATTAGTCAGGCATCTTATTAACAAATTGAATTAAACTGTCCACAAAAGAATCCAGAAATAAGAATACAAAAGGCATTGGATTTTTCTGAAAGATATGGAAGTGCTAATAAGCTTTCAAATCAGCCATGTAAAAAAAAAATATGAAGTCTTTAGTACACATCTCTATTGCTTATTTTTAAACTAAAGAAGTAGAAAAAAACCCAGATGTTAAAGAATCAATAATAAAGCTTTTAGCATATTGTAACAATATTGGTAAAAATTACTGATATGATGTTTATAAAATTAAAAGTAAAGCTGAAATTATAATAAGAACCTGCACTGTTGAATCTCCCTCTGAGAGAACAAGGAAATTTATGCTATTTTATAGAGCTATTTAGGATTTTTCTTTTATAGGGTTTTGTGCTAATATTTTTCCAAGTTCATTTTTTGTAGGTCTGTTTTCTCCTTGTGTCTTATTTGAGTGCTGAGGATCATCTGAGTCAAAACCATTACCTTCCACGTGCTTTTCAATCAAGACCTTTGCAAAATGGCCAATTTCACAATGGCTTTAATGGAAAATATAGATTGCTTCGTATTTGATTTAGACCTCACCCCTATGCTTGTTTTCTTTTTCTCCCCTCAGGTTATAAAGCTTTGCATGATTTTTCTCAGTCTTTTGTTAGTATGAGCATGTAACTTGGACAATTGCTCTTCCGTTAATTATTTTTAAACTGCACATAAAATCTTTGATGTTATTTCTAGTGATGTATTTGCAGTTGATATACTGAGAATTAAAACGTTCAGTGGGAATTCCTGGTTCCAGTGGAGTTAAGGAAAGATTTCCATTGAGGGAACATTTTTTCTATATATAATATCTGGGCATGCAGGTCTAAATATAATTAAACATTAGGTCTCGATTTCTTACCAGCCTATCTTCAGTAGAAATATTGATAATCTTTAATAGAGAGTCACAAGCGATAAGACGAGAAAATGGTCTTAAGTTACACGAAGGAAGGTTCGGATTAGATATTAGTAAAAAATTCTTTATGGAAAGGGTTGTCAGGCATTGGAACAGGCTGCCAAGGGAAGTGGTAGAGTCATCATCCCTGGAGGGTTTAAAAGACATGTAGACGAGGTTCTTAGGAACATGGTTTAGTGGTAGACTTGGCAGTGCTAGGTTTACAGTTGGACTCAATGATCTTAAGGGTCTTTTCCAACCTAGATGATTCTATGAAATATTAACTGCAGATATTAGAGCAAATATTTTGAAAGCTGTTAGTTCACCTTTTCTAAGGAGATTCTCCTAGATGGGATTTTCTTCCAAGACAGTTCAATTGAAGTAAAAACAATAGTCCTGTTAGGGATCTTATTTAAAGAACCGGGATGCCAAATTCTTTTTCACTGGTGTCAGACCCAATTTCTGCTAAGGTGGTAATAGCACCTGAAGCCAGGAGAGTTTTATAGGACTGGAGTTCCCTTAAAAGCATTTCTTAGTGTTATTATTGTCTTTTATTGTATGTATTTTTTTTTTCTGTAGTATTCAGATTCTTTCTAACTGCAATATTTACCTAACAAACTAACAGCATACAATACATGAGCAACAACATGTTTTTGATGGATGAAATGGGTATTTGCTGCAGAAGACATAATTATACTTGCTTCACTTACAGGTGTTGTCCTGTTCTGCCTAAAAGGAAGAATACATAGCTATAGATGTTAGTTTTCTTCAGAAATTATTTTATTGTTCTTTTGGACTGCAGCTGGAAGGAAGTGCTGACCCTTTTGAACACATAATCTAAAAGCATCTAGAAAAGTGAAGGCAATGAACTCAAGAAACATTCTTTTTCAAATGCTTATACTAATATAACAAATATTTCTGACTGTATCATTGAGGCTTGGAATTTCTATTTAATTCGTATCACAGCTTTGCTCTCAGAGCACTTTTTCCAAGGAGTCCTAACACAGTGATGGGCAGGGCTGGTGAAGGGAATGATCTGTTTCATGAGTTTTTTGAATGTAGTATTTCTGAGTAGTTTATGAAAGTATAGTTCTTCCTCACTACACATTACACTTCTTGGCCTACCCACACCCAAACACAGTTTGTATGTGGCATAGATTAAAAAGAAGAGAGTTAGAAATTTTTGCCTTAAAAAAAAGGGAATCAAGGAGAATCTAATATGGTCTGGGGATCCTTCTTATTTTGCATATGGTTTCTTCCGTAGGCTCTTTTTAGATTTTTAACTTCTTTTTGACTTCCTGTGTTTGTTAGTCACCTTCTACATTTTTAGCCTGAGAACATCCTCAGGAGGAAGGGCTCAGTGCAACACTGATAAAACCATGCTCAGAAGAAAGGTAATGGGAGACAGTATAAAGCCCCAATCTCAGTATGAGTGTTCTGGTGCCAGTTTGTACTGGAAGTCTTAAGAATACACTGGTGATTTTTATATTTTTTTTTTTAGTCACACAGTGTTTCAAATGGTAACCATCTGGGCTTCTCGGGTTTTTGGAAGTGTGGGTGGTTGTTTTTTTTTCTTTTTTCATTTCTCGAATGAAAATCAGATGTCACAAATGTATTCAGAGTGTACATAAACCTTGACAGAAATGAGCAGATTTGTTTATTGAAAATCATCACCATTCTACCTTTAGCAGCAGGGAAAATGTAATGGCAGAAAATTATTCAAACCCCATGTGTCTTGACTGCAAGGTGAATTTGTAGAAATACACAGCATAATAAGTAAACAGGCTGACTAGACAGACAACATTTTTAGTCTTCTGCTGTTTTATTTAATTATTGTCATTTAATCCTTTTTCAGAGACAGAAGTCCTTCTTGCTTCTCAAACTGAGCATATGGACAATATATTGGTATCACAATTATATCTTAATATCCAGCTGCCATTTGTGTATGCATCAGGGATGGCTGAATGGCTGGCTGGCTGGAATACACTGAATGAACCTGGTGCCTATATAATAATATTTTTGAATAGTTTTAGTCAGTCACTGAATCAGATAGTTGCTGGTCATTGTCATAGATCACTGATAAGTCAAGATAGCACATAGAAAAAAGTTTGAATTAATGGAAGTATGGAAACTGTCTGGAGGTTGAGAAAGGAAGGTCAGTCACTATTCTCTGCCTTTACAGATCAAGGATTATTTGGATTGTGGTAATAAAACGTCAGGGTAGATTTAGCATGCTTGAAAATGTCAAAAACAGAATAATTGGATGACCAGTTCAGACTGCAGATGGGGCTATTTCATCACTGCCCTCAGTGAATCAAATTTTTTTTCTTCTACATTCAAATCTAATATAGACCATCTGATTTCACCATAGACCATAGATGGCTGCAGGGCTGAGCTAGGATGCACCCTGAGTTGTAGGATAGGTATAATTGGAGCAATTCATTCAAGTCATTTTTAAAAGCAATGTATTACGCATGCACAACTTTTAAAAGATACAATTATAAAGATACATCTTTTAAAAAGTGCTTTTGTAGTGAATAAAACAAAATTATTTCTTCATGCTTCTGTGCAAAGTGAGTGGCTACAAAGCATGTGCACAGATTTCCAGAGATACAATACAAAGGGAAGGATAATAACCTTTTTCTGTCACCAAAGAGTCTGCACAAAGATTCCATCAGGATTTTGCACAGTATGATAAAAAGTGCATCAAATCCTCAACATCAATGGAGGTTCAAAGTGAAAGAGAATCAAGCAGAATAAGGTACCCATAAAGAAAAGAAGTAGCTAAATTATATTAAGAAAGCCAAGATAACCGCAAAATTAACAACACAATAGCTTATAGAGTCTGCTTCTGCTAACAAAAGACAATCTTTACCACCTAACATCTCCATTCAGTCCTGGAAAGAAATGGTAATTACATTCTGGAATGAAGAAAATAGTAAAGGCATGGTTTTACAATAAGAATTAAAAATTTGAAGTTGCAATACTTGAACTCTGACCTCTCAACAAAATGAGAGACTTCCCTGTCTCTGCTGACATCACAATGTTGGATGATGCCAAAGGCAGTCTGGAGTTGCGAATAGGTGCCTGACTGCATTTCCGGATTTATTACCATCCTCATGTCAGTGGCTCTTGGTATTCTTGTGGGAGAGGTCTGCAGGCTGCCGTGATGCAGGGCAGCTGCTTTGGGGACCGTTAGCTGCAGCACAGAGCAAACCATCAGGACACGGCCCCTGGTGCAATGGCACCACCCACCAGAAAAGACATGGAGGGATTTCCTGGAGGGCAGGATCCTTCCTGGAAAGAGTCCCCTGTCCCTTACTGAAAATAAAATTTGGAAGTTTTCTGCAAATACTGTGGCAGTACGTAACCACAAAGTGGATGCTGCCTCCTGGACCCAGAGGTGATCAGAAAGGTTTCTGCAGTAGGACTATACATTTGCAGTTTATATACTTCCAGAGAGCAGAAGAGATAGAGCTGGTCAAAGGTTTCAGTGTGAAAGCTTGACACAAACAAATTTGTGCAAATTGCACTGTCAGCTCTTAAGTCAAGAAAAGAAATCAGCCTGGGGGACAGGCAGTGAAATGCAGGAAGCACAACTCTTTTTGACAGGGCGCTCCATCAGCTTGCACAAAGGTCTCCCACAGGGAGAATCAGGAACCTCCCATCCAGCAGCTCTGAAACTCAGCAAGAAGAATCCTTTATTAGCAATGGGTGCAGACAGTCTTAAGAGGGTCCCCCCTGCCAGCAGAAACCCCCTGTATCGAACTTATATCTGACCTAAGTAAACTCTTGCCACTGACTAGAGGTCTGTGAATGCACTTGCATTGGCATTGACGAGTTTTTTTTGCCAAGACACCATCCAGCTCTAAGGGCCAATAACCACAAGACTAAAGTACCTACTCACTCCAAAATGGAGCAGTGGCTTAAATCTGCTTTTAGCTTAAAATGTGCGTGAGCCTCTAATATCCAAACCACAAAGTTTTTGTTCTCAGCTACTGCTTTTCAGAGGGAAACATATTCTGGAGATTTTTTTTTTCCCATGGAAATCTCGTGCTTTGTACTTTTGGTTGAAGCAAACTGAAACAGAAATATTTTGGGAGTTGCTTTTTGTTATTTTGCCATTTATAACTACACATATGTCTTCAAAAGCAAAGGTTTAAGGTTTGTGTTACTTAAAAATACTTCAGAAATATGTGTCTTGGAGCTCTTCAAAAGCAAGTATAATAAAGAGCAAATGAAAAAAAAATGCAAAAAAGGAGGTTAAGGAAGATTAGAACTATTTTTTTTTGGCTTGTTCTATTTCCATATCTCTTACATACAGAGAAGTTCTAAATCAAGTACATTAAGGCTTAACACGGTTCATCTTTGGACACTGCATAGGTAGAAACAGCTCCTGAGGTCACTCTGCTACTGCCGTAGCCCAGAAAGAGCCAACATAAGTTTGTTTAAATTCAAAATGTGTTCTGGCAACACATGCCCATCTGCTAACCCTCTGGCTAAGAGTCAGGTCTGCAAAAGTAACATAAAGATGCATCTCCTGGCTTCTAGTATGATTTTCACCCCTTCAGATGCCTTCAAGAGCTTTTGAGCTGCCTGAAACAACTTTTCTAACAACATAAGAAAATAGCCAATGACTGCAAGGAGGGCGAGAAGCAGTTTAAAAGAGAGACAGAAAAAGGCAGTCAAAGGGAAAAGGAGGATACAGACAATAAAAGCAGAAGCTAATGTGTCCTCACCGAATTTTGGGCAGGAGGGTCTGTTGCTGTTCATTTTGTTGATGGAGTGTGGATCAGGGAGGTTCTTGTGGAAAGGCCCTAGGATTGGGGATGTCACTGAGCTGCGGGGTTGAAAAATACTGATAATGATTATTTTATCAACAAAGTGTTAGAAACACATTTAAAGGTTCTGATATACATTAGAATGTTTTTGGCAGTTCCACAGTGTTTACATCCACTCTGAAAAAAAAAGGGCAAAACTACCATGTCCATGTGCCAAAAAAGAGCCAGTTTCTTTCATTTATCCTTGTTTTCTGCTTATGCACTCAGGTTCAACATGATGAATTAATCATGTCTTACAATGCTACAGGTTGACTGCATCTAATTGGATGAGTGCAAAATATTTCAGTGTGGTAGTTACCATGCTTCAAAAAGTCTTTTCTGCATATGATGTAGTACGTGTATATATGACCACAAGTAAAGAAGAAAGAAGAATATTGATACAGGATTTTAAGAAGAAAAATGAAAAGCAGAATAACAGTTATGATGAATAATGAACAGAGAAAATATGAGACCAAAATATAGAGAGTCAGTCAACATTGGGGAGAGTGGGAAGTGACAAAAGCAGAGATGATGCAGGAAAAGACTTCACATATTAACATATGGACATTTAAAATGGTACATTGAACTAGGTGTACCTCCCTGAAGAAAGAAGCAATTGTCTTGCAGGGCAAGTATAGATATGCCTTAAGACTCTACGAGCCACCATCTATGGTGATAGAAACAGGTCTGCATGTCAGTGGGATTTTGGTGTCTTGGAAAATGGTTGAAGTTATTAGATTTTTGGGTTAAAAGTCTGCATAATAAAGTGTGGGAACTTGCAGCAGGAATTGATATGCACACAAGCTCAGTCTTGCATGGACAGAAATAGGTGTGAAGGTGTCCTTCATCTTCCCAGGAAGAGCCAGGAACATCAGAGCATCCACAGTGACTGGGCAGGGAAGGAAGCTGAGCTGTATGCTTGAGAACATGGCACAACATGTAACTTAGGCTTTTCAAGTGCAAATTGCACCCAGAAAGAGGAGTCTGTCTTTTTAAGCGTTTGGGTTACACTTTGTGGTGTTGGAAAATAAAACTTAAAAAGGCATTTGAAAGAAATATTTTGATAAAATGAATGTATGGGAGCAAGAAGGATGGTAGCATTTTAATTTCCAGCCTAAATAGTTTTAAAAATGAAATGCTAAATGTGAATTTAAGGTTGGATAAGTTGTTTGTAGAGTTTTTTGTTTGTTTTAGAAAGGACTTTTTTCCAGTTTGGACTACAGATGGGTCTCATGGGATTTGCTTTCAAACATAAGGCAGATATTCAGGCTTTCAGATTTCATTACCACTTTCTTCATTATTGTGCCTTGAGGAGCTATAAATAACACATGGCTAATTTGTGAATATGGCACGTTCCAAGGGATGTGTGTATTTTAATCAGGGCACCTTCTGACATTTGGTAATTGGTTTACAGATTTGTTATATAATTTCATGATTATTAAGTTGTTAGGGGGGAAAAATCTAAATTTATGTGATCTAAAATCTGCCCTCATTGGACCCTTACAGCAGCTGTGCTCCTTCTAGGTCTAACTATGGACAGATTTTAAGTCAATGAGTACACAGACTGGCATATTTTATCTATTTCTTATAGTTTAGTAATGTAATTAGTAGTTATGTTCTTCATGATATTTTTCTTCTAATTAAAAAATTTTATTTTTGTGTATATCACTAAGCTGCTTTTAAAATGTATGTAAATTTTGTCTGGTAAGGAATCTTTTATGTTGGAAGCTGAATGTTTGTTGCTGGGTTTTGTGGGTTTTTGTGTGTGTGAGGTTTTGGGGGGGTTTTGTTTGTTTGTTTACCTGTTCATAAGAACAATTGTTGCAAGTATGCAAATTGTGGAATTGTGAGAAATTGTTTTAGATGCTGCAAAAGACCCTTTGAAAATCTGTGCACAGTGACTATCTGGAAAAGCCATTTTATTTCTGGAGGGAATCTGTGTTATTTAAGCATTACATGTATAACAAATTCATTTTTATGACTTGATCTTTTAACTTGAGATGTCTTGGTGCTAAAATGAGCTTTACTCAGTCCTGGCCAGGAGCTAGCAGTACAGTCAGGTGTCTAAACAAGCTTGCTTTGCTTTGTTCTCAAGGACATGGATTTGAGAAAGAAATTACAAAAGAACTCTCACAAATTTTCTCATTTTGTAACCTGCCTGTACATTTTCCATAGCTGTACCTCACACAGAAAAGAGCCAGTCCTATTGAGGGTAGAGGATGAGCTGTAACTGTGGTGGACACATGCTGGACATTTCCCAGCTCAGGGCCACAAACCAGCAGGTAAGAGCCAGCACCTGAATTTTTGGTGCTTCATCTGCCAGTGCCTGTCACCTCACCTGGCTGTTGCTCACACCTCCATACAGATGTCTCACTAAATTGTGGCCACTTGGGGATATCAACAATAATTTTCATTGTATCTGCATACTGGTATTTCTATTTATGCATGAACATCATGCTTTTGGCAGTTCCACGGTGTTTGCATCCATTCAGATCATCATATGCCACTGGCATATCTGCATTTTTTCTCCTAGATTATTTGCAAATAAATGTGGAATTACTACTTTTCCATTCTTCAGCATTCAAAATCTGGTTTTTTTTTTGAAAACAGTTCTGAATATGTATTTTGTGCAATCCTCTCCTGCAGCTGGGGCATCCAGTCCCTGGAAATGGGCTGGGTAGTGATTTGGAGGCTCCAAATGAGACCACTCTGCCTAAAATAATAGACATATGATGTAGATTAATAAGGAATATTGTCTCCCTTTTTTGAACTGTCAAAACCAAAAGTACAGACAAACTGAAAATATACCATATTTTAAATATTATTTATTGAATATTTATTTACTCTTTTCCACAAAATAAGACATACATGTCTGGATTTCCAAAGTTATCTTACTTCTCCGGCCGCATAATGTCTAGGCTAGCTTCTAATTAACTAATATTTCAACTATAGATTACTGTATTGTCATCGTTCATTTATATTATTAGCTCACTGGATAAGGGTAATAAGTGAAAAACAGCAGGTTCACTTGTGAACATCTGCTAGTTAGCAACTAGAAGCAAGCAAGAGTTCACAGTAAGAGGTTCCTGCCATTAATTTATTTATCATTCATGAAATACCTATACACAGACTATGATTTTTAGCTTTTTGCTAGTCTGAATTGTTTTAAAAGTATTCCTGGTTAGCCCATGAACAGCCTGGAGCTGGAATCCTGAGTACTTCTATGCCTATGTTACAGTTAGCCAATGCAATATCAGCATTTTGAGACTGATTAAACCAAAATTATTATAAAAATCCACTAAACCCCTTGCAATTTCTTCTGCCTAGTTTTACTCTGGTTTTGTTGCTGCAAGCGCCCCATCAGCAGCAACCATACTGCAGGTTATGAAGGTAAGATTTGTCTGCCCAGCCAAATATTCCCACATACGGCTGTACCAGCTGCTCACAAGGGGCACGAGCTGCCCCGTCTCACGGGGCGCTGCCAGGGAGCCCTGCTGCACCCCAAGCCAGCACTGCTGATGGCTGGGGATGCATGGCCATAGGCTGCAGATGGGGCTCCTGCTGTCCCATTAGCTGATGATTGCAACCACCTGTGGCATGTTTTGACAAAATAAAAAAAGGCACCTGTGATAGATGTTAGCATCTCTTACTGCAGCATGAATTGAGGCAGTTTGGACCATACAAGGCTGGCTCAGACCAGGCAAATGACTAAAAACCTTTCCTTTCCAGACCTTCACCTCTGCTGGTGTGTTGAAAACCCTGCAGAGGCTCCAGGTGCTGTGGAGTTCTTTTTTGCCTTCTGCTACTTGCTGCTGACATTTTACAGTGTTTTACATCAGTGTTTCCCTCTGCTGCTGTGCCAGTATGAGTGATGGAGGTACCTGAAACACTTGCAGTTGCTGCAGGGACGAGGACACAGAAGGGGCACATTTAGAAACCAGAATGAATCCCCACACAGTAATGTGAGTGACTGCTGTGGTAGCATGCAATGTTGCCAAAGACAATTCACAATTGCTCTTGTGTTGTTATATGAAGACTCTTGACTGTGGTTGGAGCCTGTGGTTTGCGAACAGAGAGGAAAGGGAAATTTCTGCAGAGTCCGATAGTGTAATAGTTACTGCTCCCCTGCTGAGCCCGGCACCTGGCTCTGTGTCAGCTTCTCCTATCGAATATTGGAGAAAGCATTAGCCCTGTTTTCCAATGGAAATGATTGCCCGGCACTTCCCCAGCCTCTGCTCATTTGGACTTAAGTGTGGTATAACCCTGCCAGCACTCCTATTAGTGTTTTCTATCAGGGCTCCCTTGGTTGTTTTTTTGTTTTTGTTTTTTTTCTATATCCCCTCTGCCTCTGCATCACAAGGCTGCTTACACAAATTACTTATGAGGATTACAATCTTCCTTACAAGAATTGCTTCACTGTAGTGTATCATAGACAACTAGCATATAATTTATATTTTTGTAGGAAGCAGTGTGTCCTCTCTTTGCAAGCTGTACTGTTTATTAGCTTGAGTCTCACACAGACTTCTGATGAAACTCCATGTGCTGTGATCAAGGATTGTGTACATGAGCATAATTTCAGGTAGGTCTGATGTCTATGCATACTCATGTGCACAGTTATATTGAGATGAAAAGCCACTAATTTTGGTAGAATTATTCAAATACAGAGTCCACAGTTTGTCAACATTAACTCTGAAAGACTTGTCTCCAATGTGGCTATATGGTCTATTCTGTTACAATAGATGCTTCCACAGATGGCTGGTAGGCAGCATATGGTGCTTGAGACTATTAGCTTTCATGGTCATGGCATGTGTGGACACGCAGCCCTTGCTCCCAGAGGATGCATTTCTCCTATGCCAGTGTGGTGGGTTGACCTTGGCTGGACACCAGGTGCCCACCAAAGCCACTCTATCGCTCACCTCCTCAGCTGCACAGGGGAGAGAAAATACAGCAAAAGCCTCTTGGGTAAAGATAAGGATAAGGAGAGATCACTCACCAATTACTGTCATGGGCAAACAAGACTCAACTTGGGGAAATTAATTCATTGCAAATCAAAAGTCAGAGTAGGGTAATGATAAACTAAATCTTAAACACCATCTCCTCACCCTCCCTTCTTCCCCAGCTCAACTTCAATCCTGATTTTCTCTGCCTTCTCCCCCAAAGCAGAGCAGGAGGATGGGGAATGAGGGTTGTGGTCAGTTCATTACATGCTGTTTCTGCTGCTCCTTCCTCCTCAGGGGGAGGACTCCTTACACTCTCCGCTTACTCCAGCATGGGGTCCTTCCCATGAGAGACAGTCCCTCCTAAACTTCAACACGAATCCTTCCCAGGGGCTGCAGTTCTTTACAAACTGCTTCAGAATGGGCCCGTTCCACAGGGTGCAGTCCTTCAGGAACAGACTAGTCCAGCATGGGTCCCCCACGGGGTCACAAGTCCTGCCAGCAAACCTGCTCCAGAATGGGCTTCCCATGAGGTCAGAGCCTCCTTCAGGCATCCACCTGTTCCATCACGGGGTCCTCCCTGGTCTGTAGGTGGATCTCTGCTCCACCGTGGACCTCCACGTGCCTCAGGGGCACAGCCAGCCTCATCATGATCTGCACCACGGATTGCAGGAATCTCTGTTCTGGCATCTGGAGCACCTTCTGCTCCTCCTTCTTCACTGACCTTCTTGTCTGCAGAGTTGTTTCTCTCACATATTCTCACTCCTATCTCCAGCTGCTGTTGTTTGTGCAGCATCTTTTTCCCCTTCTTAAATATTCTAAGTTATCAAAGGGATGCTACCAGTGTCACTGATGGGCTCAGGCTTGGCCTGTGGTTGGTCCACCTTGGAGCTGGCTGGCATTGGCTCGACTGGACATGGGGGAAACTTCTAGCAGCTTCTCAAACAAGGCATTCCTGTACCCCAACACTACCAAAACCTTGCCATGCAAACCCAAAACAGCCAGGCAGCACTTTTACCCATGCTCCACATTATGTGGTTTTGCTTTTGGGGGTTTCACTCGAAGGATGCTTCATTTGCAGTGCAGACAGTTTTTTTTTTTTACTATTTTGCAACACAGGCACTCAGTTTCTATCTACAATGTTGTGGGCTTTTTTAATGAGTCCAATGAAATTTCATTAATAAATCAGTCTGTCTTGTGCTTGAGAAAAAGGCAGCATTTACTTGTCAAAGCAAAAATTGATAATATTGCTTTGCAAATAGGTTTTGTTGATTTCTGGGATCTTTGAGACTGTCCAGGCAATCACTGATGGGTTTTATTGTGCTGGCTTCAGCTATGCAATACTGTAACAAAATGACATTTTTCAGTGACTTGCATTCTTGCAATTTTTCAGCGTACAAAGTATTTGCCGTAAAATAGAGACTTTCCCATAAAGTAGATAAAGGAACTTCTTTGATGCTTTCATTCAAAGAATCCTCTTCCATAAGGTGAGCATTAACAAGATGGTAGTGTCACATTCTCATGACAAGGTTTCTAACTGAACAGATCATTAGAGAGAAAAGGATCAAAGCCACTTCCAGACGTTACGTTTCAGGTAGACGTGAGTGTGTCACTGACAAAAAAGCTAAAGTAGCAAACTTCACATGAGGGGAAGCTCACTCCTCCTGTCTTTCTCTCCTTTGCAATTTCCTTTCAGTGGGTCACAAACTTCTCAAATTTTAAGAGAGTCATGTTTTAATCCACCTGCAAGGGTTGATATAACACTGGTAAGGCTTATGAATATACGATCAGAAAAAATGTTGGTTCTTCTTCATTACTGGTGGGCAAGACTCAAATACATCATTAAAGAGTTAAGTGCTGAATTCCTACTGGCTTTGCAGGTTTCCTTGGTCTGGAGTTGCCTTTTTTTGTAGGGAATTGTTATTTATCTAACAAAAGCCTGAAGAAATTCAATTAAGCATAGAAATGTTTCTGGGCAGTGCAGTAAAATATTATTTTGCAAAATGTTTTCTGTGACACTGAAGTCCCAAGCACAAAATTACCATTAATTTAAATGGGAAAATAAGCTAACTTAATGTGTAGAACTATAGCTCTTCTCTCCCCTCTGCCTACTGGTAGGACATTCAGTGTCATAACTCTCAGGGATATGGAATATAAAACCTAGCGTTCAACATCATAGGAAGCTGTTAGATCCCGATCACAGTGTATTCTGCAGGCAAAAAAGGCACTTACATTACTTTATGTCTGTTGAATTTGTTGGATTATCATTAATCACGTTGATCCTAAAGTGCAGATCAGATCCTTGTATATCTCAAAGGAAGCAAGCAAGCTATGCACTGAGTTTAAATGTTATACAATAGGATTGTAAGACATGTAGCCAAAGTGCTTCTCAAACTTTTTACAGATACTCCAAAACATTTGAAGCATTTGACAGAAAAGAATAAGCAAGGGCAACAGTGATTGATCCATGTTTTTAAGAAAAAAAATGAAGCCATATTTCCACTAGAGGTTTCAGACGGACATTGATATATTTATCATGAAAGATCCCACGAGTGCCAGCCTTTGCATCACTAAAAATGTAGCCTACTGCAAGAATTTACAGCTGTAATGTAAGATTCACAGCCACTCTCTTTATTTATTGGAAAAATATCTTGCAGCTGAGTAAAGACATAAATCTAAAATTAAATCACAAAAACTACTTCAAACTTGTGCTAAGGATACTCCTTAAACTTGTGGGGCCAGGACAAGATAAAACTAATGATGAAACTCAATTGAGATGAATAGTTTTTATTTATTCATCTATTATGTCAAACATCACTTTACAGCTAATATGTAAAATCACAGATTATTTGAGAGTATTTGCTATATAAGCATACCAGGAGGACTTAAAGACAGCACATTAGACAAAGATACATCCATGAATTTCTTTTGTTATGATTTGTAGTTTTCATGTCACTGTAGAATTATTTTTATAGTTTATTTTACTGGTGCATGGTGCAAGAGAACTCTATATGTTCTCAAAGAACAGCTTCACAAACACTGACAGTCTGTCACACAAGTTCTTTGCATAGATACAGGCATAAATGTCTATGTTAACATTATTTGTCTTCAACATTATTTGACCTTTTAGATCACTGCAGACATTTTAAGTGTTTACAGTCTGCAGGTATTACTGTCTTCTGCAGGTGACTTCTTTGGGAAAGTGGCCTGAAATGGTCCTCCCTCTTCATGAAAAGTGTGAAAATTGTACAATGTCCAGCTTTTTGCAGAGAGAACTGAGGTGAGCTAGATTTGAGAGGTTTTAAAATGGGACTTCAGTTTATTTCTCCTTTTTCATCTGGTTAGAAAGAAAACAATATTAGCAACTTTACCAAATGAAACCAGATGTTAGTTTGATGATCCCAGAAGTACAATGAGTGCACCTAAAGAATTTATGGTTTAAATAATTAAATTTGAGTAATTATATCTGCTCAAACTTGAGAACAAGGAATAGGAGAGACTGAGAAGTTGAAGATCTGCTCTTTCCCAAACAGTCATGCTTGATGTTTTTTTGAAGCCCAGATCCAAGGCCCTGAAATAGAAAGGAAGAAGTGTTTGTGCTGACTTCACTACTCTCTGTATCACATGCAGAATTGCCGCTTCACTGAGGACCTGTCTGTGATTGTCCTTATAATGTTGACTTTTCTTTAAGGATAGTTCAGTATTCCTGCAATGCATCTGGACTTGGTGGCTTCAAGATGAGACAGGGATGTAGCCATGTCTCAGTAGGAGGAGAACAGAAGAGAGCAGCAGAGCAGGACTGATAGTGACTAGCATTGTAGAGGTTCCTGTGGCCACTATCCCAGCCAGGAGAAAGGAGACAAAAGACAAACGAGCCCCAAGAGCAATCAGTGTTAATGTGTCATTTTGGATGATGATGATCCACAGTTTCTATGTAGTGATTTTTCATCTCTAGATCTTATAGCTCTTTATCTCAATTTTGCAGGTTGCAAAACTGATTTATTACACCAGCAGCATTAGTATAATTAGTGCTGATTATTCTCTGAGCTTTCTCTTCTTTAATCATTCTGCTTCTGAACCTGTTAATTGGAACTAAATCCCTGTTTATCAAATAGTGTAGGTTTTAGCAGCTGAATACAGTGGGTTTTGCTTAAGTCTCTCTCCACCTTGAACTCAGGCATTTTTATAAAAGCTTTGGGAATATTTGTGCAGGATTATAATGATTATAACTAGAACAGGATTTGACTTTTTTTTTTTTCTTATATCATTTGAGCTCTTGAAGATCTGAACACTTTGGAAAGGGGGCAGTGGTAAGCAATAACACTATTCATACTCAAATCACACTAGTATGATGTGTAGGCAGTTTGAAGGAAATTATTTCATCTATCCAGGACGCATAACAGTTATCACACAAGATTAATAGGAACTGTGCAATTCAAAAATTATAAGGACAAGGGAAAGCCTTTTGTTCTCATCTTCTTGACTTCATGTCGAGACCTTCAGACCATCAGTGTTTACTTCTTCAGGAGAAAATTGACGGAAATTATCAAAATGGGGACTGTGATCTGCTTCCTTTTCCTGCAGGACAACCATAGGAGGTGCTTTGGTTTTACCTTCCCTCTCCCCAGCAAGTTCACTCATGCAGCAGTGGAGCCCAAAGATGTGAGCTCTGTCCTATGCTCTGACCCCTGGCTCAATACTGAGGAGCAGCTGTTGACTCCTCATAGCAGTAATGTTTCTAGTTTGCTCTTAATAAAACTTGGTTATATTCTGGTCATTTTTCAAATGCTTTGTTCTTATAACTAGTGTTTTGTCTAGGAATCTATGAAAAAAACTATTAAGAATAATCTACTGGAGGTTCTCATAAATTACCTACCATATTCATACTGTTACTCAGTAACAGAATCTATTTTTAAATTGTCAGGTAGAATACTTTTTGGCCAGCCTGGAGAACTTCGAATTATCTCTAATCAAGGGTTGTTGGGATGAAAGAAAATACGTGGAAGCAGTATGTGAATATTCTTCAAAACTGAAATGATACAAAATTAGAAAAAAAAAAGGACTGTAGAATACTTGTTCAGTATGTGTTCCTTGTATTACCAAAGCCTGGTTATGATGATATATCATACCATGACAGGAGTTAAAAAAATGCAAAATATATGGCTGTGGTGAAATGATGTAAGAAAGGGGAGCAAGCAATAATTGCTTCATCTCAATTCTTCCAGTGGGTCTGGATCTGATAGTTCTTTTCCTTCATTAACAGGTGTCTACTGGGATTTTTTGCTTTCTACCCACCCCTCCTCAAACTGCTGTAAAAATGCTTACTAATAAGGATGAATATCTTTTTTTCCTGTTTTCAGTTTCCCCATACAAAAATCTTTATCTGCCATATATATCATATAAATGCTTGCTGAGCTCCATGACTTACTACTGATTGCCTCCATTAAGAGCATCCTATTACTCATTTGCTTCTATCTGTTGCATTTCTATGTTAAAATCTTTTATATTTCAAGTTACTATAAAAATTCAAGGGTAAAAGGGACAGAAGCTTAGACATATTATATTGACCTAGTGTGTCCCTGAACACTAGTGGCAAATAAGGTGCTGACAGCTCAGACTCAGCGAGGGGAGGGCATGGTCGTTTCACAATCCCGTTAGCAATGGACCATACCTGGGAGTTACTGGTGCACAAATAGGACAAGACCAAACCAGAGATCTGCTCCAAGGACACTGAAACCTGGGAAACAGGTAAAATAGAGCTTCCCTTTATTTGTTGGGTTTGGGTGGGGGTTTTGTTGTTGTTATTGTCGTGTTGTGTTTTTTTAATATCAAATTTTATAATAGTATTGAAATATAACAAGATCTGAATGTTTTTCTTCTACTGGTGCTGCCATCTTTGGTGCTTTGATAGGTTGATAGCAACATGGAATTTCCTTTCCTCTTTCCCTACCTCAGTCTGATCATCATTCCCTAACGACTGGGAAAGTCAATGTAATTCTCTAGCTCCAGGAATTAGGAGATTAGGAATGTTTTTCTTCATCATTTTGGTAGCTGCAACAATTCTTCTCAAAGTGAAACGAAACATAAGGGGAAAAAGTCACATCTTGGTCCTAGCTCGACCCGCTGCTGAGGCAAGTGACTTGCTGCAGATCTTCTTTAATGGTTCAGGATACTTAATTGGAACAGAAAATATTTGGGGCTGTGCCAAAAACATTTCTTTTAACTTATTAGGGTGAGGTTGCAAGTAATTTTCTACTACACAAGAGTGTTTGAGGACCCAGAGAGTAGGGGGAAGAGACAAGGGGATATCAATAGCAGTCTGTGAGTGTTTGCCCCTCTCTTCTCACCCTTCCAGGTGCATGAGCATGACTTGACTCTCTGCTCTGGTGAACAGCAGCAGACAGAGGGGTTTCTGCCAGGGTTTCCTCTTCGCCAGGCAAGGAAACCAAGATGGTTGCTCTGGGACACGAAGGTACAAAATGGAAAGACTAAGCTGCATCTCAAAACACACACACAAAAAACCCAAACAACAACAACAACAACAAAACCAACCAACCAACCAAACCACCCCTCCCAAAAACGCCCAACAACCACAAAAAACTGCAGTGTCTCCACAAACTTCTGCAAACACTGTGGCTGTGCAACGCCTTATACTCAGGCCTGTATATAAAGGGATGATTCAGTCCCTTTACAGTTGGTTCTTTGACAGGATCCCCATTTTGGAGTATTTCCCTGTACACAGGCCTCTGAATCACTTGCTGGTCTTATATTTTTCAGCTGTATATCCCAAATATATTTCAACTTTGTTTAAATGTGATGAGTAAATTATTCTCATGGTTCTGTCACTAAAGATGAGCCTAGTCTTTCCTCTGTGTGAGAAAAAAATCATTTTTATATGGTGACTCATCTCCTAGATTTAGCTTTACCATATGCTGTTGATTGCTTATTTAAATTGAATTAATAAAATGTTGACGTTTGGTTTCAGTGACATTACTGAGTGCAGGGTGGTACATTAATTGTTATATATAATGTTTAACTGCATTTACCAGAGATTTAGCATGAATGAATTTTTATTAGAGGAGAAACATTTGCCTGGTGAACAAGTTTATAGCGAGAAGGGAGAATTAATCTCTAGGCTTACAGGGTCTTTATTAAAGGGAAAAAGTATGTAGCTTCCCTCCATCTCAAGTAGTGTTTGACCTTTTGTCCTCAACCTCCACTTGCCATCAAGCCAAGTTCTCAGCTTCATTCCTTCCTTAAGTAGGCACAGAAAACATGTGATCCTCTTTCTGGTTCTGCTCTGTCCTTCTTCAGGTATAGTTTCTCTTTTTTTCAGAGAAACTTTATATAGAGTTTTATTTTTCTATCATCTGAGGATTTTATTTTGTGGAAGAAGAAAGCCCCATTTTTTCAAGTGCTCCTTTTGCAGTCACAATTTTGTGCTTGTTTCTTTCTCATTTGCCATGAGACCAAACATTCGTTCTCTGTTTAGTATCACTGAAAAGAAAACAAACAAACAAACAAAAACCAAGCAGCTTCTGCTATGGTTACCCAGTAATTATTTCCCATTTTAATCCTGATTATGGAGTCTGAGTTGAGTTTTCAGGCTGATAATCTCTCATCAGTTCACTGCAAAGAGAACAGAAAACAATGAGATGGGGGAAGAAATGGGAGATGGTACAAATGTATTTTTTTTTTCTCCTGACCTTCCAAATCTAAGATGCTGTTGTATTTTAAAGAACAAGGCATGAGCTGGGAGGAGGGAGCTAAAATGACATCGTGTGTTCCATTAGCTTTTTATGTCGTTTTTCTATTCTGTTTCTAACCTTTCTGATTGCAGTACATTTACCCGGGTTTTGTTGTTCGTTTTTTTCTTAAGTCTTACTTAAAACTATATTTCCTTTTTAGTTCTATTTGTCGTTACTGCAAGTAGTATTTTATGATTGTCTGCTTTACTAATTCCCACAGTTACTGGCTTGTGAAATGTAGGCAATACACTCCCAGCACTGGGTCTTCTGTGTATAGAGTTTTTATAATAAAACACCCCGATTCTCACAGCACAGGTGGATTAAAATGCTGGAAAGACATAAAAGCATAATTTGCGTTAGGGTAATTTATTTTCACAGTTGCTGATACTATGTAAAATGAGACCAAACACTGAGGAAATACAGAAAACCAAAAGAATACAATATAGAGAAACCAAAGAACTTTGTCCAAGCAGTAAGTTATCCATTCCTGTATCATTTGCTTAAATTATACATGTATTGAATTGTCTTAATTACTGTCTAGATGTGAATTCAACCAGTCTCTTCACTGAATCTACACAGGAGAGTACAGATGTGCATAGGCCTCATTGTTACCCCTTTATTGGTCTCCACCAGGTGGTGATACATAAGTGCCACAAATTAACAATAACAATTAACTATAAACAAATTAAAAGGGAAACAGGGTGTTATTCAGTATTAGTTGTGAAGTGGAAGCACAGGTAGAACAAAGACACTGATATTAATCTATCAGCCTAGGATGAAGGCAAAGATAAGAAAACTATTGTTTTTTTTCTTTTTTTAACATCGTTAGAACCAGTAATGCATTACTTCCTTATGAGAAGTGACTTATTCTCCTCCTTTACAATCCTGTCACTTCTGTAATTATTTTTGGTTAGATAACTTATTTTCTGTAAATCAGATCTGCAACATTATAGCCCAGGCTCCTCAACAAACACCAAACCATTTTCTCAGTAAGAGGCCTTATAAATTGTTTATTTCTACTTGAAAAAAAGCACTTCACAGTTGTTGAAGAATCATAAAGGAAGTGATATTTAAAATAGATTTAGGGAAACAAAAATATTATTTAAATTTTCTTCCTTGTCATACAAACCACTCATCTTAAAAATATGGTTAAATCTTTCTCAGTTATGATTTAATACCAAAGTCCATTGGTGAGATAGTAAAGACATACCTCATAACCATTTTGTACGGGAGATCAGCAACCTTTAGGGAATATGAAGCAAACAAATTTCAGATTCTGGAAGTGTTTAGTTAATTAATTATGTGAAAGAGTGTGAAGCTCTAGTGAGTGCCATACTGGTGCAAACTGGACTTCAAATGCAACATAAACTGTTTAAACAGTTGGTGCAAGGCAGGTGGTTCAGGAATTTCAACCTGAAATGTTCAAAAATTCTTACAGTAATACATCGAAATTTGTATTTTTGTACTTTACCCTCTGCTACCTCTTGTCCATAGTCAGTTCTCACTCGCCATACAAACATCTTTACTTTGAAGGCAAGTATCACCAAAAGCCTTTGCACAATTTTGAACCTCAGTTTCACAGCTTCTTAAAAGCTTTAGCAAAGTTTCCTATGGAATATGAGAGATAATTTCCTGTGAAAATGACAAAAGTTATTAACTTTACTGTGTTTAATTCTGTCTCTGAGGATTTCATTGACAAGCAATTTGTTGTTGTGTCTTCATCAACAAAATCTCATGACTTTATATTAAACATAGATGTATTTTTAGGTAAACCCTTTTAGTTGAAAGCCTGAAACTATAAAGAATATAAGGCTGATTAACTGGTCTGCATTACTCATGCAGTTCCAGAGACCCTTATGCCTTTTTCTTGCTTAAAACAACATGGATAAGGAACTAAATATTCTCTGTATTACTAAGTTTTCTCATTCATGTAGGGGAGGGTTTTAACATTTAATACCTTTGGCTGTTCTTGTTCTGTGTGTTCAAATATTTTTTACTTGGCTACTAAAACTCCATTTTCTGGTCCTTTATGGACAGTCATCAGAACTGTGTGAACTATTCTGCTCAAAATAACAGCCTTAACAGTAGCAGGGGAAAGGACGTCTTCTGAAAGAATGACATCAGATGGATTTATTTTCAGCCTAGACCTTTAAAATATTTTTTGTTGTTCTCCAAATAATTCCAACTCTCTCTATAAAAATAATTCACAGAGAATGCCATGTTTTATCAGAGGTACATGGTCTTTTTACCATATTTAATGTACAGTTTAATAAAAGAACACTGAAATAGGCTCAGTCACATTATTTTTAAAGCTATATTCAGTACATTGTCAGTTTTTGAAGAAAAGAATGAAAGTTCTGTAACTTATCTTTCGTCTATACATCAGATCACTGCTTATGGTTAGTTCCAATATAAATGGCAAAATGTTTTTTTCTTTTTCTTCTGAATTGCATGGGTAAGTAGGTATGACTTTCAGTCAACTATTCATTTTATACTGATTACAAAAATACTTCGAATTACATATGAACCTACTGCATTCTCTCAGTGCCTTATAGTTTGGGATTTCATTATTTTAATTCTTCTTATTATATTTGCAAAGAGAGTCATACAAATTATGAATTCAACTTTGATTCATGTTTGCTATGGCATCAGAATCTCCTTCCCTCAAGCTATTGAAAGTATGTTTGTTGTTTAACAGAGCAGAGAAACCAAAACACTCTGAGCAACACACACATTTTTCTTTGTACCCCTGCCCTGGGGTCAGATCTTTTTCTCAGTTTTAGTGTTTTGTGGTGTTAAAATAATGTCCTTATTTGATGGGATTCCTGTACTGAAGAATAACAAATAGGTTGGATATTTCAATCCAACTACTCAAAGGCTAAAGAATAAGATAAGTAATAGAAATGAGGATGCAGTTACTGACCAAGTGTGTACATTCTGGGTAATGTTTGTGAATTATTCCAGTAGCATGGTAGGATTCAAGGGCCGAGAGTGATAAACATAAACCATGCCACCTACATTTAAATCTATATTTGTGCATCATATTAACTCTTATTCCAGATTACTCTAGGATTCTGGCATGTCTTAAATATTTTACTGAACTGAGACTGTAACTGTGACATAAGGAATGGTGATGATGAATTGTTATGTTATTCAGAGGTTGTCAACAAGGCATAGCGAAAAGACACAATGTTTTTGGCGTAGATGAGCTAAGATAGTAAAAAAATCTATGAAACAAAGGACCTAAAATATTTGTATAACAAACACAGTTTTGTTAAATTAGAAGGGCCCAGCTTCTTTGTCCTCAGTACTAAGAAGTCTGTAAGGAGCTAGAACCTAATTGCAGTTGACCAACAAATTCACAATATGAGAGAAATTCTTAATCTTGTGTTTGGGCCTTCTGTCTCTGACCTTGCTTATCAGATTGATGTATGACTAGTCACGCAACAAGTGTTTTTGCCTTCTCTTGCTCTCCTTTCTAACTTTAGCAGCAGTGGTGTAACTGTTGCTTTAAACTGTGCCTAAGTGGATTTAATCCTAAGGATCACTCGCACCTGCAACCAGAGGGAAGTGTTCAAGACATCAATGAAGTCACAGGTAAACAACTGTGCAGGAGAACAACCTGTCATGATTTCAAAGGAAAACAGGTTTGTTGAATGTGAACTTTACAAAGTGGACATGGTAGGTCAAATTAAAGGGGAGTAATCTCCAGCTACAAAGGGCAGTGCAAGCAAAAAGGGTGACCTCTGTTTGTGGTTGAGAGAGATGTCAGACGAAGACCACTAATGTAAAGAGCCAAAGTAAACAAACAAAGTAAGGAAAATATGATGTCAGGAGATTAGAAAGGTCAAAATAATACATAACTTCAATTCCTGGCTTCTTATGCTGAAAGTAACATGGCCATGGATATTCACAGTACGGATTTGTGTGTAGCTCTCGAGAGAAATGGAGACTTATCAGCTTGCTCTGCCTCATCAGAGGGTTAGTCCTCACACAGCTTTCCAGGGCAGCTCTAAGGTAATATCTAAGGGCTGGACTATTATTCACTGAAATCTAATAGCAAAATAATAGGAAAAGAATGTCATCTGTTACCTCCTTGTTGTCAGTATCCATAGATTCTCACAACAAATGCAGATGTTCTTATCCTTGGCACTGTATCTCTCTGGATCAAAAAGATGATGTCTACCTCAGACTGTGCTTTGAGTATAACATGAGAAAAAAAAATCATTGGAGACAACAAAATGAGAAAGACAAGCATGTTGTGTTAGAGCATATGCATCATTTCACAATCTGAAAATATTTTCATTTGAATGTGTTACCTGAAGTTTACTGAAAATTATTCTTCTTGTCTACTTTGACCTGCAGTACTGCAGTGTGATTGCTTGCTACTCAACTACAGTGAGTGCTGGATCTGGGTCCTGTGACACTTGTGGGAGGCGGAGCTGAGCTCTCACTGCTGGGGGGAGCAGTACCCCATAGACAGAGGTGTACCTTTAACCCACAAGTTGGATGCAGATGTGCCATGCCAATTATCCGGCTGTTTCTTCTGCAAGACCCACAGCAGAAAATAATGTAACATCATGAAGATTGATAAAGTTGATAACTAAAGATTAGGTGCCTGCCAGCAGCTGACTGTTGGAAAGACTAGGGTGAATACAAAGTCTTAGAAGCACCAGACTAAAAAATCCATTTCCATTTCCTTTTATTATCCTCTGCAGTTTTTCTGGTTGGTTTCAAGGAAGGTTGCTCCTTCCTTGGCCTGAAAGGCAGGACATCAGCTCTCAAGAGACCATCTGGAGCTCAGGGATTTTTTTTTCCACGTGCACCCACAGGATTTTAAGCTTCTGCTTTTCCTGGCTGCTGCTGTGTCCTCCCAAAGCATGGTATGGAGCTGAATGAGGACTGAGCTGAGGCTCCAGGCAGCTTACATGAGACCAACAGACAGGATCTGGTCTTGTCCACATGTAATTTTCTATCAGCTCTGCCACTGGGAATTTTCCTGAAAACAAGAGGGATTATATATTACAAAAATGTCATGTTTCTTCACTTGAAAGTAAAGGTGTAACACAGCTGCTTTGCAGTTCTATAGTTTTGGCTAGCACTACATGTTTTTATATCCCATCCTAACACGATAAAAAAGGTATGGATTTGCAAATTGTGTACTGAATTAGATTAATCTTGGTAGGTGATAACTGAAGCAAGCCCTCTGAAAAGCCAGAGGTGGTCAACATCTAGAAAAGGTGAAAACATGGAAATAGTTCAGCTGAGGATATATTATTAAGTCATAGTGTAACTATATAAACAGCATCGGAAGATACTTGTCACTGTGTAGCGAAAGAGCAGCTCCTCATGGTTTTAGAAAGCATAGAACACACAGAATACAAGAAATGTGTAGGTTCAATAGAATTCCATAGGACTTGTTAAAATTAGAAAACCCCATTTTAAATGATCATAGTTGCTTCTACTTCACAGAAATTTATAACCTCTATATTCAATGTTTTTCATACTACCTTTAGATTTTTTGTTCTTTCGTTTTTCTTTCCCCCCCACTTTATTTTGTATGCCACAAAACAAAAAGGTGTTTGTTTCCTTCCTCCCCGATAAAAGAAAAATGGAAATCCTTTAACACCATTCATTCTATTTAACCCAGTAAAACAAACCAAACAAACACCCCACAAACTGAAGAAGTGTCAATTTTGAACTGTCACGCAATCTTCTTTCTTCAATTAAAAGATATATATAAACCTAATATCTCTTCTTTTAGTGAAGCTAACTTAAGAGAGTGTGTTCGGAGCCATTATGTCCCAGGGAAATCTACAGTTTTCAAAGCCCACATCTTTCGGGGGTGTGTGCCTGAACCTAATGCACAATTTGTTCTTCTTTTTTGCAAAAGGGTTAAAGAAATTTTGGATTATAAACTCAGTGATTTGGACTCTGATCTTTTTTATTCAAACAGCATCAATTGCTTGAAGCGTCTGAACTTCACTGAACAACTTTTTTAAACATAAATAGGGAAAAGCTGTTTTTTAACATTTCCATTTTCTTGTCCATAAGGCATGTAAAATCAACACATCTGTAGAAATGCAAATAACTTACATGTGAGGACAAGCTGAAATTTAGCCTTCTCAGGCAGATCATATTTATTCATCAGCATTCACATATTGTCTCATCAACACATGTAACACTTCTATTTTTGAAAAGCCGCATTTATCACTTGTTGAATGCTTAAGATGAGCTGTGTTTTCTCAAAAAACAAGTGTGCCTTAGATTGACAGATTCTGAAGTTATAAAAAAAAACACACAAACAAAAAACACGCCTACCTTTCTGTGCCTGTTGTGAAAGGAGCTACATGTTTTTTGTAGAGAAACTTTAACTGTATGACGAAAACATAGCTTTTCATCAGTTACCTTATAGACCTAGATTAACTGCTAATTGTGCATTTTTAACTCTTCACAGACCTTTCACTGCCTTTATATTTTGTTTCATATTACAAGCAACATTTAGGATAGACAATGAAATCGAGATTTATTTTTAATATTGGATTAGTTATGGTCAGACTTGAGATATGTGCCTGCCACAATGGCTAATGCTATGCAGTAGGTGCAGGCCCAGCTGAGTTTTATTTTATTCCCTTTCTAACTAGGGAGTTAATTGCCACAGTTCAGTTATTGCGGTGATCTGGCTGTAGAATATAGTTGTATCCTGGTGCCCTGGAATGATCCTCTTTGTGCATGAGGAAACTGCCAGCCCTTTGCCACATTCAGGGCTGTTTTGCAGCAATGTGTCTCCTGCCGTTCAGCCCACATCCTCTCCTCTTGATTCTTTTGGGCAGTGGGTTGTTGTGCCCAACACCATCTGTCTGAAAACAGGTCAGAACCAACAGAGTATGTGAATTAAAGGACTGGCACCTGAGAGCTGGAGAGTGATCAAGATTTCTGGTCTGGCTGTTCAAGCTTCCATTTTGTTTTGCTGTTTTTACTGGTATTATTTGACTGATGAACATGCTCTGAGTTCACATGAGATTGTTGAAAGCAAAGTAGAACAGATCTGATATTTCTTACATTTCTTGAGAGGAAATACTGGTATGTAAGAAGAAAGCACAATGAAAAAAGGAAAACTAAAGATCAAAACAACTTAATTAGACTTACCTGACATTTTATTACAGTTACTCAAAACACACATTTCATTTCCTGTTGGTTTTATAATTAGTTGTTTTGTTTCTAGGAATAATTTCTCTCTTTTTTTTTTTTTTTTTCCCCAGAAGTTTATATATCTTCTTTAATCAGCCAACATACATATTTGTCTTACAGACAAATGCATTATATGTTACATATTTCATCACTGAGTGGCTTCCAGAAATTAATTTCCGTATCTAGTCTTCATGAATCAGCAGAACACCTCTATAAATCTTCTCTCCCTATAAAGCATTTTTTAAAGAGAGGTGTATCCTCATTCTTATGTTCTATAATCAGCTTTGTCAGAAATACTGTGGGCTTTTATTTCTTTAAAATATTACCTTACTAAAAATTCAAGCCATTATTTATAAGCAAGAGAGGGAGCATCCACGTATTATATTTAAAATCATTAAAAGATTGATGAGCATTCATAACTGGAAAATCCTGGCAGAAGAAAAATTTATTTGCAGCAGCCTGTGTAATTAAGGAGTGAGTGAATATTGGTAAAAACATTACTCCTTATTCTCTTCTTCCAGTAACTTGAGATGGATCACATCTTACAAAACTGTATTTTCCTCTTCTGCAATGACACAGACAGGTGGGTCAATTAAAAGAAATTACAACTGCAGGGCTCAAATAGTCAAGGCAAGTACTCAGACACAGTAACTGGGTGCAGAGATGTATTTTCTAGCCACCTTTTGCTGTAGCAGTGACTGAAGTAGCAGTAACCACACAGGGGTGCACTTCATCAGAAGGCAAATACAGGTTTTCACAGGTTTGTGCACCTCTGCGCTTACCACAGGGTCAGTCACCTGGTAAGGTTGAGGTAGATGCCTGGAGAAGGATAAAAATACATTTTCCAGCAATGGCAGAGATTTCTCCCTTTGGCCCTGTTCTATCAGAGACATTTTAATCAGGCGCATCTGACCATGTAACAACAGCTAATCTGGAACATTTGAATCACAGTTGCTTTATTCCCTACTGGGCCTGCAAACGTCACTTCACCTCTTCTTTAGTTAATAATGGTCCATGTCATTCCTCTGGGATTATTCAAAAGGTCTAACACAAAACTCTTTACTGGGATTTAAGCCTTTCTATCTCTTCTTCCTGTTCATCACGAAAGTAACTTTTTATTTTTAGAGCTACCTTTTATGCGTTTGCACATGGATGTTGAGTACTTAGACTTCAGTAAGGCCTTTGAGACCATATCCCACAGCATTCTCCTGAAGAAGCGGCAGCTCATGGCTTGCATGGATGTACTCTGAGATGGACAAAGAACTGGCTGGAGGAACAGGCCCAAAGAGCTTTGGTGAATGGAGTTATATCCAATTGGTGGCCAGTCACGAGTGGTGTTCCCCAGGGCTTGGTATTGGAGCCAGTTCTGTTTAATCTCTTTATCAATGATCTGGATGAGGGGATTGAGTGCACCCTTAGGAAGTCAACCAATGACACCAAACTGAGGGAGAGTGTTGATCTGCTGGAGGGTAGTAAGGCCATACAGAGGGATCTGGACCAGCTGCATCATTGGGCTGAGGCCAATTGTATGAGGTTCAACAAGGCCAAGTGCCAGGTCCCGCACTTGGGTCACAACAACCCCAGGTAGCGCTATAGGCTCACGGAAGAGTGGCTGGAAAGCTGCCTGGCAGAGGGATCGGGGGGTGTTGATCAACAGCCAGCTGAACATGAGCCAGAAGTGTGTCCAGGTGGCCAAGAAGGCCAATAGCATCCTGGCTTGTATCAGGAATATTGTGTCCAGCATGACTAGGGAAGCGATTGTGCCACTGTACTTGGCACTGGTGAGGCCCCAGCTTGCACACTGTGTTTAGTTTTGGGATTCTTATCATAAGAAAGACATCGAGGTACTAGAGAGAGTGTAGAGGAGGGCAACGAAGCTGGTGAGGGGCCTGGAGCACAAGTCTGATGAGGAGCTGCTGAGGGAACTGGGGCTGTTCAGCCTGGAGAAAAGGAGACTGAGGGGAGATCTTATCGCTGTCTGCAACTGCCTGACAGGAGGTTGTAGCATGGAGGGTGTTAGTCTCTTCTCCCGAGTAACAAGTGATAGGACAAGAGGAAATGTCCTCAAGTTCCACCAGGGGAGGTTTAGATTGGATATTAGGAAAAAAATTCTTCATGAAATGGTTGTCAGGCATTGGAACAGGTTGTCCAGGGAAGTCGTGGAGTCACCATCCCTCGAGGTGTTTAAAAGACATTTAGATGATGTTCTTAGGTACATGGTTTAGTGCTAGAGTTAGGTTAGGTTATGGTTGGACTCAATGATCCTGAGGGTCTCTTCCAACTGAAATGATTCTATCACTCTATGTTAAGGAACATGCTGTTATACCCCTTTCTCACTATTCTCTAATCTGGACTAAATAACTTAATTTCTTTCAATTATTCCTCATAACTCATGCTTTCTAGACCTCTGATTATTCTGTGCCTCTTATAACTTGAGATTCAACAGTAAAAACTACCAAACACTGAACTTGTGGGCTTAATGTTAAGTAGACTGGGAAGGAGTTAGGAAAGCATGAAAATGTAGGTACAGAAGAATGAACTCCTATGACAGTAATGATTAGCTGACGAATGTCTATGAATGGTTAGATAGAGTAATCTCAGCCATTTAAGTACATTTGGAGAGACAGAACTGATCATCAAGAGGGACATGGACAGAATGGGAAAGGCATAACTTAAAGAAATAACAGCTCCCAAGGTGGGAGGAATATATGTAACATCCACAGACATTGTCACCACTGATGGAGAAAAAAGGTGACATAATTGTGAGATTGAAGAGGAATACCTGAGCTCACTCTTATCCATAAGGTAGGCATTCTTCACAGTCTCCTGAAGAAATAATATACTATATAAGTGTACTAGAAACTTGGCTAAGCTACTGTGACTGAAGAAACACAAACTCACCCTAAATTGCTTAACAGACCCTTTTTTTTTTTTTTTTTTTTTTTTTAATGCAATAGTAGTTATTCTTGTAAGACTATGGTATAAACTACAAGCATCAATATTTTTAAAACTTATCGTTGCATGCCAAGAAGAATGTACTTGCAGTGGTCATTACCTTCAGCCAAACAACTAAGCCAGTCTAGAGTCATCATTAAAACAATTCTTACTGTTGTTTTCAGCAGGGGACTATGATATCTGTACAAAAGTAGACATGCCTTTAGGTTTACTCTTGAAGTGCAGTTACTGACATATGGAATATTAAAAGAAACATTCAATGGTTTAGAGCAAGACCAGCATCCAAAATAGACTTTAGATGACAAACAAATTGGAGCAGGCACTTAAATCCAGATGAGCCGAAATATACCTACCTTTGACAGTAAATGCACAAAATTACATTTGGCTGAGAAAATCCATTTGAGCTGGAAGTAATTGACAGGTGGAATAGTACTCGGGGGAGTATCGTGTGCTTGCTCTGTTCTTACTTGCCCTTTGACACTTGCTTGCACCTAGTGCTGTAGAGGGGCTATTGGTATCTCTGACCAAGAACTGGCATTTGTGTATTTTTAGATTATATTCAAGGAAAGGGATCATCTCTTACCTTCTACCATTCTTCTCTTCGAGTCACTTCAGTGGCTATTCTGGAATAATTGTAGTGCTATTTCAGGGTTAAGTCAAATAGAAATGTTTTAACTGTCTGAATTTTCCATGCTCATTTTACCTCAGCATCCTCAACTTTCTGTGGCTCTTTTCCAAGCATGTCCCACACTTGCCGAGCTCTGTTTAGTCCGCTAAAGGTATAAGCAAAATAGCTGAAGGTCATACAGCTACTATCCATGCATAGCTAATCCTTCATCAGAACAGATGTGAATTGTAAAGAAAATTAACATCTAACTTTACAAAAGACTGGATGGTAGTCTGTCTAGAAACAGCCAAAACTGAGTGAAATATCTACAGTGAACTGGTGCTTACTTCACTGTGAACTGATGGAAACACTGTATGCCAATAACATTATTCAAATTAATATTCATGTAATCAAATCTCATATGTAGGTATGATCTGTCATTTCTGCCTAGAATCTCAGGACATTAAGGCAACTTTTCCTTGCCTAAAGCTGGCACAGCCTGAACCAACTGTATTATGATGCATATGTCTACATAATACAGACACCTGTGCCCCATGAAGTCCTCCCTTCGTGTGTCGTATCTTTTGAGAGTAATGGGGTGATATCATGGTCCTCAAATAAAACATGTAACACTCACTTTAGTTTGGCATCACATGGAATTGATGTGAAGGAGATACAGTTTCTTTGAAAGAAAGACTGGGTAGTTCAACTACTAAAGCTGTAAAACAGGCCGCAAAAGGTCAAATGGCTGACAAATTGTCTGTCATTTTCAGAAAAGGCCAGCCATACTTAAAAAGGCCAAAATCCAGGAAACTACAGCCCAGTCAGCCTCATTTCAGTCCATGCAAGTATCGTGAAGCGAGTCAGGAGGAAGAGTCAGCACGGCTTTGGCAAGGATAAATCTTGTCTGACCTGGGTGCTTCTAGGACAAATGACTGGATTTGTGGACAAGGAGAGAGCAGCACGTGTCATTTACCTCAACTTCAGCAAAACTAAACTGTCATGAACTGTAGTGCTAGAAGTTAGATAAGAATTTTTTAAATAAAACAATTTTACATTTATGAAGTTTGAAAATCTCTGCTAAGCCAATGTAGAGGAGGAAAACCCACAACAATTCAGTGTGGTTTTCTGGGAATCTAAAGCATCTCACCTCATCTAACTGAGAAACATTAATGTGGCTCATCAATTTGTCCTTTATAGCTCATGACTGGATGGAGTCCTTCTTCCATTTTGCCATTGTTATTGTGATCGTATCAGTTACACAAATTCCATGATCTAGAAAAATCTTCTTAATATGCTCTGTGTGCATATATATATCTGTATACCTCTATGCCACACGTTCTATTCAGTAATGAATATGTCACAAACAAGAAAAAACTGTGCTGACAGGAACCAAACCAACAGTGCCTTTTCAATCCTTCCAGCTACTGTCTAAGAAAAAGATAAACACCATTTTTATAGGTGTGATAGATACCGATGACACTTAATTTGCTTTAGTAAGCCTGAAGAGATCAAACTGTGACTAATATGAATTCTAGCATTTCTTTCAGCTTTCATGAAAGGCTTACACTAATTGTACATGTTGGTTTTGGCGGTGACTAGATACTGTGGTGATAGGTTCTTCGGGATTGCTGAGAGATAGATAAAGTTAGGATAAACTGATGTATTTCATATTATGAGCAGCTGGATGAGCCCTGAACACCATACCCAAGTGATTAATTTCTGAATGGTGGTGAAAAGCGAGGGGGGTGCTTAAATAAATCAATGGTGATTTTAATAAACTGGGAACTTCTAGGTACTAAATCTGTCTGCATCTGATCTGAATTGCAATTACCTGTCAAAAATTCATCCATCATTGCAAGTTCCAGACAAACTTTCTGGCAGCAGATGTTTCAAGAAAGCTATTTCATACAGGAAATATATCGTTTGGTGTACAGCTTTCCCAAGAACAAAAAGCAAAGTAGAAAACATTTCATGAGTAGCAGCAATAACTTCTATGTCAAACCTAAGCCTAGTTTGTTTGTGAATATAATTTGTAAATGTGAATTTCCAACATAAATCAATCAATGAAATGCTACTCATAATTCAGCTGATCTCAAATAGATGTAGTAATTAATTCAATATTTGTGTACTTGTGAAAGAAGTGGTATTTCTAATAACTTTAAATTCAACTTTATTAAATCCTGTCTCTAAGGCTGGAAGACTGGTGCCTGCTTTTCCAAAAAAAAATGTGGTGTGCCTCCACTAGCCAGGCTATGTGAAAAGCTTTAAGAGATAGCCCACAAAAACATCACACTCCCTCAGATCTGTATTCAGCAGGTGTGGGGCTACCTGTGCAATCTGTGCCTCTCTTATATCAAGACAAAAAGTATATGAGGGTGAAACTAACTTTGAGAGAATAAAATCATTAATTCAGGGGATCATAGAATCATAGAATGCTAGGGATTTGAAGGGACCTCGAAAGATCATCCAGTCCAATCCCCCTGCCAGAGCAGGAACACCTAGATGAGTCTACACAGGAAGGTGTCCAGGTGGGTTTTGAATGTCTCCAGAGGAGGAGACTCCACAACCTCCCTGGGACAACACATTACGTAAGCATTCTAATCATTCTCCAAACATAATTCTAGAAAGTTCCTAAATAACGTAAGTTAACATATCTACAAATATGTCCATTATAATGTGGAAGGTCACAGATGAGGCATCTAAACCTCAGTTCCAACCTGTAACGAGACCATACAGTACAGATACGCTTGTGATTTAAACATTTCCAATGTCAGATTGTTTGCTGAGTCCCAAAGACATGTTAGATTTTCGTCATTGACACCATGGCCCTTGCTTGTTTGAAATCTGTACAGCTGTCACAACCAGACATATCTACAGCTTCCCTTCTAAACCGGGGCTCACTCTCTCAAATGTTGTCTCATGATGACTGAGAAAATAAATACTGGAAAAAAAAAAATCCAAAACACAGAAAAAACTGGGGTGAAAACAAAGTTTGTCTGTCACTTAATACGAGTTCATTGACTTCCTGTCATAAGAGAAATGGCTGAATGTGGACTGTATGAAGGATTTGAATTCAGAATACCTAAACTCCAGTTTTTCATTGCACCTGTTCCACCACTTGGTACATGACCAGTCCCTTATGATGAGGCAGGAAGACAATGCAATGCACATTTCTGTGCAGCCATTAGCGGAATTGATATCTAACACTGCAATTTCTCATCTGAACACGCACCTTGAAAACGACCTCTGAAGACAAGCTGGACATATGATTAGAAGATTGCTATCCCAGCGAAATGATACCCTAAAAGCTGTTCTACTGTTACCTCTATCAAAACCTTCCTTTCTGTTTGCCAATTATAACAGCAGAATCTATCACTCTTTTCAATTTTCATTATATCAGGAATTTACTTTGCACATTTTCTTCTTCTATGTAGTACTTTAAAATCACATTTTATTAAATGCTGTTTCTAACATAATTGAGAGCAATTCACTTATAAAGTGACTGCTGACAGCTGGATCCATTTATATCTTATACGTGATATGCTGGGCCTCTTGTCATCCCTGTCTGGTATTTGAGAATTCATCTTTTGTATTAATATCTCAGAAAGCCTCAACTTTAAACACTATATCAAATGTGTTAATTTGAGCTCTACTCTCATACTCCTATAAAACTCATGGTTGCCAAACATTTGCTGAAAACATCTTACTTTCTCTTTTTATTTTGAAATATGTCATTTTCTAAACTCCTCACAAAGTGAATGATTGCATAAGTCCTCCTGACCTTTTCCAAACCACATTGAAATTAATAGAAAGATTCCTGTTGGCTGCAGAAGCTGTGAGTCAGGCCATTATTGCCTTAAGTAGACTAATAGCCTATTATACTGTGGATCTTAGGTGCTTTCCCCATGCAGTACCCCTCCTGGTTAGAGACACATTTTGCAACTCACCCTACTTCCATTTTTAGCCCTGTTATCCCTATTTCTCTCATTTGCCAGCGCAAAATGTCACTACATTTTATGTAGAATAACACTGTTTAGAAAATGTTTACATCTTGCACTTGAATTATTCTCTTTTTTTTTTTTCACAGTTATTTATTTGTACAGCATTAGCTTGGAAGGACTGCGCGTACTTTGTGCAAATCACTTCTCAGGCCTGTAACAAAAGACTGTGCCCACTCCAAGGGGTTTACAGCCTTAGCACTGGTTCCTATTACCATCTGCCTGTTCCCCTTTGCCAAAGACACAGCAGAGAACCAAAGCCCAGGAAATAAGCGGTCAGCCGCTTGTAACAGCGTAAGATGTGGATGTTTGAAACTGGCACTGCATGCTAATCGGAGGAGATAGTCCATCTCTGGATAGTGACTAAGAGGTAATAAGTAAGGAATAAATTATAACGAGCCTTGAAAGTGAAGATAAATAACTTTTGTTTAACACAGAAGAGAAGCTGGAACCAGCAAAGGGAAAAATAAAGAGGTGAATGGGATGGAAAATGATCCTGGCAGGAAGCTTCATAATGGGCAGAGGGAAAGATAATTTACATCAAGACTTCGACACAGCAAGAACTGCAAGTGGAGGGTGAGAGTCTAAAAACACTTCCTCTCTTTACATTTATGAAAAACTATGTTTCAGGCATATCAAAATGAAAACTAACTTCCAGTCTTAAAAGTAGCTGAAGGAGCAAGTGCTTCAGGGTGAAGATGACGTCCAGGTCACACGCAACGCTATGGAGCCATCAGTGAGGCCAGGTGGAGAAGCACAGCATTGGTGAGTGATGGTCATGGGTTGAGATATTTTTCTGGGGCTTCAGATCCATGAGTCAATGTTACAATGTCACAGGACAGGCAGAAGAAACAGCTCTGAAGCAAAATGGTATGACAAGTATTGTGGGCATATGTGTACATCTTCTTCATGTCTTGGTGGGTTCTTCACCTCCTTGTGTTAATAGTAAGGGCAAGATCCTGTCCTATTTAGACAATAGCTGGAGCTGTGTTTCTCTAGGTTGTTTGCTGAAGTCTTGTGAGAAGACAGTGGACTCATTATTTTAGAAATTTCCAGGGTTTACTCTGGTGAAGGCAAGGAGCCAGCACCAGTCAAACAATGTCTGGCTGCTTGATTAGAAACAAATTGTTTAAAGCTGGAATTCATCCCAATTTCTTTTTTTAATTTAATTTTCCTGTGGAAAGCTTATTGAAAAAGCTGTTACAGCTACCTTGACCATGCATACCCTCAGTTTTAAAAATTAAACTTATTCTAAGAACAGACTGCGTATGTTTCTAGCCTGTACATAGTATATTACAATGCTGCTAAGACATCTATGACCTCAGCACAGAAATATCATGAGAGGGAATGGCAGGCACCAATTAGTAGGTGGACAGAAGGTCTGAAGCTTAAAACATTCTCATTAAAATGTATTTTTCTAAGCTTAACAAAATAATGAGAACCACCCCTTGATCCATTTTCCTGAAAAGCAGTGATCAAATGTTTTAGAAGTCAATTTCATTCTTATTAATTTTTTTTTTTAGTAAGAAGGATGGAGAATGTCTAATGTAATAACTATGAAGGCATGTGGAGTCTTTTTTATAATGACCATGAACGTTTATTTGTGGGATAAAATTACCCTTAAACAGCAAAGTCCCATAGTATTTATTATATAATCCTAGTTCTTTTAGCTATTGCTTCAAACACATCTACCATAGTGAAATACCTATTTAGGTTCATCAAGCAAACATAATCAAAACATGATAGACTTGCTGTCGTATTTCATTGTGTAAGGTAGGCTTTCTTTTATTCAATGAAATGAATGCGATACCTGAGTCATTCAAATTAATTGCAGCTATACCACAGCTTTGAACTATCCATTGATATCTACAAAAAAGAGTTCTTATCCCACACAACAAATAGACAAAATTCTCAGTTTGCATTACGTTAGCCTTCAACTTTTCTTAAACATAAATAATGTTCCCTGCATGTTTACATTAGGGATTAAGTGTCTTCATTCTGAATAACTTTGCAAATAAACTAAATGAAAGGACACACAGACCTTAGCTCTTGTTCTGTGTCTTTGTTTCATACTGTAATTTTATATAGCACCAGTGTTTTATCTATCTAGCACTAGGCTGCAGTAGTGGAGCTTAAGTATGGTAGAGGGCAAAATGTAAAATGTTTTCAGAAAACAACTTGCCTTGCCCCTCTTCCTTCTAGTCTCTTAATGTAAAGGTGAAGATTTTTCTCAATAATCTCAGAATTTGAGTCAGATGAGTATTACACATGTATTTGACTATGTTATGGCTCAACTTAAAGTTCTCAGTTCTCAGGAGATCCAGCACATATTCTGTGATGAGACATCTAATTCATACTGACCAATGTTTTATTGATACATGAAAAACTCAATGAATGTTTCTTGCAATACAGAATCTTCTCCTACCACCTTTGGAAAATACTTTCAAAGCACTGTGTGGCTTATTAAGGAAATGTCTCTGATCTACAAGTTAATGCTGTCATTAACAGATTTCAGCAAAAATAACCTTCAGCTATCTTCTACATCTATGTCTCAAATAGATGAATCAGGTTTCTGTTCTACATGCAAGATATAAATGCTTAATTCTGAGAATCCACTTCACATATTCCCATTTTTCCTACAAGAAAAGATGAATGAATAATTAAATAAAAACATTGCATTTATTTTTAGGTTGGAAAGTAGTCTGAGTTCTACTTTAAAAGTTATTTGGCCTAGCACATCACTGTGCTCTTTCCAGACCTCCAAGCTTCATTGATAGTTAACCAAAGAGCAAAGGAAGGCAGACTTTGAAGCAAGGAAATGTTTCCTTCCGTACTGCTTAACTAGCGCAGACAGCATTTCTTTGTTGATATATGTGATTTATTTCCCCTTATATCCTTGAGACTTCTCAAAAAATTGAGAAGGCTAAGGACTACCTCCAAATCTTTCATACAAAGTTGGCTTTGACATGTTCCTTCCCCCTTTTTTCTGTTTTCCCTTGGTTTTGGGGCTTTTGTTTGAATTATCATTGCTTTGCTTCACATTATGACTAAGTAGGCTTTTAGTGTTAACACCTGAGCACAGAAATGGAAATTAAGAAACTGTTCCACTTGACTGAAAGCATTATGCCAAACTGTTGAAATAGTCAAGGATACCTCAGCTGTAGAAATTAAGTGCTGATAATTACGCATCCTATGAAAGATTTAAAAACTAATTGTGTTTGTGTAGTGTTTAATGCTGATACTCTCATTGAACTTAGGCTGTTACGGAATGTGAATCACACAGAAAAGAGTATAGCAGCTAAAAAAAGCAGTAAAAAGAAAAAAAAAAAGAATAAAAAATACTTTCTTGTGATTTAACAGCCTACTTGGAAATAGAAAACAGAATACTAGAATACTGTTTAGTTTTATAGCAGATGAAGAGAGCTGGTTTCTTGGTCTTTGAATATATATATATATAGCTCTTATTTAGCATAGCAAGGTAGTAACTAGCCCTGACTGTAGAAAAAAATATTTATATGACATATTTTTGTGGCTTTTTAAAATGGAAACTGTGTAATTTCTACTAGAAGATTTTTCCTTATCTAGCTTGCAACCTGTCCTTTTGCTTTAACTTTTTCAAGTCCACAGGCAAAAAACCAGCAATGCTGAATCTGTCTCAGTGCCAGAAAGGATTTCCACAAGTAGAAAAGGAAACGGATGCAGATTCCTGTTCCTTTTTCTCATTTGCAGCAGTTGGTGCCAGATCAGGTATCAAAGGCCTGCAGCACCATGGCCAGGCCAGGAAACCTGCTGGGGACTCTGCCAACACCTGGCCAAAACCATAGGACTAAATCATCAGGCACCAGATGTCAGTGTTGCAGCTGGTGGGCTTGGGCAGGGTATGACCATGGGAGAGCAAAGCCGTGGCACCAGCATCTCTGAGACCTGTCTGCTCAGAGATGCATCTTCTGCAAGCCCCACACAGACACTGTACTGAGAGGTTTTGTTGGTCGTTTTCACATCACCCTAAGTTAGGGGCAGCACCTGCAGGAAATCTCTGCCTCAGTGCACAGGTAGGTCAATGTGAATTTAACAGACCTCTGCCTTTAAGGGGTCAGTTTTACTGTGCTCTGAAAGGAGCTGCAAATACGTCCAGAAAATTTGCTTCTGAAGTCTTCAAAGAGAAAGAGATCCCAAACCGAAAGTGTAAACATACTTGACGTTTTTGTTTGGGTAAGACATTAAATCCCTTCCTTCATCAAAAAATGCTCCAGTGACAGACTTTCACCTAAACCAAGTTAAAGCTGCTTCCCCACCAAAGAAAACCTCCATCCAGAGGAACTGTGGGCAGAATTATCTGCAGCACAAGGGCAGTGAGAAACAGTAAGGGTTCGCACGGTCTTCAGTGCACGTATGTGTTGGCAAAAAGGACGTCTGGTGACTTTATTAAATATTTTGGTGCCCAGCAGGATATGGAAACAAGCTTCTGCTATTCCTCTTACATGTCAAAGTACATTCCTGATAGTGGATTTTTTCCTTAGTTGTTGCAAACAGGTGGTAACTTCAACTGTCTGAAAAACTTCATTGTATTCCCATGAAGTATTTTTTTTAAAGATCCCCAAAGTGAGATTTTTCAATTTTGAGGTAGCTCTGATTTTCAACAAATGCCTTTTGAAAGGGAAAAAGCAGACACTATTAAAAAAAAACAAAACAAAAAAAAAAAACACAAACAAACAAACAAAAATACCAAAAAAAAACCAAAAAGCACAATTTTCTAAACAAAAACAAAACCCAGAGAAAACATAATTAAAATTGGAGAATCCTACCATTTCCTGACAGATACAGTTTTCTAGCAATAATTTCCAACATCTCTATTGGCTTATATGCCACAGGACTTAAGTCTTCACAGCTAGTGAGATTTTCCTCCTTTATTTCAA
The DNA here is from genome assembly GCF_036013475.1 of Columba livia. Lineage (NCBI taxonomy): Eukaryota > Metazoa > Chordata > Aves > Columbiformes > Columbidae > Columba > Columba livia. The sequence goes on along the minus strand of NC_088605.1, from coordinate 68,591,418 downwards.
GGTCACAGCAAATTGAATGTGTGTGATTTAAACAGGAGAAACTGTCACCCCATAGGTGGTGGCCCATCTTGGGGCTGGAGCCACATGAGGATCTTTGATCTGTACTCATAACCATGAACTGTGGATTAATATTGAAATAACTCTTAAAATTCCTACAGCAATGCACATATATGTAGATAAATTACTTTAAATGCACCTTCAAGCAATCATGTAAATATCTAAGCTATGAACTTATTCATATGAAATTATGAATAAGATCTCAACATGAACTGAAATTTGAAAACTGTACCTTTTGGCTGCCTCTCAAGAAAAGCATTTGTTTTTCACACTGCACTTAGTAATCCAGAATGAAAATATAGGTGAGATCAGAGGGTAACTGCTATGTGCCATGTTGCACTGATTGTGCAAGTTATTTTACGTAATTCTGGGAATGTACAAGTTGCCACAATTGTTTCATCCTTTTATTTGTAAAAATGTTGCTCAATAAAGTGGCCATGGATAGATATTAAGACTAATGCATGAGACAGTGGTCTAACTTCTACTTGCAAGAAAACAAGCTGGAATGGCAAGGCTGTTTCATGTAAATGCTGCCCTCACATAAGTTTACCACTTCTCTTTTAGTGCTGTCTTAATTCCTTCTCCATTTATTATCTGGCTTTTATGACTCATTTTAAGTTTAAAATCACCGAAGTGAAGTCTTTTCTGCTTGTCTGAAAAGCATCTTTCAGACCTCCAGGGATACATACAGAACACTTGTGACTAATGCTTAATCAGTTGCCTTGTAGTTCTTGGCCTTAGCATCGACCCTGTTGTCTTGCACACATATCAGCCCCGAAGCTGGCATTAAAACTTATTTCCTCTTAGACCTCAGTGTGGTGTCACACATGGTGTATGTAAAACAGCAGTATGTGGGATTATTTGTTTTGAACTACAGAAGCAGTCATTCAGTTTGTACTGTGAATTTCCTTTACTAGAAGCTTTCAAACAGAATGTCCTTTACTTTTGTGTATATAAACGTATATCACTGAATGATCGAAGGGATGAATTCAGAGATTCAGATAACACTCCTAAACATGACTGTCTCTCCCTGTGCTGTGTGCCCATCGTCCTCTGGCGTTTTCTCTCTCGGTGTCCGCAATGCTGAGACTCACAGCCACATCAGAATGCTGCTGTGCATGTGACGGTGATGCCAATCTCTGTGCTGCCCCGTCAACATCCAGGCTGCATGGCTGCTCTTCTCTCTCTCCTCTTGAGTTTCCAGTTAGGTTGCCTGCTCTTAGTTTTCTATTCTGTACCATATTTGTGGCAATCACATATGGAAAATGAATTTACTAATTTTAGATTTCATTCAGTGAAGATTATTTTTAAATAATGAAGCCTTGCTGTAATCCTATCTCTGCCGTTTTAAGTTTCATTCCTCATCTTACGGAAAGTTTGTAGGAATCTATCCAGGTCCATGGCATGGTAAGAAATGGTTGTGATTGTTAAACTACAATACAGCTAAGAGTGGATTTCTAGAGTATCTCTTCACCCTGTTATTTTTTTAAATTAATCTTTGAAGATTCATAATCCTTAAATCCCCAATTCAGTAAAAGGTTTAATATACTTTAACAATAATTCTGTGTCATCAGCAGCAGCTGACACAGCATTCACGTTTGTGTCACACCGTGGTCCCAGGGCAGAGCTACACAGCTCCTCACACCGCCTGGGGCAACAGCTCTACATAGACCTTTCTCTACCTGTAGCTTTCTACCTGCCTCACCATACCCACTCCATAAATGAGACAAGCTTTTAAGGCTGGGAGGAAAAAACCTCTTTCAAATCACCATCTTTGCCTTAATTAACAAACAAAATTTTGTTTGGTCTGTGACGAACAAGTTCAACAGCTCCAAAACAATATTTGGAGGGAGTAGTTAAAATTAAATGATAAACAAAATAAGTGTACCCAAGTACTTCACAAAATCACTGGTTTTCATGTTCTTGTCATATGCAAGTTTTCATCCATTGACCTTCGTGGTCTAATGTGAAAATGAATGATTTTTTAGCTTGCTTGCTTTTCCTCCAAACAAAAAAAAAATTGCTCCTTTTGATTCCAATTCAAATTAATGGAAGTCTGGGGAAAAAGAAACAGACAAACAAACAAGGAAATGCTTTATATTTGGGTTTATCTTTTCATTCTTGGCAGATGGGTTTGGTTTTTTTTACAGCCACCTTTTGAAAACAGTATGTTGTTTTGTCGTTTCTTTGTAAAAGAGTAACAGCACTGAATCTTTATCACATTGATCACTTCACAAGTTTTCATCTGGGGTCCAAGTTAATACACAGCATTGTTATTGCATTATTATTTTTCATTTGGATCCTATTGATTTACTGCCAGTAACTTACAGGTCAATTTACAAAAAGATGGGGTATGATTTATTTTTTTTCTAAAAGATTATGCCACAATGGGAATGCTTTCATGAGGCTGTCAGATCTCCAGGTTTGTTTTTTCTTCCCTCAGGAGTGCAAAACATTCATAGATTAGTGGTGTGGTTCCACCTGGATTTACACATAGAGTATCCATGGCTTTCATATAATTCATATGAATAAGTGGCTATACACAAGCCTACACTTAAATTGGAATTTACTCCTGGGGCATGCTTCTTTTCTCCCTTCTCCCTGTATAGCTCAGGAATAATGTACAAAGTCAGTATATCTATAATGATATAAAAGAGGTCGGTGAGGAGACTTTACATGTCTTTTGACAACAAACTACCAAGGTTCAACATCTCCAAATGACAAGTACTAAAAATACACATGAAGAATTGGTTTGGGCATTGGCCAGGCCAGTGTTGGCACTGACAAAGCGTGTCCTTTCTGCGTGGTTAGTAATGCTGTGCCCTGTCTCAGGGATCAACAATACCTCCCCAAAATGTTAGTGTGGGCCCAGCATTCAGCCCAACTCGGAGCTCATATGCATTACAGCCCTCTGAGCCTCACCTGCCACTGGTGCAGGGCTGGGCAGTCCCTGCGTCCGAGGTTCTTCTGTCCTACCTGCACCAGAAAGGGCATCATCAGGACATACATTTGTAAATTTTCTGTATTTTCACCCAATTTCCTCTGAGCAATGTACTAAGAACATTTAGGAAACCAAGGTTAGAAAAGTCTGCCATTGTAATTACAATTTACTATCAAGTAGAAATAATTCAGTTACTATCAACTTTGTACTTGGAAGGTCCACTTTTGAAAGAAAATAAGCAACCTTAAACAATTTTTTTCTCATGATTTATATTTATCATCATTAGAATTTAGCTGCTAGGAAACTGAAATTTCAAATGAAATTTCTTGCTTAAAATGGAGGTGTAAAGGCTCGAAATATACTGTGTCTAGTTAAATGCAAGCATTGCACAACAGTTCATTTAGATAGATATATGCAGCCAAATATATTCGTATGTATTTGTACGAACATTTGAGGAGTAAATGGCCAAATTGTAAGTATGCTGGGAATTGTCTTAATCATTAGTGAATGATATAGTGCTATTTATAGACACAGAAAAAGAAAAATCACTATTCTTTCTTGATAGTGTTCATGACTATTTCAGCTGAGCTGAGGTTTAAAAACATTACTACATAAAAAAATGCTAAATCCTTTAACTTATTACTAAGAACTCTTTGATTTTTTTACACATATTTTTATTAGATTCAGAACATCTAAGTTCTAGTTTCAAAATTTGTCCCCCTTTACAAGAATCAAAGATGTTTCAAAATGGTCAAAATCTATCACTTCAGTATCCGTCAGTGAACTCTGTTTTAATTTTTTTCTGATAGTTTGCCAAACACAAGAAGCATAATATTGTGCTTCAATGTTAAATGTTGGTTTATAAATCAAGTTACACTTTTTCCACCAAATCTGGCTTCTGCTGTATTTCAGAGTCCAGCCAAATGGAAGTCTTGTATCTGTCAATAATTTCTGAAAACAAAGTTGTTCTTGCTTTCCTTATTTCAGTTATGCCCAGCAAGAACAGAAGATATAGCAGGAGTTTCTAAGTTTCAGTACACAGACATTTAGAAGCACTTTTTACAGTTGTGAGAATGGATACTTAGTCCTTATCTCAGATTTAGAAATTGACAAAGACATTCT